>NC_135886.1:14745675-15358175 GCF_964194155.1 Cetorhinus maximus
TGTGTGTTGGGGTGAGTGTGTGTTGGGGTGAGTGTGTGTTGGGGTGTGTGTGTGTTGGGGTGTGTGTTGGGGGTGTGTGTGTGTTGGGGGGGGTGTGTGTGTGTTGGGGGGGTGAGTGTGTGTTGGGGGTGTGAGTGTGTGTTGGGGGGGTGAGTGTGTGTTGGGGGCGTGAGTGTGTGTGTGTTGGGGTTGTGTTAGGGTGGTGTGTGTGGGTGTTTTTTGGTGTAGGTGTGTGTGTGGGGATGTGTGTGTCTGTGGATGTGTGTGTGTATGTGGGGATGTGTGTGTGTGTGCGTTTAGGAGCGTGTGTGTGTGTTGGTGAGTGTGTGTGTTGGGGTGTGTGTCTGTGTGGGGATGTGTGTGTGTGTGTGTGAGAGTGTGTGGGGATGTGTGTGGGGGGATGTGTGTGTGTGTGTGGGTGTGGGGGGATTGTGTGTGTGTGTGTGTGTGTGTGTTGGGGTGTGTGTGTGTGTTGGAGTGTGTGTGTGTGTTGGGGTATGTGTGTGTGTTGGGGTGTGTGTGTGTTGGGGTGTGTGTGTGTGTTGGGGTGTGTGTGTGTGTGGGATGGGGAGTGTGTGTGTGGGTTGAGGAGTGTGTGTGTGGGTTGAGGAGTGTGTGTGTGGGTTGGGGAGTGTGTGTGTGGGTTGGGGGAATGCGTGTGTGGGTTGGGGAATGCGTGTGTGGGTTGGGGAGTACGTGTGTGGGTTGGGGAGTGCGTGTGTGGGTTGGGGAGTGCGTGTGGGTTGGGGAGTGCGTGTGTGGGTTGGGGAGTGCGTGTGTGGGTTGGGGAGTGCGTGTGTGGGTTGGGGAGTGAGTGTGTGTGGGTTGGGGAGAGTGTGTGTGGGTTGGGGAGTGTGCATATGTTGGGGCATGTCTGTGTGTGCGTGTGTTGGGGCGTGTGCGTGCGTAGGGGTGTGTGCGTGCGTTGGGGTGTGTGCGTGTGGTTGGGGTGGTGTGTGTGTGTGTGTTGGGGTGTGTGTGTTTTGGGGAGTGTGTGTGTTGGGGTGTGTGTGTGTGTTGGGGTGTGTGTGTGTGTAGGGGTGTGTGCGTGTTGGGGTGTGTGCGTGTTGGGGTGTGTGCGTGTTGGGGTGTGTGCGTGTTGGGGTGTGTGCGTGTTGCGGTGTGTGCGTGTTGCGGGGTGTGTGCGCGTTGGGGTGTGTGCGCGTTGGGGTGTGTGCGCGTTGGGGTGTGTGCGCGTTGGGGTGTGTGCGCGTTGGGGTGTGTGCGCGTTGGGGTGTGTGTGCGTTGGGGTGTGTGTGTGTTGGGGTGTGTGTGTGTTGGGGAGTGTGTGTGTTGGGAGTGTGTGTGTGTGTGTGTGTGTTGGGGAGTGTGTGTGTGTGTGTGTGTGTGTTGGGGAGTGTGTGTGTGTGTGTGTGTGTGTTGGGGAGTGTGTGTGTGTGTGTGTGTTGGGGAGTGTGTGTGTGTGTGTGTTGGGGAGTGTGTGTGTGTGTGTGTTGGGGAGTGTGTGTGTGTGTGTTTGGGGAGTGTGTGTGTGTGTGTGTTGGGGAGTGTGTGTGTGTGTGTTGGGGAGTGTGTGTGTGTGTGTTGGGGAGTGTGTGTGTGTGTGTTGGGGAGTGTGTGTGTGTGTGTGTTGGGGAGTGTGTGTGTTGGGGAGTGTGTGTGTGTGTGTTGGGGAGTATGTGTGTGTGTGTTGGGGAGTGTGTGTGTGTTGGGGAGTGTGTCTGTTGGGGAGTGTGTGTTTTGGGGAGTGTGTGTGTGTGTTGGGGAGTGCGTGTGTTGGGGAGTGCGTGTGTGTGTGTGTGTGTTGGGGTATGTGTGTTGGGGAGTGTGTGTGTATGTGTGTGTGTGTTGGGGAGTGTGTGTGTGTGTTGGGGAGTGTGTATGTGTGTGTATGTGTTGGGGAGTGTGTGTGTGTGTTGGGGAGTGTGTGTGTGATGGGGTGTGTGTGTGTGTGTTGGGGTATGTGAGTTGGGGAGTGTGTGTGTGTATGTGTGTTGGGGAGTGTGTGTGTGTGTGTTGGGGAGTGTGTGTGTGTGTGTGTGTGTGTGTTAGGGAGTGCGTGTGTGTGTGTGTGTGTTGGGGAGTGTGTGTGTGTGTGTGTGTGTTGGGGTGTGTGTGTGTGTTGGGAAGAGTGTGTGTGTGTTGGGGAGTGTGTGTGTGTGTGTGTTGGGGAGTGTGTGTGTGTGTGTGTGTGCGTGTGTTGGGGAGTGTGTGTGTGTGCGTGGGTTAGGGAGTGTGTGTGTGTGTTGGGGGGTTTGTGTGTGTTGGTGAGTGTGTGTGTTGGTGAGTGTGTGTGTTGGTGAGTGTGTGTGTTGGGGTGTGTGTGTGTGTGTTGGGGTGTGTGTGTGTGTGTTGGGGAGTGTGTGTGTGTATGTGTGTGTGTTAGGGAGTGCGTGTGTGTGTGTGTGTGTGTGGGGAGTGTGTGTGTGTGTGTGTGTTGGGGAGTGTGTGTGTGTGTTCGGAAGAGTGTGTGTGTGTTGGGGAGTGTGTGTGTGTTGGGGAGTGTGTGTGTGTGTGTGTGTTGGGGAGTGTGTGTGTGTGTGTGTGCGTGTGTTGGGGAGTGTGTGTGTGTGCGTGGGTTAGGGAGTGTGTGTGTGTGTTGGGGGGTTTGTGTGTGTTGGTGAGTGTGTGTGTTGGTGAGTGTGTGTGTTGGTGAGTGTGTGTGTTGGGGTGTGTGTGTGTGTGTGTTGGGGTGTGTGTGTGTGTGTGTGTGTTGGGGCATGTGAGTTGGGGAGTGTGTGTGTATGTGTGTGTGTGTTGGGGAGTGTGTGTGTGTGTTGGGGAGTGTGTGTGTGTGTGTGTGTGTGTGTGTTAGGGAGTGTGTGTGTGTGTGTTGGGGATGTGTGTGTGTGTTGGGGAGAGTGTGTCTGTGTTGGGGATGTGTGTGTGTGTGTGTCTGTGTGGATGTGTGTGTGTATGTGGGGATGTGTGTGCGTGGGGATATGTGTGAGTGTGTTGGGGCGTGTGTGTGTGTGTGTGGATGTGTGTGTGTATGTGGGGATGTGTGTGCGTGGGGATATGTGTGAGTGTGTTGGGGCGTGTGTGTGTGTGTGTGGATGTGTGTGTGTATGTGGGGATGTGTGTGCGTGGGGATATGTGTGAGTGTGTTGGGGAGTGTGTGTGTGTGTGTGTTGGGGCGTGTGTGTGTGTGTGTTGGGGAGTGTGTGTGTGTGTGTGTTGGGGAGTGTGTGTGTGTGTGTTGGGGAGTGTGTGTGTGTGTGTGTTGGGGAGTGTGTGTGTGTGTGTGTTGGGGAGTGTGTGTGTGTGTGTTGGGGAGTGTGTGTGTGTGTGTGTTGGGGAGTGTGTGTGTGTGTGTGTTGGGAAGTGTGTGTGTGTGTGTGTGTGTGTTGGGGAGTGTGTGTGTGTGTGTGTGTGTGTGGGTCGGGGAGCGTGTGTGTGGGTCGGGGAGCGTGTGTGTGGGTCGGGGAGCGTGTGTGTGGGTCGGGGAGCGTGTGTGTGGGTCGGGGAGCGTGTGTGTGGGTCGGGGAGCGTGTGTGGGGGTCGGGGAGCGTGTGTGGGGGTCGGGGAGCGTGTGTGGGGGTCGGGGAGCGTGTGTGGGGGTCGGGGAGCGTGTGTGTGGGTCGGGGAGCGTGTGTGTGGGTCGGGGAGCGTGTGTGTGGGTCGGGGAGCGTGTGTGTGGGTCGGGGAGCGTGTGTGGGGGTCGGGGAGCGTGTGTGTGGGTCGGGGAGCGTGTGTGTGGGTCGGGGAGCGTGTGTGTGGGTCGGGGAGCGTGTGTGTGGGTCGGGGAGCGTGTGTGTGGGTCGGGGAGCGTGTGTGTGGGTCGGGGAGCGTGTGTGTGGGTCGGGGAGCGTGTGTGTGGGTCGGGGAGCGTGTGTGTGGGTCGGGGAGCGTGTGTGTGGGTCGGGGAGCGTGTGTGTGGGTCGGGGAGCGTGTGTGTGGGTCGGGGAGCGTGTGTGTGGGTCGGGGAGCGTGTGTGTGGGTCGGGGAGCGTGTGTGTGGGTCGGGGAGCGTGTGTGTGGGTTGGGGAGCGTGTGTGTGGGTGTGTGTGTTGGGGAATGTGTGTGTGTGTTGGGGAGCGTGTGTGTGTGCGTGGGTTAAGGAGTGTCTGTGTGGGTTGGGTAGTGTGTGTGTGGGTTGGGGAGTGTGTGCATGTGTTGGGGGGTGTTTGCGTGTGTTCAGGTGCGTGCATGCCTTGGGGTTTGTGCGTATGTTGGGGCATGTCTGTGTATGCCTGTGTTGGGGCGTGTGCGTATGTTGGAGTGTGTGCGTGTGTTGGGGTGTGTGTGTGTTGGGGTGTGCGTGTGTTGGGGTGTGTGTGTGTTGGGGTGTGTGTGTGTTGGGGTGTGTGTGTGTGTTGGGGTGTGTGTGTGTGTTGGGGTGTGTGTGTGTGTTGGGGTGTGTGTGTGTGTTGGGGTGTGTGTGTGTGTTGGGGTGTGTGTGTGTGTTGGGGTGTGTGTGTGTGTTGGGGTGTGTGTGTGTTGGGGTGTGTGTGTGTGTTGGGGTGAGTGTGTGTTGGGGTGTGTGTGTGTGTTGGGGTGAGTGTGTGTTGGGGTGTGTGTGTGTGTTGGGGTAAGTGTGTGTTGGGGTGAGTGTGTGTTGGGGTGAGTGTGTGCGCAGGGGTGAGTGTGTGCGTTGGGGGAGTGAGTGTGCGTTGGGGGAGTGAGTGTGCGTTGGGGGAGTGAGTGTGCGTTGGGGGGGTGAGTGTGTGTTGGGGGGGTGTGTGTGTGTTGGGGGGGTGAGTGTGTGTTGGGGGGGTGGGTGTGTGTTGGGGGGCTGGGTGTGTGTTGGGGGGCTGGGTGTGTGTTGGGGGGGGGTGAGTGTGTGTTGGGGGGGTGAGTGTGTGTTGGGGGGGTGAGTGTCTGTTGGGGGGGTGAGTGTCTGTTGGGGGGGTGAGTGTCTGTTGGGGGGGGTGAGTGTCTGTGGGGGGGTGAGTGTCTGTGGGGGGGTGAGTGTGTGTGTGTTGGGGTTGTGTTGGGATGGTGTGTGTGGGTGTTTGTTGGTGTAGGTGTGTGTGTGGGGGGATGTGTGTGCGTGAGTGTGTGGGGTTGTGTGTGTGTGGGTGTGTGTGGGGATGTGTGTGCGTGTAGATGTGTGTGTGTGCGCCTGGGGATATGTGTGTGTGTGATGGGGTGTGTGCGTGTGTTGCGGTGTGTGTGTGTGTGTGTGTGTGTTGGGGTGTGTGTGTGTTGGGGTGTGTGTGTGTTGGGGTGTGTGTGTGTTGGGGTGTGTGTGTGTTGGGGTGTGTGTGTGTGTTGGGGTGAGTGTGTGTTGGGGTGAGTGTGTGTTGGGGTGTGTGTGTGTTGGGGTGTGAGTGTGTTGGGGTGTGTGTGTGATGGGGTGTGTGTGTGTTGGGGTGTGTGTTGGGGGTGTGAGTGTGTGTTGGGGGTGTGAGTGTGTGTTGGGGGTGTGAGTGTGTGTTGGGGGGGTGAGTGTGTGTTGGGGGCGTGAGTGTGTGTGTGTTGGGGTTGTGTTGGGATGGTGTGTGTGGGTGTTTTTTGGTGTAGGTGTGTGTGTGGAGATGTGTGTGTGTGTCTCTGGATGTGTGTGTGTATGTGGGGATGTGTGTGTGTATGTGGGGATGTGTGTGTGTGTGCGTTGGGGAGCGTGTGTGTGCGTTGGGGAGCGTGTGTGTGCGGGTTGGGGAGCGTGTGTGGGGGTTGGGGAGCGTGTGTGGGGGTTGGGGAGCGTGTGTGGGGGTTGGGGAGCGTGTGTGGGGGTTGGGGAGCGTGTGTGGGGGTTGGGGAGCGTGTGTGGGGGTTGGGGAGCGTGTGTGGGGGTTGGGGAGCGTGTGTGGGGGTTGGGGAGCGTGTGTGGGGGTTGGGGAGCGTGTGTGGGGGTTGGGGAGCGTGTGTGGGGGTTGGGGAGCGTGTGTGGGGGTTGGGGAGCGTGTGTGGGGGTTGGGGAGCGTGTGTGGGGGTTGGGGAGCGTGTGTGGGGGTTGGGGAGCGTGTGTGGGGGTTGGGGAGCGTGTGTGGGGGTTGGGGAGCGTGTGTGGGGGTTGGGGAGCGTGTGTGGGGGTTGGGGAGCGTGTGTGGGGGTTGGGGAGCGTGTGTGGGGGTTGGGGAGCGTGTGTGGGGGTTGGGGAGCGTGTGTGGGGGTTGGGGAGCGTGTGTGGGGGTTGGGGAGCGTGTGTGGGGGTTGGGGAGCGTGTGTGGGGGTTGGGGAGCGTGTGTGGGGGTTGGGGAGCGTGTGTGGGGGTTGGGGAGCGTGTGTGGGCGTTGGGGAGCGTGTGTGGGGGTTGGGGAGCGTGTGTGGGGGTTGGGGAGCGTGTGTGGGGGTTGGGGAGCGTGTGTGGGGGTTGGGGAGCGTGTGTGGGGGTTGTGGAGCGTGTGTGGGGGTTGGGGAGCGTGTGTGGGGGTTGGGGAGCGTGTGTGAGGGTTGGGGAGCGTGTGTGTGGGTTGGAGAGTGTGTGTGTGTGTGTTGGGGAGTGTGTGTGAGTGTGTGTGTTGGGGAATGTGTGTGTGTGTTGGGGAGTGTGTGTGTGTGCGTGGGTTAAGGAGTGTGTGTGTGGGTTGGGGAGTGTGTGTGTGGTTTGGGGAGTGTGTGCATGTGTTGGGGGGTGTTTGCGTGTGTTAGGGTGCGTGCATGTGTTGGGGTGTGTGCGTAGGTTGGGGCATGTCTGTGTGTGCGTGTGTTGGGGCGTGTGTGTGTGCGTTGGGGTGTGTGTGTGTGTTGGGGTGTGTGTGTGTGTTGGGGTGTGTATGTGTTGGGGGTTTGTGTGTGTTGGTGAGTGTGTGTGTTGGTGAGTATGTGTGTTGGTGAGTGTGTGTGTTGGTGAGTGTGTGTGTTGGTGAGTGTGTGTGTGTTGGGGGTGGGTGAGTGTGTGTGTGTGTGTGTGTTGGGGTTGTGTTGGGATGGTGTATGTGTGTTTTATGGTGTAGGTGTGTGTGTGTGGGGATGTGTATGTGTGTGATTGTGTGTGTGGGGATGTGTGTGTTGGTGAGTGTGTGTGTGGGGGTGTGTGTCTGTGTGGGGATGTGTGTGTGTGTGTGTGTGTGAGTGTGTGGGGATGTGTGTGGGGGGATGTGTGTGTGTGTGTGGGTGTGGGGGGATGTGTGTGTGTGTGTGTGTGTTGGGGTGTGTGTGTGTGTTGGGGTGTGTGTGTGTGTTGGGGTGTGTGTGTGTGTTGGGGTGTGTGTGTGTGTTGGGGTGTGTGTGTGTGTGGGATGGGGAGTGTGTGTGTGAGTTGGGGAGTGTGTGTGTGGGTTGAGGAGTGTGTGTGTGGGTTGAGGAGTGTGTGTGTGGGTTGGGGAGTGTGTGTGTGGGTTGGGGAATGCGTGTGTGGGTTGGGGAGTACGTGTGTGGGTTGGGGAGTGCGTGTGTGGGTAGAGGAGTGCGTGTGGGTTGGGGAGTGCGTGTGTGGGTTGGGGAGTGCGTGTGTGGGTTGGGGAGTGAGTGTGTGTGGGTTGGGGAGAGTGTGTGTGGGTTGGGGAGTGTGCATATGTTGGGGCATGTCTGTGTGTGCGTGTGTTGGGGCATGTGCGTGCGTAGGGGTGTGTGCGTGCGTTGGGGTGTGTGCGTGTGTTGGGGTGTGTGTGTGTGTGTGTGTTGGGGTGTGTGTGTATTGGGGTGTGTGTGTTTTGGGGAGTGTGTGTGTTGGGGTGTGTGTGTGTGTTGGGGTGTGTGTGTGTGTTGGGGTGTGTGTGTGTGTTGGGGTGTGTGCGTGTTGGGGTGTGTGCGTGTTGGGGTGTGTGTGTGTTGGGGTGTGTGTGTGTTGGGGTGTGTGTGTGTTGGGGTGTGTGTGTGTGTTGGTGTTGTGTTGGGATGGTGTGTGTGGGTGTTTTTTGGTGTAGGTGTGTGTGTGGGGATGTGTGTGCGTGTGTGTGTGGGGATGTGTGTGTGTGTGTGTGTGTATGTGGGGATGTGTCTGTGTGTGTGGACGTGTGTGTGTATGTGGGGATGTGTGTGGATGTGTGGGTGGGAATGTGTGTGCGTGTGGATGTGTGTGTGTGTGCGTGGGGATATGTGTGTGTGTGTTGGGGTGTGTGCGTGTGTTGGGGTGATTGTGTGTGTGTGTGTTGGGGTGTGTGTGTGTGTGTGTGTGCGTGTTGGGGTGTGCGTTTGTTGGGGCGTGTGTGTGTGTGTGTGTGTGTGTGTGTGTGTGGTGGAGTGTGTGTGTGTTGGGGAGCGTGTGTGTGTGTTGGGGAGCGTGTGTGTGTGTGTGTGTGTGTGTGTTGGGGAGTGTGTGTGTGTGTGTTGGGGAGTGTGTGTGTGTGTGCGTGTGTTGGGGAGTGTGTGTGTGTGTGTTGGGGAATGTGTGTGTGTGTTGGGGAGTGTGTGTGTGTGTGTTGGGGTTGTGTTGGGATGGTGTGTGTGGGTGTTTGTTGGTGTAGGTGTGTGTGTGGGGATGTGTGTGTGTGGGGGGATGTGTGTGTGTGAGTGTGTGGGGTTGTGTGTGTGTGGGTGTGTGTGGGGATGTGTGTGCGTGTAGATGTGTGTGTGTGTGCCTGGGGATATGTATGTGTGTGTTGGGGTGTGTGCGTGTGTTGCGGGGTGTGTGTGTGTGTGTTGGGGTGTGTGTGTGTTGGGGTGTGTGTGTGTTGGGGTGTGTGTGTGTTGGGTTGTGTGTCTGTGTTGGGGTGAGTGTGTGTTGGGGTGTGTGTGTGTGTTGGGGTGAGTGTGTGTTGGGGTGAGTGTGTGTTGGGGTGTGTGTGTGTTGGGGTGTGTGTTGGGGGGGTGTGTGTGTTGGGGGGGTGTGTGTGTGTTGGGGGGGTGAGTGTGTGTTGGGGGTGTGAGTGTGTGTTGGGGGGGTGAGTGTGTGTTGGGGGCGTGAGTGTGTGTGTGTTGGGGTTGTGTTAGGGTGGTGTGTGTGGGTGTTTTTTGGTGTAGGTGTGTGTGTGGGGATGTGTGTGTCTGTGGATGTGTGTGTGTATGTGGGGATGTGTGTGTGTGTGCGTTTAGGAGCGTGTGTGTGTGTTGGTGAGTGTGTGTGTTGGGGTGTGTGTCTGTGTGGGGATGTGTGTGTGTGTGTGTGTGAGAGTGTGTGGGGATGTGTGTGGGGGGATGTGTGTGTGTGTGTGGGTGTGGGGGGATGTGTGTGTGTGTGTGTGTGTGTGTGTTGGGGTGTGTGTGTGTGTTGGAGTGTGTGTGTGTGTTGGGGTATGTGTGTGTGTTGGGGTGTGTGTGTGTGTTGGGGTGTGTGTGTGTGTTGGGGTGTGTGTGTGTGTGGGATGGGGAGTGTGTGTGTGGGTTGAGGAGTGTGTGTGTGGGTTGAGGAGTGTGTGTGTGGGTTGGGGAGTGTGTGTGGGTTGGGGAATGCGTGTGTGGGTTGGGGAATGCGTGTGTGGGTTGGGGAGTACGTGTGTGGGTTGGGGAGTGCGTGTGTGGGTTGGGGAGTGCGTGTGGGTTGGGGAGTGCGTGTGTGGGTTGGGGAGTGCGTGTGTGGGTTGGGGAGTGCGTGTGTGGGTTGGGGAGTGAGTGTGTGTGGGTTGGGGAGAGTGTGTGTGGGTTGGGGAGTGTGCATATGTTGGGGCATGTCTGTGTGTGCGTGTGTTGGGGCGTGTGCGTGCGTAGGGGTGTGTGCGTGCGTTGGGGTGTGTGCGTGTGTTGGGGTGTGTGTGTGTGTGTGTGTTGGGGTGTGTGTGTTTTGGGGAGTGTGTGTGTTGGGGTGTGTGTGTGTGTTGGGGTGTGTGTGTGTGTTGGGGTGTGTGTGTGTGTTGGGGTGTGTGTGTGTGTTGGGGTGTGTGCGTGTTGGGGTGTGTGCGTGTTGGGGTGTGTGCGTGTTGGGGTGTGTGCGTGTTGCGGTGTGTGCGTGTTGCGGTGTGTGCGTGTTGCGGGGTGTGCGTGTTGCGGGGTGTGTGCGCGTTGGGGTGTGTGCGCGTTGGGGTGTGTGCGCGTTGGGGTGTGTGCGCGTTGGGGTGTGTGCGCGTTGGGGTGTGTGCGCGTTGGGGTGTGTGTGCGTTGGGGTGTGTGTGTGTTGGGGTGTGTGTGTGTTGGGGTGTGTGTGTGTTGGGGAGTGTGTGTGTGTGTGTGTGTGTTGGGGAGTGTGTGTGTGTGTGTGTGTTGGGGAGTGTGTGTGTGTGTGTGTGTGTGTTGGGGAGTGTGTGTGTGTGTGTTGGGGAGTGTGTGTGTGTGTGTGTTGGGGAGTGTGTGTGTGTGTGTTGGGGAGTGTGTGTGTGTGTGTTGGGGAGTGTGTGTGTGTGTGTGTTGGGGAGTGTGTGTGTGTGTGTTGGGGAGTGTGTGTGTGTGTGTTGGGGAGTGTGTGTGTGTGTGTTGGGGAGTGTGTGTGTGTGTGTGTTGGGGAGTGTGTGTGTTGGGGAGTGTGTGTGTGTGTGTTGGGGAGTATGTGTGTGTGTGTTGGGGAGTGTGTGTGTGTTGGGGAGTGTGTCTGTTGGGGAGTGTGTGTTTTGGGGAGTGTGTGTGTGTGTTGGGGTATGTGTGTTGGGGAGTGTGTGTGTATGTGTGTGTGTGTTGGGGAGTGTGTGTGTGTGTTGGGGAGTGTGTATGTGTGTGTATGTGTTGGGGAGTGTGTGTGTGTGTTGGGGAGTGTGTGTGTGATGGGGTGTGTGTGTGTGTGTGTGTGTGTGTGTTGGGGTATGTGAGTTGGGGAGTGTGTGTGTGTATGTGTGTTGGGGAGTGTGTGTGTGTGTTGGGGAGTGTGTGTGTGTGTGTGTGTGTTAGGGAGTGCGTGTGTGTGTGTGTGTGTTGGGGAGTGTGTGTGTGTGTGTGTGTGTGTTGGTGTGTGTGTGTGTGTTGGGAAGAGTGTGTGTGTGTTGGGGAGTGTGTGTGTGTGTGTGTTGGGGAGTGTGTGTGTGTGTGTGTGTGCGTGTGTTGGGGAGTGTGTGTGTGTGCGTGGGTTAGGGAGTGTGTGTGTGTTGGGGGGTTTGTGTGTGTTGGTGAGTGTGTGTGTTGGTGAGTGTGTGTGTTGGTGAGTGTGTGTGTTGGGGTGTGTGTGTGTGTGTTGGGGTGTGTGTGTGTGTGTTGGGGAGTGTGTGTGTGTGTGTGTGTGTTAGGGAGTGCGTGTGTGTGTGTGTGTGTTGGGGAGTGTATGTGTGTGTGTGTTGGGGAGTGTGTGTGTGTGTTGGGAAGAGTGTGTGTGTGTTGGGGAGTGTGTGTGTGTTGGGGAGTGTGTGTGTGTGTGTGTGTTGGGGAGTGTGTGTGTGTGTGTGTGCGTGTGTTGGGGAGTGTGTGTGTGTGCGTGGGTTAGGGAGTGTGTGTGTGTGTTGGGGGGTTTGTGTGTGTTGGTGAGTGTGTGTGTTGGTGAGTGTGTGTGTTGGTGAGTGTGTGTGTTGGGGGGTGTGTGTGTGTGTGTTGGGGTGTGTGTGTGTGTGTTGGGGTGTGTGTGTGTGTTGGGGGGGTGAGTGTGTGTGTCTGTGTTGGGGTCGTGTTGGGATGGTGTGTGTGTGTTTTTTGGTGTAGGTGTGTGTGTGTGGGGGGATGTGTATGTGTGTGTGTGTATGTGTGGAGATGTGTGTGTGTGTGTGTGTGTTGGAGAGTGTGTGTGTTGGGGTGTGTGTGTGTGGGGATGTGTGTGTGTGGGGATGTGTGTGTGTGGGGATGTGTGTGCGTGTAGATGTGTGTGTGTGTGTGCCTGGGGATATGTGTGTGTGTGTGTTGGGGTGTGTGCGTGTGTTGCGGTGTGTGTGTGTGTTGGGGTGTGTGTGTGTTGGGGTGTGTGTGTGTGTTGGGGTGAGTGTGTGTTGGGGTGTGTGTGTGTGTTGGGGTGTGTGTGTGTTGGGGTGTGTGTGTGTTGGGGTGTGTGTGTGTTGGGGTGTGTGTGTGTTGGGGTGTGTGTGTTGGGGTGTGTGTGTGTGTGTGTGTGTGTGTGTGTTGGGGAGTGTGTGTGTGTGTGTTGGGGAGTGTGTGTGTGTTGGGGAGTGTGTGTGTTGGGGAGTGAGTGTGTGTGTGTTGGGGAGTGTGTGTGTGTGTTGGGGAGATGTGTGTGTGTGTGTGTTGGGGAGTGTGTGTGTGTGTGTGTGTGTTGGGGAGTGTGTGTGTGTGTTGGGGAGAGTGTGTGTGTGTTGGGGAGTGTGTGTGTGTGTGTGTGTGTGTGTTGGGGAGTGTGTGTGTGTGTGTGTGTGCGTGTGTTGGGGAGTGTGTGTGTGTGCGTGGGTTAGGGAGTGTGCGTGGGTTAGGGAGTGTGTGTGTGTGTTGGGGGGTTTGTGTGTGTTGGTGAGTGTGTGTGTTGGTGAGTGTGTGTGTTGGTGAGTGTGTGTGTTGGGGTGTGTGTGTGTGTGTTGGGGTGTGTGTGTGTGTGTTGGGGAGTGTGTGTGTGTGTGTGTGTTAGGGAGTGCGTGTGTGTGTGTGTGTGTGTGTTGGGGAGTGTGTGTGTGTGTGTGTGTGTGTTGGGGAGTGTGTGTGTGTGTTGGGGTGTGTGCGTGTGTTGCGGTGTGTGTGTGTGTTGGGGTGTGTGTGTGTTGGGGTGTGTGTGTGTGTTGGGGTGAGTGTGTGTGTGTTGGGGTGTGTGTGTTGGGGTGTGTGTGTGTTGGGGTGTGTGTGTGTTGGGGTGTGTGTGTGTTGGGGTGTGTGTGTGTTGGGGTGTGTGTGTGTTGGGGTGTGTGTGTTGGGGTGTGTGTGTGTGTGTGTGTTGGGGAGTGTGTGTGTGTGTGTTGGGGAGTGTGTGTGTGTTGGGGAGTGTGTGTGTTGGGGAGTGTGTGTGTGTGTGTGTTGGGGAGTGTGTGTGTTGGGGAGTGTGTGTGTGTGTTGGGGAGAGTGTGTGTGTGTTGGGGAGAGTGTGTGTGTGTTGGGGAGTGTGTGTGTTTGTGTGTGTGTTCGGGAGTGTGTGTGTGTGTGTGCGTGTGTTCGGGAGTGTGTGTGTGTGTGTGCGTGTGTTGGGGAGTGTGTGTGTGTGCGTGGGTAAGGGAGTGTGTGTGTGTGTTGGGGGGTTTGTGTGTGTTGGTGAGTGTGTGTGTTGGTGAGTGTGTGTGTTGGTGAGTGTGTGTGTTGGGGTGTGTGTGTGTGTGTTGGGGTGTGTGTGTGTGTGTTGGGGTGTGTGTGTGTGTTGGGGGGGTGAGTGTGTGTGTCTGTGTTGGGGTTGTGTTGGGATGGTGTGTGTGTGTTTTTTGGTGTAGGTGTGTGTGTGTGGGGGGATGTGTATGTGTGTGTGTGTATGTGTGGAGATGTGTGTGTGTGTGTGTGTGTGTGTTGGAGAGTGTGTGTGTTGGGGTGTGTGTGTGTGGGGATGTGTGTGTGTGGGGATGTGTGTGTGTGGGGATGTGTGTGCGTGTAGATGTGTGTGTGTGTGTGCCTGGGGATATGTGTGTGTGTGTTGGGGTGTGTGCGTGTGTTGAGGTGTGTGTGTGTGTGTGTGTGTGTGTGTGTTGGGGTGTGTGTGTGTGTTGGGGTGTGTGTGTGTGTTGGGATGTGTGTGTGTGTTGGGGTGTGTGTGTGTGTTGGGGTGAGTGTGTGTTGGGGTGAGTGTGTGTTGGGGTGTGTGTGTGTTGGGGTGTGTGTGTGTTGGGGTGTGTGTGTGTTGGGGTGTGTGTGTGTTGGGGGGTGTGTGTGTGTGTGTGTGTGTGTTGGGGAGTGTGTGTGTGTGTGTTGGGGAGTGTGTGTGTGTTGGGGAGTGTGTGTGTGTTGGGGAGTGTGTGTGTGTTGGGGAGTGTGTGTGTGTTGGGGAGTGTGTGTGTGTTGGGGAGTGTGTGTGTGTGTGTTGGGGAGTGTGTGTGTGTGTGTGTTGGGGAGTGTGTGTGTTGGGGAGTGTGTGTGTGTGAGTTGGGGAGTATGTGTGTGTTGGGGAGTATGTGTGTGTGTATTGGGGAGTGTGTGTGTGTTGGGGAGTGTGTGTGTGTTGGGGAGTGTGTGTGTTGGGGAGTGTGTGTGTTGGGGAGTGTGTGTGTGTGTGTTGGGGTGTGTGTGTTGGGGAGTGTGTGTGTATGTGTGTGTGTGTTGGGGAGTGTGTGTGTGTGTTGGGGAGTGTGTATGTGTGTGTGTGTGTATGTGTTGGGGAGTGTGTGTGTGTGTTGGGGAGTGTGTGTCTGATGGGGAGTGTGTGTGTGTGTGTGTGTTGGGGTATGAGAGTTGGGGAGTGTGTGTGTATGTGTGTGTGTGTTGGGGAGTGTGTGTGTGTGTTGGGGTGTGTGTGTGTGTGTGTTAGGGAGTGTGTGTGTATGTGTTGGGGAGTGTGTGTGTGTGTGTGTTGGGGAGTGTGTGTGTTTGTGTGTGTTGGGGAGTGTGTGTGTGTGTTGGGGAGAGTGTGTGTGTGTTGGGGAGTGTGTGTGTGTGTGTTGGGGAGTGTGTGTGTGTGTGTTGGGGAGTGTGTGTGTGTGTTGGGGAGTGTGTGTGTGTGCATGGGTTAGGGAGTTTCTGTGTGTGTTGGGGTGTGTGTGTGTTGGGGGGTTTGTGTGTGTTGGTGAGTGTGTGTGTTGGTGAGTGTGTTGGTGAGTGTGTGTGTTGGGGTGTGTGTGTGTGTTGGGGTGTGTGTGTGTGTTGGGGTGTGTGTGTGTGTTGGGGTGTGTGTGTGTGGGGATATGTGTGTGTGGGGATGTGTGTGTGTGGGGATGTGTGTTTGTGTAGATGTGTGTGTGTGTGTCTGGGGATATGTGTGTGTGTGTTGGGGTGCGTGCGTGTGTTGCGGCGTGTGTGTGTTGGGGTGTGTGTGTGTTGGGGTGTGTGTGTGTTGGAGTGTGTGTGTGTTGGAGTGTGTGTGTGTGTTGGGGTGAGTGTGTGTGTTGGGGTGTGTGTGTGTTGGGGTGTGTGTTGGGGTGAGTGTGTGTTGGGGTGTGTGTGTGTTGGGGTGTGTGTTGGGGTGTGTGTGTGTGTTGGGGTGAGTGTGTGTTGGGGTGTGTGTGTGTTGGGGTGTGTGTGTGTTGGGGTGTGTGTGTGTTGGGGTGTGTGTGTGTGGGGGTGTGTGTGTGTTGGGGTGTGTGTGTGTGTTGGGTGTGTGTGTGTGTGTGTGTGTTGGGGAGTGTGTGTGTGTGTGTTGGGGAGTGTGTGTGTGTTGGGGAGTGTGTGTGTGTGTGTTGGGGAGTGTGTGTGTGTGTGTTGGGGAGTGTGTGTGTGTGTGTTGGGGAGTGTGTGTGTTGGGGAGTGTGTGTGTGTGAGTTGGGGAGTATGTGTGTGTTGGGGAGTATGTGTGTGTGTGTTGGGGAGTGTGTGTGTGTTGGGGAGTGTGTGTGTGTTGGGGAGTGTGTGTGTTGGGGAGTGTGTGTGTGTGTGTTGGGTAGTGCGTGTGTTGGGGAGTGTGTGTGTGTGTGTTGGGGTGTGTGTGTTGGGGAGTGTGTGTGTGTATGTGTGTGTGTGTTGGGGAGTGTGTGTGTGTGTTGGGGAGTGTGTGTGTGTGTTGGGGAGTGTGTATGTGTGTGTGTGTGTATGTGTTGGGGAGTGTGTGTGTGTGTTGGGGAGTGTGTGTCTGAGGGGGAGTGTGTGTGTGTGTGTGTGTGTGTGTGTGTTGGGGTATGAGAGTTGGGGAGTGTGTGTGTATGTGTGTGTGTGTTGGGGAGTGTGTGTGTGTGTTGGGGTGTGTGTGTGTGTGTGTTAGGGAGTGTGTGTGTGTGTGTTGGGGAGTGTGTGTGTGTGTGTGTTGGGGAGTGTGTGTGTTTGTGTGTGTTGGGGAGTGTGTGTGTGTGTTGGGGAGAGTGTGTGTGTGTTGGGGAGAGTGTGTGTGTGTTGGGGAGTGTGTGTGTGTGTGTGTTGGGGAGTGTGTGTGTGTGTGTTGGGGAGTGTGCGTGTGCGCGTGGGTTAGGGAGTTTCTGTGTGTGTTGGGGTGTGTGTGTGTTGGGGGTTTGTGTGTGTTGGTGAGTGTGTGTGTTGGTGAGTGTGTTGGTGAGTGTGTGTGTTGGGGTGTGTGTGTGTGTTGGGGTGTGTGTGTGTGTTGGGGTGTGTGTGTGTGTTGGGGTGTGTGTGTGTGGGGATATGTGTGTGTGGGGATGTGTGTTTGTGTAGATGTGTGTGTGTGTCTGGGGATATGTGTGTGTGTGTTGGGGTGCGTGCGTGTGTTGCGGCGTGTGTGTGTGTGTGTGTGTTGGGGTGTGTGTGTGTTGGGGTGTGTGTGTGTGTTGGGGTGAGTGTGTGTGTTGGGGTGTGTGTGTGTTGGGGTGTGTGTGTGTTGGGGTGTGTGTGTGTTGGGGTGTGTGTGTGTTGGGGTGTGTGTGTGTTGGGGTGTGTGTGTGTTGGGGTGTGTGTGTGTTGGGGTGTGTGTGTGTGGGGATGTGTGTGCGTGTAGATGTGTGTGTGTGTGTGCCTGGGGATATGTGTGTGTGTGTTGGGGTGTGTGCGTGTGTTGAGGTGTGTGTGTGTGTGTGTGTGTGTGTGTGTTGGGGTGTGTGTGTGTGTTGGGGTGTGTGTGTGTGTTGGGATGTGTGTGTGTGTTGGGGTGTGTGTGTGTGTTGGGGTGAGTGTGTGTTGGGGTGAGTGTGTGTTGGGGTGTGTGTGTGTTGGGGTGTGTGTGTGTTGGGGTGTGTGTGTGTTGGGGTGTGTGTGTGTTGGGGGGTGTGTGTGTGTGTGTGTGTGTGTTGGGGAGTGTGTGTGTGTGTGTTGGGGAGTGTGTGTGTGTTGGGGAGTGTGTGTGTGTTGGGGAGTGTGTGTGTGTTGGGGAGTGTGTGTGTGTTGGGGAGTGTGTGTGTGTTGGGGAGTGTGTGTGTGTGTGTTGGGGAGTGTGTGTGTGTGTGTTGGGGAGTGTGTGTGTTGGGGAGTGTGTGTGTGTGAGTTGGGGAGTATGTGTGTGTTGGGGAGTATGTGTGTGTGTATTGGGGAGTGTGTGTGTGTTGGGGAGTGTGTGTGTGTTGGGGAGTGTGTGTGTTGGGGAGTGTGTGTGTTGGGGAGTGTGTGTGTTGGGGAGTGTGTGTGTGTGTGTTGGGGTGTGTGTGTTGGGGAGTGTGTGTGTATGTGTGTGTGTGTTGGGGAGTGTGTGTGTGTGTTGGGGAGTGTGTATGTGTGTGTGTGTGTATGTGTTGGGGAGTGTGTGTGTGTGTTGGGGAGTGTGTGTCTGATGGGGAGTGTGTGTGTGTGTGTGTTGGGGTATGAGAGTTGGGGAGTGTGTGTGTATGTGTGTGTGTGTTGGGGAGTGTGTGTGTGTGTTGGGGTGTGTGTGTGTGTGTGTTAGGGAGTGTGTGTGTATGTGTTGGGGAGTGTGTGTGTGTGTGTGTTGGGGAGTGTGTGTGTTTGTGTGTGTTGGGGAGTGTGTGTGTGTGTTGGGGAGAGTGTGTGTGTGTTGGGGAGTGTGTGTGTGTGTGTGTTGGGGAGTGTGTGTGTGTGTGTTGGGGAGTGTGTGTGTGTGTTGGGGAGTGTGTGTGTGTGCATGGGTTAGGGAGTTTCTGTGTGTGTTGGGGTGTGTGTGTGTTGGGGGGTTTGTGTGTGTTGGTGAGTGTGTGTGTTGGTGAGTGTGTTGGTGAGTGTGTGTGTTGGGGTGTGTGTGTGTGTTGGGGTGTGTGTGTGTGTTGGGGTGTGTGTGTGTGTTGGGGTGTGTGTGTGTGGGGATATGTGTGTGTGGGGATGTGTGTGTGTGGGGATGTGTGTTTGTGTAGATGTGTGTGTGTGTGTCTGGGGATATGTGTGTGTGTGTTGGGGTGCGTGCGTGTGTTGCGGCGTGTGTGTGTTGGGGTGTGTGTGTGTTGGGGTGTGTGTGTGTTGGAGTGTGTGTGTGTTGGAGTGTGTGTGTGTGTTGGGGTGAGTGTGTGTGTTGGGGTGTGTGTGTGTTGGGGTGTGTGTTGGGGTAAGTGTGTGTTGGGGTGTGTGTGTGTTGGGGTGTGTGTTGGGGTGTGTGTGTGTGTTGGGGTGAGTGTGTGTTGGGGTGTGTGTGTGTTGGGGTGTGTGTGTGTTGGGGTGTGTGTGTGTGGGGGTGTGTGTGTGTTGGGGTGTGTGTGTGTTGGGGTGTGTGTGTGTGTGTGTGTGTGTTGGGGAGTGTGTGTGTGTGTGTTGGGGAGTGTGTGTGTGTTGGGGAGTGTGTGTGTGTGTGTTGGGGAGTGTGTGTGTGTGTGTTGGGGAGTGTGTGTGTGTGTGTTGGGGAGTGTGTGTGTTGGGGAGTGTGTGTGTGTGAGTTGGGGAGTATGTGTGTGTTGGGGAGTATGTGTGTGTGTGTTGGGGAGTGTGTGTGTGTTGGGGAGTGTGTGTGTGTTGGGGAGTGTGTGTGTTGGGGAGTGTGTGTGTGTGTGTTGGGTAGTGCGTGTGTTGGGGAGTGTGTGTGTGTGTGTTGGGGTGTGTGTGTTGGGGAGTGTGTGTGTGTATGTGTGTGTGTGTTGGGGAGTGTGTGTGTGTGTTGGGGAGTGTGTGTGTGTGTTGGGGAGTGTGTATGTGTGTGTGTGTGTATGTGTTGGGGAGTGTGTGTGTGTGTTGGGGAGTGTGTGTCTGAGGGGGAGTGTGTGTGTGTGTGTGTGTGTGTGTGTGTGTTGGGGTATGAGAGTTGGGGAGTGTGTGTGTATGTGTGTGTGTGTTGGGGAGTGTGTGTGTGTGTTGGGGTGTGTGTGTGTGTGTGTTAGGGAGTGTGTGTGTGTGTGTTGGGGAGTGTGTGTGTGTGTGTGTTGGGGAGTGTGTGTGTTTGTGTGTGTTGGGGAGTGTGTGTGTGTGTTGGGGAGAGTGTGTGTGTGTTGGGGAGAGTGTGTGTGTGTTGGGGAGTGTGTGTGTGTGTGTGTGTTGGGGAGTGTGTGTGTGTGTGTTGGGGAGTGTGCGTGTGCGCGTGGGTTAGGGAGTTTCTGTGTGTGTTGGGGTGTGTGTGTGTTGGGGGGTTTGTGTGTGTTGGTGAGTGTGTGTGTTGGTGAGTGTGTTGGTGAGTGTGTGTGTTGGGGTGTGTGTGTGTGTTGGGGTGTGTGTGTGTGTTGGGGTGTGTGTGTGTGTTGGGGTGTGTGTGTGTGGGGATATGTGTGTGTGGGGATGTGTGTTTGTGTAGATGTGTGTGTGTGTGTCTGGGGATATGTGTGTGTGTGTTGGGGTGCGTGCGTGTGTTGCGGCGTGTGTGTGTGTGTGTGTGTGTTGGGGTGTGTGTGTGTTGGGGTGTGTGTGTGTGTTGGGGTGAGTGTGTGTGTTGGGGTGTGTGTGTGTTGGGGTGTGTGTGTGTTGGGGTGTGTGTGTGTTGGGGTGTGTGTGTGTTGGGGTGTGTGTGTGTTGGGGTGTGTGTGTTGGGGTGTGTGTGTGTTGGGGTGTGTGTGTGTTGGGGTGTGTGTGTGTTGGGATGGTGTGTGTGGGTGTTTTTTGGTGTAGGTGTATGTGGGGGGATGTGTGTGTGTGTGTGTGGGTCGGGGAGCGTGTGCGGCGGTCGGGCAGCGTGTGCGGGGGTCGGGGAGCGTGTGCGGGGGTCGGGCAGCGTGTGCGGGGGTCGGGCAGCGTGTGCGGGGGTCGGGGAGCGTGTGCGGGGGTCGGGGAGCGTGTGCGGGGGTCGGGGAGCGTGTGCGGGGGTCGGGCAGCGTGTGCGGGGGTCGGGCAGCGTGTGCGGGGGTCGGGCAGCGTGTGCGGGGGTCGGGCAGCGTGTGCGGGGGTCGGGCAGCGTGTGCGGGGGTCGGGCAGCGTGTGCGGGGGTCGGGCAGCGTGTGCGGGGGTCGGGCAGCGTGTGCGGGGGTCGGGCAGCGTGTGCGGGGGTCGGGCAGCGTGTGCGGGGGTCGGGCAGCGTGTGCGGGGGTCGGGCAGCGTGTGCGGGGGTCGGGCAGCGTGTGCGGGGGTCGGGGAGCGTGTGCGGGGGTCGGGGAGCGTGTGCGGGGGTCGGGGAGCGTGTGTGTGGGTCGGGGAGCGTGTGTGTGGGTCGGGGAGCGTGTGTGTGGGTCGAGGAGCGTGTGTGTGGGTCGGGGAGCGTGTGTGTGGGTGTGTGTGTTGGGGAATGTGTGTGTGTGTTGGGGAGCGTGTGTGTGTGCGTGGGTTAAGGAGTGTCTGTGTGGGTTGGGTAGTGTGTGTGTGGGTTGGGGAGTGTGTGTGTGGGTTGGGGAGTGTGTGCATGTGTTGGGGGGTGTTTGCGTGTGTTCAGGTGCGTGCTTGCCTTGGGGTTTGTGCGTATGTAGGGGCATGTCTGTGTATGCATGTGTTGGGGCGTGTGCGTATGTTGGAGTGTGTGCGTGTGTTGGGGTGTGTGTGTTAGTGTGTTGGGGTGTGTGTGTGTGTGTGTTGGGGTGTGTGTGTGTTGGGGTGTGTGTGTGTTGGGGTGTGTGTGTGTTGGTGTGTGTGTGTGTGTGGTGGGGTGTGTGTGTGTGTTGGGGTGTGTGTGTGTGTGTGTTGGGGTGTGTGTGTGTGTTGGGGTGCGTGTGTGTGTTGGGGTGCGTGTGTGTGTTGGGGTGCGTGTGTGTGTTGGGGTGCGTGTGTGTGTTGGGGTGCGTGTGTGTGTTGGGGTGTGTGTGTGTGGGTTGGGGAGCGTGTGTGGGGGTTGGGGAGCGTGTGTGGGGGTTGGGGAGCGTGTGTGTGTGTTGGGGAGCGTGTGTGTGTGTTGGGGAGCGTGTGTGTGTGTTGGGGAGCGTGTGTGTGTGTGTTGGGGAGCGTGTGTGTGTGTTGGGGAGCGTGTGTGTGGGTTGGGGAGTGTGTGTGTGGTTTGGGGAGTGTGTGCATGTGTTGGGGGGTGTTTGCGTGTGTTCAGGTGCGTGCATGTGTTGGGGTGTGTGCGTATGTTGGGGCATGTCTGTGTGTGCGTGTGTTGGGGCGTGTGTGTGTGTGTGTGTTGGGGTGTGTGTGTGTGTTTGGATGTGTGTGTGTATTGGGGTGTGTGTGTGATGGGGGTTTGTGTGTGTTGGTGAGTGTGTGTGTGTTGGGGGGGGTGAGTGTGCGTGTGTGTGTTGGGATGGTGTGTGTGTGTTTTTTGGTGTAGGTGTGTGTGTGTGGGGATGTGTATGTGTGTGTGTGTGTGTGTGTGTGTGGGGATGTGTGTGTTGGTGAGTTTGTGTGTTGGGGTGTGTGTCTGTGTGGGGATGTGTGTGTGTGTGAGTGTGTGGGGATGTGTGTGGGTGTGGGGAGATGTGTGTGTGTGTTGGGGTGTGTGTGTGTTGGGGTGAGTGTGTGCGTTGGGGTGAGTGTGTGCGTTGGGGGAGTGAGTGTGTGTTGGGGGGGTGAGTGTGTGTTGGGGGGGTGAGTGTGTGTTGGGGGGGTGAGTGTGTGTTGGGGGGGTGAGTGTGTGTTGGGGGTGTGAGTGTGTGTTGGCAGTGTGAGTGTGTGTTGGGGGTGTGAGTGTGTGTTGGGGGTGTGAGTGTGTGTTGGTGTTGTGTTGGGAGTGTGTGTGTGCGTGTTTTTCGGTGTAGGTGTGTGTGGGGATGTGTGTGTGTGTGTGGGGATGTGTGTGTGTGTGTGTGTGGGGATGTGTGTGGGGATGTGTGTGTGTGTGTGCGTGTGTGTGTGGATGTGCGTGTGTATGTGTGGATGTGTGTGGATGTGTGTGTGTGGATGTGTATGTGGGGATGTGTGTGCGTGGGCGTGGGGATATGTGTGCGTGTGCGTGGGGATATGTGTGCGTGTGCGTGGGGATATGTGTGCGCGTGTTGGGGCGCGTGTGCGCATGTTGGGGAGCGTGCGCGCGGGTTGGGGAGCGTGCGCGGGGGTTGGGGAGCGTGCGCGGGGGTTGGGGAGCGTGCGCGGGGGTTGGGGAGCGTGCGCGGGGGTTGGGGAGCGTGCGCGGGGGTTGGGGAGCGTGCGCGGGGGTTGGGAATCGTGCGCGGGGGTTGGGAATCGTGCGCGGGGGTTGGGCAGCGTGCGCGGGGGTTGGGCAGCGTGCGCGGGGGTTGGGCAGCGTGTGTGGGGGTTGGGCAGCGTGTGTGGAGGTTGGGCAGCGTGTGTGGGGGTTGGGCAGCGTGTGTGGGGCTTTGGGAGCGTGTGTGGGGCTTGGGGAGCGTGTGTGGGGGTTGGGGAGCGTGTGTGGGGGTTGGGGAGCGTGTGTGGGGGTTGGGGAGCGTGTGTGGGGGTTGGGGAGCGTGTGTGGGGGTTGGGGAGCGTGTGTGGGGGTTGGGGAGCGTGTGTGGGGGTTGGGGAGCGTGTGTGGGGGTTGGGGAGCGTGTGTGGGGGTTGGGGAGCGTGTGTGGGGGTTGGGGAGCGTGTGTGGGGGTTGGGGAGCGTGTGTGGGGGTTGAGGAGAGTGTGTGTGGGTTGAGGAGTGTGTGTGTGGGTTGGGGAATGTGTGTGTGGGATGGGCAGTGTGTGTGTGTGGGATGGGGAGTGTGTGTGTGTGGGATGGGGACTGTGTGTGGGGGTTGGGGACTGTGTGTGTGGGTTAAGGAGTGTGTGTGTGGGTTGAGGAGTGCGTGTGTGGGTTGGGGAGTGCGTGTGTGGGTTGGGGAGTGCGTGTGTGGGTTGGGGAGTGCGTGTGTGGATTGGGGAGTGCGTGTGTGGGTTGGGGAGTGCGTGTGTGGGTTGGGGAGTGCGTGTGTGGGTTGGGGAGTGTGTGTGTGGGTTGGGGAGTGTACATATGTTGGGGCATGTCTGTGTGTGCGTGTGTTAGGACGTGTGCGTGTGTAGGGGTGTGTGCGTGTGTTGGGGTGCGCGCGTGTGTTGGGGTGTGTGTGTGTGTGTGTGTTGGGCTGTGTGTGTGTTGGGGTGTGTGTGTGTGTTGGGGTGCGCGCGTGTGTTGGGGTGTGTGTGTGTGTGTGTGTTGGGCTGTGTGTGTGTTGGGGTGTGTGTGTGTGTTGGGGAGCGTGTGTGTGTGTTGGGGAGCGTGTGTGGGGGTTGGGGAGCGTGTGTGGGGGTTGGGGAGCGTGTGTGGGGGTTGGGGAGCGTGTGTGGGGGTTGGGGAGCGTGTGTGGGGGTTGGGGAGCGTGTGTGGGGGTTGGGGAGCGTGTGTGGGGGTTGGGGAGCGTGTGTGGGGGTTGGGGAGCGTGTGTGGGGGTTGGGGAGCGTGTGTGGGGGTTGGGGAGCGTGTGTGGGGGTTGGGGAGCGTGTGTGGGGGTTGGGGAGCGTGTGTGGGGGTTGGGGAGCGTGTGTGGGGGTTGGGGAGCGTGTGTGGGGGTTGGGGAGCGTGTGTGGGGGTTGGGGAGCGTGTGTGGGGGTTGGGGAACGTGTGTGGGGGTTGGGCAGCGTGTGTGGGGGTTGGGGAGCGTGTGTGGGGGTTGGGGAACGTGTGTGGGGGTTGGGGAGCGTGTGTGGGGGTTGGGGAGCGTGTGTGGGGGTTGGGGAGCGTGTGTGGGGGTTGGGGAGCGTGTGTGGGGGTTGGGGAGCGTGTGTGGGGGTTGGGGAGCGTGTGTGGGGGTTGGGGAGCGTGTGTGGGGGTTGGGGAGCGTGTGTGGGGGTTGGGGAGCGTGTGTGGGGGTTGGGGAGCGTGTGTGGGGGTTGGGGAGCGTGTGTGGGGGTTGGGGAGCGTGTGTGGGGGTTGGGGAACGTGTGTGGGGGTTGGGGAGCGTGTGTGGGGGTTGGGGAGCGTGTGTGGGGGTTGGGGAGCGTGTGTGGGGGTTGAGGAGCGTGTGTGTGGGTTGAGGAGTGTGTGTGGGGGTTGGGGAATGTGTGTGTGGGATGGGCAGTGTGTGAGTGTGGGATGGGCAGTGTGTGTGTGTGGGATGAGGAGTGTGTGTGTGTGGGATGGGGACTGTGTGTGTGGGTTGGGGACCGTGTGTGTGGGTTAAGGAGTGTGTGTGTGGGTTGAGGAGTGTGTGTGTGGGTTGGGGAGTGCGTGTGTGGGTTGGGGAGTGTGTGTGTGGGTTGGGGAGTGCGTGTGTGGGTTGGGGAGTGCGTGTGTGGGTTGGGGAGTGCGTGTGTGGGTTGGGGAGTGCGTGTGTGGGTTGGGGAGTGCGTGTGTGGGTTGGGGAGTGCGTGTGTGGGTTGGGGAGTGTACATATGTTGGGGCATGTCTGTGTGTGCGTTTGTTAGGATGTGTGCGTGTGTAGGGGTGTGTGCGCGTGTGTTGGGGTGCGTGCGTGTGTTGGGGTGCGTGCGTGTGTTGGGGTGCGTGCGTGTGTTGGGGTGTGTGTGTGTGTTGGGGTGTGTGTGTGTGTTGGGGTGTGTGTGTGTGTTGGGGGGTGTGTGTGTGTTGGGGTGTGTGTGTGTTGGGGTGTGTGTGTGTTGGGGTGTGTGTGTGTTGGGGTGTGTGTGTGTTGGGGTGTGTGTGTGTTGGGGTGTGTGTGTGTTGGGGTGTGTGTGTGTTGGGGTGTGTGTGCGTTGAGGTGTGTGTGTGTTGGGGTGTGTGTGTGTGTGTGTTGGTGTTGTGTTGGGATGGTGTGTGTGGTTGTTTTTTGGTGCAGGTGTGTGTGTGGGGATGTGTGTGTGTGTGTGTGTGTGTGTGTGGGGATGTGTGTGTGTGTGTGTGTGTGTGTGTGGGGGGATGTGTGTGTGTGTGTGTGGACGTGTGTGTGTATGTGGGGATGTGTGTGGATGTGTGGGTGGGAATGTGTGTGCGTGTGGATGTGTGTGTGTGTGCGTGGGGATATGTGTGTGTGTGTTGGGGTGTGTGCGTGTGTTGGGGTGTGTATGTGTGTGTGTGTTGGCGTGTGTGTGTGTGTGTTGGGGTGTGTGTGTGTTGGGGTGTGTGTGTGTTGGGGTGTGTGTGTGTTGGGGTGTGTGTGTGTGTTGGGGTGTGTGTGTGTTGGGGTGTGTGTGTGTTGGGGTGTGTGTGTGTGTTGGGTGTGTGTGTGTGTGTTGGGGTGTGTGTGTGTGTTGGGGTGCGTTGTGTTGGGGTGAGTTGTGTTGGGGTGTGTGTGTGTTGGGGTGTGTGTGTGTTGGGGTGTGTGTGTGTTGGGGTGTGTGTGTGTTGGGGTGTGTGTGTGTTGGGGTGTGTGTGTGTGTTGGGGTGAGTTGTGTTGGGGTGTGTGTGTGTTGGGGTGTGAGTGTGTTGGGGTGTGTGTGTGTGTTGGGGTGTGTGTGTGTTGGGGTGAGTGTGTGTTGGGGGGGTGAGTGTGTGTTGGGGGGGTGAGTGTGTGTTGGGGGGGGTGAGTGTGTGTTGGCGGTGTGAGTGTGTGTTGGCAGTGTGAGTGTGTGTTGAGGGTGTGAGTGTGTGTTGGGGGTGTGAGTGTGTGTTGGGGGTGTGAGTGTGTGTTGGGGGTGTGAGTGTGTGTTGGGGGTGTGAGTGTGTGTTGGGGGTGTGAGTGTGTGTTGGGGGTGTGAGTGTGTGTTGGCGTTGTGTTGGGATGGTGTGTGTGCGCGTTTTTTGGTGTAGGTGTGTGTGGGGACGTGTGTGAGTGTGTGTGTGTGTGTGGGAATGTGTGTGTGTGTGTGGGGATGTGTGTGTGTGTGTGTGTGGGGATGTGTGTGTGTGTGTGCGTGTGTATGTGTGGATGTGTGGGGATGTGTGTGCGTGTGCGTGGGGATATGTGTGCGTGTGCGTGGGGATATGTGTGCGTGTGCGTGGGGATATGTGCGCGCGTGTTGGGGCGCGTGTGCGCGTGTTGGGGAGCGTGCGCGCGAGTTGGGGAGCGTGCGCGGGAGTTGGGGAGCGTGCGCACGGGTTGGGGAGCGTGCGCGGGGGTTGGGGAGCGTGCGCGGGGGTTGGGCAGCGTGCGCGGGGGTTGGGCAGCGTGCGCGGGGGTTGGGCAGCGTGCGCGGGGGTTGGGCAGCGTGCGCGGGGGTTGGGCAGCGTGCGCGGGGGTTGGGCAGCGTGCGCGGGGGTTGGGCAGCGTGCGCGGGGGTTGGGCAGCGTGCGTGGAGGTTGGGCAGCGTGTGTGGGGGTTGGGCAGCGTGTGTGGGGGTTGGGCAGCGTGTGTGGGGCTTTGGGAGCGTGTGTGGGGGTTGGGGAGCGTGTGTGGGGCTTGGGGAGCGTGTGTGGGGGTTGGGGAGCATGTGTGGGGGCTGGGGTGCCCGTGTGTGGGTTGGGGAGTGCGTGTGTGGGTTGGGGAGTGCGTGTGTGGGTTGGGGAGTGCGTGTGTGGGTTGGGGAGTGCGTGTGTGGGTTGGGGAGTGCGTGTGTGGATTGGGGAGTGCGTGTGTGGGTTGGGGAGTGCGTGTGTGGGTTGGGGAGTGTGTGTGTGGGTTGGGGAGTGTACATATGTTGGGGCATGTCTGTGTGTGCGTGTGTTAGGACGTGTGCGTGTGTAGGGGTGTGTGCGTGTGTTGGGGTGCGTGCGTGTGTTGTGGGTGTGTGTGTGTGTGTTGGGCGGTGTGTGTATTGGGGTTTGTGTGTGTTGGGATGTTTGTGTGTTGGGGTGTGTGTGTGTTGGGCGGTGTGTGTATTGGGGTTTGTGTGTGTTGGGATGTTTGTGTGTTGGGGTGTGTGTGTGTTGGGGTGTGTGTGTGTGTTGGGGTGTGTGTGTGTTGGGGTGTGTGTGTGTTGGGGTGTGTGTGTGTTGGGGTGTGTGTGTGTTGGGGTGTGTGTGTGTTGGGGTGTGTGTGTGTTGGGGTGTGTGTGTGTTGGGGTGTGTGTGTGTTGGGGTGTGTGTGTGTTGGGGTGTGTGTGTGTTGGGGTGTGTGTGTGTTGGGGTGTGTGTGTGTTGGGGTGTGTGTGTGTGTTGGGGTGTGTGTGTGTTGGGGTGTGTGTGTGTGTTGGGGTGTGTGTGTGTGTTGGGGTGTGTGTGTGTGTGTGTTGGTGTTGTGTTGGGATGGTGTGTGAGGGTGTTTTTTGGTGCAGGTATGTGTTGGGATGTGTGTGTGTGTGTGTGTGTGTGTGGGGACGTGTGTGTGTGTGGATGTGCGTGTGTGTGTATGTGGGGATGTGTGTGGATGTGTGGGGGGGAATGTGTGTGCGTGTGGATGTGTGTGTGTGCGCGTGGGGATATGTGTGTGTGTTGGGGTGTGTGCGTGTGTTGGGGTGTGTATGTGTGTGTGTGTTGGCGTGTGTGTGTGTGTGTTGGGGTGTGTGTGTGTTGGGGTGTGTGTGTGTTGGGGTGTGTGTGTTGGGGTGTGTGTGTTGGGGTGTGTGTGTTGGGGTGTGTGTGTGTGTTGGGGTGTGTGTGTGTGTTGGGGTGTGTGTGTGTGTTGGGGTGTGTGTGTGTATTGGGGTGTGTGTGTGTTGGGGTGTGTGTGTGTTGGGGTGTGTGTGTGTTGGGGTGTGTGTGTGTTGGGGTGTGTGTGTGTTGGGGTGTGTGAGTGTTGGGGTGTGTGTGTGTTGGGGTGTGTGTGTGTTGGGGTGTGTGTGTGTTGGGGTGTGTGTGTGTTGGGGTGTGTGTGTGTGTTGGGGTGTGTGTGTGTTGGGGTGAGTTGTCTTGGGGTGTGTGTGTGTTGGGGTGTGTGTGTGTTGGGGTGTGTGTGTGTGTGGGTGTGTGTGTGTGTTGGGGTGTGTGTGTGTTGGGGGGTGAGTGTGTGTTGGGGGGGTGAGTGTGTGTTGGGGGGGTGAGTGTGTGTTGGGGGGGTGAGTGTGTGTTGGGGGGGTGAGTGTGTGTTGAGGGGGGGTGAGTGTGTGTTGGCGGTGTGAGTGTGTGTTGGCGGTGTGAGTGTGTGTTGAGGGTGTGAGTGTGTGTTAAGGGTGTGAGTGTGTGTTGGGGGTGTGAGTGTGTGTTGGGGGTGTGAGTGTGTGTTGGGGGTGTGAGTGTGTGTTGGGGTTGTGTTGGGATGGTGTGTGTGCGTGTTTTTTGGTGTAGGTGTGTGTGGGGACGTGTGTGTGTGTGTGTGTGTGTGTGTGTGTGTGGGGGTGTGTGTGTGTGTGTGTGTGTGTGGGGATGTGTGTGTGTGTGTGTGTGTGGGGATGTGTGTGTGTGTGTGCGTGTGTGTGTGGATGTGCGTGTGTATGTGTGGATGTGTGTGGATGTGTGTGTGTGGATGTGTCTGTGGGGATGTGTGCGCGTGGGGATGTGTGTGCGTGTGCGTGGGGATGTGTGTGCGTGTGCGTGGGGATATGTGTGCGCGTGCGTGGGGATATGTGTGCGCGTGCGTGGGGATATGTGTGCGCGTGTTGGGGCGCGTGTGCGCGTGTTGGGGCGTGTGTGCGCGTGTTGGGGCGTGTGTGCGTGTGTTGGGGCGTGTCTGCGTGTGTTGGGGCGTGTGTGCGTGTGTTGGGGCGTGTGTGTGTGTGTTGGGGCGTGTGTGTGTGTGTGTTGGGGCGTGTGTGTGTGTGTGTTGGGGCGTGTGTGTGTGTGTGTTGGGGCGTGTGTGTGTGTGGGTTGGGGACTGTGTGTGTGGGTTGGGGACTGTGTGTTTGGGTTGGGGACTGTGTGTGTGGGTTGAGGAGAGTGTGTGTGGGTTGAGGAGTGTGTGTGTGGGTTGAGGAGTGTGTGTGTGGGTTGAGGAGAGTGTGTGTGGGTTGGGGAGTGTGTGCGTGGGTTGGGGAGGGTGTGGGTTGGGGAGGGTGTGCGTGGGTTGGGGAGCGTGTGCGGGGGTTGGGGAGCGTGTGCGGGGGTTGGGCAGCGTGTGCGGGGGTTGGGCAGCGTGTGCGGGGGTTGGGCAGCGTGTGCGGGGGTTGGGCAGCGTGTGCGGGGGTTGGGCAGCGTGTGCGGGGGTTGGGCAGCGTGTGCGGGGGTTGGGCAGCGTGTGCGGGGGTTGGGCAGCGTGTGCGGGGGTTGGGCAGCGTGTGCGGGGGTTGGGCAGCGTGTGCGGGGGTTGGGCAGCGTGTGCGGGGGTTGGGCAGCGTGTGCGGGGGTTGGGCAGCGTGTGCGGGGGTTGGGCAGCGTGTGCGGGGGTTGGGCAGCATGTGCGGGGGTTGGGCAGCGTGTGCGGGGCTTGGGGAGCGTGTGTGGGGCTTGGGGAGCGTGTGTGGGGCTTGGGGAGCGTGTGTGGGGCTTGGGGAGCGTGTGTGGGGCTTGGGGAGCGTGTGTGTGTGGGATGGGGAGTGCGTGTGTGGGTTGGGGAGTGCGTGTGTGGGTTGGGGAGTGCGTGTGTGGGTTGGGGAGTGCGTGTGTGGGTTGGGGAGTGCGTGTGTGGGTTGGGGAGTGCGTGTGTGGGTTGGGGAGTGCGTGTGTGGATTGGGGAGTGCGTGTGCGGGTTGGGGAGTGCGTGTGCGGGTTGGGGAGTGCGTGTGTGGGTTGGGGAGTGTGTGTGTGGGTTGGGGAGTGTACATATGTTGGGGCATGTCTGTGTGTGCGTGTGTTAGGGTGTGTGCATGTGTAGGGGTGTGTGCGTGTATTGGGGTGCGTGCGTGTGTTGGGGTGTGTGTGTGTGTGTGTGTGTTGGGGGGTGTGTGTATTGGGGTTTGTGTGTGTTGGGATGTTTGTGTGTTGGGGTGTGTGTGTGTTGGGGTGTGTGTGTGTGTTGGGGTGTGTGTGTGTTGGGGTGTGTGTGTGTTTGGGTGTGTGTGTGTTGGGGTGTGTGTGTGTTTGGGTGTGTGTGTGTTGGGGTGTGTGTGTGTTGGGGGGTGTGTGTGTTGGGGGGTGTGTGTGTGTTTGGGTGTGTGTGTGTTGGGGTGTGTGTGTGTGTGTGTGTTGGTGTTGTGCTGGGATGGTGTGTGTGGGTGTTTTTTGGTGCAGGTGTGTGTGTGGGGATGTGTGTGTGTGTGTGTGTGTGGGGATGTGTGTGTGTGTGTGTGTGTGGGGATGTGTGTGTGTGTGTGGGATGTGTGTGGATGTGTGGGTGGGAATGTGTGTGCGTGTGGATGTGTGTGTGTGCGCGTGGGGATATGTGTGTGTGTGTTGGGGTGTGTGTGTGTTGGGGTGTGTGTGCGTTGGGGTGTGTGTGCGTTGGGGTGTGTGTGTGTTGGGGTGTGTGTGTGTTGGGGTGTGTGTGTGTTGGGGTGTGTGTGTGTTGGGGTGTGTGCGTGTGTTGGGGCATGTGCGTGTGTTGGGGCGTGTGCGTGTGTTGGGGCGTGTGCGTGTGTTGGGGCGTGTGTGTGTGTTGAGGTTTATCTGTTTGTGCGTGTGTTGGGGCGTGTGCGTGTGTTGGGGCGTGTGCGTGTGTTGGGGCGTGTGCGTGTGTTGGGGCGTGTGTGCGTGTGTTGGGGCGTGTGTGCGTGTGTTGGGGCGTGTGTGTGTGTGTTGGGGCGTGTGTGTGTGTGTGTGTTGGGGCGTGTGTGTGTGTGTGTTGGGGCGTGTGTGTGTGTGTGTTGGGGCGTGTGTGTGTGTGTGTTGGGGCGTGTGTGTGTGTGTGTTGGGGCGTGTGTGTGTGTGTGTTGGGGCGTGTGTGTGTGTGTGTTGGGGCGTGTGTGTGTGTGTGTTGGGGCGTGTGTGTGTGTGTGTGTTGGGGCGTGTGTGTGTGTGTGTTTGGGCGTGTGTGTGTGTGTGTTGGGGCGTGTGTGTGTGTGTGTTGGGGCGTGTGTGTGTGTGTGTTGGGGCGTGCGTGTGTGTTGGGGCGTGCGTGTGTGTTGGGGCATGCGTGTGTGTTGGGGTGTGCGTGTGTGTTGGGGTGTGTGTGTGTGTTGGGGAGTGTGTGTGTGTTGGGGTGTGTGTGTGTGTTGGGGTGTGTGTGTGTGTTGGGGTGTGTGTGTGTGTTCGGGTGTGTGTGTGGGATGGGGAGTGTGTGTGGGATGGGGAGTGTGTGTGGGATGGGCAGTGTGTCTGTGGGATGGGCAGTGTGTGTGTGTGGGTTGGGGACTGTGTGTGTGGGTTGGGGACTGTGTGTGTGGGTTGAGGAGAGTGTGTGTGGGTTGAGGAGTGTGTGTGTGGGTTGAGGAGTCTGTGTGTGGGTTGAGGAGTCTGTGTGTGTGTTGGGGAGTGTGTGTGTGTGTTGGGGAGTGTGTGTGTGGGTTGGGGAGGGTGTGTGTGGGTTGGGGAGGGTGTGTGTGGGTTGGGGAGGGTGTGTGTTGGGGTGTGTGTGTGTTGGGGTGTGTGTGTGTTGGGGGGTGTGTGTGTTGGGGTGTGTGTGTGTTGGGGTGTGTGTGTGTAGGGGTGTGTGTGTTGGGGTGTGTGTGTGTGTTGGGGTGTGTGTGTGTTGGGGTGTGTGTGTGTGTGTGTTGGTGTTGTGTTGGGATGGTGTGTGTGGGTGTTTTTTGGTGCAGGTGTGTGTGTGGGGATGTGTGTGTGTGTGTGTGTGTGGGATGTGTGTGTGTGTGTGTGTGTGTGGGGATGTGTGTGTGTGTGTGGATGTGTGTGTGTATGTGGGGATGTGTGTGGATGTGTGGGTGGGAATGTGTGTGCGTGTGGATGTGTGTGTGTGCGCGTGGGGATATGTGTGTGTGTGTTGGGGTGTGTGCGTGTGTTGGGGTGTGTATGTGTGTGTGTGTTGGCGTGTGTGTGTGTGTGTTGGGGTGTGTGTGTGTTGGGGTGTGTGTGTTGGGGTGTGTGTGCGTTGGGGTGTGTGTGTGTTGGGGCATGTGCGTGTGTTGGGGCATGTGCGTGTGTTGGGGCATGTGCGTGTGTTGGGGCGTGTGCGTGTGTTGGGGCGTGTGCGTGTGTTGGGGCGTGTGTGTGTGTTGAGGTTTATCTGTTTGTGCGTGTGTTGGGGGGTGTGTGTGTGTTGGGGTGTGTGTGTGTGTTGGGGCGTGTGTGCGTGTGTTGGGGCGTGTGTGTGTGTGTGTTGGGGCGTGTGTGTGTGTGTGTTGGGGCGTGTGTGTGTGTGTGTTGGGGCGTGTGTGTGTGTGTGTTGGGGCGTGTGTGTGTGTGTGTGTTGGGGCGTGTGTGTGTGTGTGTTGGGGCGTGTGTGTGTGTGTGTTGGGGCGTGTGTGTGTGTGTGTTGGGGCGTGTGTGTGTGTGTGTTGGGGCGTGTGTGTGTGTGTGTTGGGGCGTGTGTGTGTGTGTGTGTTGGGGCGTGTGTGTGTGTGTGTTGGGGCGTGTGTGTGTGTGTGTTGGGGCGTGTGTGTGTGTGTGTTGGGGCGTGTGTGTGTGTGTGTTGGGGAGTGCGTGTGTGGGTTGGGGAGTGCGTGTGTGGGTTGGGGAGTCCGTGTGTGGATTGGGGAGTGCGTGTGTGGATTGGGGAGTGCGTGTGTGGATTGGGGAGTGCGTGTGTGTGTTGGGGAGTGCGTGTGTGGGTTGGGGAGTGCGTGTGTGGGTTGGGGAGTGCGTGTGTGGGTTGGGGAGTGCGTGTGTGGGTTGGGGAGTGCGTGTGTGGGTTGGGGAGTGCGTGTGTGGGTTGGGGAGTGCGTGTGTGTGTTGGGGAGTGCGTGTGTGGGTTGGGGAGTGTGTGTGTGGGTTGGGGAGTGTACATATGTTGGGGCACGTCTGTGTGTGCGTGTGTTAGGACGTGTGCGTGTGTAGGGGTGTGTGCGTGTGTTGGGGTGCGTGCATGTGTTGGGGGGTGTGTGTGTGTGTGTGTTGGGCGGTGTGTGTATTGGGGCTTGTGTGTGTTGGGATGTTTGTGTGTTGGGGTGTGTGTGTGTTGGGGTGTGTGTGTGTGTTGGGGTGTGTGTGTGTGTTGGGGTGTGTGTGTGTGTTGGGGTGTGTGTGTGTGTTGGGGTGTGTGTGTGTGTTGGGGTGTGTGTGTGTGTTGGGGTGTGTGTGTGTGTTGGGGTGTGTGTTTGTTGGGGTGTGTGTGTGTTGGGGTGTGTGTGTGTTGGGGTGTGTGTGTGTTGGGGTGTGTGTGTGTTGGGGTGTGTGTGTGTTGGGGTGTGTGTGTGTTGGGGTGTGTGTGTGTTGAGGTGTGTGTGTGTTGAGGTGTGTGTGTGTTGGGGTGCGTGTGTGTTGGGGTGTGTGTGTGTTGGGGTGTGTGTGTGTTGGGGTGTGTGTGTGTGTTGGGGTGTATGTGTGTGTGTGTTGGTGTTGTGTTGGGCTGGTGTGTGTGGGTGTTTTTTGGTGCAGGTGTGTGTGTGGGGATGTGTGTGTGTGTGTGTGTGTGTGGGTGGGAATGTGTGCGCGTGTGGATGTGTGTGTGTGCGCGTGGGGATATGTGTGTGTGTGTTGGGGTGTGTGCGTGTGTTGGGGTGTGTATGTGTGTGTGTGTTGGTGTGTGTGTGTGTGTGTTGGTGTGTGTGTGTGTGTGTGTTGGGGTGTGTGTGTGTTGGGGTGTGTGTGTGTGTTGGGGTGTGTGTGTATGTTGGGGTGTGTGTGTGTGTTGGGGTGTGTGTGTGTGTTGGGGTGTGTGTGTGTGTTGGGGTGTGTGTGTGTTGGGGTGTGTGTGTGTTGGGGTGTGTGTGTGTTGGGGTGTGTGTGTGTTGGGGGGGTGAGTGTGTGTTGGGGGGGTGAGTGTGTGTTGGGGGGGGTGAGTGTGTGTTGGGGGGGGTGAGTGTGTGTTGGCGGTGTGAGTGTGTGTTGAGGGTGTGAGTGTGTGTTGAGGGTGTGAGTGTGTGTAGGGGGTGTGAGTGTGTGTTGGGGGTGTGAGTGTGTGTTGGGGTTGTGTTGGGATGGTGTGTGTGCGTGTTTTTTGGTGTAGGTGTGTGTGGGGACGTGTGTGTGTGTGTGTGTGTGTGTGTGGGGATGTGTGTGTGTGTGTGTGTGGGGATGTGTGTGTGTTTGTGTGTGTGTGTGGGGATGTGTGTGTGTGTGTGTGTGCGTGTGTGTGTGGATGTGCGTGTGTATGTGTGGATGTGTGGGGATGTGTGTGTGTGGATGTGTCTGTGGGGATGTGTGCGCGTGGGGATGTGTGTGCGTGTGCGTGGCGATGTGTGTGCGTGTGCGTGGGGATATGTGTGCGTGTGCGTGGGGATATGTGTGCGTGTGCGTGGGGATATGTGTGCGTGTGCGTGGGGATATGTGTGCGCGGGTTGGAGCGCCTGTGCGCGGGTTGGGGCGCCTGTGCGGGGGTTGGGCAGCCTGTGCGGGGGTTGGGCAGCCTGTGCGGGGGTTGGGCAGCCTGTGCGGGGGTTGGGCAGCCTGTACGGGGGTTGGGCAGCCTGTACGGGGGTTGGGCTGCCTGTGCGGGGGTTGGGCTGCCTGTGCGGGGGTTGGGCTGCCTGTGCGGGGGTTGGGCTGCCTGTGCGGGGGTTGGGCTGCCTGTGCGGGGGTTGGGCTGCCTGTGCGGGGGTTGGGGAGCCTGTGCGGGGGTTGGGGAGCGTGTGCGGGGGTTGGGGAGCGTGTGCGGGGGTTGGGGAGCGTGTGCGGGGGTTGGGGAGCGTGTGCGGGGGTTGGGGAGCGTGTGCGGGGGTTGGGGAGCGTGTGCGGGGGTTGGGGAGCGTGTGCGGGGGTTGGGGAGCGTGTGCGGGGGTTGGGGAGCGTGTGCGGGGGTTGGGGAGCGTGTGCGGGGGTTGGGGAGCGTGTGCGGGGGTTGGGGAGCGTGTGTGGGTTGGGGAGTGCGTGTGTGGGTTGGGGAGTGCGTGTGTGGGTTGGGGAGTGCGTGTGTGGGTTGGGGAGTGCGTGTGTGGGTTGGGGAGTGCGTGTGTGGGTTGGGGAGTGCGTGTGTGGGTTGGGGAGTGCGTGTGTGGGTTGGGGAGTGCGTGTGTGGGTTGGGGAGTGCGTGTGTGGGTTGGGGAGTGCGTGTGTGGGTTGGGGAGTGCGTGTGTGGGTTGGGGAGTGCGTGTGTGGGTTGGGGAGTGCGTGTGTGGGTTGGGGAGTGCGTGTGTGGGTTGGGGAGTGCGTGTGTGGGTTGGGGAGTGCGTGTGTGGGTTGGGGAGTGCGTGTGTGGGTTGGGGAGTGCGTGTGTGGGTTGGGGAGTGCGTGTGTGGGTTGGGGAGTGCGTGTGTGGGTTGGGGAGTGTGTGTGTGTGGGTTGGGGAGTGTACATATGTTGGGGCATGTCTGTGTGTGCGTGTGTTAGGGCGTGTGCGTGTGTAGGGGTGTGTGCGTGTGTTGGGGTGCGTGCGTGTGTTGGGGTGTGTGTGTGTGTGTGTTGGGGGGTGTGTGTATTGGGGTTTGTGTGTGTTGGGGTGTGTGTGTGTGTTGGGGTGTGTGTGTGTGTTGGGGTGTGTGTGTGTTGGGGTGTGTGTGTGTTGGGGTGTGTGTGTGTTGGGGTGTGTGTGTGTTGGGGTGTGTGTGCGTTGGGGTGTGTGTGCGTTGGGGTGTGTGTGCGTTGGGGTGTGTGCGTGTGTTGGGGCGTGTGCGTGTGTTGGGGCGTGTGCGTGTGTTGGGGCGTGTGCGTGTGTTGGGGCGTGTGCGTGTGTTGGGGCGTGTGCGTGTGTTGAGGTTTATCTGTTTGTGCGTGTGTCGGGGCGTGTGCGTGTGTCGGGGCGTGTGCGTGTGTTGGGGCGTGTGTGCGTGTGTTGGGGTGTGTGTGCGTGTGTTGGGGCGTGTGTGCGTGTGTTGGGGCATGTGTGTGTGTGTGTTGGGGCGTGTGTGTGTGTGTGTTGGGGCGTGTGTGTGTGTGTGTTGGGGCGTGTGTGTGTGTGTGTTGGGGCGTGTGTGTGTGTGTGTTGGGGCGTGTGTGTGTGTGTGTTGGGGCGTGTGTGTGTGTGTGTTGGGGCGTGTGTGTGTGTGTGTTGGGGCGTGTGTGTGTGTGTGTTGGGGCGTGTGTGTGTGTGTGTTGGGGCGTGCGTGTGTGTTGGGGTGTGCGTGTGTGTTGGGGTGTGTGTGTGTGTTGGGGTGTGTGTGTGTGTTGGGGTGTGTGTGTGTGTTGGGGTGTGTGTGTGTGTTGGGGTGTGTGTGTGTGTGAGGATGTGTGTGTGGGTGTGGGGGGGATGTGTGTGTTGGGGTGTGTGTGTGTGTGTTGGGGGGTGTGTGTGTGTGTGTGTGTTGGGGTGTGTGTGTGTGTTGGGGTATGTGTGTGTGTGTTGGGGTGTGTGTGTGTGTGTGTTGGGGTGTGTGTGTGTGTGTGTTGGGGTGTGCGTGTGTGTTGGGGTGTGCGTGTGTGTTGGGATGTGCGTGTGTGTTGGGGAGTGTGTGTGTGTTGGGGTGTGTGTGTGTGTTGGGGTGTGTGTGTGTGTTCGGGTGTGTGTGTGTTTTCGGGTGTGTGTGTGTGGGATGGGGAGTGTGTGTGGGATGGGGAGTGTGTGTGGGATGGGGAGTGTGTGTGGGATGGGCAGTGTGTGTGTGGGTTGGGGACTGTGTGTGTGTGGGTTGGGGACTGTGTGTGTGGGTTGGGGACTGTGTGTGTGGGTTGGGGACTGTGTGTGTGGGTTGGGGAGTGTGTGTGTGGGTTGAAGAGTGTGTGTGTGGGTTGAGGAGTGTGTGTGTGTGTTGGGGAGTGTGTGTGTGTTGGGGAGTGTGTGTGTGTTGGGGAGTGTGTGTGTGTTGGGGAGTGTGTGTGTGTTGGGGTGTGTGTGTGTGTTGGGGTGTGTGTATGTGTTGGGGTGTGTGTGTGTGTTCGGGTGTGTGTGTGTGTTCGGGTGTGTGTGTGTGTTCGGGTGTGTGTGTGGGATGGGGAGTGTGTGTGGGATGGGGAGTGTGTGTGGGATGGGCAGTGTGTGTGTGTGGGTTGGGGACTGTGTGTGTGGGTTGGGGACTGTGTGTGTGGGTTGGGGACTGTGTGTGGGGGTTGAGGAGTGTGTGTGTGGGTTGAGGAGTGTGTGTGTGGGTTGAGGAGAGTGTGTGTGTGTTGGGGAGTGTGTGTGTGTGTTGGGGAGGGTGTGTGTGGGTTGGGGAGGGTGTGTGTGGGTTGGGGAGGGTGTGTGTGGGTTGGGGAGGGTGTGTGTGGGTTGGGGCGGGTGTGTGTGGGTTGGGGAGGGTGTGTGTGGGTTGGGGAGGGTGTGTGTGGGTTGGGGCGGGTGTGTGTGGGTTGGGGAGGGTGTGTGTGGGTTGGGGAGGGTGTGTGTGGGTTGGGGAGGGTATGTGTGGGTTGGGGACTGTGTGTGTGGGTTGGGAAATACGTGTGTGGGTTGGGGAGTGCGTGTGGGTTGGGAAGTGCGTGTGTGGGTTGGGGAGTGCGTGTGTGGGTTGGGGAGTGCGTGTGTGGGTTGGGGAGTGCGTGTGTGGGTTGGGGAGTACGTGTGTGGGTTGGGGAGTGCGCTTATGTTGGGGCATGTCTGCGTGTGCGTGTGTTGGGGGGTGTGTGTGTGTGTGTTGGGGAGTGCGTGTGTCGGGGAGTGCGTGTGTCGGGGAGCGCGTGTGTCGAGGTGCGCGAGTGTGTCGGGGTGCGCGAGTGTGTCGGGGTGCGCGAGTGTGTCGGGGTGCGCGAGTGTGTCGGGGTGCGCGAGTGTGTCGGGGTGCGTGTGTGTGGGTCGGGGAGCGTGTGTGTGGGTTGGGGAGCGTGTGTGTTGGTTGGGGAGCGTGTGTGTTGGTTGGGGAGCGTGTGCGGGGCTTGGGCAGCGTGTGTGGGGCTTGGGGAGCGTGTGCGGGGCTTGGGGAGCGTTTGCGGGGGTTGGGGAGCGTGTGCGGGGGTTGGGGAGCGTGTGCGGGGGTTGGGGAGCGTGTGCGGGGGTTGGGGAGCGTGTGCGGGGGTTGGGGAGCGTGTGTGGGGGTTGGGGAGCGTGTGTGTGGGTTGGGGAGCGTGTGTGTGGGTTGGGGAGCGTGTGTGTGGGTTGGGGAGCGTGTGTGTGGGTTGGGGAGCCTGTGTGTGGGTTGGGGAGCCTGTGTGTGGGTTGGGGAGCGTGTGTGTGGGTTCGGGAGCGTGTGTGTGGGTTCGGGAGCGTGTGTGTGGGTTGGGGAGCGTGTGTGTGGGTTGGGGAGTGCGTGTGTGGGTTGGGGAGTGCGTGTGTGGGTTGGGGAGTGCGTGTGTGGGTTGGGGAGTGCGTGTGTGGGTTGGGGAGTGCGTGTGTGGGTTGGGAAGTGTGTGTGTGTGGGTTGGGGAGTGTACATATGTTGGGGCATGTCTGTGTGTGCGTGTGTTAGGGCATGTGCGTGTGTAGGGGTGTGTGCGTGTGTTGGGGTGCGTGCGTGTGTTGGGGTGTGTGTGTGTGTTGGGGTGTGTGTGTGTGTTGGGGTGTGTGTGTGTTGGGGTGTGTGTGTGTTGGGGTGTGTGTGTGTTGGGGTGTGTGTGTGTTGGGGTGTGTGTGTGTTGGGGTGTGTGTGTGTTGGGGTGTGTGTGTGTTGGGGTGTGTGTGTGTTGGGGTGTGTGTGTGTTGGGGTGTGTGTGTGTTGGGGTGTGTGTGTGTAGGGGTGTGTGTGTGTTGGGATGTGTGTGTGTTGGGGTGTGTGTGTGTTGGGGTGTGTGTGTGTTGGGGTGTGTGTGTGTGTGTGTTGGTGTTGTGTTGGGATGGTGTGTGTGGTTGTTTATTGGTGCAGGTGTGTGTGTGGGGATGTGTGTGTGTGTGGGGATGTGTGTGTGTGTGGGGATATGTGTGTGTGTGTGTGGATGTGTGTGTGTATGTGGGGATGTGTGTGGATGTGTGGGTGGGAATGTGTGTGCGTGTGGATGTGTGTGTGTGTGCGTGGGGATATGTGTGTGTGTGTTGGGGTGTGTGCGTGTGTTGGGGTGTGTATGTGTGTGTGTGTTGGCGTGTGTGTGTGTGTGTTGGGGTGTGTGTGTGTTGGGGTGTGTGTGTGTTGGGGTGTGTGTGTGTTGGGGTGTGTGTGCGTTGGGGTGTGTGTGCGTTGGGGTGTGTGCGTGTGTTGGGGCATGTGCGTGTGTTGGGGCGTGTGCGTGTGTTGGGGCGTGTGCGTGTGTTGGGGCGTGTGCGTGTGTTGGGGCGTGTGCGTGTGTTGGGGCGTGTGCGTGTGTTGGGGCGTGTGCGTGTGTTGAGGTTTATCTGTTTGTGCGTGTGTCGGGGCGTGTGCGTGTGTCGGGGCGTGTGCGTGTGTGTTGGGGCGTGTGTGTGTGTGTGTTGGGGCGTGTGTGTGTGTGTGTTGGGGCGTGTGTGTGTGTGTGTTGGGGCGTGTGTGTGTGTGTGTTGGGGCGTGTGTGTGTGTGTGTTGGGGCGTATGTGTGTGTGTGTGTTGGGGCGTGTGTGTGTGTGTGTTGGGGCGTGTGTGTGTGTGTGTTGGGGCGTGTGTGTGTGTGTGTTGGGGCGTGCGTGTGTGTTGGGGTGTGCGTGTGTGTTGGGGTGTGTGTGTGTGTTGGGGAGTGTGTGTGTGTTGGGGTGTGTGTGTGTGTTGGGGGGTGTGTGTGTGTTGGGGTGTGTGTGTGTGTTGGGGTGTGTGTGTGTGTGAGGATGTGTGTGTGGGTGTGGGGGGGATGTGTGTGTTGGGGTGTGTGTGTGTGTGTTGGGGGGTGTGTGTGTGTGTGTGTGTGTTGGGGTGTGTGTGTGTGTTGGGGTATGTGTGTGTGTGTTGGGGTGTGTGTGTGTGTGTGTTGGGGTGTGCGTGTGTGTTGGGGTGTGCGTGTGTGTTGGGATGTGCGTGTGTGTTGGGGAGTGTGTGTGTGTTGGGGTGTGTGTGTGTGTTCGGGTGTGTGTGTGTTTTCGGGTGTGTGTGTGTGTTGGGGTGTGTGTGTGTGGGATGGGGAGTGTGTGTGGGATGGGGAGTGTGTGTGGGATGGGCAGTGTGTGTGTGTGGGTTGGGGACTGTGTGTGTGTGGGTTGGGGACTGTGTGTGTGGGTTGGGGACTGTGTGTGTGGGTTGGGGAGTGTGTGTGTGGGTTGAGGAGTGTGTGTGTGGGTTGAGGAGTGTGTGTGTGTGTTGGGGAGTGTGTGTGTGTTGGGGAGTGTGTGTGTGTTGGGGAGTGTGTGTGTGTTGGGGAGTGTGTGTGTGTTGGGGAGTGTGTGTGTGTTGGGGAGTGTGTGTGTGTTGGGGTGTGTGTGTGTGTTGGGGTGTGTGTGTGTGTTGGGGTGTGTGTGTGTGTTGGGGTGTGTGTGTGTGTTGGGGTGTGTGTGTGTGTTCGGGTGTGTGTGTGTGTTCGGGTGTGTGTGTGTGTTCGGGTGTGTGTGTGGGATGGGGAGTGTGTGTGGGATGGGGAGTGTGTGTGGGATGGGCAGTGTGTGTGTGTGGGTTGGGGACTGTGTGTGTGGGTTGGGGACTGTGTGTGTGGGTTGGGGACTGTGTGTGGGGGTTGAGGAGTGTGTGTGTGGGTTGAGGAGTGTGTGTGTGGGTTGAGGAGAGTGTGTGTGTGTTGGGGAGTGTGTGTGTGTGTTGGGGAGTGTGTGTGTGTGTTGGGGAGGGTGTGTGTGGGTTGGGGAGGGTGTGTGTGGGTTGGGGAGGGTGTGTGTGGGTTGGGGCGGGCGTGTGTGGGTTGGGGAGGGTGTGTGTGGGTTGGGGAGGGTGTGTGTGGGTTGGGGCGGGTGTGTGTGGGTTGGGGAGGGTGTGTGTGGGTTGGGGAGGGTGTGTGTGGGTTGGGGAGGGTATGTGTGGGTTGGGGACTGTGTGTGTGGGTTGGGAAATACGTGTGTGGGTTGGGGAGTGCGTGTGGGTTGGGAAGTGCGTGTGTGGGTTGGGGAGTGCGTGTGTGGGTTGGGGAGTGCGTGTGTGGGTTGGGGAGTGCGTGTGTGGGTTGGGGAGTACGTGTGTGGGTTGGGGAGTGCGCTTATGTTGGGGCATGTCTGCGTGTGCGTGTGTTGGGGGGTGTGTGTGTGTGTGTTGGGGAGTGCGTGTGTCGGGGAGTGCGTGTGTCGGGGAGTGCGTGTGTCGAGGTGCGCGTGTGTCGGGGTGCGCGAGTGTGTCGGGGTGCGCGAGTGTGTCGGGGTGCGCGAGTGTGTCGGGGTGCGCGAGTGTGTCGGGGTGCGTGTGTGTGGGTCGGGGAGCGTGTGTGTGGGTCGGGGAGCGTGTGTGTTGGTTGGGGAGCGTGTGTGTTGGTTGGGGAGCGTGTGCGGGGCTTGGGCAGCGTGTGTGGGGCTTGGGGAGCGTGTGCGGGGCTTGGGGAGCGTTTGCGGGGGTTGGGGAGCGTGTGCGGGGGTTGGGGAGCGTGTGCGGGGGTTGGGGAGCGTGTGTGGGGGTTGGGGAGCGTGTGTGGGGGTTGGGGAGCGTGTGTGTGGGTTGGGGAGCGTGTGTGTGGGTTGGGGAGCGTGTGTGTGGGTTGGGGAGCGTGTGTGTGGGTTGGGGAGCGTGTGTGTGGGTTGGGGAGCGTGTGTGTGGGTTGGGGAGCGTGTGTGTGGGTTGGGGAGCGTGTGTGTGGGTTCGGGAGCGTGTGTGTGGGTTCGGGAGCGTGTGTGTGGGTTCGGGAGCGTGTGTGTGGGTTGGGGAGCGTGTGTGTGGGTTGGGGAGTGTGTGTGTGGGTTGGGGAGCGTGTGTGTGGGTTGGGGGGCTTGTGTGTGGTTTGGAGGGTGTGTTTGTGGGTTGGGGGGCGTGTGTGTGGATTGGGGGGCGTGTGTGTGGGTTGGGGGGGCGTGTGTGTGGGTTGGGGGGCATGTGTGTGGATTGGGGAGCGTGTGTGTGGGTTAGCGAGCGTGTGTGTGCGTTAGGGAGCGTGTGTGTGGGTTGGGGAGCGTGTGTGTGGGTTGGGGAGCGTGTGTGTTGGTTGGGGAGCGTGTGTGTGGGTTGGGGGGTGTTTGCGTGTGTTTCGGTGCGTGCATGTGTTGGGGCATGTCTGTGTGTGTGTGTGTTGGGGCGTGTGTGTGTGTTGGGGTGTATGTGTGTGTTGGGGTGTATGTGTGTGTTGGGGTGTGTGTGTGTTGGGGGGTTTGTGTGTGTTGGTGAGTGTGTGTGTTGGTGAGTGTGTGTTGGTGAGTGTGTGTGTTGGGGTGTGTGTGTGTGTGTTGGGGTTGTGTTGGGATGGTGTGTGTGTGTTTTTTGGTGTAGGTGTATGTGTGTGTGGGGATGTGTATGTGTGTGTGTGTGTGTGTGGAGATGTGTGTGTGTGTGTGTGTGCGTGTCGGGATGTGTGTGTTGGTGAGTGTGTGTGTTGGGGTGTGTGTGTGTGTGGGGATGCGTGTGTGTGTGTGTGCGTGTGTGTGGGGATGTGTGTGTGTGTGTGTGTGTGTGGAGATGTGTGTGTGTGTGTGTGTGGGGATGTGTGTGTGTGTGTGTGGGGATGTGTGTGTGTGTGTGTGGGGATGTGTGTGTGTGTGTGGGGATGTGTGTGTGTGAGGATGTGTGTGTGGGTGTGGGGGGATGTGTGTGTTGGGGTGTGTGTGTGTGTGTTGGGGGGTGTGTGTGTGTGTGTGTGTGTTGGGGTGTGTGTGTGTGTTGGGGTATGTGTGTGTGTGTTGGGGTGTGTGTGTGTGTGTGTTGGGGTGTGCGTGTGTGTTGGGGTGTGCGTGTGTGTTGGGATGTGCGTGTGTGTTGGGGAGTGTGTGTGTGTTGGGGTGTGTGTGTGTGTTGGGGTGTGTGTGTGTGTTGGGGTGTGTGTGTGTGTTCGGGTGTGTGTGTGTGGGATGGGGAGTGTGTGTGGGATGGGGAGTTTGTGTGGGATGGGGAGTTTGTGTGGGATGGGCAGTGTGTGTGTGTGGGTTGGGGACTCTGTGTGTGTGGGTTGGGGACTGTGTGTGTGAGTTGGGAACTGTGTGTGGGGGTTGGGGAGTGTGTGTGGGGGTTGAGGAGTGTGTGTGTGGGTTGAGGAGTGTGTGTGTGGGTTGAGGAGTGTGTGTGTGTGTTGGGGAGTGTTTGTGCGTGTTGGGGAGTGTGTGTGTGTGTTGGGGAGTGTGTGTGTGGGTTGGGGAGGGTGTGTGTGGGTTGGGGAGGGTGTGTGTGGGTTGGGGAGGGTGTGTGTGGGTTGGGGAGGGCGTGTGTGGGTTGGAGAGGGCGTGTGTGAGTTGGAGAGGGTGTGTGTGGGTTGGAGAGGGTGTGTGTGGGTTGGAGAGGGTGTGTGTGGGTTGGAGAGGGTGTGTGTGGGTTGGGGAGGGTGTGTGTGGGTTGGGGAGAGTGTGTGTGGGTTGGGGAGTTTGTGTGGGATGGGGAGTTTGTGTGGGATGGGCAGTGTGTGTGTGTGGGTTGGGGACTCTGTGTGTGTGGGTTGGGGACTGTGTGTGTGGGTTGGGGACTGTGTGTGGGGGTTGGGGAGTGTGTGTGTGGGTTGAGGAGTGTGTGTGTGGGTTGAGGAGTGTGTGTGTGGGTTGAGGAGTGTGTGTGTGCGTTGGGGAGTGTGTGTGTGCGTTGGGGAGTGTGTGTGTGTGTTGGGGAGTGTGTGTGTGGGTTGGGGAGGGTGTGTGTGGGTTGGGGAGGGTGTGTGTGGGTTGGAGAGGGTGTGTGTGGGTTGGGGAGGGCGTGTGTGGGTTGGAGAGGGCGTGTGTGGGTTGGAGAGGGTGTGTGTGGGTTGGAGAGGGTGTGTGTGGGTTGGAGAGGGTGTGTGTGGGTTGGGCAGGGTGTGTGTGGGTTGGGGAGAGTATGTGTGGGTTGGGGACTGTGTGTGTGGGTTGGGGACTGCGTGTGTGGGTTGGGGAGTGCGTGTGTGGGTTGGGGAGTGCGTGTGTGGGTTGGGGAGTGCGTGTGTGGGTTGGGAAGTGCGTGTGTGGTTTGGGGAGTGCGTGTGTGGGTTGGGGAGTGCGTGTGTGGGTTGGGGAGTGCGCTTATGTTGGGGCATGTCTGCGTGTGCGTGTGTTGGGGTGCGTGTGTGTGTGTCGGGGAGTGCGTGTGTCGGGGAGTGCGTGTGTCGGGGAGTGCGTGTGTCGGGGTGTGCGTGTGTCGGGGTGTGTGTGTGTCGGGGTGCGTGTGTGTGTCGGGGTGCGCGTGTGTGTGTCGGGGTGCGCGTGTGTCGGGGTGCGCATGTGTGGGTCGGGGAGCGCGTGTGTGGGTCGGGGAGCGCGTGTGTGGGTCGGGGAGCGCGTGTGTGGGTCGGGGAGCGTGTGTGTGGGTCGGGGAGCGTGTGTGTGGGTCGGGGAGCGTGTGTGTGGGTCGGGGAGCGTGTGTGTGGGTCGGGGGGCGTGTGTGTGGTTGGGGGGGGCGTGTGTGTGGGTTGGGGGGCGTGTGTGTGGATTGGGGAGCGTGTGTGTGGGTTAGGGAGTGTGTGTGTGCGTTAGGGAGCCTGTATGTGGGTTAGGGAGCCTGTATGTGGGTTGGGGAGCGTGTGTGTGGGTTGGGGAGCGTGTGTGTGGGTTGGGGAGCGTGTGTGTGGGTTGGGGAGCGTGTGTGTGGGTTGGGGAGCGTGTGTGTGGGTTGGGGAGCGTGTGTGTGGGTTGGGGAGGGTGTGTGTGGGTTGGGGAGGGCGTGTGTGGGTTGGGGAGGGCGTGTGTGGGTTGGAGAGGGCGTGTGTGGGTTGGAGAGGGCGTGTGTGGGTTGGAGAGGGTGTGTGTGGGTTGGAGAGGGTGTGTGTGGGTTGGGGAGGGTGTGTGTGGGTTGGGGACTGCGTGTGTGGGTTGGGGACTGTGTGTGTGGGTTGGGGAGTGCGTGTGTGGGTTGGGGAGTGCGTGTGTGGGTTGGGGAGTGCGTGTGTGGGTTGGGAAGTGCGTGTGTGGTTTGGGGAGTGCGTGTGTGGGTTGGGGAGTGCGTGTGTGGGTTGGGGAGTGCGCTTATGTTGGGGCATGTCTGCGTGTGCGTGTGTTGGGGTGCGTGTGTGTGTGTCGGGGAGTGCGTGTGTCGGGGAGTGCGTGTGTCGGGGAGTGCGTGTGTCGGGGAGTGCGTGTGTCGGGGAGTGCGTGTGTCGGGGTGTGCGTGTGTCGGGGTGTGCGTGTGTCGGGGTGTGCGTGTGTCGGGGTGTGTGTGTGTCGGGGTGCGTGTGTGTGTGTCGGGGTGCGCGTGTGTGTGTCGGGGTGCGCGTGTGGGTCGGGGAGCGTGTGTGTGGGTCGGGGAGCGTGTGTGTGGGTCGGGGAGCGTGTGTGTGGGTCGGGGAGCGTGTGTGTGGGTCGGGGAGCGTGTGTGTGGGTCGGGGAGCGTGTGTGTGGGTCGGGGAGCGTGTGTGTGGGTCGGGGAGCGTGTGTGTGGGTCGGGGAGCGTGTGTGTGGGTCGGGGAGCGTGTGTGTGGGTCGGGGAGCATGTGTGTGGGTCGGGGGGCGTGTGTGTGGTTGGGGGGGGCGTGTGTGTGGGTTGGGGGGCGTGTGTGTGGATTGGGGAGCGTGTGTGTGGGTTAGGGAGTGTGTGTGTGCGTTAGGGAGCCTGTATGTGGGTTGGGGAGCGTGTGTGTGGGTTGGGGAGCGTGTGTGTGGGTTGGGGAGCGTGTGTGTGGGTTGGGGAGCGTGTGTGTGGGTTGGGGAGCGTGTGTGTGGGTTGGGGAGCGTGTGTGTGGGTTGGGGAGCGTGTGTGTGGGTTGGGGAGCGTGTGTGTGGGTTGGGGAGCGTGTGTGTGGGTTGGGGAGCGTGTGTGTGGGTTGGGGAGTGTGTGTGTGTGTGAGAGAGTGTGTGTGTTGGGGAGTGTGTGTGTGTGTGTTGGGGAGTGTGTGTGTGTGCTTGGGTTAAGGAGTGTGTGTGGGGGTTGGGAAGTGTGTGCATGTGTTGGGGGGTGTTTGCATGTGTTTCGGTGCGTGCATGTGTTGGGGTGTGTGCGTATGTTGGGGCATGTCTGTGTGTGCGTGTGTTGGGGCGTGTGTGTGTGTTGGGGTGTGTGTGTGTGTTGGGGGGTTTGTGTGTGTTGGGGGGTTTGTGTGTGTTGGAGGGTTTGTGTGTGTTGGAGGGTTTGTGTGTGTTGGTGAGTGTGTGTGTTGGTGAGTGTGTGTGTTGGTGAGTGTGTGTGTGTGTTGGGGTTGTGTTGGGATGGTGTGTGTGTGTTTTTTGGTGTAGGTGTATGTGTGTGTGGGGATGTGTATGTGTGTGTGTGTGTGTGTGGAGATGTGTGTGTGTGTGTGTGTGTGTGTGGGGGTGTGTGCGTTGGTGAGTGTGTGTGTTGGGGTGTGTGTGTGTGTGGGGATGCGTGTGTGTGTGTGTGCGTGTGTGTGGGGATGTGTGTGTGTGTGTGTGTGCGTGTGTGTGGGGATGTGTGTGTGTGTGTGGAGATGTGTGTGTGTGTGTGTGTGTGTGGTGTGTGGGGATGTGTGTGTGTGTGTGGGGATGTGTGTGTGTGTGTGGGGATGTGTGTGTGTGTGTGGGGATGTGTGTGTGTGTGTGTGGGTGTGGGGGGATGTGTGTGTTGGGGTGTGTGTGTGTGTGTGTGTGTGTTGGGTGTGTGTGTGTGTGTTGGGGTATGTGTGTGTGTGTTGGGGTGTGTGTGTGTGTGTTGGGGGGTGTATGTGTGTGTGTGTTGGGGGGTGTATGTGTGTGTGTGTTGGGGGGTGTATGTGTGTGTGTGTTGGGGGGTGTGTGTGTGTTGGGGGGTGTGTGTGTGTTGGGGGGTGTGTGTGTGTTGGGGGGTGTGTGTGTGTTGGGGGGTGTGTGTGTGTTGGGGGGTGTGTGTGTGTTGGGGGGTGTGTGTGTGTTGGGGGGTGTGTGTGTGTTGGGGCGTGTGTGTGTGTGTGTTGGGGCGTGTGTGTGTGTGTGTTGGGGCGTGTGTGTGTGTGTGTTGGGGCGTATGTGTGTGTGTGTTGGGGCGTGTGTGTGTGTGTTGGGGCGTGTGTGTGTGTGTTGGGGCGTGTGTGTGTGTGTTGGGGTGTGCGTGTGTGTTGGGGTGTGCGTGTGTGTTGGGGTGTGTGTGTGTGTTGGGGTGTGTGTGTGTGTTGGGGTGTGTGTGTGTGTTGGGGTGTGTGTGTGTGTTCGGGTGTGTGTGTGTGTTCGGGTGTGTGTGTGTGTTCGGGTGTGTGTGTGTGTTCGGGTGTGTGTGTGGGATGGGGAGTGTGTGTGGAATGGGGAGTGTGTGTGGGATGGGCAGTGTGTCTGTGGGATGGGCAGTGTGTGTGTGTGGGTTGGGGACTGTGTGTGTGGGTTGGGGACTGTGTGTGTGGGTTGAGGAGTGTGTGTGTGGGTTGAGGAGTGTGTGTGTGGGTTGAGGAGTGTGTGTGTGGGTTGAGGAGAGTGTGTGTGTGTTGGAGAGTGTGTGTGTGGGTTGGGGAGGGTGTGTGTGGGTTGGGGAGGGTGTGTGTGGGTTGGGGAGGGTGTGTGTGGGTTGGGGAGGGTGTGTGTGGGTTGGGGAGGATGTGTGTGGGTTGGGGCGGGTGTGTGTGGGTTGGGGAGGGTGTGTGTGGGTTGGGGAGGGTGTGTGTGGGTTGGGGAGGGTATGTGTGGGTTGGGGACTGTGTGTGTGGGTTGGGAAGTACGTGTGTGGGTTGGGGAGTGCGTGTGGGTTGGGAAGTGCGTGTGTGGGTTGGGGAGTGCGTGTGTGGGTTGGGGAGTGCGTGTGTGGGTTGGGGAGTGCGTGTGTGGGTTGGGGAGTGCGTGTGTGGGTTGGGGAGTGCGCTTATGTTGGGGCATGTCTGCGTGTGCGTGTGTTGGGGTGTGTGTGTGTGTGTCGGGGAGTGCGTGTGTCGGGGAGTGCGTGTGTTGGGGTGCGCGTGTGTCGAGGTGCGCGTGTGTCGGGGTGCGCGAGTGTGTCGGGGTGCGCGAGTGTGTCGGGGTGCGCGAGTGTGTCGGGGTGCGCGAGTGTGTCGGGGTGCGCGAGTGTGTCGGGGTGCGCGAGTGTGTCGGGGTGCGTGTGTGTGGGTTGGGGAGCGTGTGTGCGGGTTGGGGAGCGTGTGTGTTGGTTGGGGAGCGTGTGCGGGGCTTGGGCAGCGTGTGTGGGGCTTGGGCAGCGTGTGCGGGGTTTGGGGAGCGTTTGCGGGGCTTGGGGAGCGTGTGCGGGGCTTGGGGAGCGTGTGCGGGGGTTGGGGAGCGTGTGCGGGGGTTGGGGAGCGTGTGCGGGGGTTGGGGAGCGTGTGCGGGGGTTGGGGAGCGTGTGCGGGGGTTGGGGAGCGTGTGCGGGGGTTGGGGAGCGTGTGTGGGGGTTGGGGAGCGTGTGTGGGAGTTGGGGAGCGTGTGTGGGGGTTGGGGAGCTTGTGTGGGGGTTGGGGAGCGTGTGTGTGGGTTGGGGAGCGTGTGTGTGGGTTGGGGAGCGTGTGTGTGGGTTGGGGAGCGTGTGTGTGGGTTGGGGAGCGTGTGTGTGGGTTGGGGAGCGTGTGTGTGGGTTGGGGAGCGTGTGTGTGGGTTGGGGAGCGTGTGTGTGGGTTGGGGGGCTTGTGTGTGGGTTGGAGGGTGTATTTGTGGGTTGGGGGGCGTGTGTGTGGGTTGGGGGGCATGTGTGTGGATTGGGGAGCGTGTGTGTGGGTTAGCGAGCGTGTGTGTGCGTTAGAGAGCGTGTGTGTGGGTTGGGGAGCGTGTGTGTGGGTTGGGGAGCGTGTGTGTTGGTTGGGGAGCGTGTGTGTGGGTTGGGGGGTGTTTGCGTGTGTTTCGGTGCGTGCATGTGTTGGGGTGTGTGCGTATGTTGGGGCATGTCTGTGTGTGTGTGTGTGTTGGGGCGTGTGTGTGTGTTGGGGTGTATGTGTGTGTTGGGGTGTGTGTGTGTTGGGGGGTTTGTGTGTGTTGGTGAGTGTGTGTGTTGGTGAGTGTGTGTGTTGGTGAGTGTGTGTTGGTGAGTGTGTGTGTTGGGGTGTGTGTGTGTGTGTTGGGGTTGTGTTGGGATGGTGTGTGTGTGTTTTTTGGTGTAGGTGTATGTGTGTGTGGGGATGTGTATGTGTGTGTGTGTATGTGTGGAGATGTGTGTGTGTGTGTGTGTGTGTCGGGATGTGTGTGTTGGTGAGTGTGTGTGTTGGGGTGTGTGTGTGTGTGGGGATGCGTGTGTGTGTGTGTGCGTGTGTGTGGGGATGTGTGTGTGTGTGTGTGTGTGTGTGTGTGTGTGGAGATGTGTGTGTGTGTGTGTGTGTGTGGGGATGTGTGTGTGTGGGTGTGGGTATGTGTGTGTGTGTGTGTGGGGATGTGTGTGTGTGTGTGGGGATGTGTGTGTGTGTGAGGATGTGTGTGTGGGTGTGGGGGGATGTGTGTGTTGGGGTGTGTGTGTGTATGTTGGGGGGTGTGTGTGTGTGTGTGTGTTGGAGTGTGTGTGTGTGTTGGGGTATGTGTGTGTGTGTTGGGGTGTGTGTGTGTGTGTGTTGGGGTGTGCGTGTGTGTTGGGGTGTGCGTGTGTGTTGGGGTGTGCGTGTGTGTTGGGGAGTGTGTGTGTGTTGGGGTGTGTGTGTGTGTTGGGGTGTGTGTGTGTGTTCGGGTGTGTGTGTGTGGGATGGGGAGTGTGTGTGGGATGGGGAGTGTGTGTGGGATGGGGAGTGTGTGTGGGATGGGCAGTGTGTGTGTGTGGGTTGGGGACTGTGTGTGTGTGGGTTGGGGACTGTGTGTGTGTGGGTTGGGGACTGTGTGTGTGGGTTGGGGACTGTGTGTGTGGGTTGGGGACTGTGTGTGTGGGTTGGGGAGTGTGTGTGTGGGTTGAGGAGTGTGTGTGTGGGTTGAGGAGTGTGTGTGTGTGTTGGGGAGTGTGTGTGTGGGTTGGGGAGGGTGTGTGTGGGTTGGGGAGGGTGTGTGTGGGTTGGGGAGGGTGTGTGTGGGTTGGGAGGGCGTGTGTGGGTTGGAGAGGGTGTGTGTGGGTTGGAGAGGGTGTGTGTGGGTTGGAGAGGGTGTGTGGGGTTGGAGAGGGTGTGTGTGGGTTGGGGAGGGTGTGTGTGGGTGGGGACTGCGTGTGTGGGTTGGGGAGTGCGTGTGTGGGTTGGGGAGTGCGTGTGTAGGTTGGGAGGTGTGTGTGTGGTTTGGGGAGTGCGTGTGTGGGTTGGGGAGTGCGCGTGTGGGTTGGGAGTGCGCTTATGTTGGGCATGTCTGCGTGTGCGTGTGTTGGGGTGCGTGTGTGTGTGTCGGGGAGTGCGTGTGTCGGGGAGTGCGTGTGTCGGGGAGTGCGTGTGTCGGGGTGCGTGTCTGTGTCGGGGTGCGTGTCTGTGTCGGGGTGCGTGTCTGTGTCGGGGTGCGCGCGTGTGGGTCGGGGAGCGCGCGCGTGGGTCGGGGAGCGCGTGCGTGGGTCGGGGAGCGCGCGCGTGGGTCGGGGAGCGCGCGCGTGGGTCGGGGAGCGCGCGCGTGGGTCGGGGAGCATGCGTGTGGGTCGGGGAGCGTGTGTGTGGGTCGGGGAGCGTGTGTGTTGGTTGGGGAGCGTGTGTGTGGGTTGGGAGCGTGTGTTTGGGTTGGGGAGCGTGTGTGTGGGTTGGGGAGCGTGTGTGTGGGTTGGGGAGTGTGTGTGGGGGTTGGGGAGCGTGTGTGTGGTTGGGAAGTGTGTGTGTGTGTTGGGGAGTGTGTGTGTGTGTGAGAGAGTGTGTGTGTTGGGGAGTGTGTGTGTGTGTGTTGGGGAGTGTGTGTGTGTGCTTGGGTTAAGGAGTGTGTGTGGGGGTTGGGAAGTGTGTGTGTGGGTTGGGGAGTGTGTGCATGTGTTGGGGGGTGTTTGCATGTGTTTCGGTGCGTGCATGTGTTGGGGTGTGTGCGTATGTTTGGGGCATGTCTGTGTGTGCGTGTGTTGGGGCGTGTGTGTGTGTTGGGGTGTGTGTGTGTGTTGGGGTGTGTGTGTGTTGGGGGGTTTGTGTGTGTTGGGGGGTTTGTGTGTGTTGGAGGGTTTGTGTGTGTTGGTGAGTGTGTGTGTTGGTGAGTGTGTGTGTTGGTGAGTGTGTGTGTTGGTGAGTGTGTGTGTGTGTTGGGGTTGTGTTGGGATGGTGTGTGTGTGTTTTTTGGTGTAGGTGTATGTGTGTGTGGGGATGTGTATGTGTGTGTGTGTGTGTGGAGATGTGTGTGTGTGTGTGTGTGTGTGTGGATGTGTGTGTTGGTGAGTGTGTGTGTTGGGATGGTGTGTGTGTGTTTTTTGGGTGTAGGTGTATGTGTGTGTGGGGATGTGTATGTGTGTGTGTGTGTGTGTGGAGATGTGTGTGTGTGTGTGTGTGGGGATGTGTGCGTTGGTGAGTGTGTGTGTTGGGGTGTGTGTGTGTGTGTGTGGGGATGCGTGTGTGTGCGTGTGTGTGGGGATGTGTGCGTGTGTGTGTGCGTGTGTGTGGGGATGTGTGTGTGTGTGTGGAGATGTGTGTGTGTGTGTGTGTGTGTGTGTGGGGATGTGTGTGTGTGTGTGTGGGGATGTGTGTGTGTGTGTGGGGATGTGTGTGTGTGTGTGTGGGTGTGGGGGGATGTGTGTGTTGGGGTGTGTGTGTGTGTGTGTTGGGGTGTGTGTGTTGGGGTATGTGTGTGTGTGTTGGGGTATGTGTGTGTGTGTTGGGGTGTGTGTGTGTGTGTGTGTGTTGGGGTGTGTGTGTGTGTGTTGGGGTGTGTGTGTGTGTGTTGGGGTGTGTGTCTGTGTGTTGGGGTGTGTGTGTGTGTGTTGGGGTGTGTGTGTGTGTGTGTGTTGGGGGGGGTGTGTGTGTGTGTGTGTTGGGGGGGGTGTGTGTGTTGGGGTGTGTGTGTGTGTTGGGGTGTGTGTGTGTGTTGGGGGGGGGGTGTGTGTGTGTTGGGGGGGGGTGTGTGTGTGTTGGGGGGTGTGTGTGTGTGTGTTGGGGGGTGTGTGTGTGTTGGGGGGTGTGTGTGTGTTGGGGGGAGCGCGTGTGTGGGTTGGGGAGCGCGTGTGTGGGTTGGGGAGCGCGTGTGTGGGTTGGGGAGCGCGTGTGTGGGTTGGGGAGCGCGTGTGTGGGTTGGGGAGCGCGTGTGTGGGTTGGGGAGCGCGTGTGTGGGTTGGGGAGCGCGTGTGTGGGTTGGGGAGCGCGTGTGTGGGTTGGGGAGCGCGTGTGTGGGTTGGGGAGCGCGTGTGTGGGTTGGGGAGCGCGTGTGTGGGTTGGGGAGCGCGTGTGTGGGTTGGGGAGCGCGTGTGTGGGTTGGGGAGCGCGTGTGTGGGTTGGGGAGCGCGTGTGTGGGTTGGGGAGCGCGTGTGTGGGTTGGGGAGCGCGTGTGTGGGTTGGGGAGCGCGTGTGTGGGTTGGGGAGCGCGTGTGTGGGTTGGGGAGCGCGTGTGTGGGTTGGGGAGCGCGTGTGTGGGTTGGGGAGCGCGTGTGTGGGTTGGGGAGCGCGTGTGTGGGTTGGGGAGCGCGTGTGTGGGTTGGGGAGCGCGTGTGTGGGTTGGGGAGCGCGTGTGTGGGTTGGGGAGCGCGTGTGTGGGTTGGGGAGCGCGTGTGTGGGTTGGGGAGCGCGTGTGTGGGTTGGGGAGCGCGTGTGTGGGTTGGGGAGCGCGTGTGTGGGTTGGGGAGCGCGTGTGTGGGTTGGGGAGCGCGTGTGTGGGTTGGGGAGCGCGTGTGTGGGTTGGGGAGCGCGTGTGTGGGTTGGGGAGCGCGTGTGTGGGTTGGGGAGCGCGTGTGTGGGTTGGGGAGCGCGTGTGTGGGTTGGGGAGCGCGTGTGTGGGTTGGGGAGCGCGTGTGTGGGTTGGGGAGCGCGTGTGTGGGTTGGGGAGCGCGTGTGTGGGTTGGGGAGCGCGTGTGTGGGTTGGGGAGCGCGTGTGTGGGTTGGGGAGCGCGTGTGTGGGTTGGGGAGCGCGTGTGTGGGTTGGGGAGCGCGTGTGTGGGTTGGGGAGCGCGTGTGTGGGTTGGGGAGCGCGTGTGTGGGTTGGGGAGCGCGTGTGTGGGTTGGGGAGCGCGTGTGTGGGTTGGGGAGCGCGTGTGTGGGTTGGGGAGCGCGTGTGTGGGTTGGGGAGCGCGTGTGTGGGTTGGGGAGCGCGTGTGTGGGTTGGGGAGCGCGTGTGTGGGTTGGGGAGCGCGTGTGTGGGTTGGGGAGCGCGTGTGTGGGTTGGGGAGCGCGTGTGTGGGTTGGGGAGCGCGTGTGTGGGTTGGGGAGCGCGTGTGTGGGTTGGGGAGCGCGTGTGTGGGTTGGGGAGCGCGTGTGTGGGTTGGGAAGTGCGTGTGTGGTTTGGGCAGTGCGTGTGTGGTTTGGCAGTGCGTGTGTGGGTTGGGGAGTGCGTGTGTGGGTTGGGGAGTGCGCTTATGTTGGGGCATGTCTGCGTGTGCGTGTGTTGGGGTGTGTGTGTGTGTGTCGGGGAGTGTGTGTGTGTGTCGGGGTGTGTGTGTGTCGGGGTGTGTGTGTGTCGGGGTGTGTGTGTGTCGGGGAGAGCGCGCGTGGGTCGGGGAGCGCGCGCGTGGGTCGGGGAGCGCGCGCGTGGGTCGGGGAGCGCGCGCGTGGGTCGGGGAGCGCGCGCGTGGGTCGGGGAGCGCGCGCGTGGGTCGGGGAGCGCGCGCGTGGGTCGGGGAGCGCGCGCGTGGGTCGGGGCGCGCGCGCGTGGGTCGGGGCGCGCGCGCGTGGGTCGGGGCGCGCGCGCGTGTGTCGGGGCGCGCGCGCGTGTGTCGGGGCGTGTGCGTGCGTTGGGGCGTGTGTGTGTGTTGAGGTTTATCTGTTTGTGCGTGTGTTGGGGTGTGTGTGTGCGCGTTGGGGCGTGTGTGCGCGTTGGGGCGTGTGTGCCCGTTGGGGCGTATGTGCGCGTTGGGGCGTGTGCGCGCGTTGGGGCGTGTGTGCGCGTTGGGCGTGTGTGTGTGCGTTGCGGCGAGTGTGTGCGTTGGGGCGAGTGTGTGCGTTGGGGCGAGTGTGTGCGTTGGGGCGCGTGTGTGCGTTGGGGTGTGTGTGTGTGTTGGGGCGTGTGCGTGTGTTGGGGCGTGTGCGTGTGTTGGGGCGCGTGCGTGTGTTGGGGCGTGTGCGTGTGCGTGTGTTGAGGTTTATCTGTTTGTGCATGTGTTGGGGCGTGTGCGTGTGTTGAGGTTTATCTGTTTGTGCGTGTGTTGGGGCGCGTGCGTGTGCTGGGGCGTGTGCGCGTGTGTTGGGGCGTGTGCGCGTGTGTTGGGGTGTGTGCGTGTGCGTGTGTGTTGGGGCGTGTGTGTGTGTTGGGGCGTGTGTGTGTGTTGGGGCGTGTGTGTGTTTGTTGGGGCGTGTGTGTGTGTGTGTGTTGGGGCGTGTGTGTGTGTGTGTGTGTGTGTTGGGGCGTGTGTGTGTGTGTGTTGGGGCGTGTGTGTGTGTGTGTTGGGGTTGTGTGTGTGTGTGTTGGGGTTGTGTGTGTGTGTGTGTTGGGGTTGTGTGTGTGTGTGTGTTGGGGTTGTGTGTGTGTGTGTTGGGGTTGTGTGTGTGTGTGTTGGGGTTGTGTGTGTGTGTGTGTTGGGGTTGTGTGTGTGTGTGTTGGGGTTGTGTGTGTGTGTGTGTTGGGGTTGTGTGTGTGTGTGTGTTGGGGTTGTGTGTGTGTGTGTGTTGGGGTTGTGTGTGTGTGTGTTGGGGTTGTGTGTGTGTGTGTTGGGGTTGTGTGTGTGTGTGTGTTGGGGTTGTGTGTGTGTGTGTTGGGGCGTGTGTGTGTGTGTGTGTGTGTGTTGGGGCGTGTGTGTGTGTGTGTTGGGGCGTGTGTGTGTGTGTGTTGGGGTTGTGTGTGTGTGTGTTGGGGTTGTGTGTGTGTGTGTGTTGGGGTTGTGTGTGTGTGTGTGTTGGGGTTGTGTGTGTGTGTGTTGGGGTTGTGTGTGTGTGTGTTGGGGTTGTGTGTGTGTGTGTGTTGGGGTTGTGTGTGTGTGTGTTGGGGTTGTGTGTGTGTGTGTGTTGGGGTTGTGTGTGTGTGTGTGTTGGGGTTGTGTGTGTGTGTGTGTTGGGGTTGTGTGTGTGCTGGGGTTGTGTGTGTGTGTGTGTTGGGGTTGTGTGTGTGTGTGTGTGTGTGTGTGTGTTGGGGTTGTGTGTGTGTGTGTTGGGATTGTGTGTGTGTGTGTGTGTTGGGGTTGTGTGTGTGTGTTGGGGTTGTGTGTGTGTTGGGGTTGGGGTTGTGTGTGTGTGTGTGTGTTGGGGTTGTGTGTGTGTATGTTGGGGTTGTGTGTGCGTGTGTGTTGGGGTTGTGTGTGCGTGTGTGTTTGGGTTGTGTGTGCGTGTGTGTTGGGGTTGTGTGTGTGTGTGTGTTGGGGTTATGTGTGCGTGTGTGTTGGGGTTGTGTGTGCGTGTGTGTTGGGGTTGTGTGTGCGTGTGTGTTGGGGTTGTGTGTGCGTGTGTGTTGGGGTTGTGTGTGCGTGTGTGTTGGGGTTGTGTGTGCGTGTGTGTTGGGGTTGTGTGTGCGTGTGTGTGTGTGTTGGGGTTGTGTGTGCGTGTGTTGGGGTCTGCGTGTTGGGGTCTGTGTGTTGGGGTCTGTGTGTTGGGGTCTGTGTGTTGGGAGGTGTATTTTAGGGTCTGTGTGCGTGTGTGAGCACGCTTATATCGCCTTCTGATGCTGCCAGCTAAACATGGGGCAAAGAGGAATCAGCAGAAAACCAACATTGGACAGCCAGTGACTCCAATAATCTTTATCATGGGTACCCTGCATCCACTTCCCCAATTGCCAGTGAACAATTAATGGTTTGTGAAGCAAAAGAAATGGATGTTGCAATTTCTGTAGTTGCTAAATTTGATATCAAACTCCACCCACCACAACATCAAAACATTACCTAAAATGGCCAATGATCCATTGACTGAAACTCCCAAGTTGATGATTACTCACAAACATCACAGTCCCCTGCTCTCTGCTCGTGGCCCCACCCTACTCCCCACATACAATACAATCTGTCAGGTTACTGTGTCAGGGACGAACCAGTTGCCTGCTGATCGCACACTGTTTTCTGACCGAGTCGTTGCTGTTAAGCTGTTACAGTAACAGAGCTAAGGTCAGTTTTCTCAGCCGGCATTAATGGTTAATCATGCTTTCAAGCCAATGCTTCCTTTGTGCGGTTGGTGTTCAGGAATTTTTTCCCTGTCAATGGGCAGAGAATAGCTCCCATAGGGATCAGGCCAGAGTGTGCTCCACTGCCAAGTAGATAGAGGCAGATCATGGAAAAAATTACTTTTAAAATTTAAAATGAAGGGGCGGAGGTTTAGTCCATCCCAGTTTTTTAACGTTGTGTTTGGGCAGTAGAGGTGATAGAAGGTTATTTCAGCCTTGATATCCCGTTTGCTATGGTGCAGCTCATAGAACCAACTATTCTCGAGCACCTCGCCCTAGTGACCATTCTTCACTTTTAGTCCAGACACCTAGGTCAACCACCTGTTCAACAATAAAGTCCATCTCACGTACCAGCCTGGTCCTTCCTGACCCCAGCATCCACATGGATACACTTTCCACTGAGCTGACCATACCATTGCACTCTCACCTCAAGGCACATTATTGGACTGAAGCAAATAACCTCGCCTAACATTCCAGAGCAGTGCAGAGGGATCACTGCACTGTCAAAGGGTCAGTACTGAGGGAGCGCCACATTGTCAGAGGGTCAGTACTGAGGGATCGCCGCACTGTCCGAGGGGCATCTTTTGGATCAGACATTAAACGAAGATACTGCCATCTATTCAGGCAGATGTAACAAATACCTCCTGTACAAACTGAAAAAGAGCAGAGGGTTTCTCCCAGTATCAGGGTCTATGCTTATTGCTTCACCAACAGCACCATGAGAAATTAATTGATCTTGTGTTTCACTATTTTAATGCAATATATCACGGTCCACACAATGACCTCCACATCTGCCTATATAAGGACAGTCACTGCCCTCCAAAGCAATTAATTTTGATGAAGCAGAGGAGGGGATTTGAGAGATAGGAGAAAGCTCTTGAAATATAAACATCTGAAGGAGAGACGGAATGAACAGATACAGTGAAGAATCCCGCTCGCGCTCAAATCACCACAGAAAACTTTGCCAGGCCTCTTGTGGCACAACGACAACAGCTCTTCCAGTGACACCAAGTAACATTGACTTTTCTTTCAAACATTTGTCTAATTTAACAGTTGCTTGGAGACAGCGTGCAAGCACTTGGCATTGCAAAATTCCAACAGCTTCGCATTCACTGACTCCGATCAGATATGATACTGCAGTTCCAATTAGCCATATGTACCCAGTTACAGCTCTGGAGAACAAGCTTCACATTAGCACGGCCATCCATGGGGTCTCAATAGGGAACACAAACCTCAGCGGGTCATAGAGCTCGCGAGTTTACAGCAAAACATTCGCATCAGCCCCAACACCACCGAAATGATCTTACTGGAATAGGAGCAGACATTATTCGGAGTTGTTTTCCGCCTACAATCTGCTGCCTCAAAAGCCAACATTTCTCCTGGTGTCTGAGCCAAAGGCACCAAAAGACGTACATCAACTGGTCAATCATTTCATTCATATTTTGGGGATCTTGCTATGTGCCAAATGGCTGCCTGCAGCAGATTTCAAAGTAGTTCAGTGCCTGTAAAGTGCTTTGGGACAAAGTGGCGTATAACCATGCCTCCACCCAGTGCAAGGGGCCACCATTGTTTCTGGGATAATTCCTCATATCCTTACTGAGAATCCGGTCTCTGGATTTCAGAGCCAGCAATCTTGAGAGAAGACAAGAGATAAGCTTTTTTGCTGAAATACTGTCACTGATGAAGGTATCCTTCTTTATCACATCCTGGTTCTTACACTGACAGTCTGAATATATTAGCACAAACTCCACTGGGCTGCAGGTCAGAAATGCTAAAGGGGTGACACTCATTAAGCAGCTCCTTTATTTAAATGCATTCACAAATAATCACATCAAGCCAAATGCAGGATGTGGTATATTTACCTCAGCGTGAACCCAGTCACAACACAAACTCCAAGGAACCAGTTTTGAGAGCGCAGCTGATCATCAGTACACGTTTATTCTGAACTAATATCATTTTAAATGGATGGGAGGAAGAGGGTTAATAAGAAGTAGGAACGTTGAAGGCTTAATCCCTGGCTGAGGCTGCATTGGCCAATTTCAGCCCCGGTACACAATGGGCTTCAGCTTCCCAGAGCTTGGGAAAGGGAGATAGAATACTTGGGATTCCCAGTCCTGATCAAAAACGAGTAACACTACCTAAAAGTAAGTGAGCACGGACATCAGGCATAACCGGATATACATCAGCTTCGGATGCGATAGCCTCTCATATTCAACTTCCCAGGTCCACCATCAAGACTGGCCATTTACAGAATCATAGAATCTTTATGGCACAAGAGGCCATTCGGTGCATTGTGTCTGTGCTGGCTCTCTTAAGGAACAATTTTCACCTACTGCCACTCCCCCCCAACCTCTCTCCACATCCCTGCACATTCCTCCTCTTTGGATAATTGGAAAATGTAGAACGATTTACAGCACAGAAGAAGGCCACTCTGCCCATTGTGTCTGTGCTGGCTGAGAAACGAGCCACCCAGCTTAATCCCATTTTCCAGCATTTGATCTGTAGCCCTGCAGGTTACGGCACTGGAGGTGCATATTCAGACACATTTTAGAGGAGCTGAGGGTTTCTGCCTCTACTACCTTTTCAGGCAATGAGTTTCAGATCCCCACAACCCTCTGGTTGAAAAAGTTTTTCCTCATCTCCCCTCAAATCCTTCTACCAATCACTTTAAATCTATGCCCCTAGTCACTGACCTCTCTGCTAAGGGAAATAGATCCTTCCCATCCACTCCATCCAGGCCCCTCACAATTTTGTGCACAGCAATCGAGTCTCTACTCAGCCTCCTCCATTCCAAGGAGAACAATCCCAGCCTATCCAATCTTTCCTCATCGCTGCAATTTTCCAATCCTGCAACATCCTCGTAAATCTCCTTTGTACCCTCTCTAGTGCATATCCATTTGCCTTCTCGACCACCTTATCTACCTGTCCTGATAGCTTCAAGAATCTGTGGACATTCACCCCTAGATCCCTCACTTCCTCTACACCTCTCAGTATCCTCCATTTTATTGTGTATTCCCTTGCCTTGTTTGACCTTCCCAAATGCATCACCTCACAATTCTCTGGGCTGAACTCCATTTGTCACTTTTCTGCCCACCTGACCAGTCCATCGATCTCTTCCTGCAGTCGACAGCGATCCTCACTATCAACCAAGCGGCCGATTTTTGTATCGTCCGCAAACTTCTTGATTATGCCCCCCCAACACTTAAGTCCAAAGGTGAGTTAGAAGGTGGTTGTTCTCTGTGGAATCCACAACTCGAGAGTCAGCACCTCAGACAGGTGGGGAGGAAAACAACACATTCGTGATTTAAACCAACCCAGGGTCAGGTGCACAAAATACAGGCCATTCTCAAAAGGAGGGATGCAGCACGAACCCTCTCGTTCAGCGTGTGACTGGCAGATCTGCCAAGTGGGCTTGCTGTACAGCTGGTGCACTGATTATTAGTTGTGTCCCTAATTAACCCTCATTAAAGCAGCTCAAGGGTCCTCTGAAAAAGGAAGTCATTAAGTATTATAATTAGGCATCTCCAAACAGTAAACTCGTAAAGTCTTGACATAAGAGAGAAAGAGAAACGTGACCTCAAAATCCCCACCACTAAACAAAACCACCAACTCCTTAATGCAAAGTGTCCCAAAATAATTACCAGCACTGAACTTCCTTTTAAATTATGAATCTTGTCACATTAGGTCTTTGTATTCAGAGCGAGGGGGTAGAGGAGACAGTGATCCTGCTCCAGATCGCTATCCACTACCTCACTGGAGAATGTAACTCTTTCGAGTTATCAACAGTCACAGATTGCAACTCTTTCGAGTACAATCACAGTTCTTGGTTTCCGGGAGTGGGACATGAACCCACAACCCTCTGATTCAAAGGCGAGGGTGCTATGGACTGAGCCACAGCTGACACCTCCACTGGAGAATGTAAGTGTAGCAGTTGGGTGAAACCAAGATCAGGCTAGGCGGTGATGCCACCCGTTACACAATCAAACACCCTGTTGACACTCACTCTATGGTTATGTAGGTGTAAAGTGGACAATTGGTTGGGATATGGGAGAGGCATTGCCTCAGCAGGAATCAACGCCTTCAGAAGGAAAGGGCAAGAGGCAATGGAACAAGACACCCTCCGGCTCTTCCCTACCCTCAAAAAAAAAATCAAAACATCCAGACAGCGATCTTATTGAATTTTGGAAAGCAAATGTTTACCATGACCAGTCAATGCCCAGTGGGCGATGAGCCCCAGAATCAGGGGGGGGTTGAATTTTGCCACGTTGGCGTGTGCGCCAGCAATTTCACACTGGAGTGCGACGTTTGGCTGCACAAAGTTTTGATGATTTTTCGGGAGGTGGCATCTCAAGCATGACTGCTCCCCGCCCAGAATCGGCAGGAAGCCCATTAAGCAGCCAATCTCGGGGGTATTTTGCCACATGTGCAATGTTGTCAATGGTGCACGGGGCTGTGTCAGGAGACAGGAGAATGAAGTGGCATTGCCATTGCAGCGCCATTTCGTTTGAGGGCTTGAAATTATTTTGAGGGCTTTAAGTTGTTTGCTGGCAGCAACTCACAAAGGGGATGTATCCTTAGGCAGCAAGCATCCCCGTGCAGCTACTTCTGGTAATGTTTTCCCTGCTGCAATGGGGGGCTGCTACCCTCCCACTGAAGATGCCTCCTTGGCACCGCTGCTGCTCCTGATGGCCAGGGATCACCCACACCGCGAGGGCGGCTGGCGATCTCACCCAGCCGGTTATGTTAAACGGACCTTCCAACACTGGAGCCCGGCCACTGCCCCTTATTGGATGGGACTCTCAGAGGCGGCTTCTTGATTGGCTGCCTTCGGGGCTTTCACGTCTGCCACATTGCTAAGGCCACGTTAGGGTTCCCGACCGTGAATTCATCAAGTTGTTGGGATCGTGACCCACCAGGAAAATTCAGCCCAGTGTGTTTGTCCCTGATTACTGATGTGTTGGTTATGAATACACAGACTGTGGGCAGGACTCTGTTGGGGCAACATCTCCAGAAAACTTCGCGGCAAAAATGATTGCATTAAAGCATGAAAGGAACATTGGTTGCAGGGCATGAGTGCATGGATAGCTCCGTTTCCAGCAATCTGGATTTTGGGAGTTAAACTTCAGGTGCACTGGACAAAGGAAGAAAACAAAATAATCCAAAGGGTTACAATTAATTTTTTACTCAGGGCACAATTCCATCTCTCTTTGTCATGTGTTGGGGCAGGTCAGACCAGCATTCTGATGCCAGATCTATCCTAGGGTTTAAGGAATTGGGTGTGGGATGGGGTGGGGTGGAAGAGCAGGGTTTGACCCTGTTCCAGATTTTCCCACCCACCCTGACATCCAATTTTGCCGATCCATCACTCCATCTCAGAGCGTGTCTATGTTCCAAAGCATTTCATCACCTTGGAGGGGGGGGGGAAATGGGATTAAATTATAAAACATGGATGGGGGGAATTTATGCAACCTCCCACCTGTGCAGTTAGTTCAATGAGGGAAATGATCTGAAGAACCTCCAAGGTATCAGCTTATGACCACTTCCAAAATCTCTATCTATCAGAAAACAAAAAGAATTGGCGCACAGATATCACAAACCTTTTTTTATGTATTTGCCGTGTCACTGCATAGGTCCGAACTAATCCTCACTCCACCACCATCACCAACCTCAATTAAACTCCAGTTCTGAAGCAGCCTCATACTGGACTAGAAACATTAACACTGTTTCTCTCTCCACAGATGCTGCAAGACCCAAGTATTTCCAACACATTCTGTTTTTATTTCGGATCTCCAGCATCCACAGTATTTTGCTTTTACTCAATTACACTCCATTTGAGCCATTATTGGGATGATCCCTTCCATCCCCTCCCAGTCCATTCACTGTTTATATGGTGGGCGTGTTGGAGTAACATGTGAACGTGACTGTAAATAACAAATGGCGGAAAACGTCCCTGATGTAGCGTATAGCAAGTGTGGTACAGCAGCATCTAGCAAGTGCGGCACCGCAGCGTATAGCAGGTGCCAACATTTACAGGGGGATCTGGACAAGGGATTCAACATTTAGACAAAAGGTGGAAAAGCAATAGCTGCGTCATGGAACATTGGTGACCTGTTCAACTGTAGAGGCAACACTTCCCAATTCTAATCCTGTTCTTATCTGAACTCAAGATACACACTTTCCAGTTGAAGTCATTGGATCATAACTGATGGTTGTCAGAGTGAAGACACAGTTACTCTCTTACTGTACTTTTAGTCCAGCTACAGTTAAACTACCCGAGACTTTGAAATATGTCCCAGTTCCAGACTAATCAGCACTCGCAAATTGGCTTAGCTGCCTCGCAGCTAACTGCAGTGCCCTGCTTTTTCCCTCTTGATGCTTTTTCCCTCATTGTGAAGATAAAGCACAAATAAATGTAGGAAAGGACAGAACCAGTTCCTTCATCACTCACACAACCGCAGCTTCCTCAAAAGTTATTTTCTTAAAATATCTCAGGTTCTTTTGCTTCATTGCATCAAATACTGGAGCTCACAGCTGCTGGAGAACCATTAGTCCTTAATCTCTTCAGTCTCAGACTTTAACTCTCAGGGCAAGGGAGAGAGGCAGCTGAGGACAACTCTTGCCAGTCCAGTTTGTGGTCATTCAAGACAAAACTAGGTTGGAAGACCCCAGGTCCCTGATCTATGCCAAGTGAACTGATCACAGTTAGAACATTAGCCGAAGTTGTCAACAGACATCACTGGGCCAGAAGGATTGTGGGTTGGTGGAATTTTAAAAAAAATCAGTCAAGGCTCCCACCTCCAATTGTCAGATACTTTTTACATGTGGACTTCAGGTGAGGACAGCCAACTATCTCTTATTGGGATGTGAACAGCACTGAGAAGACTGGAGTGTAGGAGTAACATTCCTTCACTGATGGACACTAGTGACCCAGACAGTTTACTACAACTACCAACAGCTTTCAGGGGCACTGTTCTGGTACCAACCTGTAAACTCATGGATATTTTTAAAATTTGATTTCACGACTTATCATGAAGGGAATTGAATTCTGACCTGGTCCAGTAATGTTAACTGTGACTTGACCGAAATACCCTGATGGGCTAAGAGCTGAACAGATTACCAACACTCATCTTCTGAGGCAAGGTGCCCACAGTGAGCTGTTGCCTGCAAGGTTTATATCAGAACAAGGAATCCACATTTTCAGGACAGGGAAGAAAAATGAGAGGTAATAAATGAGGTCAGTTAAGAGCACACGCTTGTCTACCTCAAGACACCTCTCTTATATCCCAACCAAATTTGTGCTCCTCCCATCACCCTGAAACAGGTTCTACCTCACCTGCATGGTTGGTGAATGTGAACTTGGCATCACTCAACCATACTAAGAGATGTAAGGGTTCAATGAAAATTGGGGAAAAGATCGGAAAGGCAATCTACAGCAGGAAAGGCCTTAAACAGTTATAGCACTGTATCAATCAGAAAGAATCCCTTTTAAGTTTGGAGAGGATGCAGAGATACCTTATTCCCATTTTAATTACAAGTGACAGCAATTTATTTCATTCAATCTGGGCCATAACAGAACAGGAACCAGAAATCAATCATTAAACTCAATTAAATTTTAATCCTCTATGACTTTACTGAAATCTCAGAAGATCCACAGATACACAACAGGCCAGTGAGTGCTTTCTCAGGGCGTGGACTTGCAATCACAAAGATTATAATAATAACTTGCAGGCATACAATATATTTAATTCAACAAATAATTGAACATGGCGGAGCTAAGGAAGGTAACTGAAAGAAAAAGAGAGGTGTACATTTTTATAGCGCCTCTCACGTCCCCAGCACATCCCAAAGTGTTTTCTGTGCAAAGAAGTACTTTTGAAGTGTAGTCCCTGGTGTAATGCAGGAAAGAGAAGCCAATCTGCACACAGCAAATTTCACAAACAGCAGCATGATAATGATCAAACCATCTATTTAGTGATGTGGAATAGGGTAAAATATGGTCCTGGACACAGAACTCCCCTGTTCTTCTTCAAATAGTGCCACTGGATCTTTAACTTGCACTTGAGGGGCAGCCAGGGCCTCAGTTTAACATCTCATTCAAAAGACAGCACCTCTGATAGTGCTGCACTCCCTCTGTGCCGCAAGAGTGAAATAGCAGCAAAGTTCCCCACTCCACTCCTGATTAAGTAAACTCAATGCAGATCAGAAACCGAGACGAGGCTGCAGCATTCACTCTCGCTGAGCATTCGATGTTGGCACTCCCACCACAGTCAAACAGTAAAATACAGACAAGAACCTGTGTGACAGAATTCTCTGTCTTGGGCTCTAATATAGTGGGAGGCTTAACTTTGATCGTTTTCAAAGAAACATTTCCCTTTATATAAAACCCACGTTTCGAAAGCTTGACTTCAATGTAATCTATTATGGGAGAATGCACCCTCAGTACACAGATTGTTTCATGCGTGAAACAGTCCCTGTTGTTTTGGATTTATTTGATGATACAAGACCAGCTCTTTATTAATTTTATTTTTGTTATAAGGCAGGTTCTTTAGGCAGAAAACTGGAATAGCAAACAACATCAAGAAACTGATCACAAAACTAACTAGGCAACGAGCTCAACAGGGACACTGGCCTTGGTCCCCCTGGATTAGGGAAGGGAAAACAAACTTAACTTTGATCTCTGTTCAATGACCCATTAAGAAATTACAGGCATGTGGATTTTTTTTTCGTTCATTTGCAGGATGTGGGCTTCGCTGGCTAGGCCAGCATCCCTAATTGCCCTTGAGAAGGTGGTGGTGAGCTGCCTTCTTGAACCTCTACAGTCCATGTGGTGTAGGTATATCCACAGTGCTGTTAGGGAGGGAGTTCCAGGATTTTGACCCAGTGACAGTGAAGGAACAGCAATATATTTCTAAGTCAGGATGGTGAATGGCTTGGAGGGGAACTTCCAGATGGTGGTCTTCCCATCTGTCTGTTGCCCTTGTCCTTCTAGATGGTAGTGGTCGTGGGTTTGGAAGGTGCTGTCGAAGTAGCCTTGGTGAATTCCTGCAGTGCATCTTGTAGATGGTACACACTGCTTCCACTGTGCGTCGGTGGTGGAGGGAGTGAATGTTTGTGGATGAGGTGCCAATCAAGTGGGCTGTTTTGTACTGGATGGTGTCAAGCTGGAGTGTTGTCGGAGCTGCACTCATCCAGGCAAGTGGAGAGTATTCCATCGCACTCCTGACTTGTGCCTTGTAGATGGTGGACAGTGCTGTTGCTGGATATTGTCAAGGTCCATAGCCTTTGCAGTATCCAGTGCCTTCAGCTGTCTCTTGATATCAGATGGATTGAATTGAATTGGCTGAAGACTAGCATCGGTGACGCTGGGACCCTCAGGAGGAGGCCGAGATGGATCATCCACTCAGCACTTCTGGCTGAAGATTGTAGCAAAAGCTTCAGCCTTATCTTTTGCACTGCTGTGCTGGGCTCCCCCACCAATGAGGATGGGGATATTTGTGGAGTCTGCTCCTCCAGTGGCTTGTTTAATCGTCCGCCACCATTCATGACTGGATGTGACAGGACTGCAGAGCTTAGGTCTGATTCACTGGCTGTGGAATTGCTTGGCTCTATCACTTCCTGTTTATGCTGTTTGACAGGCAAGTAGTCCTGTTATAGCTTCACCCGCTTGACACCTCAACTTTAGATACACCTGGTGCTCGTCCTGGCATGCCCTCCTTCACTCTTCATTGAACCCCTGGGTTGATGGTAATGGTAGAGTGGGGGATATGCCAAGCCATGAGGTTACAGATTGTGGGTAAGTACAATTCTGCTGCTGCTGATGGACCACAGCGTCTCAGGGGTGCCCGGTTTTGAGTTGCTAGATCAGCTCTAAATCTTCATGTTTAGCACGGTGGTAGTGCCACATAACACGATGGAGGGTATCCTCAATTTGAAGACAGAACTTTGTCTCCACAAGGACTGAGTGGTGGTCACTCCTACCGATAGTATCATGGACAGATGGATCTGCGGCAGGGAGGTTGTTGAGGATGAGGTCAAGGTGTTTTTCCCTTTTGTTGGTTCCCTCACCACCTGCCCGAGACCCAAGGAAAACAGGACTAGCGGTTGGGGTCAAGCATACTGGGGCCACCAAGATGGGGTATCGAGTGATCGGCAATGTAGAATCATTCCCCAATAAGAGAATCAGGAGAACAGGAATAAAAATTGTGGATGGAAGGGGAGGGAGCCCGAGAGTGTCAAGAGAATGAGAGTTGCTTAAACTCCCTCACCTGTAGCTAGCAATTACCTAACGTGGTTGGTTAGTGGAACTAGAGATAGAAACATAGAAAACAGAAGCAGGAGTAGGTCATTCGGCCCTTCGAGCCTGCCCCGCTATTCAATATGATCATAGCTGATCCTCCACCTCCCGCTCTCTCCCCATACACCTTGACTTCTTTAGTGTCTAGAAACCTATCTATTTCCTTCTTTTTCCTGTTTAATACCATCCCCTACCTTACCACTACTGCTTGGAGGCCTATACACAACTCCCATTAATGTTTTCCGCCCCTTGTTGCTTCTTAGCTCCATCCAGGCTGATTCTACATCTAGGTTTTCCGAGCCAATATCCTCTCACTATTGCCCTGGTTTCATCTTTAACTAACAGCGCCACACCGCCTCCTTTTCCTTTTTGCCTGTCCTTCCAAAATATCGAGTACCCTTGGATATTCAGTTCCCAGTCTTGGTCACCCTGCAGCCATGTCTCTGTAATCGCAATCATATCATACCTGCTTACATCTATTTGTGCTGTTAATTCATCTACCTTATTGGTGAATGCTCCACGCATTCAGATACAGTGCCTTTAAACTTGTCTTTTTACACTTCTTTTTTTGTACTATGGTCCGATTTGCTGAGAGCCCCCATTTTCTCTGCCTTCCACGTTTGCTTTTTACTAGAATTCCCGATCACTATTGCTCTCCCACTTTTTTTTCTCCTCAGCCCCCACCTGTGCAGCTGAGCCACTTGTGGTGCCTTGCCCTTGGCTCTTGCTGCATTCCCCCAAGAAACCATCCTCCCCTAGCAGTATCCAAAACAGAAGATCTGTTAGAGAGCGAGATGGACCCAGAGGACTCCTGCACTACCTGCCTGGTGCCTTTACTGTCTGATGGTCATCTGTTCCCTTTCTGCCTGTGCGCTCTTCACCTGCGGTGTGACCACCTCACTGTACATGCTATCCACGAAGATCTCATCCCTGCGGATGCTCCACAGTGACTCCAGCCACTGCTCCAGATCAGAAATGTGGATTTCAAGTAACTGCAGCTGGAGACACTTCCTGCACACATGGTCACCAAGGACACTGGAAGTGTCCCTAACTTCCCACATTGCAAGGAAGAGCATTCCACATAACTGAGCTGCCCTGCCATTACTTACCCTTAAACTACTCCCTTTTCTTTTACTTCCTCTAGCTTAGAGAATATTAAGGACAGTAGAAATGCTCACCATGTCCTACTTACCAAGGCTGCTGCTCTTCTTTCTGAGGAAAGGTAGAAAATAAAAGGATCACCTCATTCCCTCTTCATCGAACTCCCTGACTCACCAAACTCCAGCTGAAGCACTCAAATGCAGCACTGTAGATGGCTTGCTTTTATGCTCCCTGAACCTAGCTTCTGAAAACCTGTTTAAGCCAGTTATCCAATTAGCTAGCTGCAAGCAGAGCCTTAATGTACCCTTTTAAAGCTGGACGAAAACTCACCTTCTCCCAACCCAAAGAGCATCTTTTAGTTAATTACTTAAATAAAGAGACTAGGCAGTACATAGAAATGAACCCTTAAAACTTTATCACTCACCAACTCCAAATGAAGCACTTAAATGCAGCCCAAAACAGCACTCCATCACAATCCACAGCAAATTTAAGATTGATGTCATTCAGTAATCAGTTAGCCAAAATACACATCTCTCATCTACACAAGACAACCATGAAGCAAAAGCAAAATACTGCAGATTCTGGAAATATGAAATAAAAACAGAAAATGCTGGAAAAACTCAGCAGGTCTGACAGCATCTGCGGAGAGAGAAACAGAGTTAACGTTTTGAGTCTCCACAACTCTTCTTCAGAGCTTCTTCTTCTTCTTCAGCTCTGAAGTCGTGTGGACTCAAAACGTTAACTCTGTTTCTCTCTCCACAGATGCCGTCAGACCTGCTGAGTTTTCCAGCATTTTATGTTTTTACAACCATGATGTACTTCTTTTTGCAAATTTTGCAAGGCAAAATTTTTCAACACTGAGGCCTTTCTCATTTCAGGAACCAAGTATCAAGCATTCCCAGGCTAAGAACAGCTAGACCACCCCAACAATAAGCCTTAACCCCAACTCAGCACTCCCCTTACCAGTGAGATCTCCGCCATTTCCCACATAAGCTGTCCCTGTGGCCATCCTGGAGAAAATTGTGAGGCAATCTATTTTATGTTTGCCTGGTAGAAATTGAATTAAGACTCATTTCACACAGGATGTGCCCAAGAGAGAAAAAACAATCATCCTCCCTCAGTCTAGGATTGATTTAAACCAGAGTTTCATGGATGAAAGGCGATTTTGCTAACCCACGGACTTAAGCACCCTTTAGTGATCATTAAAACTCTGTAACATATGACAGAATGTATTTGACATTCACATGTGTAGCAGGAAGAACAGATTACAGTCTATGCCTATTAATTCAAAGTCAGGTTTTCTGCTAAAATATTCACATTATCCAATAATTAAAGTAAATGAATTAATAGGAGACTGCACAGAAACGTTCAACGGTTGGTCCAAGATTGGACAATTTAACACAGCTTTGAGTACAACATTCGAAGCTCAATGAATTTACTGCACATACCAATTATCCCTGCAGTTTAATCCAAACAATGTTGGGAATATAAACATTAGCCCAACATTTAGATGCTGCTCTTATCCCTGTAGTGTACTATATTGGAAAGCGAGAACGCAAGAGAGAGCATGCACACATAACACACACACACAGACACTGCAGCCTTGCAATACCAAAGCACAGAAAGCATATGGACCAAACTAGAATTATTGGGCCTCAACTGAATTTTTTCTTGACTATTCTAAAGTTGGCCTCATGCCACTGGCAATATAATCCCTGGAATCAAGACACTTTACAGTTCAGAGGTAAGAACTGCCTTAGTAAGTCCAACTGGGGGGTGGTGTTGAATGTGAGTGGCCACGCAGGAGGTAGAAGTTACGACTGGTTGAGTTAGTTGAGCTGCCCTCAGTAAAAACAACAAACTGAAGCAAAATTTTTCATACAACTGGCTGCCTGCATTATTCTGGGCCTATCTATTTGTCTCCTGGCTCCATTTCCTGTGCTCACAACTGGCATTGCATGGTCCAGCATGCCTTATCACAGCAAGAATCCTCAACTTCTTACCAAAAGCAGCAAGCACAGCCCAATATATTCAGTGAGATCAATTGTGCTATATAATAATGGAATACCATGTGCTTAAGGACCATCTACACCTAGCCCAGTGTCAGTGTTGACATCTGAAAGAAATTTAACTCAATGCAAAAGGGAAACCTTTTACTGATCAGTTTGTTGCCTGTTAGAGACATAGCCTTATCAAAGTCTATTCCACAATCATACAGCATAAAAGGAAGCCATTTGGTCCATTGTGGCAATGTCAGCTCTTTGAAAGAGTTATCCAATTAGGCCCATTCTCCCCGTCTTGCTCCATAGTCTTGCAATTTTTTTTTCCCTTTCAAGTACTATTCAGTATCTACTTAGCAAAGTCTGTTTAATGTAAGTGCTAGAAATAGGTTGTGGAGAAGAAAGGAAGAGGTTAATTTCGACCTATGAAAGATTTCCAAACAAGCCTGGACAATTAGATACATGGGTTTGACCATTAAATCGTGGAACAGCTCCTGAGGTGAAGGGTAAAATAAAGTAACCTTGACGACTAGCAAATTTATTCGCTAACTAAGCAGAAATTTGGTACCATCGATGCAGTAAATATATTAAACTAAAGATAAGATGCCACAAAACCTTTTGGTAATAATTATCATTCATCAACCATCCTCTTCTCACGAGAGACAAGAGAGAGAAATCAAGGAATGATCTCTGGGGCAAATAAAATCACAAAGTGCTGGAAAAACTCAGAAGGTCTGGCAGCATCTGTGGAGAGAGAAACAGAGTTAACGTTTTGAATCTGTATGACTCTTCTACAGAGCTCTCATATTGGACTCGAAGCGTTAACTCCATTTCTCTTTCCACAGATGCTGCCAGACCTTCTGAGTTTTTCCAACACTTTCTGTTCTTATTTCAGATCCCCAGCATACGCAGTATTTTGCTTTTATTATCAAGGACTCTGGGGCTCTGTTGGTTCCAAGACAAGATATGGAGTCAAGTCAATCCTCTATGGTGGACTCCCTAATCTGGTAATTGAATCGGACAGTATCCCTAAACTGTTGGGTTAATAATGTTTATACTCCCGACATTATGTTTGGGCTAAACTGCAGGGATAATTGGTGTGTGCAGTAAATTCATTGAGCTCCAAATGCCGTACTCAAAGCTGTGTTAAATTGTCCAATCTTGGACTTGGTCTAACAGTCGAAAGTTTCTGTACAGTCATCTGTTAATTCAGTTAAATTAATTACTGGATAATGTAAACATTTTAGCAGAAAACCTGACTTTGAATTAACAGGCGTAGACTGTAATCTGTTTCTTCCTGTTACAAAATGTGAATGTCAAATACACTTTGTCAAAGATTAGAGAGTTTTACTGATTACAATTGTTGACAATTAACCACACAGCCATCCTACGTCACCTATTTATCTAAAAGGATAGACCGGTCACCAAGGCTGCGATTTCTCCTAGTCAGTTCTAGAAAAATCCCCCAATCAAATACCCCAATGGGGCAAAATGGCCCTAGCTGGATGTGTAGTCAGTGGTGGTGGGGAGGGGCAGTTTGAGGGAAGTGGTCAAGACCCTGGAAATCATTTTGCAGTCAAACATGGTTATGGAGGTTCCCTTCCATTTCGTTCCCAGTCTTTATCTCCAGTTTTTGTCTGAGAGTCTGTGTAGTTCCCAGACCATCAGCCATCCTTGGCCCCCATTCAACCCCCCAACCCTGGCCCCAACACTGTATGTAGTAGGAAGGTTGCTAGTGCTCTGTGCTGGTAAGCCACTTGGTTTTAGTTAGTTAAATGCCAGCAGTATCCCAGCACATACCTCAGGGTCTCTATAGCTTGGCTCTTCATTCTGTGGACTTGAGCGAGTGTCTCTACAGCACTTGATATCAGGTAAATACAAAGTGAGATGTTGTGGAGTTCTCTGAAGTTTAATTTAGGAAACTGGTAACAGGTTTCCACGCATTGGGGTATTGGGAATAAAACTCATTTGGGATTATTGGAATACAGTGAGCAATTAAACTATTGACGGACTTATTCTGTATCACTTCCTGTCTGAGATCCTGGAGTTTAGAGACTTCAGTACATTCACATAAACCCAACTCCAACAGTCCTAATTGTCAAAGGCTGTGACGTGATTTTTACAATGTACAGTGCAATATTACAGAAATACCTCGAGCAATACTGGCTCAAGGAAACTTGACTGTCCATACCCAAAGCACAGGCACAGATCAGGATTATTCAACATCTTAAACCAATTTCTTGTGATGTGTTTCAGATTTTATGTAATCCTTCAGAAAGCTGGATATTCACTTCTCTAGTCTTGTTCTGTACCCTGATCCTTGTGTTGTAGAGGGCGAGTTGTAGGTGGTGAGGAGTTCCAGACACGATGCATCAAACTGCATCCAGATAAAGCAAAACACTTAACCCTCCACCCCCCGAAGACAATGGAGGTGAAACTGGCCTTGTTCAGTAGCACAACATGATAAAGTAAATTGGCAGCACCTTTCTACACCCCACCCAATTCCAGTCTCCACCGACCAGCGGAGTGGAAATGGGCCGCCCATTTCCTATTGCTTCCCTTGTGCTACATCCAAGACCAATTTCACCCCCACTAACTCATGGGGTCCGAGTTCCACAATCACCAGTCACCCACCACCCTGCAGACACCTCCCCCTACCCACCTTTATCAGGAAAAGCCCAGGCAGCAAGCTGAACGGCTATTCCACTATCACTGGCATCACAGGGGGAATCTAATCCTACTTCCCCAACATCTGTCCACAGACTTTCCACCAAGTTGCTGGTGAATGAACAGGAAGGGATGCAGCAAGCGATTTACTGTCACTCTCTAGTTTATGGAGTGATGGGACACCTTCAGCTACTGCAATATCCCACCTGTTACCCTGGCTGGAGTCAGCCCAGGCTGAGGACTGCAGCGGACACCCTGCATATGGCTCAGTGCCATACACTGCCTTGATGGAAAGGAACGTTTCTAGGAGGAGGTGATGTCCTGTGCCCCACTGTCGGATGCTGGCCTTCTTGTATACTAAGAAAACATGTTGCTTTTGGCTGGAAGATGTAGCTGCAGTTACTTGACCCTTAAACCTACTGCTGCAAGTCCCAACAGTCTCTCTCTCTCTCTGTCTGTCGCCCTCACACCAAACCCAGCCTACCCACCCAAACCCATGCTGTAGCACACAAACGTCTCAAATCGATCGTATTTGGGCTGACTTGTTTTTTTCCAATCTCAAACTAATCGCTGCATTGGTGAATTGTAGGATAATCTGGGTGCTTGCCTGAGACAAACAACAGACAGGCATTGTCACACGTATTTCCCACCGTGTGAATCAGCAGTTTACAGAGGACAAACGCAAATTACTATGGGATCTTAACAATATGATTTGAAAATTAATTTCCCAGAGATTAATTTTTCAGCATTAAACGCAGGGTGGGTAATAGCATTCATTGCACGGTTAACCCTATAAGGAGGCTAGATTGCTGTCATTATTTTGCTGGGATTAAAACTCTACTGTACAGACAATGCTGCAATCTGAATGGAATAGGAACAGACATCAAACCTACCCTTGACTTGTGTGTCATACTCGGTAATAATCTCCTTGTCCTTCTTGAATTTAGCAGGCGATGTCATGACTGCTCGACTAGAAATTGTTTTTCTTCCACTAAAAAAAGAATTGCAGATGCAGTGATCAGACGCTAATCCTGTGGTTGGCAAATTTATTCTCTCCCCGCCTTTCACTCAATCAGTCCATAAGGAGGGTTAGTGCAAATCGAGTCCCCGCAGGAACTGAAATCAACACGGAAACTGACCATGGAGGGATTTTTTTTTATATATATATAGAAAGGCAAAAACAGAACGATAGATAAACAGCACTAAACTGCAGCGAATCCCCTCAAATCAGCGAAGGTCCTTCAAACCAGGCAGGGAGGGAGGGGATGGGTTAGAAAATAATTAAAAAGCCTTCAGCTGGTGGAGATCACAGGGAGAGAGTGGGGAGTGTGCGAGAATGTAGGGCAGCGTTTCTTTGTATCCCGGCTCAGCATACTGCAATCCTAGACCAGGAGAATTCCAATACACTCCATGTCAAACCACTCGGCTGATTCCTCTATATATATATATATTTTTTTTAAAAAAATGAATGGGTTTTGTTTTAAGAGAGAATCAGCGCTGGTAGTGAAAACCTGTAATTATTGCAGGGTTTTTTTTTTAAACAAACAAAAGTCCTGGTTGGTTGGTTGGTGGAGAGAGATGAGAATAACAGTGAAGTTTTTCTTAAGTTCCCTACAAAGAGGTGATCCAGAGAGCGTTCAGAGCAGAAAAAGGGGGTGGGGGGGGGCTGGGCGAATGAGCGAGCCCCCCGAAATGTTCCAGTTGCTGGTGAATTTCTATCTCGCCTGTAACAATCAGTGGAGCTGAAATGTATCCGGGGATGTAGCCAGAATGAAGCGGGTAGCAATTCACCCCAAACGTATCGCCTTCATCCTCTTTCTTTCTTTTAACAAGATGTTAAAATCTTTTACAGCAAAATGAACTCGCCTCTGATTTATAGGTTGTGTTGAGAAAGGAGAGAGGAGAGGAGGGGGGGTAGAAAATCTTCCCTGATTGAAGGAAACGCAAAGGTCCCTGACTCTCTCGAAATGACGAAATCTCCCAACAAAAGCAGTTTTATGAACACAATCTTTTCCCTTCAAATCGCTGGCTTCAGATTCATCTCCGCAGAAAACTCACGCCAAGACTTCCCGCTCCCAGCAAACTTCCACAAAACTGACATTTGTTTGTGTCCAAAAAGTTCAGGAACTTTTTTTTTAAAAAAAAATTGATTTCTGGTCTCGCTTCCCCCTTGATTTCCTCGATCATGTAATTTGCTCTCGCCTTCTTCAAAGGTTAATTTTCGCCTCTCGTTTCCCGTTCGCCTTCTCAACTCTGCTTCCCGCAGAGGTTTAAAGTTGCTTTGGGGGGTGGGGAGAGGGTTTTTTTTTTGGGGGGCCACTGCAACTTTAATTTGAACGAGAAGCTGCAGTTTTGGACAAGAGGCACCTCCATTCTCCCATTGGAGGTGGGAGAGCTGATCCTTAATATTTGCTGCAAAAAATATATACCTTCTTATGCAGTGAGCAGCGCTTCCTTCTGACTCGGAGTGGCACTGTAGCAATGGAAGCTACTGAAATGAATGGAGTGAAAATCCTTCACCCCTCCCCAAAAATGAGAGTGCCATTTCCTTTAATGTACTGATTAGTTACCAAAGCACCAACTCATTTGGGGGCTGTAGGCTTCATTTGCAGTTATTTATCTTTTTTTTTTTTGCCCCATTTGTGACTTACAAGAGAGAGAAGCACAAATTCGAGTGGCATGTATGCATGTCTGCCCTCCCTGAATGAAATGGGTCTTATTTTTAAGCTGGTGCATGATGTGAATTTCAGCTTTCTCTGCATTCAGTCCTCTGAAAACCCCAGGAAGAGTTCAACTTCTGCAACAGACTCCTCGACAGCAAACATTGCTTACATTCAAATGGCACTGTTAAGCTAAAAAATGTGTCCCAAAACGCTTCACAGGAACGTTATAAAACGAAAAAATATGACACTGAGCCACAGGAGGAGATGTTAGGCCAGATAGAACCATAGAACACTACAGCACAGAAAACAGGCCATTCGGCCCTTCTAGTCTGTGCCGAAATATTATTCCGCTAATCTCATTGACCTGCACCCAGTCCATAACCCTCCAGACCTCTCCCATCCATGTATCTATCCAAGTTATTCTTAAAACTTAAGAGTGAGCCCGCATTTACCACGTCAGATGGTAGCTCGTTCCACACTCTCACCACTCTCTGAGTGAAGAAGTTCCCCCTAAACCTGGACAAAAAGCTTTAGCAAAGTGGTAGGTTTCAGGGGTGTAAGCGAAGTAGAGGGGAAGGCAGATTTATGGAGGGAATTCCAGATCTTGGGGTCCAGGCAGCTAGAAGCACAGCCGCCAGTGATGGAGTGATTAAAATCAGGGATGTTAAAAAGGTCAGAATGAGAGGAGTGCAGAGATCTCAGAGGGTTGTAGGACTGGAGGAGATTACAGATATAGGGAGCGATGAGGCCATGGAGGGATTTGCAAACAAGAATGAGAATTTTAAAATCACAGTGTTGCTTGACCTGGAGCCAATCAGCGAGGTCAGCAGGGGTAATAGGGGAATGGGACTTGGTGCGATAAAGAGAGAAATGCTTTGGAACTGTGTCAATTTTACAGGTTTAAAATGAGTGTTTAATATGGTAGGTGGCATGCACGTTTTCCATGTAATATGTGCATCGCCAACATATTGCTGAAGGTTCCAGTATAGGAACCAGGTCTCGCACCTGCAGCAGACAGTACACCTTTGCATGTATATTTAGGAGGCCCAGTGCCTGTTTTAGCTGGGAATTAGGTTGCCCTATCACAGCCTGTGCTGGACCTGCTGTGCACTGGATAACCAGGACTCCAAATGGCATAATCAGTGGCCCATAAAGGATAGCTTGAGGCCACTACCAGAAAGATATAATTGTAAAAAATACTTAGTTCAATGTGGAACAAGAGAAAGATTTGCATTTATATGCCACCCTTCATGGCCTCAGGATGTCTCAAAGCTTTTCACAGCATATTAAACCTAATTTTTAAGCGTAGTCACTGGTGTAATAAAACCAGATTTGGTCATCTCTCCTGATATCTCCTTATGTGGTTCAGTGTCAATCTTTTTCTGTGAAGCACCTTGGGAGGTTTTACTATATTAAAGGTGCTATATAAATGCAAGTTCTTGTTGTGATGCAGGAAATGCAGCAGCCGATTCTTACACAGAAAGGTCCTACAACATCAAAGAATAAAATGACCAGATAATCTGCTTTCAATGGTGTTGTTTGAGGGATAGATATTGGCCCAGGATACCTAAACAAAAACAGAATTACCTGGAAAAACTCAGCAGGTCTGGCAGCATCGGTGGAGAAGAAAACAGTTGACGTTTCGAGTCCTCACGACCCTTCGGCAGAACTGAAGTATAGTTAGGAGAGAGGTGAAATATAAGCTGGTCTAAGGTGGGGGGCGGGGGGAGAGAGAAGTTGAGGGTGGGGTGGTTGTAGGGACAAGCAAGCAGTGATAGGAGCAGATAATCAAAAGATGTCACAGACAAAAGGATCAAAGAGGTGTTGAAGGTGGTGATATTATCTAAGAAAAGTGCTAATTAAGAATGGATGGCAGGACACTCAAGGTACAGCTCTAGTGGGGGTGGGGTGGACAGACTAACAAAGTATTAGTTGTAGATTTAAAAATAATGGAAATAGGTGGGAAAAGAAGAATCTATATAAATTATTGAAAAAAAAAGGGGGAGGGGGAAGAAACGGGGTGGGGATGGGGGGAGGGGAGTTTAAGATCTGAAGTTGTTGAATTCAATGTTCAGCCCGGAAGGCTGTAAAGTGCCTAGTCGGAAGATGAGGTGCTGTTCCTCCAGTTTGCGTTGGGCTTCACTGGAACAATGCAGCAAGCCAAGGACAGACATGTGGGCAAGAAAGCAGGGTGGAGTGTTAAAATGGCAAGCGACAGGGAGGTTTGGGTCTTTCTTGCGGACAGACCGCAGGTGTTCTGCAAAGCGGTCGCCCAGTTTGCGTTTGGTCTCTCCAATGTAGAGGAGACCGCATTGGGAGCAATGAATGCAGTAGACTAAGTTAGGGGAAATGCAAGTGAAATGCTGCTTCACTTGAAAGGAGTGTTTGGGCCCTTGGACGGTGAGGAGAGAGGAAGTGAAGGGGCAGGTGTTGCATCTTCTGCGTGGGCATGGGGAGGTGCCATAGGTGGGAGTTGAGGAGTAGGGGGTGATGGAGGAGTGGACCAGGGTGTCCCGGAGGGAACGATCCCTACGGAATGCCACCAGGGGGGGTGAAGGGAAGATGTGTTTGGTGGTGGCATCATGCTGGAGTTGGCGGAAATGGCGGAGGATGATCCTTTGAATGCGGAGGCTGGTGGGGTGATAAGTGAGGACAAGGGGGACCCTATCATGTTTCTGGGAAGGAGGAGAAGGCGTGAGGGCGGATGCGCGGGATATGGGCCGGACACGGTTGAGGGCCCTGTCAACGACCATGGGTGGAAAACCTTGGTTAAGGAAGAAGGAGGACATGTCAGAGGAGCTGTTTTTGAAGGTAGCGTCATCAGAACAGATGCGACGGAGGCGAAGGAACTGAGAGAATGGGATGAAGTCCTTACAGGAAGCGGGGTGTGAGGAGCTGTAGTCGAGGTAGCTGTGGGAGTCGGTAGGCTTGTAATGGATATTGGTGGACAGTCTATCATCAGAAATTGAGACAGAGAGGTCAAGGAAGGGATGAGAAGTGTCAGAGATGGACCATGTGAAAATGATGGAGGGGTGGAGATTGGAAGCAAAATTAATAAATTTTTCCAGGTCCCGACGAGAGCATGAAGCAGCACCGAAGTAATCATCGATGTACCGGAGAAAGAGTTGTGGGAGGGGGCCGGAGTAGGACTGGAACAAGTAATGTTCCACATACCCCATAAAGAGACAGGCCCTAGCTGGGGCCCATGCGGATACCCATAGCCACACCTTTTATTTGGAGGAAGTGAGAGGAGTTAAAGGAGAAATTGTTCAGTGTGAGAACAAGTTCAGCCAGACGGAGGAGAGTAGTGATGGATGGGGATTGTTCGGGCCTCTGTTCAAGGAAGAAGCTAAGGGCCCTCAGACCATCCTGGTGGGGGATGGAGGTGTAGAGGGATTGGACATCCATGGTGAAGAGGAAGCGGTTGGGGCCAGGGAACTGGAAATTGTTGATGTGACGTAAGGTGTCAGAGGAATCATGGATGTAGGTGGGAAGGGACTGGACAAGGGGAGAGAGAAGGGAGTCAAGATAACGAGAAATGAGTTCTGTGGGGCAGGAACAGGCTGACACGATCGGTCTGCCAGGACAGTTCTGTTTGTGGATTTTGGGTAGGAGGTAGAAGCGGGCCGTCCGAGGTTGGGCGACTATCAAGTTGGAAGCTGTGGGAGGATACCTGCTGTCCTTTGAAATAATGCCACAGGATCTTTTACAACCACCTGAGAGGGCAGACAGGGTCTCGGTTTTACAAAATATAGCACGGAAACAGGCCATTGGGCCCAAAAGGTACATGCTGCTTTATGCTCTCCATGAGTCTTCTTCCATCCTATCTTCGTCTAATCTCATCAACATATCCTTATGGACTTGAAATTGATTGATTTTTACTCATCAAGGCTATTCCTATGACCTCATCCAAAAGACACAGCTCTAACTGTGCAGCACTGAGAAGTGTCCGTGTGAGGGGAACCGGGGGCTTCACAGTTTAAAACAGCGAGAGGAGAGCTGGGATTTTCACAGTTTAAAACAGCGAGAGGAGAGCTGGGAGCTTCACAGTTTCAAACAGCGAGAGGGGAGCTGGGATTTTCACAGCTTAAAACAGTGAGAGGAGAGCCGGGATTTGCACAGTTTAAAACAGCGAGAGGAGAGCCAGGATTTTCACAGTTTAAAACAGCGAGAGGAGAGCTGGGATTTTCACAGTTTAAAACAGCAGGAGGAGAACTGGGATTTTTACTGTTTAAAACAGTGAGAGGAAAGCTGGGAGTTTCACAGTTTAAAACAGCGAGAGGAGAGCTGGGATTTTCACAGTTTAAAACAGGGAGAGGAGAGCTGGGAGTTTCATAGTTTAAAACAGCGAAGGAGAGCTGGGAGTTTCATAGTTTAAAACAGCGAGAGGAGAGCTGGGAGCTCGGACACGGAGAGCGGGCCTATGTGAGGAGGGCAGCGGCGGCAGGAGATAAAAGAGAGAGAGGGACAGAGAGAGAGCCCCTTCGACCTGTTTCTGCCTGTCAGAGCTGAAGTGTGACATCACAGGAAAACAGTTAGGTGATTGGCAGGTATCTCTTCCTTGTCTCTTTTGATTGGCCAAGTGGTTTAAATCAGGGGACGTTATTATAGCTGAAAAGTACAGTTAAGAAATTCACTTTTAAAATATTTAACATCCAAATTAATTAATTAAATAGAATAGAGATGGCTGGGCAGGTGATGTGTTGCAGCTGTAGTATGTAGGAGCTGGTGGACACCGGTGCGATCCATGGTGACCACATCTGTAGCAAGTGTTGGCTGCCTGAGGAACTTCGGCTCAGAGTTGATAAGCTGGAGTCTGAGCTGTGGACACTGAGACACATCTGGGAGGGGGAGAGTTACCTGGATGCTGTGTTTCAGGAGGCAGTCACACCCCTTAGATTCATTACATCAAATTGGTCCATGGTCAGGGACAGGAGGGTGTGACTGCGAGTGAGGCAGGTGTGGGGATCCAGAATTTAGCTTTGGAGGAGCCTCAGCCAGTGGGCATGAGGTTCTTTCTCCCGGTGTGGACGAGGGCACAGACTGCAGGGAGGATGAGTGAACTGACCACAGCGCCATGGTACAGAGCGCCATTCAAGTGGGGGGAGAAAAGAGAAATGTGGTAGTAATAGGGGATAGCACAGTTAGGGGAATAGATTCTGTTCTCTGTAGCAAAGGCAGAGAGTTCCGAAGGCTGTGTTGCCTACCTGGTGCCAAGGTTAAGGACATCTCTTCTGGGCTGGAGAGGAACTTGGAGTGGGAGGGGAAAGATCCAGTTGTCGTGGTCCACATAGGTACCAACAACATAGTTAGGACTAGGAAAGAGTTTCTGCTGAGGGACTACAAGCAGCTCGGGGCTAAATTAAAAAGCAGAACCACAAAGGTAGTAATCTCTGGATTATTACCTGATCCATGTGCAAATTGGCGTAGGATAAATAAGATTAGAGAGGTAAATGCGTGGCTCAAAGATTGGTGTGGGGGAAATGGGTTCCGATTCATGGGGCACTGGCGCCAGTACTGGGGAAGGAGAGAGCTGTTCTGTTGGGGCAGGCTTCATTTGAACCATGCTGGGGCCAGTGTCCTGGCGAATTGTATAACTAGAGTTGTAGATAGGACTTTAAACTAATTAGTGGAGGGGAGGGTTCAATTGAAGGGAAGTTTAGACAATCAAAAATAATTGAGAGAGCAGAGGCGCAGGGTAGTGAAGAAGCAAACAATGATCAAACTATGACAGGAAGGGGCAGGTAATATAAGAAGACTGCAGCAAAAATTAGAACCAGAATGAGTAATAATGGTAAAAAGTCAAAGCTTAAGGCTCTTTATCTGAATGCACGCAGCATTTGTAACAAGGTAGATGAGTTGATGGCACAAATAGAAATAAATGGATATGACTTGATAGCTATTACAGAAACGTGGTTGCAGGGTGACCAAGACGGGAACTCAATATTCGACATTCTGGAAAAATAGGCAAAAAGGAAAAGGAGGTGGGGTAGCTTTGTTAATAAAGGAAGGTATCAGTACGGTGGTGAGTAGTGATATAGGTGCAATAGATTGTGATGTGGAATCAGTTTGGATGGAAATAAGGAATAGCAAGGGGAAGAAGTCACGGGTGGTGGTCATCTATAGGCCCCTGAAGAGTTGCCTCACTATAGGGCTGAGTATAAATCGGGAAACAATCAATGGAGGCATGTAAGAAGGGTGCTACAATTATCATGGGTGATTTTAATCTGCATATTAACCAGACAAATCAGTTTGGCAGGGGTAACATGGAAGACAAATTTGGAGAGTGCATCAGGAGTTGTTTCTTAGAGCAATGTGTTGCAGAGCCTACCCGGGAGCAGGCTATTTTAGATTTAGTAATGTGTAATGAGGTAGGATTAATAAGCGATCTCGTGGTTAAGGATCCTCTAGGGGGGTAGCGATCACAACATGGTAGAATTACAAGTTCAGTTTGAGGGCGAGCAACTCTGGTCTCAAACCAGTGTCCTCAACTTAAATAAGGGAAACTACAGCGGTATGAAGAAAGAATTGTCTAAAGTGGGCTGGGAAAATAGACTAAGAGGAAGGTCAGGGGATGAGCAGTGGCAGACATTTAAGCAGATATTTCAGAACGCTCAGCAAAAATTTATCCGGGTCAAAAAGAAGGACTCGATGAGAAGAATGAACCATCCATGGTTAACAAAGGTGGTCAAGGAGAGTATCCAATCAAAAACTAAGGCATACATAGCAGCAAAAACTAGTGGTAGGCCAGAGGATTAGGAATTTTTTAGGAACCAGCAGTGGATGACTAAAAAGCTAACAAAGAGGGAGAAAATTGATTATGAAAGTAAATTGGCAAGAAATATAAAAACAAACAGCAAGAGCTCCTACGGGTATATAAAAAGAAAGAAAGTAGCTAAAGTGAGCATGGGAGCCTTGGAGGATGCGACTGGAGAATTGATAATGGGGAACAGGGAAATGGCAGATAATTTAAACCAATATTTTGCATCAGTCTTCACGGTGGAGGACACTATAAACATCCAAAAGCTATCAGGTAAGCAAGGAGCTAACGGGAGGAAAGATCTTGTAACAGTCTCTATCACGAGGGACAAAGTATTTGACAAACTAATTGAACTAAAGGCAGACAAGTCACCAGGACCTGATGGCCTGCATCCAAGGGTTTAAAGGAAGTAGTTGCAGAGATAGTGGAGGCATTGGTCAAAATATTCCAGAACTGGATTCTGGGAGGGTCCGAGTGGATGGGAAAACCGCTAATCTCACGCCCCTATTTAAGAAGGGAGGGAGATAAAAAGCAGGAAACTATAGGCCAGTCAGCCTAACATCTGTCATTGGGAAATTGCTAGAGTCCATTATTAAGGAAGAAATAGCAGGACATTTAGAAAAGCTTAACACAATCAAACACAGTCAACATGGTTTTGTGAAAGGAAAATCATGTCTGACAAATTTGCTAGAGTCCTTTGAGGATTTAACAAGCAGAGTTGAAAAAGGGGAACCGATAGATAAAGTGTATTTGGATTTCCAGAAGGCATTCGATAAGGTGCCACATAAAAGGTTATTGCACAAGATAAGAGCTCATGTTATTGGAGGTAATGTATTAGCATAGATTGAGGATTGGTTAACACAGAAGACAGATAGTCAGGATTAATGGGGTTTTTTTTCAGGTTGGAAAGACGTAAGTAGTGGAGTGCCACAAGGATCAGTCCTAGGGCCTCAATTATTTACGATCTATATTAATGACTTGGAGGAGGGGGCAGAGTGTAATGTATCCAAATTTGCTGATGATACAAAAATAGGTGGGAGGGCATGTTGTGATGAGGGCATGAGGAATCTGCGGGGGATACAGACAGATTGAGTGAGTGGGCAAAATCTTGGCAGATATAATGTAGGAAAGTGTGAGGCCATGCACTTTGGTAGGAAAAATCAAAAGGCAGACCATTATTTAAATGGAGAGAGACTCCAAAAAAGTGTAGCAAAGAGGGATCTGGGAGTTCTTGTGCATGAAACACAAAAAGTTAGCATGTAGGTGCAGCAAGTAATTAAGAAGGCAAATGGAATTTTGGCCTGAAATGCTAGGGGGTTGGAGTTTAAAAATAGGGAAGCCTTGTTACAACTGCACAGGGTGTTGGTGAGGCTGCATCTGGAGTACCGTGTACAGTTTTGGTCCCCATATTTAGGAAATAATATACTGGCATTGGAGGCGGTTCAAAAGAGATTTACTAGGCTGATTCTTGGGATGAAAGGGTTGACATATAAAAAATGGCTAAACAGGTTAGGGCTTTATTCATTAGAGTTTAGAAGAATGAGGGGTGATCTTATTGAAACATACAAGATTCTGAGGGGGCTTGACAGGGTAGATGTTAAGATGTTTCCACTAGTAGGGAACATAGTTACAGAATAAGGGGACACTCATTTAAAACTGAGATGCGAAAGAATTTCTTCTCTCAGACGGTAGTGAATGTCTGGAATTCTCTACTCCAGGAAGTTGTGGAGGCTAGATCACTGAAAGTATTTAAAGAAGAGGTAGATAGATTTTTGAAATATTAGGGGAGTTGAGGGCTATGAGGAGCTGGCACAGAAGAGGAGTTGAGGCCTGGGGCAGATCAGCCATGATCTTATTGAATGGTGGGGCAGGCTTGAGGGGCCTAATGGCCTACTCCTGCTCCTATTTCTTATGTCCTTATGCATTATAGGATCAAATTTCTAGAGTGGGATTTGAACTCACAACCTTCTAACTCAAAGAAACTGTTATCCAGTAGCCATGGTTGGCATCTACTCCTGCTCCTTCCAGCCCCACAACAGGCCTGAAGACCATTGCCAGATTCCTTCTTGGTCCCATTCCAATTGCCTCCCACCCATATCTGTAGGCCACCTTCTGCAGTCCCCCACCCAACCCTGGTCTCATTTAAATGAGGTCTGAGGACTAATTTTGATCAGCCTTTGAGCCTCAAAACGACCAGTTCTGGTGCGGGGATTGCTCCTAATTTCTCCTCCCTGCACCCTCTTCCTTGAGTTCTTCTTCCACTTTATTCAGGCAACCTGTTTGTGAATGCTCCACTAAGAGCTCCATACCCTGTCTGTTGACTCGTGTTCTAGTGTTACTTCATACACCGAGCAGGACCATCCTAACACTTTTCCTTGGGTCGGAATGATGGCTTGAGATCTTATCTGTGGTCAGGAGATTTCCAATATGCAACAGTTTCTGTCAGGGTTTCCCAATCACCTCGGTGTCACATCTTGCAGACAAACAGAAAGCCAGAGCTTCGTATTACGCTGCGCACAGAGAATTCCTCAAGGCCAATGGGAAATGAGAATCATTTCAAATTGACAGAGCAGGTGGAGAAAAATATCTGCTCATCCAAAACTCTGCTGCCCGTATCCTAATTTACACCAAATCCTGCTCACTGCATCATCCCTCAACTCACTGACCTACCTTTGCCCCTAGTCCAGCTAGTCCTCAATTTTAAAATTCTCATCCTTATTTTCAAATACCTCCGTTGTCTCACCCCTCCCTATCTTTGCAACCTCCTCCAGTATCACAGCACTGAGATCTTTGTGCAACGCCAGTGCTGGCCTCTCCCACATCCTCGACTTTCATTGTTCCATCACTGGTGTTCAGTCCAAAGGAATTATGTCCGTAAACCTCACACCCCTCTCCACCTTTAAGATACACCTTAAAACCTACTCCTTATGTGGTTCAGAGTCAAATTTTGCCTGATAACATTCCTGTGAAGCAATCTTGGGATATTTTACTGTGATAAAGGGACTATATAAATGCAAGCTGTTGTTGAGATGGGATTGGGGCCAAAGGCCTTTCAAGGTAATTAATATTGATCAAACTTAACTCAAGAAGTAGAAGAGGGTTGCCTAGAGTGGACATGTAACTCAGAGCTGTCATGCATTTGGACCGAATATGGTTAGATCTGAGGATTATTAAAATGGTGAAATGTTGGGAAAAGTGGAGGTCCAAAGTGATTTATAAATCCATGTACACCGATCACTAACATCTAGCAGTCAGGCACAAAAAAAACAATCAAAAAGGCTGAGAGAATGTTCGCCTTTATAATAATAGGGCCAGAATATAAAGGTCAGGGGTGGGGGTGTGGAATTTTGCTACAGCTGGACAAAGCCCTGATTAGGCCACATCTGGAATCTTGGTTACAGTTCTGGGCACCACACATTGGAAAAGTTATACTGACTTTGGAAGCTGAGAGATGACATAAACTGGGCTTGTATTCCATGCAATATTGAAGGATAAGAATTGATTTGATTGAGATTTTTTAGGATTTTGAAAGGAGTTGATAGGGTAGGTAGAGATTCTGCTGATGGGGAAGTCTAGGGCGAGGGGGCATAACCTTAAATTCAGAGCCACGCTATTCAGGAGAGAAGTTAGGAAACACTTGTTCACACAAAGGGTGGTAGAACTGTGGAACTCTCTCCCACGTAAAGCAGTAGATGCTCGCTCAGTTAATAACAAAATCTGAAGTCCATGGATTTTTGCTAGGTATAAAGTACCTAAGTATAAAAGGACACGGATCGAAGGTGGAGGTCAATCATAATGAATGGTGATTCAGCCTTGAGGGACTGGGTGGTCTCCTCCTGTTCGTAGCTACAGCCAGCAGATGCTGAGGAATAGAGGTACAGGAAAGATACAACAGCATCACCTAGTGTCAGGAGGCCTGTAGTTCCAGCATAACAAGCAAATATAGGGTTTTCCATCATAAAAAGTTGAAATAAAAAGCATTATTTAAAAATTGTAGCATGAAAAGCAAGGTTAATGTAGACAAAAACACTGCACACTATTTATAAAACTTTTAATATATTATAGATGGATTGAAGCAATGTTGTAGCAGTGGCACATTATCCCTCCGCTACCTCCTTGATCTCACTGCAGCGTTTAACACATTCAACCGCATCATCTGTTATGACCACAGCCGGTGTTAATTACTGTGCAAACCAAATCCCAGAGGAAAACTTGGCTTATGGGCCACAACCTTTTATTCTGTATTCTGATAACGAGAAGAAGACGTACCGATCTCAGCAGTAAGAGGTCCAGTAACGCTTCTGGGTTTTAAATTAAAAGTCAAAGTTTTATTAACAAAAATTTAAAAGAAAACTTAAGCACACAAGATTACAGTTATACAATTAAGGTCAGTCTAACAAAACATTCCCCCAAAACTCTCCACTTGGTCAAACCCACAAGTAAACACCTTCCAGGCAACACTCCCTTATAGATGTTTAAATATGAAAAATCCAGTAATATCATAACACAAGGCAAACTGCTGCAGCTTCAATAAAGGTGTCCCATATGACCTTTACCCTCTTCTACTTTGCGGCGGAATCCACTTCAGGATAAAACTACTCACTGTAGCCCAAGAATTCTCAACAGCTCAGACAGCACCAGCTATCTCCAGCTTAACAGCTACGTAGCCATCTCTACCCCTCTCTCTCCAGCTCCACAACTATCCCCAGTAACTCTAATTTACCTTTTTTCACTTTCATCTTCATTCCGTTGTTCTCACGCACTTCTTTGAAACTCAAACCCTTCCAAATATAAGATCTTTCATATTTCCATCTTGTCTTTGCTTTTGGGTCAAAAATATCATATCCCCACTACTTGTTTATCTATGAACTTCTGCAAGATGCAAACATTTTCCTTGATACCTCCAACTCCCCTTTGAAATTCAAATAACATCCCAACTTATATAAGAGTGCAAATATTAGATCTAACCTATTGTGCCTCAACTTAACACCTTTATCTTTTTCATGTTTCCAAACTCCCAGACACCCTGACTCCTAACAAACGTTTGCCCAGCTTAATTAAATCACACACATAGACTTCTTTACAGAATAACACAATATTTCCTAAAATATTAAAGAAAACAACCATTCTCACATATCCTCCTTCAACGTCTCCCTTTCTCTATTGTCCAGCTCTATGTGACCATAAGACCATAAGATGTAGGAGCGGAGGTAGGCCATTCGGCCCATCGAGTCTGTATAGTTTAAGAAGGCTTCCCTATTTTTATACTCCATTCCCTTTGAAATAAAGGCCAACATTCCGTTTGACTTCTCTATTACCTGCTGAACTTGTATGCTAGTTTTTTGGGATTCGTGCACAAGGACCCCAAATCCCTCTGTGCTGCAGCTTTCTGCAGTCTTTCTCCATTTAAATGATATTCAGCTCCTCTATTCTTCATGCCAAAGTGCATAACCTCACATTTCCCCACATTATATTCCATCTGCCAAGTTTTTGCCCACTCACTTAACCTGTCTATATCTCTCTGTAGACTCTTTATCTCATTCTCACCATTTGCCTCCCCACCTATTTTTTGGCGATAGTACATTCACTTCCCTCATCCAAGTCATTAATATATATTGTAAATAATTGTGGCTCCAGCACTGATCCCTGTGGCACTCCACTAGTTACAGGTTGCCATCCTGAAAATGCCCCCCTTATCCCAACTCTCTGTCTTCTATTAGTTAGTCAATCCTCTATCCATGCTAATATACTACCCCCAACACCATGGGCTCTTATCTTATTAAGTAGCCTTACGTGCAGTACCTTATCGAACACTTTTTGGAAATCCAAATATATTACATCTACTGGTTCCCCTTTATCTAGTTTTTTACCTCCTCAAAGCATTCTAATAAATTTGTCAGGCAAGATTTCCCCTTCATGAAGCCATGCTGACCCTACTTGATTATATTATGCATTTCTAACTATTACATCCTTTACAATAGACTCTAAAATTATCCCAATGATGGATGTTAAGCTCACTGGCCTATTGTTACCTGTTTTTTGTCTCCCTCCCTTTTTGAATAAGGGTGTTACATTGACAGTTTTCCACTCCTCTGGGACTTTTCTAGAATCTAAGGATTCTTGGAAGATTACTACCAGTCCATCCACTATCTCTGTAGCTACTTCCTTTAATATCCTAGGACGCAACCCATCAGGTCCAGGGGATTTATCAGCCTTTAGCCTCATTAGTTTCCCTAGTACTTTTTCTCTAGTGATAGTTATTGTATTTATTTCCTCCCCCACTTCTGCCCCTTGATTATTTAATATTTTTGGACTGATAATAGTGTCTTCTACCGTGAAGACTGATGCAAAGTATTTATTCAACTCCTCTGCCATTTCCTGGTTCCCCATTATTATTTCCACAGCCTCATTCTCTAAGGGGCCTACATTCACTTTGGCCTCTCTCTTCCTATTTATATATTTAAAGGAGCTCTTACTGACCATCTTTATAATACCTGCTAGTTTACCCTCAAAGTTTATTTCCTCCCTCTTTATTACTTTATTGGTCATCTTTTGTTGTTTTTTAAAAACTTTCCCAATCCTCTGGCTTACCACTAATCTTTGCCACGTTGTATGATTTTTCTTTCAATTTGACACTATCCTTGACTGCCCTCACTTAATCGCATTCTTACCCACCCAAAAATAGACAGAGCTTCTTCAACATGATCTCTTCCCATTGTCTACAGAGATCTCAAGAATCTTATCTTGTCTTTATTCTTTCATGGGATGTGGATGTCACTGGCAAGCCCAGCATTTGGTGTCTCTCTCTAATTGCCCTGCAACTGAGTGACTTGCTCAGCCATTTTAGAGGGCATTTAAGAGTCAAGCACATTGCTGTGGGTCTGGAACTGCACGTAGGCCAGACTGGGTAAGCACAGCAGATTTCCTTCCCTAAAGGGCATGAGTGAACCAATTTGTGTTTTTATGACAATTGACAATGCTTTCATGTTCCCCATTACTGAGCCTAGCTTTTAATTCCAGTTGTATTAATTGAATTTAAATCCCACCAGCTGACATGGTGGGATTTGAACCCATGTCCCCAGGGCATTAACCTGATCATATGGATTACTAGTTCAGTAACATCACCACTACACCACCATCTCCCCCCCAAATATTTATTAATGCGTCACTTCTTTTTTTCATTTACATGCCACACGCAGTAACATCATCAACAAACATGGGGTCAGCTTCCTGTTTGCACACAAAGATAGGTAGGAAAGTATGTTGTAAAGAAGACATAAGGAGTTTGCAAATGGATATAGATAAATTGGGTAAGTGGGCAAAAATCTGAATGGGCAAATGGAGTATAATGTGGGAAAATGTGAAGTTGTTCACTTTGGCAGGAAGGAGAAAAAAGCAGACTATCACTTAAACTGAGAACAGCTGCACAATCCCCAGGTGCAGAGGGATCTAAGTGTTCTAGAGCGTGAGTGACAAAAAGTTAATACGCAGCTACAGCAAGTAATTAGGAAGGCTACTGGAATGCTATCCTTTATTATGAGAGGAATTGAACATAAAAGTAAGGACGTTATGCTTCAGTTATACGGGCATTGGTGAGACTGCATCTTGAATGTTGTGTGCAGTTTTAGTCTCCATGTTTAAGGAAGGATGTAAATGCATCGGAGGCAGTTCAGAGGAGGTTTACTAGATTAATACCTGAAATGAGCGGGTTGTCTTATGAGGAAAGGTTGGACAGGCTGAGCTTGTTTCCTGGAGTTTAAAAGAGCGAGGGGTGGCTTTATTGAAGTATATAAGATCCTGAATGGTCTTGATAAGTTGGACATGGAAAGGATGTTTCCTCTTGTGGGTGAGTCCAGAACTAGGGGACACTTTTAAAATTAGGGATCGCCCTTATAGGGCAGAGATGAGGAGAAATTTTTTCTTTGAGGTTTGTGCGACTTTGGAACTCTTTGCCTCAGAAGGCGGTGGAGACAGGTCATCGAATATTTTTAAGCCGGAGGTAGAAAGATTCCCTTGCCTCACAAGAATCTAAGATACTCAGGGATAGATGGGAACGTGGAACCCAAAACACAAACAGATCAGCCATGATTTTATTGCATGGTGGAGCAAGATTGAGAGTCAAATGGCCTACTTCTGCTTCTATTTCATATGTACGTTCATAGGTATACAAATAACACCCAGTTCTACCACCTCACCTCCTTTAATACTTTCCCAGCCTCGATAGTGCAGGACTGCTCGTCCAACCTGTAGTCTTGGAAGAGTCTTAACTTCCTTCAACTCAAAAGTCATTGTTTTCAGCCCCTATCACAAACCCACTTCCCTGCCATCGATTCCATTCCCTTCCCAGCTGCTCTCTGAGGTTGAAGCAGTCTGTTTACAACTTTGGTTGTCTTGAACATGCCTACCTACGTCGGTCCCAGGATCAATTCTCAGACTGCACTGAGTTTTCCAATCTCAGCTGGAATGGTTTTGGGTTAAAGAAAGAAAGAACTTGAATTTATTTGGGCCTTTGATGAAGTCAGGACATTCTGAAGCCCTACACAGTCAATGGAGCGCATTTGAAATGTCGTCGCAGTTGCAATATAGGAAGTGCAGCAACCAATTTACACACAGCAAGGTCCCACAAACAGCAATGAGATAGTCATCAGATCATCCATATTAGCGATTACATAGAATGTACAGCACTGAATCAGGCCATTCAACCCAAACATGCTGTGCCAATGTTTATTTCCACCACGATGTTGTTTGTGTGATAAATATTTGCCAGGACACTGAGGAGAGCTCACTTGCTTTCTTTGAAATAATGCTTTGGGATCATTTACATCTAACTGGTAGGGCAACTGGAACCCCGGTTTAATGAACATAGGAACAGAAGTAGGCCATTCAGCCCGTCAAGCCTGTTCCACCATTCAATACGATCATGGCTGATCATTCACTTCAATGCCTTTTCCCCATGCTATCCCCATATTCCTTTATGTCATTGGTATTTAGAAATCTGTCAATCTCTGCTTTAAACATACTCAATGATTGAGCTTCCACAACCCTCTGGGGTAGAAAATTCTAAAGATTCACAACCCTCTGAGTAAAAACATTTCTCCTCATCTCGGTCCTAAGTGGCTTCCCCCTTATTTTGAAATTGTGTCCCCTGGTTCTAGACTCCCCAGACAGGGGAAACATCTTACCTGCATCTACCCTGCCTATTCCTTTAAGTATTTTGTAGGTTTCAATGAGATCACCTCTCATTCTTTGAAACTCTAGAGAATACAAGCCCAGTTTGTCCAATCTCTCTTCATAGGACAGTCCCACCATCCTGAGGACAAGTCTAGTGAACTTTCGTTGCACTCCCTCGATGGCAATAATATCCTTTCTAAGGTAAGGGGGCCAAAACTGTACACAGTATTCCAGTAACAAAGCTTTTATACAAATGAAGCAAGACTCAAATCCCATCGCAATAAAGGTTAACATACCTTTAGCCTTCCTAATTGCCTGCTGTACCTGCATGTTAACTTTCAGTGACTTATGGACAAGGACACCCAGGTCCCTTTGTACATCTACACTTTCTAATCTCTTACCATTTAAGAAATACCCTGCACATATGTTCCTCCTACCAAAGTGAATAATGTCATATTTTTCCAAATTATATTCCATCTGTCATGTTCTTGCCAATTCACTAAGCCTGTCCAAGTCCTCTTGCATCTTTCTCACAACACATATTCCCACCTAGCTTTGTGTCATCTGCGAGCTTGGAAATATTACATTTGGTCCCCACATCCAAATCATTGATATATATTGTGAACAGCTGGGGCCCCAAGTACTAATCCCTGCAAAACCCCACTAGTCACAGCCTGCCAGTATAAGAATGACCGTTTATTCCTACATTCTGTTTTTTGCCTGTTAAAACCAATTCTAAATCTATGCCAGTGTATTATCTCCCATCCCATGTGCTTAAATTTTGCAAACCCACCCCCTGTGGGGCACTTTATCAAAAGCCTTCTGAAAATCCAATTATACTACGTCCACCGACTCCCCTTCATCAATTCTGTTAGTAACATCCTCAAAAAACTCCCAACAGGTTCGTCAAACATGATTTCCCACTCATAAATCCATGATGATTATACCCAATCAGATCATTATTATCCTAGTAAACATATCACATCCTTCATAACAGATTCCAGCATTTTCACTACTACTGATGTAAGGCTCACAGGTCTACAGTTCCTCATTTTCTCTTTCCCTCCCTTCTTAAATAGTGGGCTACCTTCCACTCTGCAGGGACCATTCTAGAATCTATTGAATTTTGGAAAATGATCACCAATGCATCCACTAACTTTACAGCCTTCTTACTAATACTAATTTCCTTCAATTCCTCACTCTCTCTAGTCCCTTGGATCTCTAATTCCGGGAGATTTCTTGTATCTTCTTCAGTGAAGACAGACACAAAGTAATCATTGAGCTTCTCTGCAATTTCTCTATTCTCCATTATAAATTCTCCTGACTCTGCCTGTAATGGGCCCATGTTTGCCTTGGCCAAATGTAGAAGCTTTTACAATCCATTTTTAGCCACTTTACATTCATATTCTATTCTCCCTTTCTTTATCAGTTTCTAGGTCCTCCTTTGCTGTATTCTCAAATGCTCCCAATCCTCAGGCTTACTAATATTTCTGGTAACTTTATAAGCCTTTTCTTTTAATCTTATACAATGCGTATCTTCCTTTGTTAGCCACGGTTGACTGACGTTTCTTTTTGGGTTTTGTGCCTTGAAGGAATGTACTATTGCAACAAACTATGTAATAATTCTTTAAAGACTTTGCCTGTGTACTGTCATACCTATTACTGTATTTTCCCAATCCACCTCAGCCAATTTGCCCCTCATATCTTCATAAGATGAGGTGGCGGCATAATGGTATTGTCACTTGGACTAGTATTCCAGAAGCCCAGGTTAATGCTCTGGGGACACGGATTCAAACCCCACTCTGGTAGATGGTGAAATCTGAATACAATAAAAGTCTGATAATGAGCATGAAGCCATTGCTGATTGTTGTAAAGATCCATCTAGTGCACTAATGTCCGTTAGGGAAGGAAATCTGCTGGTCTACATGTGACTCCAGAACCACAGCAATGTGGTTGACTTTTAAAATGCCCTCTGAACAAGGGCTATTAGGGATGGGGATTAAATGCTGGCCTACCCACATCCCATGAATGAATAAAAGAAAAAGGATGATTTCCTTTGTTCAAATTTAACACCCTCACTTTCAAACATAATGTAAAATTCTACATGTTTTGGTCACTCATTCCTAAAGATTCTTTTACAACAAGATTATTAATTAGCCCTTTCACGTTACATAATACCAGCTCTAAAATAACCTGTTCTCCAGTCGGTTCCTCAACATACTGCTCCAGAAAACCATCCCTAATTTGCTCCAGATATTCCTCCTCTGTAGCATTAGTGCTCATTAGGTTTCCCAGGCTATATGCAGATTGAAGTCACCCATGTTTACTGTACTATCCATGCTACATTCTTCTCTAATCTCCTGATTTATACCATGCTCCACACTACCACTACAGTTTGGTGGCCTATAAGCAATTCCTACCGATGTTTGCTGCCCCTTGGCGTTTCTTAGCTCTACCCAAACAGGTTCCACATGTTATTCTTCTGATCTGAGATCCTCCCTTACTAATGTACTGATCCCATCTGTCATTCAAACAGAGATCAAGCTATTTTGGATTTCATAATATGTAATGAGGCAGGCTCAATAAATAATCTCAGAGTAAAGGATCCCCTAGGAAACAGTGACCATAATATGGTAGAATTTAGCACTCAGATTGAGAAACTTGGGGTTGGAAATGACTGTGCTAAACTTAAATAAGGGTAATTACAAAGGAATGAGGGCAGAGTTGGCTAGAGTAGACTGGGAAAGGAGTTTAGCAGAAAAGATGGTTGATGAACAATGGCAGACGTTTAAGAAAACAGTTCATTATTCACAACAAAGATATATCCCAGTGAGGAAGAAAGATTCTAGGAAGGGGATAAACCAATCATGGTTAACCAAGGAAGTTAAGGACAGTATCAAATTGAAAGAAAAAATATACAACGTGGCAAAGATTAGTGGTAAACCAGAGGACTGGGAAAGTTTTAAAAAACAACAAAAGATGACCAAAAACTAATAAAAAGGGAGAAAATAAACTTTGAGGGTAAACTAGCAAGTAATATAAAAATGGACAGTAAGAGCTTCTTTAAACATAAAAATAGGAAGAGAGAGGGCAAAGTGAACATTAGCCCCTTACAGAATGAGGCTGAGGCAATAATAATGGGGAACCAGGAAGTGGCAGAGGGGTTGAATAAATACTTTGTATCAGTCTTCATGGTAGAAGACACTAATAACATTTCAAAAATACTAAATAACCAAGGGGCAAAAGTGGGAGAGGAAAAAATACAATAACTATCACTGGAGAAAAAGTACTAGGGAAACTAATGAGGCTAAAGGCTGATAAGTCCCCTGGACCTCATGGGTTGCATCCTAGGATATTAAAGGAAGTAGCTGCAGAAATAGTGGATGCACTGGTAGTAATCTTCCAAGAATCCTTAGATTCTAGAAAAGTCCCAGAGGAGTGGAAAACTGTCAATGTAACACCCTTATTCAAAAAGGGAGGGAGACAAAAAACAGGTAACTATAGGCCAGTTAGCTTAACATCTGTCATTGGGAAAATGTTAGAGTCTATTATAAAGGATGTAATAGTTAGAAATGCATTATATTATCAAGCAAAGTCAGCATGGTTTCTTGAAGGGGTAATCATGCTTGACAAATTTATTAGAATTCTTTGAGGAGGTAACAAGCAGGATAGATAAAGGGGAACCTGTAGATGTAATATATTTGGATTTCCAGAAAGCATTCGATAAGGTACTGCACATAAGGCTACTTAATAAGATAAGAGCCCATGGTGTTGGGGGTAGTATATTAGCATGGATAGAGGATTGACTAACTAATAGAAGACAGAGAGTTGGGATAAGGGGGGCATTTTCAGGATGGCAACCTGTAACCAGTGGAGTGCCACAGGGATAAGTGCTGGAGCCACAATTATTTACAATATATATTAATGACTTGGATGAGGGAAGTGAATGTACTATCGCCAAATTTATGGGTTACACCAAAATAGGTGGGGAGGCAAGTGGTGAGGATGAGATAAAGAGTCTACAGAGGGATATAGAGAGGTTAAGTGAGTGAGTAAAAACTTGATAGATGGCATATATTGTCTGGAAAATGTGAGGTTATGCACTTTGGCAGGAAGAATAGAGGAGCTGAATATGATTCAAATGGAGAAAGACTGCAGAAAGCTGCAGCACACAGGGATTTGGGGGGTCCTCATGTATGAAACACAAAAAGCTAACATACAAGTTCAGCAGGTAATAGAGAAGGCAAATGGAATGTTGAGCTTTATTTCAAAGGGAGTGGAGTTTAAAAATAGGGAAGTCTTGATAAAACTACACAAGGCACTAATCAGACCACACCTAGAATACTGTGAACAGTTTTGGTCCCCTTATCTAAGAAAAGATATACTGGCATTGGAGGCAGTCCAGAGAAGGAAGGTTCACTAGGTTGATACCGGGTATGGAGGGATTTTCTTATGAGGAGAGGTTGAGAAGGTTGGGCCTACACTCATTGGAGTTTAGAAGAATGAGAGGTGACCTTATTGAAACATATAAGATTCTTAGGGAGCTTGACAGGGTAGATGCTGAGATGTTGTTTCCCCTTTTGAGAGAGTCTAGGACCAGAGGGCATAATCTCAGAGTAAGGGGTCGTTCATTTAAAACCAGAAATGAGGAGGAATTTCTTCTCTCAGAAGTTAGTGAATCTGTGGAATTCTTTCCTGCAGAGGGCTGTAGAGGCTGGGTCGTTCAAGTCTGAGATAGACAGATTTTTAATCACTAAGGGAATCAAGGGTTATGGGGACAAGGCAGGAAAGTGGAGTAGAGGATTATCAGTTCAGCCATGATCTCATTGAATGGTGGAGCAGACTCGATGGGCCGAATGGCCTACTTCTGCTCCTCCGTCTTATGGTCTTACTATCAGCCCAACATCACCTCCCTTTCCTTTTTGCCTGTCCTTCCGAAGTGTCGAATATCGTTGAATATTCAGTTCCCCAGTCTTGGTCACCCTGTAGCCACATTTCCATAATGGCAATTAGATCATACCCATTTACCTCTTTTTTGTGCCTTTAAATCATCTACCCTGTTGTGAATGCTGCGTTCATTCAGGTAGAGTGCGCTTAACTTTGTCTTTTTGATATTATTCCGCATTCTCAGCCTCGTTGATGCTTGCCTTCGTTTCACCTGCCTTCTAAGTTCACTTGCTACTTTTCTACTTCCTGCTACCAGCTTTACTTCCTGCCAATTTGAGCTTCCCCTCAGGTTCCCAACCCCCCTGATCAGCTGGTTTAAACCCTCCCCAACAACACTAGAAAATCTCCCTGCAAAGATATTAGTCCTGGTCTTGTTAAGGTGTAACCTGACCATCTTGCACAGGTCCCACCTGCCCCATAACCAGTCCAAATGCCTGAGAAATCTAATACCCTCCCTCCTACACTAATTCTCCAGCCATGTGTTCAATCAATCAATCCTCCTATTCCTATGCTCACTATCATATGGCACTGGGGGTAATCCATTACTGCTCTTCAGGTCCTGACCTTTAATTTCCTACCTACCTCCCTAAAATCTGTTTTCAGGACCTCATCCCTCTTCCTACCTATGTAGTTGGCCCCAATGTGGACCGTGACCCTCCCCCAGAAGGATGGCCTGAAGCCACTCCATGACATCCTTGACCCAGGCACCAGGGAGGCAACGCACCATCCTGCAGTCATGTTTATTACCACAAAAATGTCTGTCTGATCCCCTGACTATCGAATCCCCTATCATTTTTGCTCTTCCACTCTTCGTCCTCCCCTTCTATGTGGCTGAGTCACCCTTGGTGCCACAGACTTGGCTCTGGCTGCACTCCCCTGAGGAACCATCTCCAGTATCCAAAATGGAAAACCAATTAGCAGGCAAGATAGACTCAGGGGACTCCTGCACTCCCTGTCTGATTCTATTAGACTATCTGGTGGTCACCCAATCCCTCTCTACCTGCACACTCCTATCCTGTGGTGTGACCACCTCCCTAAACGTGCTATCCATGTATCGTCCAAAAAATGGCACCTTTGACAGTGCACTGGAGGGTCAGCCTGCCTCACCACCAAGGTTCTCACTGCTGATCACCACCCAGTGATTTATGATAGAAAGGGGTTGTGTTTTGACAGTGGGTGAAGGCAGGTCTGGATTTGGTTGATGGGTCTCCAATGGTTTAATGGCCAGTTGGCAGTCACCATCCAGGTTCATACATGAAGGGCATGCAGGAAATTCAGGTACCTGCTACTTGCAGAACTATACCCCAACACAAAACTGTGGGCAGAATTTTACGTATCCTCAGGCGGGTGCGTGCCCGACCCGATCAGGCGTAAAGTAGCACGCGATGACGTTGGGCGAGCATCCCAACGTCATTGCGCACTTGCGTGATATTTCGCTCGACGGGCATGAGTGGGTGCCGGACCCGTGCTCGCCATTAATTAACAGCCCACTTAAGGCCATTAACAGTACAATTGACGGCAATTTTTTGTTGCCCGTGCGATTTCGCGCCGACATTGTCAAAAACCTCATCCAAAGCCGGGATAAAAAGGGTCAGCAGTATTGCCAGTGTGAGTAGTGAGGAGTTTGGTAGATAATTTGCTGCTGGTGACTTACCGGTACTTAGCAACTTCATCTCTGTTCAGGGCTTCATTCTAAGCATTTCCGGGCCTCATTTCAGGACTCCTTGATATCTGCAAGGCTCCTGGAGAATTCTGACCGTGTGGACCCTTCCAGGTATCAGACAGCCTTCCCTTACCCTGGTAATGGGAATTGTGGTCTCCGCTGGTGGCACTTCCTCTGAGGAGGAAGAGAGGGGCAGAAGGGAGAGGAGGCCAGGTGTCCCAGTGCAGCTTCCAGGGGAGGGACCTGTGGGAGGAGAGGCGCAGGCACAAGGGGCGCAGGGCCAGTAGGTAGTCCAAGGCCGAAGGGGCTGCAGAAGGCAGCACTATCCTGCTTCCAGGGTTTACAGGCGGCAATGCAGCTACCTCAATATATCCAAGGTGCAATGCCGAAGGAGGCTCTGCCTCCCAAGGGAGACCGTCACCTCCATCTGTCAGATGATTGGGTTCGAGATCAGCTCTGACTGTGAGTGGACACCCCATTCCAGTGGCTCTGAAGGTCACAGTGGCTTTCAACTTCTATGCCTTGGGCTCTTTCCAGGGGTCAGTGGGGGAATCTGTGTGGAGTGTCCCAATCAGCTGTCCACAGTTGCGTCAAGCTGGTGACAGAAGCTCTGTTCAGGTGGGTACTGAACTTGATTCTTTACCGTACAGATGAGGCCAGCCAGGCTGAGCAAGTCAGAGGCTTTGCAGTGATTGCTGGGTCCCCTGTGTCCAGGGTGCAATCGACTGCACACATTGGCCATCAAGATGCCAACAGGTCAACCAGGTGCCTTCATCAACAGGAAGGGATTCCACTCCATGAATGTGCAGATAGTGTGTGATCACAGGATGCAGATTCCGCAGTACCCTGGCAGCTCCCCCACGACGCATACATCCTGAGACACTCCTAAGTACTGAGGCTCTTCGGTGTTCCAGCCCACCTGGATGGATGACTGCTGGGTGAAAAGGGCTATCTATTGAAAAGGTGGCTCATGACACCTCTCTGCCACCCAAGAACAGAGGCAGAGTAGCATTATAATAGGAGCCATGCCTTCACAAGGGCGGTGGTAGAGAGGACCATAGGTCTTTTCAAGATGCACTTCCGATGCCTGGGCCATTCATGGGGGAGCACTACAATACCCCCCAGAGCGGGTGTCACTGATGGTAGTTGCATGTTGCGCTCTCCACAATCTGGCAATGGCAAGGGGGGACCCACTGGAGGAAGAGGATCTTGACACAGCTCCACAGGCCACAGATGATGAGTCCAGCAGTGAGTCAGAAGAGAAGCACAGTGAGGAGAACACTGAGGGGGTGGAGGCAGATCTCAGTAACCTCCAGGGAGCAGGGACACCAGAGACGCCCTGATCCAACGCTCCTTCAGCTAGGCTGCCAAAGATCAGCTTCAACCGCATGCCAGGGCTGCTAGAGATCTGAAAGGGCACTTTCATTTGAACACAAAGAACACTCAGTGCTCGTGCAATAAAGTTCAGAGCCACCTACGTCCAGCACTACATATGGGCATTCCCTGCACCAAAAAAATAAAAAGGTGCAGCATACTCAGGCCATGATGACAAGAACAAAATTTATCTCATTTTGACAATTCCAAACTATTTACATAAACTTCTCTGCTCTTCATTCCCAAACCAGTATAGATAAAGTAAACATAAGTGAAGATAAAATCACCCGTGATCTGTCCCTCTTGGCGGGCGTCCTCTGGCCAGTGGGGCCAGTGCCGGCCCCGCCTGGGAGGAAGTGGCCAATTCCACGACTGGCATCTCCCCAGTCTTCGCAGCCTCACCAAATGCGATGGTCACTGGCAGAGGGGCGGAAGAGCCGCTGCCATCATCCAGAGCGCCCTGAGAGGAGCCCACAGAGGGGACAGGCAACTCGTGCGCCAACATGAGGTTGCTCTGGACCTCCCTGCTCACCATTCATGGATGGGCGCATAGCTGGGATTCTGGGTGCCTCGTCCATCTCCCACATGGACACTGACCACCTGAGCTCAGTACCTGTGTGAGGGCTTGCAGGTCCGAGCGCAACCCCAGGAACCACTCATTCTGCCCCTGGAGCAGCCCCACCATGAGAGTCGCCACTCTCTCAATGGAGGAGGCAGTGCGCTCGGCCATGAGGGTTAATGCAGTGCTGATCCTCCGCATGGACTCCTCCATAACGGAGACAATGCCATGCAGACCATCATGGATCTCCGCCAGATCCTCCCGCACATCTCGCTGGACATCCAGCATCTGCCGCTTATTGGACAACTCCAGAGGCTCATCATCAGCCTTTGACTGAGCATTGTCCTGGTCACTGCAGTCCCCCGACTGCCTGCGCCCTGGGCACTCTCTGCATCCGCCTGCTCTGCAAGCAAGTCTGAAGTGCCCTCACCAATGTGCACCGAGATACTAGCCACCAAACTAATGCCCACTGAGGTGCTGGTATCTGCACTGGTGCCTGCTTTAGACAGCAGGTGTGACACAGGTACATCAAAAGCTTGAGGATCCTCCGGTGTCAGGGGTGGGCCTTTGGGGTCCAGAGAGTGAGTGCGTGCTGGTGAATCTAAAAGGGAGAACAAGGACATGTCATTAGTTAAAGTCATCACACTGTCACTGTGCATGCCAGACACCCTGGTGGGACAATGGAGATCTGCATCATGGTGCCATCGTCTTCCAATGATCAATGGGGACTCCAGGTTCGAGGCTCACATCAATGAAAAGACTACACTAGAATGGTTGCACCAACTCTCACCTCTGTGCACTGCACACTTATCTTCATCTAGCACCGCCACTCCTCCATGCCTGGCTGCACGGGGAGTGTGCCGGCTCTCAAGCTCCAGGGCTTCTTGCTCGAACCTGCTGAGCAGCAGGAGGTTGGGCTGCCCTCTGCCTGTACGTGCCCTCTCTGTATGGTTATGGCTCCTCTTCTCCTGAAAGAACAGAGGAGCACTGATTGGTCCACTTTCTACCTGCAGCCCCATTGCAGCCTGGCCAACCCCACCTGAGGAGCACCTCCCAGGGCACATCCGAGTCGTGGCCCTCGAGTCGCACTCAGTCCAAGCAGCCAGGGCTCACCCCCTTGGCCAGCTCCGGTGTCATTGACATTTGGCACTCAGACTCTAACACCCCTGAGGTCCACAGGGGGACGGCCAACTCTTAACGTTTCTGCACACTGACCCATGCCAACACGGTACTTACCCTTCCTGAGTGCAGCAGGTCATTGAAGAGCTTCCAGCACTGCACCCATGTGCGCCGCACCACATCATGGCTGCTCACCATTGCTGCAGCCTCCTCCCATGCCCTCTTGGTGAGGCGCGGTGGCCTCCTCCTCCCATCCCTGGAGACAAGGGTGTCCCTCCTGGCAGCCACCTCCTCCAGGAGCACGGTGGGGGGGGCCAAGTGCCCACCTGACCTGCCCTCCCGCCTGTCGTGTCCAGCCGCACTCAACTCCATTGGGAACGCTGAACACACGTCCTTCCTTCGCAGCCTTCCAGGGGCTGCCGGGGCCATTTTTAAACCGGCCGTCGAGTCGCCATTGGAGCCGGCAGCTGACAGGCCCCCCGCCCGCCCCTCCCTGGCCAGTGTGGAGCCTCGGTTCAAACTGGGCGGGCCTTAATTGGCCCGCCGGCGTGAAATCGTGGTCGGGGGCCGATTGCGGTTGGTGGACCATTTCCCAGCTGCTCCCGGGCCCACCCACCGCATGACCTCAAAATCCTGCCTTGTCTCTTCAGGTGGGGGAATGAATAAACTTTCATGCAATGTTACAAGGAAGCAATGAATCTGGGCAATTGAACTGAAAAGTCTTAATGTACTCTTAGTGGTAAGGTTATTTAACTTCTTTCCTCTCACTCCCACCCTCTTGTCCTGAGCTCCAGTCTAATTGCTGAATATAGGCATGCGAGCACATCTGGCTGCGGCAGGGCCAAGCACTGGGGGGAGGGGGTATGGGAGAGCTGTCCTGGCTGGCTTTCTCCCTGACCCTCTCTCCTTTTTCCAACAAGGAATTGTGGAGATTCTCCCTGCCTGTCCGTGTGCCAACCCCCAATGCTGGAACCGAGACCACGAAATCAATGGAGTGGGGGAAACTCCAGGCAGGAAACGGGCCTTTGCAATACTGTGAAGCACCAGGTCTGCTCTGCTCTACTGAACTCAACCCTGCGCTGTGAGAGCCGCCAGTGGGAAAATACAATTTTTGTCAGTTACTGGACTGCGCAGCTCAAGGGAATTCCAGCTGTCAAGTTATAAAAATAAGTGTGAATTCCCTGAAAGCCGGAATGGGAACTTCAAGCTGAATGGCTCCAATGCAACGTTTTTAAATGACAGCACAATGACAGATGGAAAGTGGTGGATGGATAGCAGTAGTGGGACTTCCCTTTGAAAGCAATGATTTGTATTTATTGAGTTGCTGTCCATACCTCAAGCTGGAGCAGACTGCCTTGTCAGTCACAGTCCAGTGACAATACCACTATGCCACTGCCTCCCTTTTACTGGACGAGTAATCCAGAGGCCCAGGGTAATGCTCTGGAGACCCGGGTTTGAATCCCCCACAGCAGGTGGTAAAATTTGAATTCAATAAAAATCTGGAATTAAAATCTTACAAAACCATTGTCAATTGTCATAAAAACCCATCTGGTTCACTAATGCCCTTTAGGGAAGGAAATCTGCCATCCTTACCTGGTCTGGCCTACATGTGACTCCAGACCCACAGCAATGTGGTTGACTCTTAAAATGCCCTCTGAACAAGGGCAATTAGGGATGGGCAATAAATGCTGGCCTAGCCAGTGACGCTCACGTCCCGTGAACAAATAAAAAAAACACAATTTCAGAAAGTAAATAAACCTGCAGGCTGGCCTTGTGTTGGATTATTATGGCCACTGTCAACAGGGAAAATGTTCCATCCAAATCCCACAAAATTTTTTCAAATGTTAAACAGTATTTAAATGTCCATACAGCATGATGGGTCACCACTCTGTTGCCCCTTCACCATCACACAGCTATCCCATCCACCCCCACTCTCCTGGTCTACCTCGTCAATATAACAATTCCTCTTGTTACAGTCTTGCCAATCAATGTTCATAGGTTATATAACAAGGCTGGGGATGTGCAGTCAAGAACAATTATGTCTTCACCCTTTGAGAGCATAGTTTGCAGCAGGGGTGACTGCATAGTAATCTGCAGTAACCTGTTTTGATTTTTGTATCTCTGGCCCCTGTTATGATCCCCAACCAAAGTTACCACTGGACAAAGCCTGATCCCAGGGTGGAACTCAGCTTGATAGATTCTAACTTTTATTTGTTTGTTTAGATACATGGAGAGTAGCTACTGAACAGAGTCACAGGAGTCAGCTGATGAACTTTTAACATAAGTATTAACCATTTATTCAACAAGAAAAGATGAACTACATTACAATAATCCTTCATACACAATTAGTACTTTACAGATATATACAGATTTGTAAGGATAGCACAAGTTACCAATTGGCTATCTTATACTCTAATGTTCACAGTAAGTACACAGCCTATATAAACCAATAGGCACCCTGTGGTCAGACACACTGCACTCTGAAAGTGACAGTGATGCCAGATGCCACCCAGATAGATGCTGTGGCTCTCTCCTTAACTGCTCCCAGACGCTTGTCATACCATGAGCCAACCAGTCTCACTGAACTCCACCAGTCACACCAGGGTTTCCAATCTCCACTCTCGAAGGACTCACTTTGGAATCTTCTCCCAAACCGATGCTTTCTCTCAGCCTTCCGCAGGGGTTCACCTCCAGGATTTCAAACTCTCCTTCTGATGTTCCTCTCCCTTGGGTCACCACATGCATTCAAGCTTTCTTCTACACACTCTCTCTCACTGACTCAGCTATCAACAGTACACCACTGCTTCACATGCCTATAGCAAAGAGTTACAGACCTTCAGCCATCTCTTTGGACTTTCTTGCCTCTTGCAAGCTGTTCTTGCTTTAAATCTACTTTCTGCAGCTTTTGTCTCTTTAAATCTGAAGCTTTGAGCCTTTCTCTCTGCCCCTCACTCTTAACTTCACTTAATAGCACTTTTTCCAGGTTCCTGTCCTTCTTTTGACTAGAAAGTCTGCTTGGGGCTTTTCCCTGTTTCTGTCTCAGTCCTTTGGCCTTGGGACCCTTTGGTTCTTTTGGGAAATCTGCTCTCACTCTGCAGTTCCCTCTCCCAGTGTCCAGACTCTCTGGAGTCCTGGCTTCAAACTGAACTCAAAAATTGATGTTTCTTTAGTTTTTCTGTGTGTCTGTGGGAGGGACCTGCCTCTCTGGAACCCTGTTGCTAGGGAACAGCACTGTCTTTTCTACTCTTGTTTGTTTAACTTAGCTGCAACAGTCGTAAACCTCTCATCAGAAATGCAGGCACCTTTTAAAGTGAAACGAAAACACAATTTGACCTTTCTAAATACACAGATACAGAAGTACAAATCAAACTTAAACATTAAAGCTAAAACGCATTCCCAACACCCACAAATACCAATATAGCTTGCTTAAACCAGCTCTATTTCCTAACACCCCTGGGTGCTGAGGCCCTCCATTACCCGGGGAGTGGGTGTGATCGGATCACTCTGATAGACTACAGACAGTAGAATCTGTAAGTTGTGTTGCTCAGTGCACCGAGCGATGCATTTATTTACATATTTTATAAACAGATGGATGTTACTGTCACCACTAAGCACTCAGTAATTTACAGCGCTCTTTAATAATTATGAGTGAATGACCCACTGTGTGCACTCAGATGCCACAGGCTACAACAGCATCATAACAATCACCAGGGGAAATAGTGAAGTGTAAATGAGCACATGCAGGCCAACTGAAGGTAATCACATAACAACTACTGTGAAACACGTTTGGACATAAATGGGGGTAATTATTTGTGTGCACCGCCCCAATTGTTTTCTGATTTAGAGCAGTTATGAATGTAAATTTAACACAGGCAGTACAGGTGCTTTTACATTGCTTTAATTCAGAGTCTGGGAAAGACACTTCTGCCATTCACACAGCTGAATCCAGGTGTCAAAGGTGTTCCAAAGAAGAATCATATTGGATTTGAAAGGTCAACTCTTTCTCTCTCCACAGATGCTGCCAGAACTGCTGAGTTTTTCCAGCACTTTCTGCTTCATCCGGGCAGCAGATTAATAGACCCAGTTTCCCAGGTCAATGAGTCAATGCCAGAATTAAGGAGCTGGATTTATTGGCGGTATAACTTTGTGACTTAAATTTAAGAATTCTTATTAATACATGGTAAAAGCAGCTAAAGTAAGACCGCAAACAAAAATGCAACTGGTTTAAGCAGCTTAACCTTTGATCAGTTAGTGGGTAGTACATAAGGACATAAGAAATAGGAGCAGGAGTAGGCCATTCAGCCCCTCAAGCCTGACTCACCATTCAATAAGATCATGGCTGATCTGCCCCAGGCCTCAACTCCTCTTTTGTGCCAGCTTCTCATAGCCCTCAACTCCCCGATATTTCAAAAATCTATCTACCTCCTCTTTAAATACTTTCAGTGATCTAGCCTCCACAACTTCCTGGCGCAGAGAATTCCAGACATTCACTACACTCTGAGAGAAGAAATTCCTTTGTATCTCAGTTTTAAATGAGTGTCCCCTTATTAACAACGTCCCCTAATTCGAGATTCCCCCACTAGTGGAAACATCTTCTTAACATCTACCCTGTCAAGCCCCCTCAGAATCTTGTACGTTTCAATAAGATCACCCCTCATTCTTCTAAACTCTAATGAATAAAGGCCTAACCTGTTTAGCCATTTTTGATAAGTCAACCCCTTCATTCCATGAATCAGCCTAGTGAATTTCTTTTAAACTGCCTCCAATGCCAGTATATCATTTCTTAAATACAGGAACCAAAACTGTACACAGTACTCCAGGTGCGGCCTCACCCACACCCTGTACAGTTGTAACAAGACTTACCTATTTTTAAACTCCAACCCCCTAGCAACACAGGCCAAAATTCCATTTGCCTTCTTAATTACTTGCTGTACCTGCATGCTAACTTTTTATGTTTCATGCACAAAAACTCCCAAACCCCTCTGTGCTGCACTTTTTTGGAGTTTCTCTCCATTTAAATAATAGTCTGCCTTTTGATTCTTCCTACCAAAGTGCATGGCCTCACACTTTCCTACATTAAACTCCATCTGCCAAGTTTTTGCCCACTCACTCAGCTAGAGTGTTGTGTGCAGTTCTGGAATCTGCATTATAGGAAGGATGTGATTGCACTAGAGAGAGTGCAGAGGAGATTTACCAGGGTGTTGCCTGGGCTGGAGAGTTTTAATTATGAGGAGAAATTGGATAGACAGGGTTATTTTCCCTGGAGCAGAGGAGATTGAGGGGGGACATGATTGAGGTGTATAAAATTATGAGGGGCATAGATAGGGTAGACAGGAAGGAACTTTTCCCCTTGGTGGAGAGATCAATAACCAGGGGGCATAGATTTAAGGTAAGGGACAGGAGGTTTAGAGGGGATGTGAGGAAGAATTTTTTCACCCAGAGGGTGGTGGGAATCTGGAACTCACTGCCTGAAAGGGCGGTAGAGGCAGAAACTCTCATAACATTTAAGAAGTATTTGGATGTGCACTTGCGATGCCAGGGCATACAAGGCTATGGGCCTAGTGCTGGAAAATGGGATTAGAATAGTTAGGTGCTTGTTTGACCGGTGCAGACTCGATGGGCTGAAGGACCTTTTTCTGTGCTGTAGACCTCCATGAGTCTATGACTGTCTATATCCCATTGCAGATTCCTTATGTCCTCATCAAGACATGCCCTCCTCCCTATTTTTGTATCATCAGCAAATTTAGATACATTAAACTCTGCCCCCTCCTCCAAGTCATTAATATAGATAGTGAATAATTGAGGCCCTGGGACCAATCCTTGTGGTATTCCACTAGTTACGTCTTTCCAACCCGAAAAAGACCCATTAATCCCTGTCTTGTGTGGCCAGATTTTTACCTTGTCGGGTGGGCCCGGGAGCGGTCGCGAAGCTGCCCGCGATTGAGCCCCGACATCGATTTCACGCTGGCTGGGCAATTAACAGCGTGAAATGCGCGCTGCAGCGCTGCTGGGATGGGGGCAGGAGGAAGGCGAGCGCAGAAGTTCGCGACTGTGCGCGAGTGCGCGCAATGAAATCTCTCTGAGGCACAGAGCTGTCTCAGGGAGCTAAAGATTTAAAAACACAGAAAAAGAAAATTTACCACTGTTAAAAACATGTCCCCTCATGCGACTCGGTCACATGAGCAGGGACATGTTAGGAATGAAATTTTAAAATTATTTAATTTTTAATTGCTGTTAGAAACCGCATCCATCTGCGGATGAGGCCTCCTAAATATCCAAAGGCCGCCTTTTAAAGTTGGACGGCAAAAAATTTCAGTCAATTATTACTTTAATGGCCTTAATAGGCCTGTTAATTGTTGGAGGGGGGAGCGTGCTGCCAACTCCCGCGTGTGCCCGCCGTCCGAAATATTGCGCAAGTGCACAATGATGTCGGGATGCTCGCGTCATTTTACACTTGAGCGGCTTGGGCGCACACCCGTCCGCTCAGCGCAAATTTCTGCCCTTTGTGTTAACCAACCAACCCTCAATCTATGCTAACACATTACCCCAATACCGTGAGCTCTTATGTTGTGCAATAACCTTTTATGTGGCACCTTATCAAATGCCTTCTGGAAATCCAAACACACTACATCTACCGGTTCCCCTTTATCAACTCTGCTTGTTGTAATCGCAAAGAGCTCTAGCACATTTGTCAAACATGATTTCCCTTTCACAAAACCATGTTGACTCTGTTTGATTGTGTTAAGCTTTTCTAAATGTCCTGCTATTTCTTCCTTAATAATGGACTCGGGCATTTTCCCAACGACAGATGTTAGGCTGACTGACCTATAGTTTCCTGCTTTTTGTCTCCCTTCCTTCTTGAACAGGGGTGTCACTAGCGGTTTTCCAATCTGCTGGGACCCTCACAGAATCGAGTGAGTTCTGGAATATTTTGATCAATGCCTCCACTATCTCTGCAGCCACTTCCTTAAAAACCCTTGGATGCAGGTTATCAGGTCCTGGTGACTTGTCTGCCTTTAGTCCCATTAGTTTGTCAAATACTTTGTCCCTCGTGATAAAGACTGTTACAAGATCTTTCCTCCCATTAGTTTCTTGCTTATCTGATATCTTTGGGATGATTATAGTGTCCTCCACCATGAAGACCGAGGCAAAGTATTGGTTTAAATTATCTGCCATTTCCCTGTTCCTCATTATTAATTCTCCAAGGATCCCACACTCACTTTAGCCACTCTCTTTTTGTATACCTGTAGAAGCTCTTGCTGTTTGTTTTGATATTTCTTGCTAATTTACTTTCATAATAAATTTTCTCCCTCTTTATTAACCTTTTAGTCATCTGCTGCTGGTTCCTAAAATCCTCTGGCCTACCACTAGTTTTCGCTGCTCTGTATGCCTGAGTTTTTGATTGGATAGACTCCTTGACCACCTTTGTTAACCACAGGGGGTTCATCCTTCTCATCGAGTCCTTCCTTTTTTTTACCAGGATAAACTTTTGCTGAGCGTTATGAAATGTCTGCTTAAATGTCTGCCACTGCTCATCCACTGACCTTCCCCTTAGCCTATTTTCCCAGCTCGAGTTGCTCGCCCTCAAATTGTATTTGAGATTCTCTCACCTCTGAATTAGAATGTTGTGGGTTCCACTTCAGAGACCTGAGAAGCACATTAAGGTTATCGGTCCAGTGGAGCACAGGAGGAATGCTGCGCAGTCGGAGGCACTGGCCGGGATTTTACGGCCCCATCGCGGGTGGGACCCGCCGCAGGTGAGGTGGCGCCCCAGACTTGTGACGGGACCGGACAATCCCGGAGGCGGGCGGGGTGCGGAAAATCCCACCTACAGTCTTTCAGGTGAAACATTAAATTGAGTCTGCCCTCTCAGGTGGATGTAAAAAATCCCATGGCACTATTTGAAGAAGAGCAAGAGAGTCCCCCACCCCCCCGGCCAATATGTATCTGTCAACCAATGTCACTAAAAACTGATAATCTGGTCATTATTTCATTGCTGTTTGTGGGATCTTGCTGTGCACAGATTGGCAAAAAAAGAAAAAAAAGCCTAGGCTAATAAGGGAAAAATTCCTCTGCGACTCCCTCAGATAATTGAAACTGGTCTAGGAGATCCCATGGGCCAAGTGATATTTGTCTTTTGGAACAGTGACTACATATCAAAAGTACTTGGGTGTAAAGCACCTTTGGATGCCCCGAGCTTGTGGAAAGTGCTGAATAATTGATTTCTTCAAAAAAATGCTCCCAAGATGCCTTAAGCAGATGGATAAGGGAATAGGTAAATGGGAAAAAAAGGAATTGGATATGAACCATGAAAGGAGAATTAGAAGAAGCGAATGAAGCTTGGTCAAAAGAAAGAGTTTTGAGAAGGTTTTACTGATGGGTATGGAAATTCAGAAGCAAACAGTATTGGAGGGAGCTTTAAAGAGTAGGCTCAAGGCAACTAGATGCTCTGTCACTAATGGTGGGTGAAAAGAGCAGGTGAAACCACACAGAGGTAACTGAATGATGAGTATTTTAGATTCAATTTATTTGTGGTGAGGAGTTAGTGTAGATCAGAGAGGACAGTGATGGTGAGTACCTAGCCAATTGTGTTCATTCCACAAGAAGTAGCTGAGAGCACTAAACACAATGGTGCATAGAAACATTTTATTGGCAGTGTTGAAAACCTACGTAGAGCTAGTCACTTCCTGAGTCAAGTTTTCCAGTAAAGCTTGGACACTTGTTTCTCCACATGACAGTGTGGAAGACTACCCAGTTATGTCCTATTCATAGAAAACAGGACAAATTTAACGTACCAATTACTATACCATCAGTCTCTTCCCAGGCACCAGTAAATTGATGGAAGGAGTCACCAGAAATGCCATCAAGCAACAGTTTCTCACCAATAACATACTTGTCAATGATCAGTCCAGAATCACTTGGCTCCAGATCTCATAATAAACTTGGTCTAAACATGGGCACAAAACTAAATGCCAGGAGAGAGGTGTGAGTTATTGTCGTTGATATTGAGGCTGGAATCAACCAACTGTGACACCAAGAAACCCTAAAGGAAACTGAAGGCAATCAGGATGAAAAGGAAAATCATTCAGTGGCTCATAGTTCATAGAATAGTTACACACAGAAGGCCATTCAGCCTGTTGTGTTAGTGCTGGCTTTCTGAAGGAGCAATTCACTAAGTGCCATTCCCTCACCTTCTCCCAATAGCTCTGCACATTCTTCCTTTTCAGGTAATAACCCAATTCCCTCTTGAATGCCTCAATTGAACCTGCTTCCACCACAAGGCCAGGCTGTGCATTCCACGTCCCAACCACTCGCTGCGTGAAATAGTTTTTCCCAATGTCTCCATTGCTTCTTTTTCCAATTGCCTTAAATCTAGGGCCTCTGGTTTTTGATCCTTCCAAAAATTGGAGCAGTTTTTCCCCCATCTACTCTGTTGAGAACCCTCGTGATTTTAAACATAAGAACATAAGAACTAGGAGCAGGAGTAGGCAATTCAGCCCCTCGAGCCTGCCCCGCCCTTCAATACGATCATGGCTGATCTCATTTCAGCCTCAACTCCAATTTCCCGCCCTCTCCTCATAACCTTTCAACCCGTTGCTAATTAAAAATCTGTCTATCTCCTCCTTAAATTTATTCAGTGTCCCGGCATCCACTGCACTCTGAGGCAGTGAATTCCACAGATTCACGACCCTTTGAGAAAAGTAATTCCTCCTCATCTCTGATTTAAATCTACCACCCCTTAACTGAAAACTATGGCCTCTTGTTCAAGAATGCCCCACAAGGGGAAACATCCGCTCCACGTCTGCTTTGTCTATCCCCTTTAGCATCTTCTATACCTCAACTGGATCTCCTCTCATCCTTCTAAACTCTAGCGAGTATAGGCCTAAACTGCTCAATCTCTCCTCATAAGACAAGCTCTGCATCTCTGGAATCAATCTAGTGAACCTCCTCTGATCCGCCTCCAGTGCAACTACATCCTTCCTCAAGGGGGCCAAAACTGTGCTCCAGGTCCGGTCTCACCAATGCCTTGTACAGTTGCAACAACACTTCCTTATTTTCATACTCTATTCCTTTCGCAATAAATGCCAAAATTCCATTTGCCTTCCTTATTACCTGCTGTACCAGCATACTAGCTTTCAGCGATTCATGCACGAGGACACCCAGATCCCTCTACACTGAAGCATTCTGAAGTTTCTCTCCATTTAAATAATAAGTTGCCTTTTTATTCTTCCGGCCAAAATGGATAACCTCACACTTATCCATGTTAAACTCCATCAGCCAAATTTTGGCCCATTCACCTAACCTGTCCATATCCATTTGTAAATGTCTTATTTCTTCATTGCAACTTACTTTCCTACTTATTTTGGTGTCATCTGCAAATTTAGCTATAGTACCTTCTATCCCTGAATCCAAGTCATTAATACAGATTGTAAATTGTAAACACCTCTATCAAATCTCCTCTCAGCCTTCTCTTCTCAAAGGAAAACAGTTGCAACTTCTCCAATCCATGCAAGTAACTGAAGTTCCTGATAGCTGGAACCACTCTCGCGAAACTTTTCTGCACTCTCCCTAATGTCTTCACCTCGTTCTTAAAGGGTGATGCCCAGAACTGGACGAATGCTCCATTTGAGGCCAAACCAGTGTTTTATACCAGTTTAACATAAATTCCATATGGGTCGCCTGTCATTACAACCCGGGACATTGCTGCACAAGTTTCTTTGGATCAACCACCTTCCTTTGGCTCGTTATTGACCTTCCCTCCATCAGAAAGTAAGCAGTGGGGCTGTTTGCTGATGATTCTACAGGATTGAGTTCCATTCACAACTCCTTTGATAATTGAGGAGCCCATAACCAGTCCAGAAGATCAGGATAACATCAATAATTGGGCTGACAAGTGGCAGGTAAGATTCTTTTTTTCATTTGTTCATGGGATGCGTATGTCACTGACAATTTGTTGTCCATCACCAGTTGAGAAGGTGGTGGAGAGCTGCTTTCTTGAGCCGCTGCAGTCCATGTGGTGAAGGTACAGTGCTGTGAGGCAGGAAATTCCAGGATTTCGACCCAGCGATGATAAAGTGAAGGTGATATATTTCAAGAAGGCCCACCACACCTTTCCAAGGCAACTCACGATGGACAATCAATGCTATCTTGTTTGTATCAGCCACATCCCAAGGACAAATAGAGAAAAATACCCAACACTCTGAGCACAAGGAAAATGATGTCCAAAAATTGGAACCTAGTCAGGAAAATATTAAGAGCTCATCTCATGGTGTTATATATTGATAATCCAATGTGGTCTCCTACCCTAGTGGCCAACTTTATGATGAAGAAAAATCATGAAATTAAATCAAAATTAAAGAAAAATCATTGTGCCTTAACTCTGTTTCACTCACCACAGATACTGCCAGTCCTGCTGAGTACGTCCAGCATTTTCTGCTTTTATTGATCTTGCTGTACCGCATACACTCCAAATAAGTCTTTTAATGTTGTAGTTTTTAGGTATTTTCTGGAGCAGATTCACAGAAGTGTTATAGGGCAAATGAAGTTACTTGCAGTTCCACAATTACCGGTGTGGAGGCGCAACTGAGCTCAATGCAGAGTAACCTCCCGTTGAGCCTGAGGGCACCGCTCTTGTCGTTTTCCTCGTCAGACCAAAAAAGGCAATGAGGACACGCCTATAGAATCAATGCGCCAATCAAAGAAGAGTAGGGATACCTTGGGCGGGATTATAGTTTGATTGACAACAAGATTAGCCATTCAAGTGGAGATTATTGGATGATTGGCGTGCTGACGGCCAATCATCTATTTAATTGGTCCCATTGCAATCGTTAGTAAATCTGGTCTAAGGGATCGGAAATATTTAATATTTTAAATTAACATTAAATTAGAATCAGTACGCGCAAAGAATCGTTTTAAAAATAGATTCCATGCTTGAATTTTATGAACTTTTGCTGTTTTATTTACTTTAACCTACAATTTGAGAATTGCATTGCAATGTGGAGGTCGCTGAGGCTCGATTCTCACTCCGTGCCTATTAACCGCCGCTGTTTAAACAGGTCATTGCATTTAAAAGACACCGCGTCAACCAATCGGGGCCGCCGCCCTGGCTCAGCCAATAAGAAGCGGGGTCGCGAATTTGAATGCGGGCGAACGTTCCAGCGTCAACGGTCAAAATGAAGGGGCGGGGCCAAGAGGAACTGCCAGTCAGTGTAAATCAATCAGTGTATACTGAGGGGTCAAGTGTATATAGGTCAGTGTACACTGAGAGGTCAGTTAGTGCATGTCAGTGTAAATCAGCCAGTGTATACTGAGGGATCAGCCAGTGTAAATCAGTCAGTGTATCCTGAGGGATCAGCCAGTGTAAATCAGTGTATCCTGAGGGATCAGCCAGTGTAAATCAGTCAGTGTATAGTCAGTGCACATCAATCAGTGTCCACTGAGGGGTTAGTCAGTGCATATCAATTTGTGTACACTGAGGGGTCAGTGAATGCATGTCAGTGTAAACCAGTCAGTGTAAATCAATCAGTGTACACAGGGATCAGTCAGTGTACACTGAGGGGTCAGTCAGTGCATAGCAATCAGTGTGCCCAGGTATAGAGAAGTCAGCCACTGTATAGTGAGGGAGATGGATGTAATACTGAGAGATGTATAGAGAGAAAGGGGCAAACGAAGGTTGAAGGGTAGGGTGCAGAGAGAGAGAGAGAGAGAGAGAAACAGATCCTGCAAACCTTCGGGGTTCTGGACAGATCCCTTGGTGGTGGGGCAGTGACGCTGTGGACACAGAAAGGGGTTAGAGGTTTAGCTCTTGCTGGAAAGGTCCGGGCAGGCACGCGTGATGAATGAGGGACAGGGAGACTTGTCAAACATGCATTAATGGTCAGAGCTACAAAAACCGGCAGCAGTGTGAGTGCAGTGGGTAGTCACCCTGGAGGGGCACAGTCAGGCTTTGAGAGCAGGGGAGGGGAAAGTTAGCTGCCTGACTCCTCATTTTAACTCGGAGTCAAAATTTGGTGTTGGAGAAGTGAAATGATGTCAAAGTAAAAGGGTGTTAATTTGCAAGTGGTGGTGGTGGTGGTGGTGGGGGCGCTTGGAGATCCACCTTGTTCCCCTGGGCTGGGGACCAGAGAGAGAGAGAGAGAGGGTGAGTGTGAATCTGTTTGGTGTTTCTATTTGCCATGTACCAGTCAGAGAGAATATTACAGTAAATCAGGGTTAATCATTTGGGGGCACAAGCAAAAGCAAATCCGCTTTTATCTTTTAAAGTAAGTTTATCAAGTCATTATCAAGTTTAGGAGCAGGACTGGGAGATGTCGGCGCTGACGTTTAAGAATAAGCTGGTTGCGCTGCTGTGCTGCAAGTTCTGCGATAATGTGCTGTGTGCCCGAGGCATGAAGGCAGTCCTCCTGGCTGACACAGAAGTGGAACTTTATTCCACTGATATCCCCCCAACAAGGTAAGGATCAGATGACATTGCTCACTCTCTCTCTCTCTCTCTCTCTGCTATTGTCCTATGCCATTTGTAGTCCGTGCCATTTTAATGATTCTTCACTCCTTTACCCGGAGACTTGGTGAGAAGGTGAAACTCGCTGCCACCACATTGGAACGATTGAGGTGAATCGTGTAAGACGTGTTTTAAAGGGAAGCGGGATAAACACACGAGGCAGACAGGAATAGAGGGATATGCTGAAGGGGGTGAGGCTCCTGTAGAGGCATGGACCAGTTGGGCTGAACTGGCCTGTTTCTGTGCCGCCAATACTATGGAATGACATGTTTACAATGGCACAATCTGTATCAGCTGTGAATCAGTGGGTAGCATTCTCCCCCCCCCCCCCCCCCATTGAGTCAGAAAGTTGTGGGTTCAAATCTCACTCCAGAGGCAACAAAAATCTAGGCTGGCACTCCCAAGTGCAATGCTGAGGGGATGCTGTACTGTCAGAAGTGCTGCCTTTTGGATGAGATGTTAAATCAAGGCCTTGCCTGCCTTCTGAGGTTGTTGTAAAATATCTAATCTCACTACTTGAAGAGCAGGGAGTTCTCCTATGTGCCCTGGCCAATAATTATTCCTCAACCAATTATTTGTCCATTATCATATGGCTGTTTTGTGGGAGCTCGCAGTGTGCAAATTGACTGCCACATTGCCCACATCATAACAGTGACCACACTTCAACAGTGTTTCATTGGCTGGAAGGAGCTTTAGGACATTCTGAGCTTGCAAAAGGGCTCTACATAAATGCTTTTTTTTTCAATTTTCTGCCAACTAACTTGATCAGAGCTGATTTAGAAATTTATAGATGGTGCATCTGATAGCTTAGAGATAAATGTTCTTTTCAGTGGCAATGCTAAGTTATATAAAACAGGAAGGCTGTGCTGAGTTACCTGATATCAGTCTCAGCATTCCTAGACAGGAGAGTGAAAGCTATCTGCCAGGATTCCCCCTCCTAATTGTTATCCATCAAATTCCTGCTGGAAAGTATGCACGTGGACAGAATCTGGCTAAATGTGGGGACAGTGGCATTGTTACTGGATTGGTAATCTGGGTTCAAATCCCACCATGATAGGTGGTGCAATTAAGATTAAAATGAAAATATTCTGGAATTAAAAGTCTAATGATGACAATGAAGCTATTGCTAATTGTCGTAAAAACCCACCTGGTTCACCAATGCCCTTTAGGGAAGGAAATCTGCCACCCTTACCTGGTCTGGCCCCACAGCAATGTGGTTGACTCTTAAATGTCCTCTAAACAAGGGCAATTAGGGATGGGCAATAAATGCTGGCCTAGCCAGCGATGCCCACAACCCAAGAATGAATTTTTTTAAAAATTGTGATTCCTGCCCCTCATGTGCCAACAGCCTTAGGCTTGCGATTGTAAAGATATCTGGGCAAGTTACTAGAAAGCTGTTGCTGCCTGTGAAATGATATCCCCAAAAAAGGTCACATCTTTTAAGGAGGAATAACATTGCTTTGAAAAAAATATGTATACAAGACATTTAACCATTATGATTAAACTGGTATGACAAGCAGAACAAACGGCAATACAATACAGAGTAAGAATGAAGAAAAAGCTTGCATTCAAATAATGCTTTTCCCAATCTGGGGATGTCCCAAAGGGCTTCACAGCTATTGAAATACCTTTGGAATGGGAGCCATTGTTCTGATGTTGAGAAGTGCAGGCCCAAGGTCCCACAGACATCGATGGGATGTCAGGTTTCCAGGTAATCTCGTTTACGATGTCAGCTGAGGGACAATTATTGATCAGAAGTCCCTGTCTTCCTCCTAACTGTGTTGTGGGATCTTTTACGTGAGAGACCAGTTTAACATGTTCCCCGAAAGCCAGCACCTCTGACGGTGCAGCACTCCCTCAGTACTGCACAGGAATGTAAGCCAGGATTATGCGCTCGAGTCTCTGGAGTGGAGCTATGTCACTAAGTGGACAGAGTGCTATTTCTGAGACAAGGTTGACACTAACAAGGACCTGTGTCAGCTGTAACTCTTGTAGAGTTAAAACAATTAACTAAATTAACAATAACAAGGGAGAAATCAAGCACAGCCCCTAATTCAGGTCAGCTGTAAAACCAAGGACAAAGTTTAAAGGAAACTTACAAACATTAAACCAAAATATGATTAAAGGGGTCAACAAAACACCCCAGTCCCCGCGGTGCCCACCGGGCACGGAAGGCCTCGATGGTGCCGGCGGACACCGCGTGCTCCCTTTCCAGGGACACCCGGCCGCGAACGTAGCCACGGAAGAGGGACAAACAATCGGGCGGGACTCCCCCCTCGATCGCCCGCTGCCTGGACCTGTTAATGGCCAACTTGGCCAAGCCCAGGAGCAGGTTCACAAGGAGGTCCTCCTCCTTCCCGACCCCCTTCCGCACCGGGTGTCCGTAGATCAGGAGCGTGGGGCTGAAGTGCAAACAAAATAGTAACAAAAGGTTTTTTAAATAACTAAAAAGGGAGTGCAGCCTACAACACCCTATGTAAACATGGTCCACGGACTCCTCCCAATAAAGGCAATCCTGTAACACAATTAACCTGGTATTAGTGCAGTCAGGCCCCTTTTGTGGTTGGGTTTTCTTTTAACCTTCTTGAAAGCAAAGATAATTAATTTGGGACATTGCGACATGGGGTTAACCATGTTGCTACTGTGAATGACATTTGTCCTAGGGGTGCCCAATGACTCCTTTTATGACTCCAAAGCAAACTATTGACTAGTTTTTTAAAAGGTAGGTTATTGCCCTGCAATTTGTAACAAAATAGTGGCTCATGCCTTCAATGTTCATTCCATTTGTGAAGGAAGCCTTATAACTAAGCAGAATAAATGTATTCAGTAATTTTCTGTGAAGTTTCCCATTCACATAAAATATCAGGTCCAGTTTTCTGTTATTTTGTTGAAGAGATGGAGTCATTTTAAGTCTTTAAATCAGAACTTCCTCTACATGTTGGCATGGTCTTAGCCTTGCTTTCTTATAATTCACAACAGAGCACCATTAGCTGGGCAGTTATGAGGCCTGAGCTGCTTTGAATCCAGCTGATTACACTTTGCCTGTTCTATTTTGGTTGAGTAGCATATCTCCAATATATGGAAACTACTTGCCACATCTGTCGACTCACATTGTGGCAATTCAGATAATATTTTTCCTCCTCTGCTTTTCAACCTGAGGGATAAAGAATGAAAGGAGTTTCCACAATTTGCATTATTAATGTTGGTGTACTGTATTAAACTTTTTAAAAATAAAGTATTTGAATTAGAGTGTACAGCCTTTATGCGAGCATTATCCTTCCCAGAGGTGGCCTATACGTGTGATATTAAGGCACATCACCCTGCTGACAACATTATTTTGCACAGTTTCTGATCCTTCTGAATTTCACAACAGCATCTTCATTGGTATAGTGCTTTTAATATAATAAAATATCCAAGATGCTTCCTCCCCCACCATCTCAGGCAATGCATTCCAGATCCTGACCACTCACTGCATAAAAAAAGTTTTTCTTCATATCAGCTTTGTTGCTTTTGCTAATCACTTTAAATTGCTATACTTTGGTTCTCAACTCTTCCACCAATGTAATAAATTTTTCTCTTTTGCTAAAAAGGGAGATATGTTGCCAGAGTTTTGCATTTTGTACTTATCATGACAAACACAAGAATGCCAAATTTCAAATGATCACAACAATTTATACTACAGGAGAAAAGGGTGTTGACTGGTTGGCAAGTCGACATCAAGGTGGTACTATGGAGAAAGCAACGGGCTCCCCAAGCTCCTGGGTGATTCAAAAAAGGCGCAAAGCTTGAGTATATTCCTTTTGTTTGCACAGAATGGGTTCCTGCATATGAATATAAATTGCTTCTAGCAAGTGTAAATGAGCCATGTTATGAGCTTGATGGATTTTCTCAAATTGGTTGATGAGTTTCACTGCTGGTGCGATGCCAGGTATGTTGGCCATATGTCCCAGCAATTGGCTGATCAAATCAAACAGCATGTTCCTTCAGTTGTTTGTAATAGACAGAGTACAGAATGTACTCAACCAGCCCTCGCTTGGAAAACCCAGAAAACAACGTCGACTGTTAGGTGTGATTCCACGATTGGGTAGCACTTGCTGAACAATCTGAGTGCACTAATAACCACACTAACAACCAATTTAAGATAACCAGTCGAGGTCATAACATTGTTCATTTACACTTGCTATAAGCGACTTACATTCATATGCAAGGACCCATTCTCTGCAAACAAAAGGAATATGATCAAGCCTTGTGCCTTTTTGAATCACTCGGGAGCCTATGGTTCCCTGTTGCTTTCTCCATGACAATGCCTTGGCAAATCAGAGTTAATTTGCCAACCAATCAGCATCCTTTGCTTCTGTAATGTAAATTGTGATCATTTGAAATTTGGCTTTCTTGCCTTTGTCCTGATGAATGCAAGATGAAAATGTTCATCAAAATGTCCCACTTTTTAGCAAGATTTAAGTTCTGTGCTACCAAATGACTGTTTTCTCTATCTACTCTGTCTAGAACCCTCATGATTTTGAACTATTCTATCAAATTTCCTCTCAACCTTCTCCAAGGATTAGAGTTAAGACAGTCAGCTTCAATGTTCCCTCTAAGCTGTACGGCTGCTCAGCAGCCTGATAGTGCCTGTGCAGGCTGGGCACAAGATGTCCCCTTTAAATTACCGCCACACAAAGAAATAGAAAGGGGCTTTGTACTCAAACAAATTGCACACTCTAGGAAAAAAAATTAGAGGATACATTGCCAGCTCCTCCAATCTATCCACGTAACTGAAGTCTCTCATCCCTGGAACCACTCTGCACCCTGTCTAAATCCCTCACCTTCTTCCATAATGTATAACATCAGATTGTGGTCCTGATTCTTTGATGCCCTAATCACAACTTGCCTGTCAGCAAGGTACTGAGTATCTTTCAACCAAGAAATCCCATGTACTATTGCCAAAATGCAAATAATTTCCAATTTTCTTTCTCTTCACCGGAGTGTGCTTCAGTTGGCAATTGCAGCCCTTTGGCACCTCTCCAAATTGCTTATTCTTTGTCTGGGTAATTTGATGAGGCTACTGCTGCTGAAGCTAGTCCTATTCAGATCCAATGTCACACCAGTACAAACTATAGTAAAGGTTGCTGGATGGCAATCAGAAACAGGAACCCTGCAGACTAAGTCAAGAAGGGCACATGTACTATGGCTGAGATTACCTACAGAAAAAAAATTATAGCTGATAATGGGTGCATTACTTTGGCTCTGAGATTGGTGTTAAAACTGGTGTGACAGACTATAGACATGTTGTTGGGCCAATTATTCTGGTTGGGAACATCCCACTAACTGATGCAGATTGCAGCTGTTACTTCACGCTGACTTGTTCTAAATTACAGGGCCGTGGACTTTGTTGGAAATTGCTACTCCACAGAAAGCTGCAAATGTAAAATAAAAGACATTGCATGTTTAAGATGGTAAGTATGTTCTCAGCTGTAATTGGGAGTCATAAATGAATGGCCGTGGAAGAATGAATGTCTGGATTTTGCGGTATCTCATGACAAGAATAGCTACAGCTAGCTAGAGTAACTCTTCCAGAGGGGTGTGAGGTGGGAAGACTACCAAAGTGCTGCAGGAAGGCAGAAGGTGGCATTCCTGCTGCCAGTCCATTTTGCCAGTGGCAACAAAAGTGGCAGACCGACCGCCGGCCGGAGCCAATTGTAACCACTTAAGTGGCCAAATTAAGGGCCTTTTCCCTCTTCCACTGACACTTTACTAGCTGCTGGGGGACCCTCCACTGCATGGGGAGAATGTCTGATGAACCCCAGCAGGCTCCGGAAAGTTGGGTGAGACCTTCTTTGTGGGCGTTCTTTGGCCCACGAAAGGGCCCTTGGCATCAATGGCTACTCCCATGGCCACAGAGCCTCCTGCTTTCAGCAACCACACCCCCCCCCCCCTTTCACTTGCTGGGGCCTTGGCACCTCCCAGACCCCACTTGCCAAACTTTGAGGATGCATGTCCATTGCTGCGCCATCATCCCCCAGATACAGTCCCAGCAGTGGCCACTGCTAGTGGGCCCAATACCATCGAGGTAAAATCCAAGCCATAGGAACAAAAGTAGGTCATTCAATGGTTTAAGCCTGTTTCACCATTCAGTTAGTTCATGGCTTAACTCCATCTACTCATCTTGGTTCCTTATCCCTTAATATGCTTGCCCAACAAAAATCTAGCAATGTCCCCTAACATCTCATATTTTCTTTCATGCTCTTTAGGTGCCATCTTGACTCAGAGTGTTGGCACTCTAATCCCTGTTAGAAGTTCGAGCGTTCAAATCTCACTATAGATTTGAGCACATAATCTGGGTTAACACTTAGTGCAGTGAAGGAGTGTTGCTCTGCTGGAGGTGCCATCTTTCAAATGAGATGTTAAACAAGTTCCTGCCTGCTGCTCAGGTGCTCATAAAGAAATCTGAAGCACTATTGGAAGAAGAGCAGGAACTTCAAATGGTGTCCTAGGTAACACAGCTAGTCATTCATTTAACTATTTGTGAGAGATTGCTGGGAGCAAATTGACTGCTTATGAGTGACTATCTTCAAAGAAACATACAGGATCAGAGATTTTATAAATGGGACATAGAGGTACAACAGCAAAGAAGTAATACTAAATCTATACAAATTAGTGGACAGATGGAAGTTCGAATATTATGCCCAGTTTTGGGTGCCAAACCTCAGGAAGTAAATCAACCCTTTGGGTTGCTAGGCTGGCACCACAACTGCTCATTCTATTCAAAAGCAAAATACTGCGGATGATAGAAATCTGAAATAGAAACAGAAAATGCTGGAAATGACAGCGGACTAGGCAGCATCTGTGGAGTGAGAAACAGCGTTAACATTTCAGGCTGATGATCTTTTTTCAAAACTTCTGATGTAAGGTCACTGACCTGAAACATTAACTCTGTTTCTAGTGTTCTCTAACTTTCTCCTTTCCAAATAATTTAATGTTTGTAGTGTGGGTTGTGTGCATCTCTCACGTTGACTTCTGCTATTGATTCCATGAGTATCCGTTTTCATATGCTGGCTTCTCATTTGATAAATGTGCTACTTATAGCTTCCATAAATAATCTATGTATTTTTTAAAAAAATGCTTCTCAGTCGCATTAATAACCTACTCTGTATGCTTACCATGAATAGTGCTTTATTGACTCCAGTTTTGCTAGGGTTCTTTGATGTAATTTGCCTGAGTGTGGCATCAAGGAGCCCTAGCAAATCTGGAGTCAATGGGAATCATAGGGAAAACTCTCAACTGGTTGCAGTCATACCTAGCACAAAGAAAGATGGTTGTGGTAATCGGAGGTCAATCATTTCAGTCCTGGGACATCGCTGCAGGAGTTCCTCAGGGTAGTGTCCTAGGCCCAACCATTTTCATCAACGCTGATTCATCAATGACCTTCCCTCCATCATAAGATCAGGAGTGGGGATGTTCGCAGATGATTGCACAATGCTCAGCACCATTCGCGACTCCTCAGATACTATGACGCCACACAAGGGCCAAGCAATGATCATCTCCAACAAGAGAGAATCTAACCATTTCCCCTTGACATTCAATGGCATTACCATTGCTGAATCCTCCACTATCAACATCCTGGGAGTTACTATTGACCAGAAACTGAACTGGACTAGCCATGTAAATACTGTGGCTACAAGAACAGGTCATAGTCTGGGAATTCTGTGGTGAGTAAGTCACCCCCTGATTCCCCAAAGCCTGTCCACCATCTACAAGGATCAAATCGGGTGTGGTGAAATATTTTCCACTTGCCTGGATGAGTACAGCTCCAACAACACTCAAGAAGCTTGACACCATCCAAGACAAAGCAGCCCACTTGATTGGTACCCCATTCACCACCTTCAACATTCAGTCCCTCTACCACCGACACACAATGACAACAATGTGCACCATCTACAAGATGCACTGCAACAATTCACCAAAGCTCCTTCGACAGCACCTTCCAAACCCGCAACCTCTATCACCTAGAAGGACAAAGGCAACAGATGCTCCACCACCTGCAAGTTTCCTTCCAAGTTACACACCATCCTGACTTGGAACAATAGTGCCATTCCTTCACTGTCGCTGGGTCAAAATCCTGGAATTCCCTTTCTTAATAGCACTGTGGTGTACCCACCCCACATGAGCCGCAGCAGTTCAAGAAAGCAGGTCACCGCTACCTTCTCAAGGGCACTGAGGGTCGGGCATAAATGCTGGCATAGCCAGCAACATCTACATTCCATGAAAGAATGAATGTTAAAAATTCCAGAATTTATGTCAACTCCCTTTGAAATCAAGAATATTGAGAAGTGAACAATAAGTTCATGTTTGGATGCCATTAGTTATCTTAATTATGATAAAATAAATAAATAAAAGTCTTGTATTTATATGGTCTTTAATGCCTTGCATAGTGAATTACTTTGAAATGCAGTGATATGTAGGCAAATGTGGTGCCCATTTTGTGCAAAGCAAGATCCCACAAGACCAATGAATGATTTTTTTTGACCCCACATCCTATCCATAACCAAGACTGTTACTTCAACCCATACTTCAGCTTCATAACCAATGAAACTCATGTGTTTTTATCCCTAGACTAAATTTTTCTAATGTCCTCTACACTTCATAAACCCAACTTGACCAGAATGCAGCTGCTCACAGTCCTTTTGTAGCTGTTCTCATTGACTTATGTTAGCTCTTTCCTGCAATGCATTGAATTTAAAATTCTCATCAAGTTTCCCAATGGCCTTGCCACATACTTCCTCCAACCCTAGGTCCTTCAGTTCTCTGATTGAAAAAATGTATGCTTTCTGACTTTCCCCCTACTCTTTAACCTCTGCCCCCCCGCCCCCACCCAGCCTAAACTCCTCACCCATCCCACACATTGGTGGCAGTCTTCACCTACCTGGTCCTGTTTGAATATCCTTCCTGAACCCTTGTAGCTCTTCACTTCTTTCTCCACCTAATCCTTCTTTACCTTTCAATCTGTTTCAGGCATTGGTCCCTCATGGATTTTTCTTTCCCCTTGTATAATTTGTCTTGGGATGTTTTCTATGTTGAATATTCTGTATAGATGAAAATTGTTAGAGGTAGCTTCAGTTCTGAGAGCTTCAGTTCTGAGCTTTGGAGAGCAAATGCTACTGTCCACTTTCATCCTCTCTTCTCCTAAGGATGCTGATTCCGTACTGGGGTGAGTTGGGGGTTTGTTTCCACAGGTACTGTCTACTGTGGCACTCCATCCATTTTTCATGTGTGAGGGTTAGCAGGCTATTCAGCTATGGAAAGCAGCTCAACTCAGTCGGATCCTGTTCACAGAACAAACTAGCAGAGTATAAAAGCAAAAAACTGTGGATGCTGGAAATCAAAAACAAAAACACCTGGAAAAACTCAGCAGGTCTGACAGCATCTGCGGAGAGGAACACAGTTAACATTTCGAGTCCGTGAAGAGTTATACGGACTTGAAACGTTAACTAGCAGAGTAATTTGTTATGGAACTGAAACCTTGGCTGACTTGACACAGACTTGGGACTGAAACCTGAAACCTTCTGGTCTGTGTGGCTTAGTACAATACAAAGCTGTGCCATATCCAATTGGACTTCTAGTCCCTCAGCACCTTTGAAGCTCACTTCCCAGTTTTCCTTAGTACTGATGTGTGCATTTCAGGACTCTTGTCAAATGTTCTACTTTAACTATATAGTAAATGTATACCATGGATTGGTTCTCAATTTTCTGTCACACAAGAAGTTCATGGCTGAGTTTTGTGCAAGGGAAATGGGCAAGTTGCGGTTTGTAAAGGATTCTATTGCAACAGCTGTGAATGTTGATCAGACACAATCATCACTTTCTCTCATTTTCAGTGGTAATGCTGTTGGCTACCATGTGGTTATCCCTTGCAAACCGTGTTTGCTTTCCTGTAACAATGGCCATTTCTGGATGTTTCACAGCCAGGTGATCTATGCTGTCAACAGACTGGATTCCTCTGGTAAGCACATTATCAAGCTGAGTGTGGAAAACCGCAGTATTGTGCCTCCATTGTCCAGATAGCTAGTGTTGTATACACGCAGGGAGCTGAGAGCTCAGTTATTATTGGCGTGTGAAAGGTTATTTTGTAAATGTTGTCCTTGAAACTCAAATGCTACAGTATTACAGACGTTTAAATTTTTGCATGCTGCACTTTACTACAGGTAGTAACACCTGTTATATATGAACAAGGAGCAAGAGTAGGCCATTCAGTCCCTCGAGCCTGCTCTGCCATTTAATGAGATCATGGCTGATCTGATAGTAACTTCAAATCTACATCCCGCCTACACCCAGTAACCTATCACCCCCTTGCTTATCAAGAATCTATCCACCTCTGCCTTAAAAATATTCAAAGATTCTGCTTTTCAGGAAGAGAGTTCCAAAGACTCATAACCCTCTGTGATAAAAAATTTCACCTCATCTCTGCTTTAAATGGACGACTCCTTATTCTTAAACAGTGACCCCTAGTTCTAGATTCTCCCACAAGAGGAAACATCCTCTCCACATCCACTCTGTCAAGGTCCCTCAGGATCTTATATGTTTCAATTAAATCGCCTCTTACTCTTCTAAACTCCAGCGGATACAAGCCTAGCCTGTCCAACCGTTCCTCATAAGACAACTCGCCCATTCCAGGTATTTGTCTGGTAAACCTTCTCTGAACTGCTTTCAATGCACTTACATCCTTCCTTAAATGAGGTGACCAATACTGTACACAGTACTCCAGTTGTGTTCTCACTAGTGCCCTGTATAACTGAAGCATAACCTCCCCACTTTTGTATTCAATTCCCCTTGCAATAAATGATAACATTCTATTATCTTTCCTAATTACTTGCTGTATGTGCATACTAGCCTTTTGTGATTCATGCACTAAGACACCCAGATCCCTCTGCATATCAGAGCTCTGCAATATCTCACCATTTGGATAATAAGCTTCTCTTTTTTCCTTTCTGCCAAAATGGACTATTTCACATTTTCCCACATTATACTCCATTTGCCACATCTTTGCCCACTCGCTTAACCTATCTATATCTTTTTGTAGCCTCCTTATGTGCTCTTCACAACTTACTTTCCTACCTATCTTTGCGTCATCAGCAAATTTGGCAACCATCCCATCCATCCCTTCAAACAAGTCATTTATGTAAATTGTAAACAGTTGAGGTCCCAGCACTGATCTCTATGGCACACCACTCGTTACATCTTGCCAACCTGAAAAGACCCACTTATGTCTACTCCCTGCTTCCTGTTAGCAAGCCAATCTTCTATCCATGCCATTTTGTTATCTCCTATACCATGAGCTTTTATTTTCTGCAATAACCTTTGATGTGGAACTTTATCAAATGCCTTCTGGAAATCTAAGTACAGTACATTCACTGGTTCCCCTTTATCCACAGCACATGTTACTTCCTCAAAGAACTCCAATAAGTTGGTTAAACATGATTTCCCTTTCACAAAACCATGTTGTCTCTGCCTGATTACCTTGAACCTTTCTAAGTGCCCTGCTATAACTTCTTTAATAATAGCTTCTAACATTTTCCCTATGACACATGTTAAGCTAACCGACCTGTAGTTTCCCACTTTCTGTCTCCCTTTTTGAATAATGGAGTTACATTTGCTATCTTCCAACCTAATGGGACCTTCCCTGAATCTAAGGAGTTTTGGAAAATTAAAACCAATGCATCAACTTTCTCATTAGCCACTTCTTTTAAGACCCTCGGATGAAGTCCATCAGGACCCGGGCACCACTTGTCAGCCCGCAGCTCCAACAATTTACTCAGTACCACTTCCCTGGTGATTGTAATTTTCCTGAGTTCCTCCTGACCTTCCATTTCCTGATTTACAGCTGCCTCTGGGATGTTACTTGTATCCTCTATAGTGAAGACTGATGCAAAATACTTGTTCAATCCATCTGCCATTTCCTTGTTTTCCATTATCAATTTTCCAGACTCACTTTCTATAGGACCAACACTCACTTTGTTAATTTGTTTCTTTTTAAAATATTTATACAAACTCATTATTTGTTTTTATATTTCTGGCTAGCTTTCTCTCATACTCTCATTTTTCCCACCTTATTAATCTTTTAGTCATCCTTTGCTGTTCCTTATATTCTGTCCAGTCTTCTGGCCTTCCACCTTTCTTTGCACAATTATGTGCTTTTTCTTTAAGTTTGATACTATTTTTAACCTTTCTAGTTCACCACGGATGGTGTGTCCATCCCTTGGACTTTTTCTTACTCGTTTCTTTCTATTCTCCTAGTAATCTTGAGGAACCATCTGTTTTAAGGATTATTACTTCTAATGGTGTAACATCAGATTGCTGAAACCTACATGAATCCTCACTCACAAAATTCTGTAGGTACTTACAAAATGTGATTTTATCACACCTCAGAAATTTTTAATTCTTGTGCCAATGTATTGCATGGAGTAATGGATTCCTGGCTGTCTATAAAGAATGTTCCTCATTCCTGGCTTTCAAAGGAAGGAGCAACTAGATATGGTTAGGAGACTACTCTGGGATTCCGCTGTTATCCACCTGACCTACTGGTTACCGATCAACACTATAGAAACCAGAGGGCAGGGTATTTGACCATGAGGGGCTGGTACATGTCACAGAGACCTAAAAAAAAATTCTGATACCTGATGTTTAAAATAGTCACAATTGTTCTATGGGATTAAATATTATCATTTAACTCCAGGATTCACCCCACCATACATAACTAATTCAAGACTATTTGATATTTTCACCAGTTTTAAAATATTTTATGGGGCAGATTTACAAATTTCCTGGTGACTTAATGTACCATATGGTATGGCACTGAGCCTTACAGATCAGGGAGACCCCTTGTTCAATCTGCATTTTACTGTTGGCTACCTTGATGTAGGAGAGCTATAAGGGTACTATAATTATCCACAGCACCCCAAGCTATTCAGGAAATAAATTACATTGCTTCCCATTCCTGATTACTACCGAGTTGTCGTCACCTGTCCCTCCATTCAAGGATGACTTCTACTCAGGGTCTTGAGTTTCTGCCATAGGTCTTCATGTGACTGAAAAGGCAGATTCTCAACCCACAGATCTTTGGGCAAATGGGGCAGAATGTCCCATTAGGTAGTGGGATCCAGAGTTCAGGATTTTCTTCTTTTTATTTCCTTCTGTATCGCCACTCTGCCTCATCATTAAGATGTTAAGACACAGTGTGATCCAGCTTGATGCACAAGTTGTCACCATTCTGAACGATTGGTAGCAAGCTCCTCCCAGTCATTAATGCCAATGCTGCCGCGCTTCAAGGAGACCTTCAGAGCATCTTTGAAGCATTTTCTTTGCACTGACCTGGAACGTGGGCCATTTGAAAGTAGAGAAAACAGGATCTGGCAGGCGAGACAGTTTTTTGTTATCTGAACACAATGTCCTGCCTATTGAAGTTGGTTTTTCAGGATAAAATCAAAATACTATGAATGCGGGAAACCTGAAATAAACACAGAAAATGCTGGAAAAGCTCAGCAAGTCTGGCAGCACCTGTGAAGAGACAAACAGAGTTAACGTTTCAAATCCATATGACTCTTCTTCAGAGCCCTGGACGTAGCTTCAAGAAGGGCACTCGTGTTTGTTCGACGGTCTTCCCATTGAATCCGGAGGAAGTGGCAGAGGAATTGCTGATGGAATTGCTCCATGTGTTGCTGATACACAGTCTAGGTCTCATTGCAGGCAACTGCTTTGTACACCAGGACTTTTGTTGATTTGCAAAGGTCTTTATTGTCAAACACTCGCTGCCATAGTTTGCAGAAAGCCGAAATGGTGCAATTGATGCAATGTTGGATCTCCTCGTCAATGAGAGAGGTGGCTGCCAAGATATGGGACGTGCTCAACATATTCCAAAGTAGTAATTTGGTAGTACAGAACTTAAATATTGCTGAACAAAGAGGCTTTTTTTGTCAAAGCTTTTCATCTTGCACTCATCCGGACAATTTGCAAGAAAATACCAGTGTCTGGGAAACAACATATTTATACTGTATGAGAAGAGAGTGCTGATTAGTTGGCAAGTGGACTCTGATTGGTAGAGGCGCTGCCATGGAGAATGCATCAGTTGACAGTGACTGACAGTTAACTGCCAAGCATTGTTTGAAATTTAAACCAGGCAGCTTGATTCTGGTTGGTCAAGACAATTACGCTGACAACCAATTTAGGATTGTCAGCCGGGCTTGCAGTGTGGCGCATTTGCGTGTACTGGAAGCTACATATATTAACACACAGGGTCCTATTCTTTGTAGACAGAAAGAACAAGTATACACATTGGGCAGAATTTCACTCGGCGGTGGACGGGGAGCCGAACTCCGCCGCCGAAACAGGGCCCACCGCCATTTTGAGTGAGCGGGCCAATTAAGGCCCGCCCAGCGGCCTGCCCAAAGCGCTTCCTGTGCCCGGGGGGGAGGGGGGGGGGAATCCCCATCTGTCAAAGTGCGCCCTATCACGCATGTGCACGAAAGAGCCGACTGCTCCCTGAGACCAAGTGCTGTCTCAGGGAGATTACTAACAGGTTAAAAAACTCCAAAAATAGAAAAATATTAAAATTATTAACATGTCCCCTTCATGTGACAATGTCACATGAAATGGGACATGTTAATAAGAAACACAAACTTTATGAAACTTTTTAAAAAAGGACATGAAACCTCATCCCGCCAGTGGATGAAGTTTCATGTATAATCTGGAGCCCGCTGGGGCTCCTGGTCTGCCCGCCAGCCTTAAGCTTGGACGGGCAGGTCTTTAACAATCTTAATTAGCCTGTCAATGGCCTTAATTGGAACTCCCGACATCATCCCGCGTCATTTTCCCCTCAGCGAATGGGCCCCACCCCCAAATCGCCGATGGAAAATTCCTGGCCATTGCATCTGTTTTAGCTAAACAAAATAAGTGACAGCCATTCACTGGTTCATTCCCCAGGGCAATGTCTTGACGAATTAGATATCCTGATGAATGCAACACAAAAAGCTTTGACAAAAAAAGTCTCTTTTTTCAGCAATATTTATATTCCAAAGTCTCTCCTTCAATAAATATGAGAGGTGGAATATTTGGCTGACCAGGTCTAGGTAGTTGTAAGTGACACCTGCTGGAAACTGCATATGTGGATATCCACTGTCAACAGAGTCAGGCTTAATTTTAATGTCCTTAACATTCTTGTAGTCTGTTAAAATCTGGATAAAGAGTAGTACCTAATGGCTGAAACAGTAGCCCAGAATGAATCAACATCTTCAGTCAGTGGAGGAAGGGAGCACTTAAAAATAACTCACAATTTTTTACATGCAGTTAAGGCATTGAATCATGAGATCAAAGACAAAGTTACGGATGAGTGACAGTGGGAGAAAGCAAGGGTTTTCTATCTGATACAATAAAAGCCTGAACCTACTGTTTTTAAAAAAAATGTGTGCGCACATTCGTGGGCGATCTAAAAAGATCAGGCTTGTTTGGAGAAAAAGGAAATGGTCTGAATCTTTCAAAAGATTAGTGTTTCCCTTGCAATCTGGATAAATTCCAGATAGATTTAATGATCTATAACATTTATATAACACATAACAGAGGTCAGCTCCACTTTTTTATAACAAAACAGCTTCAGGATTTTTTTTAAAATCATGTGGTTTTACAGCACTTTAGCTCCATAGTGCAATCTGTTCATGTTGATTCCAAATCCTTTTCCCAAAAAATTAATTCAAATGAAACATGATTCTTTTTTTTAAAAAAGGGCCTTTGTTTTTCCTTGAGGAAGATTTTGAATTAATGGGCATAACAAGGTGGAGGGAGAGAACTCCATGGAGCCCAGGTACAATGGTTGAAGACCTTGCCACCAATGATTCAGCACTGGGGAATGTGACAGAAGTTTGGGGCTGGATAATTTATAGGTAAGATGGAGGCAGGCCTATGAGGGACTTTCAGGTTAAGATTTTGAAGTCAGTGCCCTGGGAGGTGGTGACTCAGTGGTAAGCACAATTGGCAAGACTCTACGATAGTCATAGGACCATAGAATGGTTACAGCACCAAAGGTGAGATGAGAGTTACTGCCCTTAACATCAAGGCAGCATTTGCCCAAGTGTGGCATCAAGGTGCCCTGGCAAAACTGGAGTCACTGGGAATCGTTGTTGGGGAGTGGGGGGAACTCTCCACTGATTAGAGTCATATTTAGCACAAAGGAGGATGGTTGTGGTTGTTGGGGTTCAATCATCTCAGTTCCAAGACATCACTGCAGGAGTTCCTCAGGGTAGTGTCCTAAGCCCAACCATCTTCAGCTGCTTCATCAATGACCTTCCCTCCATCATAAGGTCAGAAGTGGAGATGTTCGCTGATGATTGCACAATGTTCAGCACCATTCGCGACTCCTCAGATACTGAAGCAGTCCATGTCCATATGCAGCAAGACCTGGATAACATTCGGGCTTAAGCTGATAAGTAGCAAGTAACATTTGCACCACACAAGTGCCAGCCAATGACCATCTCCAACAAGAGAGAATTTAACCATCTCCCCTTGAAATGCAATGACATTACCATTGCTGAAATCCCCCAATATCACATCCTGGGAGTTACTATCGACCAGAAACTGGACCAGCCATATAAATACTGTGGCTACGAGAACAGGTCAGAGGCTGGGAGTTCACCTCCTGACTCCCTAAAGCCTGTCTACCATCTACCAGGCTGAAGTCAGGAGTGTGATGGAATACTCTCCACCTGCCTGGATGAGTGCAGCTCCAACAACACTCAAGAAGCTTGACATCATCCAGGATAAAGCAGCCCACTTTATTGGCAACCCATCCACTACTTTCAACATCCACTCCTTCCACCACCGATGTACAGTAGCAGCAGTATGTACCATCTTCAAGATGCACTGCAGGAATTCACCAAGGTGCCTTCGACAGCTCCTTCCAAACCCACGACCACTACCACCTAGGAGGACAAGGGGAGTAGATGCGTGAGAACACCACCTGCAAGTTCCCCTCCAAGCCATACACCATCCTGAATTAGAACTATATTGCCATTCCTTCACTGTCGCTGGGTCAAAATCCTGGAAAATCCCTTCCTAACAGCACGATGGAAGTGCCTAAACCTCATGGACTACAGCATTTCAAGGAGGCAGCTGACCACCACCTTCTCAAGGGTAATTAGGGATGGGCAATAAAAATGCTGGCCCTGCCAGCGACGCTCGTGAAGGAATAAAAAAAAGAGGCCATTCAACCCACTGTCCTGCTGGCTCTCTGCATGTCATGTCATTCTACTCCTCCACCCTTTCCCTGTAACCCTGCAATTTTTTTTTTTTACGTTACTTATCCAATTTCCTTTTGAAAGCCTCGATTGAATCTGCTTCCACCACACTCTCAGGCAGTACATTGCAGACCCTAATCACTCGCTGCATGAAAAAATGCTTTTTCATCTCATTGGTTCTTTGGCTAATTACTTTAAATCTGATTGTCAACCCTTCCACCAATGGCAAGTTTCTCTCTATCTACCTTGTCTAATTCCCTCTTGATCTTGAGCACCACTATCAAATCTCCTCACAATTTTCTCTGAGGAGAACAACCCCAGCCTCTCAATCCATCCAGGTAATTGAAGTTCCTCATCCCTGGAACCACTCTTGTAAATCTTTTCTGCACCCTCTCTAATGCTTTAAAATCCTTCCACAGTACTCCAATAGAGGCTTGACCAGTGTTTAATAAAGGCTCCCCATAGCTTCCTTCTTTTTGTACTCTGCCTTTATTTTTAAAACCTAGGATCCCGCATGCCTTTTTAACTAAGTTTTCAATCTGCCCTTCCATTTCAATGATTAGTGCACATTTCCCTCCAGTTCTGTGCTGTGAAGAAGGGTCATACGGATTCGAAACGTTAACTCTGTTTCTCTCTCCACAGATGCTGTCAGACCTGCTGAGCTTTTCCAGCACTTTCTGTTTTTGTCTCCAGTTCTTTCTGTTCCTGCATCCACTTTAGAATTTAGAATTGTACCCTTTATTTTATAAAGAGTACACCACCAGCTGGAAGTTCTCCACCAAGTCACTCATCATCCTGACTTGGAAACATATCGCCGTTCCTTCACTGTCGCTGGGTTAAAATCCTGGAACTCCCTTCCTAACAGCACTGTGGGTGTACTTACACGACAGGGACTCCAGCAGTTCATGCACGCAGCTCACCACCACCTTCTCAAGGGCAACTAGGGATGGGCAATAAATGCTAACCCAGCCAGCGAAGCCCACATCTCGTGAATGAACATTAAAAAAAATTGCCTCTCTCCATTCCTCCTACCAAAATGTATCACTTCACACTTCTCTGCATTAAATTTCATCTGCCTGTCTATATCATATTGAAGTCTATCATTATCCTCTTTAAAGTTCACAACACTGCCAAGTTTTGCCTCCTCTGCAAATTTTAAAATTGCGGCTCCACACCCAAGTTTAGATCATTAATATACATCACAAAAAGCAGTGGTCCTCTGATCAATCCCAGATGTAGGCAGCAGAGTTATGGATCCTCTAGAATTTTTTTCTCACCTTGGATATGGTGTAAGTACTTAGGGGAAACTGACTGCTAATATTAACAGTGCAACTTATTTGATTTCAGGTATTGATTTGCTTCTGTGGGGGAATTTACCAGATACAGAAGATGAAGAGAATGTATATAACCTATCTGATGAGGAGTGTATCAGATGATGTAACAAAGAAATCAAGAACTTCAAATTTTGTGCTTTTTTCTTATGTAAATCTACTTTGTCATCATTTCAAAGTTTCTAAACATTTTAGAATCAGCCGCATGAGTTCACTGCAATTTGTGAACTGGAGTCAGCTTGTTTGAAGTTCTTGTCACCAGGAAAGGATGTAAACGTTTGCACCCTGGAAGTTGTCAAGTGAACACCAGGAAGGATTGGTGAGCAAGTGCCCAATTTTGTGCTTTGCAGCTTTCTAGACACTTATGGATGGCAGCGAAGTCCTTTGCCTATCGTTGAACATGAACATTGGTTTACCCTCACACTGGACAGGCTCTGCACAGCTAATAGCCAGATTTCACAACAGATGTGACATACAAGTGAAGATGGTGATTTGGCTGCATGTGATGTAACATTGGAGTTGGGAAGCTCTCTGCCTTCCCTCCAAATTCTGTTATCAATGATTAATCTGATGTGAAAGCTGCCTTTTTGGCAGGCATCTTATTTGCACTCAAATGAAGCCAAAAATAGAAAACTTGTTTTAATAGGGAAGCTGAGCAGGAATTTACATTTATTTTAAAGAGAAATTTCCTCTGGAAATTATGGTTAAATTGTCTGTCAGTGTTTCCTATCCAGGCTAATGTATATTACAAGAATGGCCAAGAGTGGCTGCTCTAAATGGAGCTGTTCCCCTTCAGGAGAGGAGAAACCTTCATTGCCGCATGAATAAATTTTGTTTGTACATAAAACACAGAGTTTCCGCTATTTGATAGGAAAACAATTTCTGGTTTGTTTGAAACCACAAAGGTCACATATCATTAGTACAGACGCCCATCATATATATTTTGCAGTCTATTTCAGAACTCTGAGCGTTGAGCTGTCAAATTAATTTGCTTCAGTTGTACTTTGCTTTGCTTTACAGTTTTCCAAAGTAATAGGGATTTGTACAAGCTTCCCAGCTGTGAGGACAGCCACCAAATACAATAGGAAACTAGATGTGCACCCTTAGGTTTTGCTTTGAAAAGCGGGTTTGACTGACTTCAGCACCTTGTGGGTTTCTGTGCATGTCAAGCAAACTTCTGCCCTCAGAACTACAGTGGGTTGGAGGAACAGTGCCAGCTTCTTGAATGTTCACAAGAATCAAAGTGACTTTCAATTCAGTTTAATTTTGAAAAAAATAGTTGAAATTTAAAGGCGGTACAAAATCCAAATGCTTTTTATCGGGTCCTATTCAACAGCACTTACTAATTTTCCCACGAATGTTGCATAAAGATGATAATCTGCAAGCTACAGTGATCAGAGGTGGGGGAGGTGGGGATGGGGCAGGGGGGCAGGGTGGTGGCATAGTGGGGTTGTCACTGGACTAGTATTCCAGAGACCCAGGGTAACCCCACCATGGCAGATAGTGAAATTTGAATCCAATAAAAATCTGGAATTAAAAGTCTAATGATGACCATGAAACCCCATTGCTGATTGCTGTAAAAACCTACCTGGTTCACTAATGTCCTTTAGGGAAGGAAATCTGCCATCCTTACCTGGTCTGGCCTACATGCGACCCTAGACCAAAAGCAATGTGGTGGTCTCTTAACAAGGGCAATTAGGGATGGGCAATAAATGCTGGCCTAGCCAGTGATGCTCCCATCCCATGAATTAATTAAGCCCAGGTTCCTTCTATTCATTATTACTCAGTAAGTGCATGTGTGTGAATGGGATAGAAGTACAGCATTGGGTTGCTGTGTTTCCCCTTTTTGCTTTTAGTAAAATAACCCATTGCCATTCATTGTCTGGTCTTATTTGAGAACAACAATAGGAGGATCACCACGGCTTTGGTACTGAATCCAGTTCGGTTGATGTTTCCAGGAGAGAGGTGGAGAAAATTGGTGCCAAAACACCTCTCTAGATTCAGAAATTGGAACTTGTTCAGTGTCTCATGGCCCCTTCAACCAAAGTGCAATGCTAAACAGAGTTGTAATTTGCACAAAAGTGACCCAGTATCTGAAAAGGGCTATATGTGCTAATGAATTCCTTCTGGCAATGTTCTGTCTGTTTTCTTTTATTGGCCCTTTTTATTTGAAAAGAAAGGAAATTCTAATATATTTTATATTTGTGTCAGGATTTTTTTGGATTGAGTTGGCGTGAGGGAAGAAAACCTTTGTATTGGGACTGCAGAGTGAGTGAATTGGAAGTGGTAGAGTGGGAATGAATAGAAGGTGTTTGATGATGTGATATTCTGTTTATTTGGTGTGAATAGATGTGTGTTTTTTATTTTCCCAGTTGGCCAGTATATTTGGAGCCAGGATCCCTCAAGAGTAGCATTATTCTGTTTGTACATTAGGCAATTTCAGACTTTTTTTCCTCCACACTTCCCTTTTTGTGGTTGCACTAAATATATAATAATAGATCCTAGAGACAATTACTCGTCTCCAACAGATTGAAGAGTGCACAGAATGCATTTATTGTGAATTGTTTTTAATAATATATTCTATATTGTGAATGCCTTGATTAGAGTCTAATGCATTGAATTTCAAGGACAGGTCCAAAACTGTAGAGCTTGAACATTTTCAAGAAGGCATTAAAACCCTTCCCAACATTCTTGCAGTTTTTTGCAGGAGGTTATAATGTGAGTGTTATTAGCTGGAATGGCCAATTCTGATACATTAAGAATTATGGTTTTCCACTGCAGGGATAATTTATTCTTCTAGAAGGTTTGTGCACTGACCTACTGTGATTAAATTCAGGAAATGTACAGCAGATCCACAGAGAGGTCAAGTTAACTGTTGGTGGAGACGTTTTGCTAGAATTCAGTTCTGATGAGAAGTCTCCATTTCTTAATCTGCTTTTTTTCCCCAATGCTGACATGTTTCCAGGGTTTTCTGCTTTTTTTTTGTTTTGATTTAAACAAAAATGTAATGTTCTACTGTGATTGCCTGTACTCTGGGCTTTGAGTCTCCTCTTAATTTTGCTGCGATTATATTCATTCTGGAGGAACTGTAGCATTTGGTACATGAACCCTTTTTTGTTTAAAATACATGACTTTTTGCTGTACATTTCAGTAAAACTTCTTTGCACTCCAACGACTGAGTATTGTGTATTTACTCAATTTCCCCCTCCCCCTCTTTCTTAACCCCCTCACACTCCTCAGTCATCCAATGGCCTAATATAACAATTCAGTGGCTCTCATGGTCCTGTTTTTGGTACTAGCACAAATGATCAGATTTATTGATTTCAGTTTCAGAACTTGCCGTAGTGTGACTTGAACCCGTAATCGTGGTTACTTGATCTAGACTCCTTGGGCTGAATTTTGCATTTGTTGGGCGGGCGGGCCCGACTGAATCAGCAGCGGGCGGGGAGCTGATCCCCGCCAGTGAAACGGGTCGCGCTGCCATTTTGCGCGGGTGGACCAATTAAGGCCTGCCCAGCGCGTTTCAGACTCCTGTGTTCAGCGGGAAATTCAAATCAGTGGCGGGCGTGTTCAGACTGCCGGTTCCAATGGGGAACCGGCAGTTTGTATACAGAACGGCCAGGCAGCCTCTTTTAGGCTGTTCACCATGGCCAGCGACCGGGCACCAGAAGAGGTGAGGGCAGAGGAGGAGGGAGGCAGGCTGCAGGGTAGGCCAGTGGGGGGCCAATGTGCCCCTCGGTTCTCCGATGCCTGCCTCGCTGCCCTCCTGGAAAAGGTGTCAAACCATCGGGAGGTGTTGTTTCTGGAGGATGGGAGGAGGAGGGCCCCCCACGTGACCAGGCAGGCATGGCAGGAGGTGGCAGAGGCTGTTCGATCTCATGATGATGTGCAGCGCACAGGAACCCAGTGCCGCAAGCACTTCAATAATTTGTTGTGCGCTGGAAGGGTGAGTACCATGTCAGCCTTGGCCATTTTACCCAGCAGGTAGCCTTAGCCTTTAAGGCCCCCCCCCCCACCCCACGTCTTAGTGTCGTTACTGCATTGGGAATTTGGCACACGCTGGGTGGGCAAACAGATAGTGACCATGCTTACATCAGCCTTAGTGGTTGAGGAGAAGATGGGTTCTCCCCGCATCATATGTTGGTGTTTGTCGCATTTGAGTAGTCTGAGGGCAACTTGCAGGGAGGCAGCTAGACACATACTCAGAACTCCAACACATGTCTTATTGATGATGATGAGATGGTGGAAGGGGAGCCTCAAGGTGTCGTGGCCAAGAGCCATCTGCTGGCCTCGGCGCCGCACCTATTTGCGCCTCCTTGCCATGGGCGCTAAGACCCGTGTGTTATTCAAAGTGATGGACGCCGAATGTGTCCAAGGTGGCCTTTGGGGGAGGGGGTTGGGAGCAGCCGTACTATCTTCTGGGGACTGATCACCAGTAGTGTGGACAGGAGCCGCTGGAGGCCTCAGATGGGCCACTGTGGTTGGGGTGCGGCGTGCGCTTGCAGAGTACATGAGCGATCAGCCCCAATAAATGCTCTTCCCTGTTCTGCAGGCAAAAACAGAGAACAATAGCTGGGAGCGTTTGAGGACTGGTGGTGGGCATGCCGTGCTTCAGCGCCTAACCACATACGAGGAGCAGGCCATGGAGCTGGGGAGGAGGCAGGCGGCCAGGTCAGCAGGTGTCGGCGAAGCTGGGGTGTAGTGGCCAGGTATTTGATGGCCACAGTCCTATCCACTCTGTCTCCCCACCATCCAAAGCACTGATGATTGCTGCAATCGTTAATGCAGCAACACTGCTCATTCACAGACTGATACAGTCAGACGTGTGGGTCATTCACAAAGATCCCTTGGCCCCTTGAGGATGTGCGTCTCCAGCACCTTCCAAAGTCACCTTATCCCATTTGTGACCACTATCCCCATGGCCGAACATGCCATGGCATCACTGCTGCACATCCAAAGACTTATATAATATTAGGAGGGTTTGTATCTCCACCACCCTTTCAGCCAGTGCGTCCCACATTACTCTGTCCAAAAGGTCCTCAGCACCTCACCTGTCAAACTCATGGCACTCAACTTAAAGAAATGCCACCAAATTAGTCATCCCTGCGCCAAGGGGAAATGTTGCCTTCTGTCCACCCGTTCTATGCCCCTCATAATGGTATGAAGGTCAATAATGTGACCTGTCAATCTCCTGTGCTCCACGGCAAATGTCACAAGTGTATGCAATGTTTCCTCATCACTCCAACTCTCCAGGCCAGTGTGCATCCAGGTCAGGAACCTCTGCACTCTCCCCACTCCAATGCCATCCCTCCCATGAAGCGCAGGTCACAATTGAACGCAGAAGTGTAGATGTGGCCTCGACAGCGTTTTCTGCACTTGCAACATGACCTCCCTTTTCCTACATTCTAGTCCTTGGCTAATAAAGGCAATTTTGGCTTTGACCTTGTTAAACGCCTTATGTTCCTGTTCTGCTACCTTAACGGGTCTGCCCAGCAAAGTCCCTGTAATCGTAGTGACTTCCCACGGTCCTACCATTACTCATGTATTCCCGTACCTTGCCTGTCTTGCCCAAGTGCTCAACCGCACATTTATCCACAAAACGTTCCATGTGGCATTCCTTAGGCCATCTGACCAGCCTGTCTGTATATGCGTGTAATGTTTGGGCCTCCTCTTGACTTTTTACCACCCCACCAATGTTCGTCTCCTCAGGTTCTTGAAGGGTGAGAGCATTATGAGGCTAGGGAGGAAAGAGATGAATGGTGTTACTGACTGAACGCTAACTGATCCACTGTCCTTGTTGTTAATTTCAGCATCACCACCTCATGGCTGCCACCAACAAGTCCAGAGCCCCCACTCCACACCTGAGGGCCAACACTTGCAACTTGCATCACATCATTTCAGCGAGCCAGGCACCAGCACAGCGACTACCACATCGGTGGGGATTATGACGTCGGCTAGTGTCCCGGGGCACAGTGGAGAGGGCACTTCACAATCGCTGGACAAGATGGCACGGACAGAGAGTGCCGATGGCCCCAGCGGACGGAGGACTGCAGGGGACCAGGCACATGCTGAGTCGGGCAGTGATGATGTACCTCTGGAGATGTCAGCCATGCAGCAGCTGCAGGACAAGCGGCAGGATGCACAAGAGCATCTGGCAAGGTTGCATGAGGGTGTGCTTCACTTGGTCTCTGTGGTGGCGGAATCCAGGCAGAGTGTCAGTGATGGCATGAACCTCAGGACAGAGCTTCAGGCTTCCTCCATTGAGAGATTGGCGACTCTCATGGAGAGGGGCTTCCATCAGATTGAGAATCTTCTGATTGGGTTACGCTCTGACCTGCAAGCCCTCACAGCGCTAATGGCCACAGGTGGTCATTGGCAATGTGGGAGATGTTCTGGGCACCAAGTGTCGCAGCTCGGTGCCCATCCATCTGCGGTGAGCAGGGAGGTCCAATGTGACCCCACGTCAGTGCAGCAGCTGCCTATCGTTGCTGTGAGCCCCTCTCAGGGCGCTCCGGATGAGGGCAGCAGCTCCTCCGCCCCTCTGCCAGTGACCGTTGGATCCATTGAGGCTGCGACAACTGGGGAGGTACCAATTCATGAACTGGCCGCTCCCTCCCAGACGGGGCCAGCACAGGCTCCACGGGCCAGAGGACGGCCGCCAAGGTCATCGAGGCCAACAGGACAGCAGAGTCAGCAGGCTGTCTCATAAGCCACTCCGAGCGATGGGGCGGCACCTAGACGTAGCACCCCCAAACGTAAGCATGAGGCACATTAGGCACTCCACAGGTTTGTCACTGGCAATTTTGTGTTGGCCCTAGATTAGGGAATATATCATTATGTACATCACAGCGACGTTTGTGCTTTATTTTGGTGGCAATAAAGTCCACTTTTCTGACCATGGCTGAGGGTGTTTCCTTTGTGCTGCATTTGTATGTTTCACAGACATATCATGAGTGTTTGAGTGGACATTGATGTTTCTGTACTAAGCCCTTAGTTGCTACTGATGAGGTGGAAGATGTAGCACCTAAGTGCCATGTGTGGAAGACCCAGGCAATGCTGGTCCTGCAGATCCATGTGTGTGGAGCTGAAGGTTCGTTGGATTAAAGTGTCCCGGGTGTCCCTGCCTCCTTGGTGTAGTAGCGGGTCGGAATGCTGCCCCTTATCATTGCCCTGTGCTTCCCCATCCTCTGAGCCACTGCTGGATTCATCATGTGCAGTCTCATCCACTGCGTCAAGGTCTTCATCGTCAACTGCATCCCCCCTTTCCAGCGCAAGATTGTGCAGAGCACAGCATGCTACCACTATCACAGAGACACGATCTGGGGAGTACTGGAGTGCGCGCCCTGAGCGGTCCAGGCAACGGAAACGCATCTTGAGAAGACCGATGGCTCTCTCCACCACAGCCCTTGTGGTGCCCTGGCTCCCATTGTAGCGCTCCTCAGCTTCTGTTCTTGGTTGGCAGAGAGGCATCATGAGCCACCTTCTGAGGGGATAGCCCTTATCACCCACCAGCCAACCATCCAGCCAAGCCAGAGCACTGAAGAGCCCCGGCACCTGGGAGTGTCTGAGGATGTAGGCGTCATGGGAACTGCCTGGGTACCTTGCACAGACTTGCAGAATCTGCATCCTGTGATCACACACTATCTGCACGTTCATGGAGTGGAAACCCTTCCTGTTGACGAAGGCACCGGGCTCACCTGCTGGCGCCTTGATGGCCACATGTGCACAGTCTATTGCACCCTGGACACGGGGGAAACCAGCAATGGCCGCGAAGCCTCTGGCTCACTGTGCCTGACTTGCCTGGTCACAGCGGAAGTGGATGAAGGTCAATGAACAGAGCGTCTGTAACCTGCTTGACACAAGTGTGGACAGCTGATTGAGAGACACCGCGAAGATCACCCACCGAGCCCTGGAAGGAGCCGGATGCATAGAAGTGGAGGTCAACTGTGACCTTCAGAGCCGCTGGCATGGCGTGTCCACCCACACAGTTAGGGGAGATCTCAGGGCCAATCATCTGACAGATATAGTTCACTGTCCACCTTGACAGTCAGAGCCTCCTTCGGCACTGCACCTCAGTCATATTGAGGTAGCTGCTTCGCCGCCTGTATACCCTGGCAGCAGGATAGTGGCGTCTTCTGCGGCCCCTTCCACCTTGGACAACCTCTTGGCCCTGCACCCCTTGTGCCTGCGCCTGGCCTCCCAAAGGTGGCTCCCCTGGAGGCTGATTGTCCACTCCTGGCCTCCTCCTTATTCTATCCCTCCCTTCCTCCTCAGAGGAGCTGCCTCCAGTGGAGATGTCAGAACCCATACCCCCAGGCTAAAGGGAGGCCTCCAGAAAGCTGCAGGCCCGATAAAGATTACTGTCTGCAGACTGCTGAGCTGAAGCTTCAAAGTACAGAGAAAGCTGTTGGAAATCGATCTGAACTGCTAACAATCACACAGGCAAGTTTAAAACACTTTCTGCATTAACTACTTCAGATAAAACATTGACAACCCCTCTGAGCCCACATATCCCGCCCGTGGATGAGATTTGTTAAAAAATCAGTTACCCGCCTGCCCGTTGGGCCTGTGCGCTGAGGCGAAGATCGCACGAGCTAAGGTCTTTAATTAATGGCAGGTGTGCGCCGCACTTCATAGCGCGCCCGCCCAGCTAAATATCGTGATGCCGCACACTGACATCGGGACGCTCGCCCAACATCAGCGCACGATATTTTAAGTGCTGACGCACCACCCGCACGTCAGCCATAAAATTCTGTCTCTTGTATTTATTAGTGGGTGTTACGGCAGAATGACCATTAAATATATTCTCTGCTACTGATTTGTTCATACTGAAGAACTAATGACTGGTACAATCATTGGAACCTTTGTTCGAAGGCTTCATGACAAACACATTGATTTGTAAAATGTAGGTTAAAAAATATGCCTGGAAACGATAACTCTTTAATCAAGTACACCTCTAAACAGATTGCACACATTGAGCAGCTTGGACTAGCCAATGATATATTGCGTGAAGCTGTTTTTCAATTCCTTGCATACTGTAGCAGAGTTTTTAAAAAACCAACACCACGTTAGGTTTCAGATGAAAAATGTTTCATTTTCCATATTACCATTTGTTTGGATGAAAGATTAAACTGAGATTTAATTTGCTTGACCCAGTGGTACCCATTAGTAATCCCATGTCTTTATCTAAGAGCAGCGAGGGTTTCTCTTTTCTTCTCTTTCTTTGGTTTGTTATTTGAATTCCATGATCCTGGAAATTTGTAAAGGGCTGATCTTAGTTTGTTGGTGAATAAATCAAAATCGCAACTCTGAGTATAAGGCTTGATGCATATGCATATCAATAAAAGCATGGACTTAAAACTTTATACAGGGCACTAAGGTTCCAGAATACTCACTTTAGCAGCTATGTAGAAAAGAGCTCAGGTACTGTCTTGATGTTAATTTGACTGCTTCGCATTTATACTGTTCCTGGTGGGAATTTCGCCTTGCCTCCCCTATACATTCCCACTTACATTCCACATTCTTCTGTTATGTCTTCTCTGCAGCTGCACCTCTTTCTCCTAGACACAGTGGTTTAAGATTTACATGAAACTGCAGCACAGAAACAAGCTGTTTGGCCCAGTTGGTCTATACAGGCTTTTACATTCGACTGAAAACTCCTCGCCCCTCCCGCTCCCGACCCTTCTTCATCTTACGCTTATAAGCATATTGTTAACTCATTAATGGCTAGAAACAAAGGAATAGGAGAAGGCTGTTTAACCCCTCAAGCCTGTTCTGCCATTCATTGAGGTTTTGGCTAATCTGCTAATCCCATATCCTGCCTTGGCCCCTTATATCCCTTGTTTATTATCTTTGGATAACAAAAATTGATAATTTATCAATCCATGATCTATCTCAGATTTAAAATGAACAATTCAACTGACACCAATTGCCATTGACAGCAGGCACATGGGAACACCACACCTGGAAGTTCCCCTCCAAGCCACTCACCATCCTGACTTGGAAATATATCGCCGTTCCTTCACTGTCACTGGGTCAAAATCCTGGAATTCCTTCCCTAACAGCACTGTGGGTGTACCTACACCACATGGACTGCGGCGGTTCAAGAAGGCAGCTCACCACCACCTTTCAAGGGCAATTAGGGATGGGCAATAAATGCTGGCCTAGTCAGCAACACTCACATCCTGTAAATTAATTTTAAAAAAATAGTGGCCAGGAAACTTGAGAAAGCTCCCATGCTTTCCTTCAAAATTGTGCCATGGGGATATTTACGTCCAGCTGAGAGGACAGGTGATGCTTCAGTTTAACATATGATCTAACCGTGCAGCACTCCTGCAGTTACATTGCATATAGCAGTCTGGATTTTATGCACGAGCCTGTGGAGTGGGACTGCAGAATCAGAATTTCATGGACTCGGAGCCACGAGTACTACCGACTGAAACACAGCTGGTACTGTGAAGCTATTGAGAAAAAATATGTGTTACAACCGGGATGGGAGGAGTGCACTGTCTCTAGTTTCACTACTCCACGGGTCACAACATACATTTAATGATTTCTCCAGCTAGCTTTATGGCCAAATATGTGCTTTATCTATTAATCTCAGAATGACCACTCAATGTCCTGGTTTCTTTAATAAACAACAAAATTATTAGTTTGTTATAAAACCAGACTTGTCAAGCAGAAAGGCAAACATACAGCAGGAAAATGTAAGTATAATAATTACTCTTTCTAAATACCCTAACTCTCACACACACATACACAAACACACCAACCAAAAAAATAATAAAATAAAATAGAGGAATTCTGCCAAATGGTTAAAAGCCAATGGTTCAAGGGTAAAGGATAGATGGTGGAGTCCTTGAAATGGTGTCCAGGTTATATGGTTGATGTCTTGGCACTACTTCTCAGGTGGACTTTGAGGAAAACTTGTCATCAGTCAATTTCAGAACAAGAGCATCTTTGGAGCAACTTCCATTCACTTTTTGCTTTGGACTGGGTCAGAAGCTTCAGGAGCTGTTGCCTTCTTTACCCAAACGGTTGACTCTTCTTGTTTCATCCAAAGCAAAAAAGCCTGCCAGCTTTTAAAACACAGTTTCCCAAAGCCATAAACCACCTTGTAAACAGTCCACCAGGGTCAAGAGGTTTCCAGCTTCTTTAAAACTGCTTAATTCTTGTAAAATGCCGTCTTTTCCAGGAACAGTGGCAGCCAGAGTCCTCGCATTAACCCTTGAAGGCACAGTGTCTTTTAAAAAACACAAATTCTTCCAAAATATTCTTAATCCTTGAAGATGAACCATTTTCTGTGATTAAAGTGTTTTTGGCGTACCTAAGTGTTGAACCTGGATCTCACAAATGCTCATGCTGAATTTTAGCACAATGCATTGCAAAGGAGAAAAGTTTGTTTTACATTTTTGATGTGTGCTCTGTGTTGGAAACTGAGGTTAGGCTATTAGTCCCATCTAGTGGACATTCTCAGCCAGAGCATTTAAACAAACCTGTTCATTCCTTCTATGTGGTGAAATAAAGGATTTGGATGTGCTGCTGCCAGGGTTGAGTGTCCAGTGAGTAGTGCAGCAAATGCCCGTCCCTGGAGTCTTGCCTTCCCCCAGCTCACAATGATTTGGACAAGAATCAAATTCCTGGTTTCTGATTGCGTTGATGAGAAAAGAGAACAAATACTGGGTAGAATTTTCCCCCCGTTGTGGGGGCAGGGGAGGGGTGGTTGTGTGGGGGCGGGGGCAGGTGGGGACCCAATCGGCGCCCCCAATCAGGTCCACGCCACCATTTTACGTGGGCAGGCCAATTAAGGCCTGCCCAGCGTGATGCACGCCCAGAAGCGCTGAGTGCTCCCTGTGCAGTGGGGAGGGGGGTTGGGGGTGTGTTCCCTGAATTGGGGCCTGTGCTCTTTCGTGCACGCGCGCGAAAGATCGCACAAATCTCCCTGAGGCACAGAGCTGCCTCAGGGAGATTAGTTTAAGTTCCAAAAATTTAATAAAGGAAAGAAAAAAATTTAAGACATGTGCCCTGATGTGACAGTGTCACATGAGCTGGGACATGTCAATGAACTTTAATGAAAAAATTTATTTAATTTATAAACCTTTCATGAAACCCCATTCCGCCCGTGGATGAAGTTCCATGAAAAATGTGAAGGCTGCCTGGGCTCTTCGCCTGCCCCCCAACCTTAAGGTTGGACGGGCAGCTTTCTCAATAGGCTTAATTAGATCATTAATGGCCTTAACAGGCCTTTGACAGTTCTGTGGGCACGCAGCCAACTCGCAGAACTGAAAATCTAAATGACACGCGGTGACATCGGGACGCACGCCCAACGTCACCCCGCGTCATTTTATGCCTTGGCGAGCGGGCCCTGCCCCCGCTCGCAGAGCCGAAGATTCAGCCCGCTGTTTCAGTGGAGATTATGATGGTCTCTTCATCTCTTATCTTTTTCCCCTTTCCTTTGTATGCAGTGTGACTCGGTTTCCTCACTGAGCAAGGAGATTTTCGGTTCGAACACTACATTAGAACTCAAAGACCTGATCTAGGCTGAAGCTCATTGCTGTACTGAGGCAGTGCTGCATTGCCAGAGGTATCGCTGTCCCTTAAGTGAATCCCTGTCTACCTGTCCTAGTGTTTCAGTTGGACTTAAGAGCCCTCAAAGGCCGTGTTTACCCTGGCCACCATTCCTCCTATGATCAATGCCACCAATAAAACCAAATTCCTCCCTGGTCTCACCCTTCCCTAACTCTAACATCCTGCAGCCCCCCCACAATATCTGGGCTTTTACAATTCTGGATCTTGGCATGTATGATTTTTTAATCACTCTACCATTGGTGGCCATGCCTTAGCTGCCTGGGCCCTAAGGTCTGAAATTCTCTCGCTAAACCTCTACATCTCTCTACCTCTCTCTGCTCTTTTAAGACCCTCCTTAAAACCTATCTCTTTAACCAAACTTTGGGCCATCTGCCCTAATATCTGTTCTAATATCTCGTAGCTCAATGTGAAATTGTGCCTGGTATACGCTCCTGTGCAGTGCCGTGGGATGTTTTACTCCAATAAAGGTGCTATATAAATGCGTGTTGTTAACGTATCATTCACTTAATTCTTGTATGTGGGATTGTGCTGCTGTGTATATCTAAATCACCGCACATTAAAGCAACACATATGTGAAGCACTTTAAGATATAATGGACTGGTCAGGTCAGCAGAAAAATGGTAAATGGAATTCAACCCAGAGAAGTGTGAGGTGATGCATTTGGGGAGGTCAAATAAGGCAAAAGATTACGCAATAAATGGGATGATACTGAGAGGTATAGAGGAAGTGAGAGACCTTGGAGTGAATGTCAACAGATCCATGCAGGTAGCAGGACAGGTTGAAAAGGTGGCTAAGAAGACATATGGAATCATTTTGTTTATTAGCTGAGGCATAGGATATAAGAGCAGGGAGGTTATGCTGGAACTATATAAAACATTAGTTAGGCCACAACTTGATTGTTGTGTGCAGTAATGGTCACCACTACAGAAATAATGTAATTGCTCTAGAGAGGGTGCAGAGGAGATTTACGAGGATGTTGTTAGGACCGGAAAATTGCAGCGATGAGGAAAGATTGGATAGGCTGGGGTTGTTCTCCTTGGAACAGAGGAGACTGAGGGGAGATTTGATTGAGATGTACAGAATAGTGAGGGGCCTGGATAGAGTGGATGGGAAGGACCTATTTACTTTAAAGGTCGGTGACTAGGGGGCATAGATTTAAAGTAACTGGTAGAAGGATTAGAGGGGAGGTGAGGAAATTTTTTTTCACCCAGAGGGCTGTAGGGGTCTAGAACTCACTGCCTGAAAGGGTAGTAGAGGCAGAAACCCTCTCAGCTCATTGAAAAGGTGTCTGGATATGCGCCTTAAGCACTGTAACCTGCCAGGCTACAGGCTAAATGCTGGGAAGTGGGATTTGGCTGGGTGGCTCATTTCTCAGCTGGTGCAGACATGATGGGCCAAGTGGCCTCTTTCTGTGCTGTAAATTTTCTATGATTCTATGTGTCTAAGAGACATGATCATTTCTTCTACAAATCAAATACTTCTCTTTTAATTTATTGAGGAGTTAATACGATGCTTTTGCTAGAGCTATGAATGCTGGGAGAACCTTTTCTCCAGGTTACTTCCTTGTGTGTTGCCTGTGGCTGAGCTTGGTAGCACATTTACTTCTGAATTACAAGGTTCTGGGTTCAAGCAACACTCATGGGCTTGAACATAAAAACCAAGGCTGCTACCCTGGCAAAGTGATGACGGTGACCTAGTAATTTAGAGGCCCAGCCTAATACTCTGTGGACATGGGTTCAAATCCCATTATGGAAGCTGATGAAGTTTAAATTTAATTAATAAATCTGGAATTAAAGCTTGCCTCAGTACAGGTGACCATGAAACCATTGTCATAAAAACCCACCTGGTTTACTAATGTCCCTTTAGGGAAGGAAACCTGGCCTACGTGTGAGTCCAATCCACGACAATGTGGTTGACTCTCCACTGAATTGGCCTAGCAAGGCATTCACTTGAAGGGCAGTTAGGGATGGGCAACACATTCTGGCTTTGCCAGCGACACCCACGTCCCATCAAAGAATTTTTAAAAACCCATTGGAGTACCAAGGGTGCACTGCACAGCCTTTTGGATGAGATGTTAAACTGAAGTCCTGCTCATATGGATGTAAATGATCCCATATAACACTATTTTGAAAAAGAAGAGGGGATTTGTTCCTGGTGCCTTGGCCAATAATTATCCTTCAATCAATATCACATTAAACAGATTACCTGGCTATTATCAATTGCTGTCTGTAGGAGCTTGCTATGCACACACTGGCTGCCACGTTTCCTACATTAAAATAGTGACTACACTTCAAAAGTACTTAATTGGCTAAGCACTTTGAGACATCCAGCGGTTGTGAATCAATATTTAAATGCCTTTCTGTTTCTTGCTTTCTCTCATGCTCGAGTGTGAGAAACTGTGACACTATGATTTACTAGCAGAGTTGAGGCATTGCAATCGTCAGACAGGAGGCTAGGAGATCACAGTTAGATGTGTGGTATGGTCCTTCATGATAAGAGAGAATTGCTGGACTTGCTCACCATTGGCATGATTCAGTACACTGAAAACAGAGGAAGAATTGCACGAGGAACAGACAATGGATAGAAAACCAAACCAAGATTGATAAGTAACCAGTCAAACCTAAGCACAGCACTGCAGCAGCAAGCAGACTGAACTGGAATTTCTGTCTGGTGAAGAGTCAGCTTTCAAAGAGTTAACACAATGAGAAAATAAATCAAGCAGAAAATAGAACACATTTCCAATCGCACTGTATTCACTAATGTTAATGGGAGTGAAACATATGCTCGTGAATCTATTTGCATTCAGAAAATATGCCGCCCCCACGGGCAACTCCTGTGCAATTTAAATACAATTTCAATAACTGATTAACTACATCCGGAAGATGATATACATGCTGGCTACAGACTGAACACAAGATGCACAGGCACATATTTAGTGTGAAAGAGTGTGAGAGTCAAATTAGATGCAGTGAATCAGTCCTGAGGATCTTGTCTTGATCTCATCCCTCCCTAGCTCTGTAATGATTCCCACCCCTGTAATGCTCTGAGATCTCTGCACTCCTCCAATTCCAGCCTCTTAAGATTCCTGTTTTTAATCGCTCCACCATTGGCAGCCATGCCTTCAGCTGTGTCCGCCCTAAGCTCTGGAATTTGCTGCCTAAACCTCTCCATTCCTCACATACAAACATACAAATATACGGGCAGAATATTGCGCTCGTCTGGCGCGCGCACGCCCAACCCGAGCAAGTGTAAAATGACGTGCGATGACATCGGGGGAGCACTCACGCAATATTTCGATCGCCGGGCATTTGCAGGAGTCGGCAGTGTGCCGGCCGACAATTAAACGGTCTTTTAAGGCTCTTAAGAAACTAATTGACTTGAATTTTTCGCTGCCTGTCCCACCGTTTGGTTGGTGGGCGGGCAAAAAGGCCAAGCGGCCTTTGCATTTTTGGAGAACCCTCAACCACGGGTGGGAAGAGGTTTTGTCTAGCGATTTAAAAAAAACTTTTTGCACTCATATTTTACATGTCCCTGCTCATGTGATAGAGTCACATGAGGGAACATGTTTTCATTATTTTAAAATTCTTTAATGATATTGTTAAGAATCTTCAGCTCCCTGAGGCAGCTTTGTGCCTCAGGGAGCCTTTACTGCACGCACCCGCATGCATACACGAATATCAGCACTCGCGCTCCTCTGGCCCCCACTCTAGCAGCGCTGCAGCGTGTGTTTCACGCTGGTGCCCGCTCGACAAGGGCAAAATTCAGTCCTATAAATTAAGATCAAGAGTAGGCCATTCGGCCTCTTGAGCCTGCTCCGCCATTCAATAAGATCATGGCTGATCTGATTGTGGCCTCAACTCCACTTTCCTTCCTAACCCCGATATCCTTTGACTCCCTTGTCAATCAAGAAGCTATCTAATTCAGCTTTAAGAATATTCATCAACTCTGCCTCTACCGCTCTCTGGGGAAGAGAGTTTCACAGACCAATGACCCTCTGAGAGAAGAAATTTCTCCTCATCTCCATCTTAAATAGGAGACCCTTTATTATTAAATCATGTCCCCTAGTTCTAGTCTCTCCCACAAGGGGAAACATCCTTACAGCCTCCAAATTATATGTTTTAATATCGTCTCTCATTCTTCTAAACTCCAATGGATACAAGCCCAACCTGTCCTTGAAAGAACTATACCCTTTCTTAAATAAGGAGACCAAAACTATACACAATACTCTAGATGTGGCCTTACCAATACCCTAACCAACTGTAGCAAAACCTCCCTACTTTTATTTTCCATTCCTCTTGCAATAAATGACAACATTCCATTTGCTTTCCTAATCACTCGCTGTACCTGCATACTAACTTTTTGTGATCCATGTATCAGGACATCCAGATCCCTCTGTACCTCAGAGTTCTGCAATCTCTCCACATTTAAATAATATTTTGCTTTTTTATTCTCCCTGCCAAAGTGGACAAGTTCACATTTTCCCATATTATATTCTATCTGCCAAATCTTTGCCCACTCACTTAATCTATCTATATCCCTTTTCATCAGTGAATTTAGCAAACATACATTTAATCCCGTCATCCAAGTCATTAATATAGATTATAAATGGTTAATGCCCCAGAACTGACCCCTGTGGCATTTCACTTGCTATATCATGCCAACTCAAAAATGACCCATTTATGCCTACTCTCTGTTTCCCCGATCTCTCTCTCCCCACTTTCTCTTCTTCTTAGGCAGCCCCTCTAGATCAAGGATGATCCCACAACCAATAGATCAGACCTAAGCTCTGCATTCCTGTCACATCCAGTCGTGAATGGTGATGGACAATTAAACAACTCACTGGTGGAGGACGCTCCACAAACATTAGTGTAAAAGACAAGGCTGAAGCATTTTCAGTCATCTCCAGCCAGAAGTGACGAGTGGATGATCCATCTCGGCCTCCTCCGGAGGTCCCCAGCATCACAGATGCCAGTCTTCAGCCAATTTGATTCACTGTACCTAATATCAAGAAATGGTTGAAGGCACTGTATACTGCAAAGGCTATGGGCCCTGAGAATATTCCGGCAATAGTACTGAAGATTTGTGCTCCAGAAGTTTCTGAGTCCCTAGCCAAGTTGTTCCAGTACAGCAACAACACTGGCATCTACCAGCGATGTGGAAAATTGCCCAGTTATGTCCTGTCCACAAAAAGCAGGACAAATCCAACCCGCCAAACTACCGCCCCATCAGTCTACTCTCGATCATCAGTAAAGTGACGGAAGAGGTCGTTTACAGTGCTATCAAGCGGCACTTCCTCAGCAATAACCTGCTCACTGAGTTTGGGTTACACCAGGGCCACACAGCTCCTGACCTCATTACAGTCTTTGTCCAAACATGGACAAAAGAGCTGAACTCCAGAGATGAGGTGAGAGTGACTGCCCTTGACACCAAGGCAGCATTTGGCCGAGTGTGGCATCAAGGAGCCCTAGCAAAACTGGGCCATATTTGGCCAGTAACCCCTGAGATCCCTAATGTTGGATTTGGGGGGTACACCAAAGATGGGCTGAGGAATCTCTCTGGGAAGTTCCTGGGTAAGGGTTTGCACAGCAACTGCCCAGAAGTGCACACTTCCTCTGGACAATTGCACTGCGCTGGGAACCACCTGAAAATGAGGTTTGAATCGCAAACTTTGGATGGTTCCGCCAAGATTATACCAATAGTCACTGCCAGACTCCCCCCACAGCGTCAAACCACCCCCCCCACCTCCCGCCCACCCCCACCGCCCCCAACTCCTCCCAGGGGACTCTCCCATCCCTGACTAAACGCAACACACCCGCACAGTATTCCCCATCTGCTGACCTGCCCATGGGAATCCACCACCCGCACTGGACTCCTCACACGACATCCCTCTCCCACGGGCCTGACTCTTACCCTCCGACCTGATCCCCCAACCCCGCCATGTCCGACCCACACTCCCCAAAATTACAAACCCCCATCCCCCCAAATGTCCGACCCCCCCACTCCCCCCCCCCCCCACCGATGTCTGACCCCCCCCCCGAATGTCTGGCCCGCTCCACCCCCTCCCGATGCCCGGTGCCCCACCGATGTCTAACACCCACCCCACTCGCTCCAAATGTCCGCCCCTCAGCCCCCCACCCCCCGAATGTCCGGCCTGTTCCACCCCCTCCTGATGTCTGACCATCCCACCAGCCTTCCCGATGTCTGACCCACCCCCCTCCCCAACCCCACGAATGTCCCGTCCGCTGCACCCCCTCCTGATGTCCGACTCCCCCACACCACCCTTGATGTCCAACCCCCTCACCCCATCCCCACCCGACCTCCGAACACCCCCCACCCCCAAAATCGTTTTCACTTACCTTAGGCACTTACCTTCTCCCCGGCCCATCAATTTCAATGGGACTTTAAACTTAACAGCTTTACAGCAGCTAGTGCACGGAAGAAATTTGGCATAGGTGAGTGGGCACGGAGTGGCAATCCGACGCTGATTGCCATTCCGAGGAAGCTACGACCCAATGGGAATCAGGTGGAAAGCTCTCCGCTGGTTGGAGTCGTACCTGGCAGAAAGGAAGGTGTTTGTGGTTGTTGGAAGTCAATCATCTCAGTCCCGGGACATCGCTGTAGGCATTCCGCAGGGGCCATGGTGGCAGTGGGACAACAGCAGGTTCCCCTCCCGACACCTTCTCCGTTACATTGCCAGCCTTGCTGCCTCTCAGCGAGTCTCCAAAGGGCTGGGAAAATTCAGCCCTATGTTACCAGGGAGGGAGTGGTGTGTGGTGAGTGTGGTCCACTTAAAATAACTTGACTTCCTTTAGTCCAGAAAGACTTTTATTTAAAGTTAGAAGAACGAATGCAAGCGCTTCACCCACATTTCTGTGACACAAAAGATCAACTACCTCTCATCAAGCTCAACAGTTTGGAGAAAAATTCAGTCACTGTCTTTTTTGGTTGATAACTATCCATGTCAAAGTGCAATATACTTCACATTGTCTGGAGCTGACAACTATCATAATTCCTTTTTATACAGATTTATTGCAGGTTCTCAACCTTTGGGAAGCTCTTTATTCAAATGAATTCTGAGCTGTGAGTTGTTTACAGCAGCAAATGGTGAAGTATGAAGAAGTTTCATCAAAAAATAGATGTGACTTATTTACCTGTGATTGTGTGATTATTTTAATCTGCCGGCTAGCGTTTGATTCTGCCTGGGTCACAGTTCTGATCTTGTGTTTACAATTCTGTTGAAAATAACTAGAGGCTGTTTCATCCCTCAAATCTATCACAACCAAATCCTGCATTGTTCTACTCAGTTTATGAATTATTTTCTCCTCTACAACAACATTTATATTGCATTTATATAACACTTTTAACACAGTAAAATGTCTCAAAAACAACAGCTTATATTTTATTGCACTTTTAAAGTAATTGAATGCCCTAAACACTTCACAGGAGTGTTATTAGCTGAGTGACAAGAAACAGAGAGTAGTGGTTAATAGATGTTTTTCGGGCTGAAGGCAGGTTTGTAGTCGAGGTCCCTAGGGGTCAGTGTTGGGATTCCTGCTTTTCCTGATGTATATTAATGACCCAGATCTTGGTGTACTGGGCACAATTTCAAAATTTGCAGATGATACAAAACTTGGAAACATCGTGAACTCTGAGGAGGGTAGTGCAGAACTTCAAAAGGTGAACAGGTGGCAGATAAAGTTCAATGCAGAGAAATGTGAAGTGTTTCACTTTGGTAAGAAGAACATGGAGGGACAATACAAAACAGTGTACAGCTGTTAACAGGGTTCAGGAGCAGAGGAACCTGGGCATGTATGTGCATAAGTCATAAAAAGCGGCAGGTTCAGAGAGTGGCTAATAAAGAATACAGTATTCTGGAATTATTAATAGGGGCATAGAGTATACGATCAAGGAGGTTATGTTGAGCTTGCATAAGACACTAGTTCAGCCTCAGCAAGTATCAGGTTTAGGGCCCAGGCCACTGAAGGCACGGCCACCAATAGTGGAATATTATCAGATTAAATAATGCCAAGAGTTGCTGATCCTTGCTGAGGTACATTCCCAAGTCTGCCCTCTGGTATCTCCCCCCAGTATCCATTGTTCATTCGTAAGCCTAAATGGTGAAGATGTTAATGGTTCTACTATCTTTACCCCTGGCACGATAAGCCTACCCACTTGAACTTACTGTTAGTTTAAAACCTTAACTAAAAGAAATTTCAGATCATTAAAGGAACTTAGTCAGTTTGACCAGCTATAGAAATGACCAGCTAGCCGTTTCCATACCAGCAAAGTTATCTCAGGGTATATTATATTGACAGGTGTATTATTGCAGAATAAACTCTTTTTAAGTTTGCCAATATCAGCACTTAGAATCTTAATTTAGAATTCTAGGATATTGCTATCTATATGTGAGCTCATGAGGATATAAGTATGAGACTACAGCTCTTTTATACTTGTTTATGAATATTTATTGTAAGGACCAATTATAGTTTACATTACAGTAATGAAAACTATGTCACAGAATAGATGGTAGTTAAAGCTAGTTGTAACATGACAATTTTACTTAAGGTGACTTACAATTTTTGAATCCACCTTAATAAACAATTTGGATATGCAAACAAATGTTGATTAAAGAAGATTATACTTACAATCCAGTATAATTTCTTAATAGTTTGAACTGTCTATGTTTCAAACCTATAGGGGAATTCTAATTTAGAACCACTTGTGTCTTAAAATGGCTGACTTATACCCTTCCAGGCTGTGTTGGCTTTTTAAGAAAATTCAGCTGTTACCAGACAAGCTTGTACTGTCCATTGTTTTACAGAAAAACAAATTTTTAAATAATTCTTATCAAACTTAAGAATTCTCGAGGGTCATGTCAGTTGTTAACTTGTCTGGAGTTTGTAGGTGGCTGGCTAGTTGGCTGCTCTCCAACAATAGGGAAATCCAAGGCCCTTGTATGAATTCCTGCACTTTTTCTGTTGATTAGCTATTTTGCAATGATTCAAATGCTGCATTGTGTATTTTAATTCCTTAATCCAATTAACACCTCAATTTCTTCATTAAATGTGTTACTCCTTTTACAAAGGTTGTCAAGTTTTTCAACTATGGGTGGCATCACAGCTGAATCAGTTCCAGTTCCAGTCCTGACCTGACATAAGGTGACATCAGTAGGTCCACAGCCATCCTGCACACCTCCTCCTTGGCATCTCAGCCCTGCTTCCATTTCCCTTTCCTGGCTGCTTGTTCATGTTGTATCCAATGATGTGCCACCATCCTGGTGCCCCAGTTAACCCTAAATTGAGTTTCTAATCTCTGGTTCATTCCCTGCAAAATCACCTCCCCCAGCTTCCCAAAGGTACCTTTACCTTCTGCTGCTGAAAACCTCATCTGGTCCTTTGTCACTGCCAGCATTGCCCCTCCATTTCTCTCAAGTGATGTGCGTGCTTCCTCCTACACCAAAGTCAAACCCACCTAGGCCCCCGTTGTGCCTGTTCCCTGCTCTCAGCCTCACCCTTCACTTGGCGTAGGGCCTGTACTGTTCAGGTGCTGATCTGTAAATCTGTATAATTTTTCCCCCCCACCAATGGTAACCCTGTTCCTGCATCTTTGTATAACCTCTGAACCTGGTTCTCTGTCTCCAGTGGCTCGGGGTCAGCCTGACGCAAAATGTGAGGCAATTTCTAATACCAAAACTGATGGTGCCCTCTACTGATTGATCATGAAGTTTGCAAACAGTCAAGGTAACGAATCTCAATTTCTTGCTGAATAATTTTCTGCAGTATTCTGTGAATTGATGGTGCTTCCCTATTGAAAAGGATTTGGATGATGTTTGTCCTGCTTAATCAGAAAGAAAAGATCGGAGCTCAGTCACTGGTACAGCACTCAACTGTCATTAAGACATCCCGCAGCCTAAAACAATGTGGAGCGTGACGGTCCGTTATTTAAAGAGTGGGGAGAAGGAAAGAGAGAAAGACATGCATTTATATAACAGCCTAACTTGTCTCTCAGAGAAGCACTTCACATACAACAACAACTTGCATTTATACGGCACCCATAACGTAGTAAAGTATTCCAAAAAAGAGTTTCAATGGAGCGTTATCTGGCAAAAATTTGAAATGAGCCGCATAAAGGCCAGGATTTTGCCCTGGTCAGGCAGGCTCGGCAGGGGAGGGGGGCAGTGGTTGGGAAGCCGACCGATCGGAGCTCAGCCACTTGTACATCACTCAGCTCATTAAGACATCCCACAGCCTAAAACAATGTGGAGTGTGACGGTCTGTTATTTACCGTGACCGTGGTTTCACACTGGCGCTCAGCGCTGCCTCTGTGGGGGCGGTGGGGGGGGGGGCGGGAGGGTGAGCGGGGAACTTCACACAGAGCTGCCTCAGGAAGCTGAAGATATAAAAAAAATCAAAAATAAAGAATGCAAAAATGTTTTAAAAAAAAGTCCCCTCTGTCACATGAGCAGGGACATGTTATCCATGAAAAGCTAAAATTTTTATTTCATTTTTATTTGCTTATGGAAAGCTCATCCTGCCCAAGGATGAGGTTTCCTAAAGAGTGCAAAGGCCACTTGGCCTTTTCGCCTGCCCGCCAGCCATAAGGTTGGACGGACAGCGGAAAGTTACATTTAATTGGGGCTTAATAGGCCTGTTAATTGTCGGTGGGTGTGCTGCTGACTCCTGCGCGTGCCCGCCGACCGAAATATCGCGCAAGTGCGCGATGATGACGAGATGCTCGCCTGATGCCATCGCGCGTCATTGGATGCTCATTCGGGTCGGGTGCGCGCCCGCCCGACGAGCGAAAGATTCTGGCCAAAGAAATATTAGCACAAGTGGCCAAAATCTTGGTCACAGTGGGGTAAGGGAGTGAGGTCGCGAGGTGGAGAAGTTTCGGGAGGGAATTCAGAGCGTTAGGGTTCAGGCAACTGAAGGCATGACTGCCAATGCTGTTGGGGTGATTAAAGTTGGAGATGCTCACGAGACTGGAATTGGAGGGGTGCAGAGATCTCGGAAGGTTGTGGGTCTGGAGGAGGTTAGAGAAATAGGGAGGGGCGAGGTCGTGGAGGGATTTGAGAAACAACGATGAGGGTTTTAAATCTGAGGCGTTTCTAGACCATGAGCCACTGTGTGTCAGTGAGCACAAGAGTGATGGCTGAATGGGGCTTCGTGCAAGTTAGGGTGTGGGCACCAGAGTTTCAGATGAGCTCAAGTTTTATGTTAATGCAGGGAAGATAAGTGTTGAAAGGGAACTGGACTGCCCCATCTTCCTCAGGTTGTCCCAGCCACACTTTCTCTGGAATGTTCCAATCCATTCTCAAGGTCACATGACATTGGCCCATTTGATTTCGTCCTTTCAGTATACTAGCTCTAATAACTCCCTACTATAGGGCCAAGCTGTTTCTTAAATGAGTTAATCAATTAGGCAAATATTCTTCCCTTTTCACCTTAATGTAGGTGTCCTGTCATCAAGACCTTTTTAAAGAGAGTGAGGCCTTGACTCTATCATCCTGGTGTTTTGTAGAACTGGATTTCCATGGCAAAAACAGAGTTTTGTCATTATTCTGAGCCACATCACAACAGATTGGATTGGGCCTTTAATAACTGGATTATAGGATGTACTGGCAGAGATTGTCTCCATCAATGGAGAGAAACTGGCAGAGAGGGACGCTGGCAGAGACACTGGCAGACAGTGTATTGGCAGAGAGACACTGACACAGAATGTACTGACAGAGAGACACTGGCAGAGAGTGTACTGGCAGAAAGACACTGGCAGAGGGACACTGTCAGGGAATGTACTGGCAGAGAGACACTGGCAGAGAATGTACTGGGAGAGAGTGAACTGGTAGAGAGTGTCTCTCTCAATGGAGAGACACTGGCAGAGAATGTACTGGGAGAGAGTGAACTGGTAGAGAGTGTCTCCGTCAATGGAGAGACACTGGCCGAGAATTTACTGGCAGAGAGACTCTGGCAGACAGACACTGGCAACGAGTGTATTGGCAGAGACTCACAGGCAGAGTGTACTGGTAGAGAGTGTATCTGTCAAAGGAGGGACACTGGCAAAGAGTGTACTGGCAGAGATTGTACTGATAGAAAGTTTCTCTCTCAATGGAGAGACACTGGCAGTGAGTGTCTCCATTAATGGAGAGACACTGGCAGAGAGACATTGGCAGAAAGACACTGGCAGAGACACTGGCAGACTGTATTGTCAGAGAGACACTGGCAGAGAGTGTACTGGCAGAGAGACACTGGCAGAGAGTGCACTGGCAGAGAGACACTGGCACAGAATGTACTGGCAGAGTGTGCACTGGCAGAAAGACACTTGCAGAGAGACACTGTCAGGGAGCGTACTGGCAGAGAGACACTGGCAGAGAATGCACTGGCAGAGAGTGTGCTGGCAGAAGGTGTCTCCGTCAATGGAGAGACATTGACAGAGAGTACACTGGCAGAGAGACACTGGCAGGGAGACACTGGCAGAGAGTGTACAACACAGAGACACTGGCAGAGAGTGTCTTCATCAATGGAGAGATACTGGCAGAGAGTGTACTGGCAGTGAGACACTGACAGAGAATGTACTGGTAGATAGACACTGGCAGGGAGTGTACTGGCAGTGAGACACTGGCAGAGAGATACTGGCAGAGAGTGTCTCTATCAATTTTTTGTCAATGAAGTCAAGCAATTTGACCCCAAATTTTGAAAAGATTGCCAAATTTACTGGCAGAGAATGGCTCTCTGTCTCATCAGTGTTGGTGAAGCATGGAAACCAACTAGTCAATAATTTCATCCCAAAATGACCCAAAGATTTAAGGAGAACGAGAAGATTGGGGGAAGAGTTTTTATTGAAAATTGAACCTTCTCCTGTCCATTGGAATTTTTGTGTATCTTTTATCAATAAGGACGGAGGGATTGATAAAAAATGCCACCTCAAACATTCCTTCCACTTTGCCCAGCAATTCAATCAGTGGCAGAATGAAATGATTTCTATCGTCAATCCATTAACTTACTTTTCACACAGGAAGGAAGAAGCTATAATAAGATAATAATCATAATCATCTCTGGTTTGTCCAAATTGAGAAGACTGTTAAAAGAACACATGAGATCCTTTATAAATAGACACATAGACAAGCTGAGTGAGTGTACATACGAACATATGAACAAGGAGCAGGAGTAGGCCATTCGGCCCCTCGAGCCTGCTCCGCCATTTAATAAGATCATGGCTGATCTGATTGTAACCTCAAATCTACATCTTTTGCCTACCCCCGATAACCTATTGCCTCCTTGCTTATCAAGAATCTATCCACATCTGCCTTAAAAATATTCAAAGACTCTGCTTCCACCGCCTTTTCAGGGAGAGAGTTCCAAAGACTCATGACTCTCTGAGAGAAAAAATTTCACCTCATCTCAATTTTAAACGGGCGACCCCTTATTTTTAAACAGTGACCTCTAGTTCTAGATTCTCCCACAAGAGGAAACATCCTCTCCACATCCATCCTGTCAAGTCCCTTCAGGATCTTGTACGTTTCAATCTTTTACTCTTCTAAACTCCAGCGGATACAAGCCTAGCCTGTCCAACCTTTCCTCATAAGCCAACCTGCCCGTTCCAGGTATTAGTTTGGTAAACTTGTCTGAACTGCTTCCAACACATTTGCATCCTTCCTTAAATAAGGTGGCCAATACTGTACACAGTACTCCAGATGTGGTCCAACTAGTGCTGTGTATATCTGAAGCATAACCTTTCTACTTTTGTATCACACAGTATCTTTATGATGCAGAAGGAGGCCATTCGGCCCATCAAGTCTGCACTGGCTCTCTGAAAGAGCATTCCACCTAGTCCCACTCCCCAGCCTTATCCCCTGTAGCCTTGCACATTCTCTCTTTTCAGGTAGCAATCCAATTCCCTTTTGAATACCTCAATACCTCCACGGACAAATGCATGGCAGATGCAGTATAATGTGGATAAATGTGAGGTTATCCACTTTGGTAGCAAAAACAGGAAGGCAGATTATTATCTGAATGGCTATAAATTGAGAGAGGGGATAGTGCAACGAGACCTGGGTGTCCTCGTACACCAGTCGCTGAAAGTAAGCATGCAGGTGCAGCAGGCGGTAAAGAAGGCAAATGGTATGTTGGCCTTCATAGCCAGAGGATTCGAGTACAGGAACAGGGTTTCTTGCTGCAATTGTACAGGGCCTTGGTGAGACGACACCTGGAATATTGTGTGCAGTTTTGGTCTCCTTATCTGAGGAAGAATGTACTTGCTATAGAGGGAGTGCAGCGAAGGTTTGCCCGACTGATTCCTGGGATGGCGGGACTGACATATGAGGAGAGATTGAGTCGGTTAGGATTATATTCCCTGGAGTTCAGAAGAATGAGTGGGGATCTCACAGAAACCTATAAAATTCTAACAGGACTAGACAGGGTAGATGCAGGAAGGATGTTCCCGATGGTGGGGGAGTCCAGAACCAGGGGCCACAGTCTTGAGGATTTGGGGTAGACCATTTAGGACTGAGATGAGGAGAAATTTTTTCACCCAGAGAGTGGTGAGTCTGTGGAATTCGTTACCACAGAAAGTAGTCAAGGCCAAAACATTGTATGTTTTCAAGAAGGAGTTAGATATAGCTCTTGGGGCGAAAGGGATGAAAGAATATGGGGAGATAGCGGGAGCAGGCTATTGATTTGAATGATCAGCCATGGTCATAGTGATTGGCGGAGCAGGCTCGAAGGGCCGAATGGACTTCTCTTGCTCCTAGTTTCAATGTTTTTATGTTTCTATAGAGTTCAAAAGTAAGGAACTTATGCTAAACCTATATAAATTACTGGTGAGATCTCAGCTGGAGTATTATGTTAAACTCTGAGCACTACACTTTAGGATGGATGTCAAGCCCTGGGTGATGGTGCAAAGAAGGTTTATCAAATTAACACCAAGATGAGGCACTTCACTATTGTGGAGAGGCTGGAGAAATTTGGATAGTTCTGAGTAATGCAGTGAAGATTAAGGGGATTAATAGAGTTGGTCAAAATTGTGAGGGTTTTGATAGAGCAGGTACAGGGAAGTAGGAGGGTAGATAATCAGAGAGCACAGATTCAAGATAAGTGGCAAAGCAGCCGGAGGAAATGAGGAGAATTTTTTTCATGCTTGGAGTTGCTTATGATCTGGAACCTACTGCCTGAAAGGGCGGTGGAAGCAGATCCAATAATAACTTTCAAAAGGGAATTGGATAAGTACTTGAAAAATTTGAATGGCTAAGAGGGATGGAGTCTGATACTTTGTTGATCCCATGTGAATAAGTTTCCCATTAAAAGGACTGCTTAAACATTTGAACTGTTTTCTGATTGCATATAATCATATACTCTGGAGTAACTTGCTCCTCAGGCTCCTGCTGCCCTGCTTTGGCTTTAGGGGTTATTTATGTGATCATTTTTCTTGAATTATCTAACATAAACTAACTCAGATATAATGACTCATTAAACTTTCAGATCACCTTAAAGGTATCAAAGAGTGAGTAATGTGCAGTTTGTTGTATAACCAATAATTACTTTAACACAGATTATTCACGGTTGGAGATAAGATGCTTGCCAATTTAATTGCATGGTTTTAGAGCTGCCATTATACTGCAATAATTGGGCTCCATAACTCCATTCAAAATTACAGCCTTATCAGAGCTCAATACTTTATGGATCTTTTTATAATTCAAATTTGAATCTCTCTCTAATCTGTTGTTTGTATTGTACTTTGCGATACGAGGAGGCGTTATCAGGATTATGTTTTTGCAGTTTATACAGTGGGGTAGACAGTTCTTTTTGTTCAACTCTGCAAACATTTCTGTGGCAAAAAGCCAGCACAGGTACAATGGGATGAATGGCTTCATTCTGTAGAACGTGCCTCTGTATTTCTCAGACTGAATAACTGGTGCTAGGGTATGTTTTCAACAAACTGCTTATAACCTTCTTTTCTAGTAATGGTAAATTCAACACTCACATGCCTGGCTTGCATTCCTCAGAATCTAGGAGACCGAGGGGTGATCAGATCAAGGTGTTTAAAATGATTAAAGGATTTGATAGGGTGGATATGGAGAACTATTTTCTCTGGTGGGGGAATCGAGAATTAAGGGATATAATCTTAAAACTGGAGCTAGGCCATTCATTAGTGAAATCAGGAAGCATTTCTTCACACAAAGGGCAGTAGAGATTTGGAACTCTTTCCCTCAAAAAGCTGTGAATGACTGGGTCACTTGGAACTTTCAAGAATGAGATTGTTAGATTTTTGTTGGAGAGGTGATCGAGAGATAGGTGGTAAAATGGAGTTGAGATGCAGATCAGCCACGACCTAACTGAATGGTGTCGCAGGAGCGAGAGACTGAATGGTCTAATGCTGTTCAAAACTAACAGGCTATTGGCACTGAATGGCCCCCTCCTGTTCATAATGTTCCTATGTTGCAACCTTCAGAAGGCAGCCATGCCCAAAGGCAATCAATGTTACACTGCTGCGCTCCAGCCACTGATCCTTACTCCTGTTGAGTGAGGCTCACTTCTGGGTTCAGCAACACTGGGTTTACCCTGCCCTGGTTTACTTTGGTTCCTTTAACTGTTAGACTCCTGAAGGAAATAGTACCGGACACAATCTAACATTCTTATTTATACGTTGCCTTTGACCTTCAAGCTGCTCTTTAATTCAGTTATTAGTTTCCAAAAACTGAATCTTCTCTCTTTATCTTATCAAGATTAAACCATTATGACAAGCAACCTGACCCATCAATCACTCTGTACCAACTTTGATGTTTTTCCTAAAATTATGCAAACTTGTGTAAGTAACGTGAGCAGAAAATGATCACCTGGTGGGTTATGTGTCCGCTGAGTTCATTTAGAAAGAACTCTTGCCTTTAAGCCCCAAAGTGAGATCTGAGCTGAGATTCCCAGGGCCATTACTGAGGTAGTGCTACACTGTCAGAAGCATGTCTTTTGGATGGCACTATATATCGGGCCCTGCATGTCTCTTCAGGCAATGAAGGTTGAATGTTAAAGTTCCCCATGATGCCATTGGAAGAAGAGCAGGGCAGCTCCTGACCAATATCTTTCCCTCATGCTAAAACTAATGAAGTGGTCATTTATTGTTGCTGCTTCTGGACTGTCACTGGTACAGAATGGCTGCTGAGTTTGCCATTGCAGTAAGAGCAGCATTGTGTGGAACACAACTATGATATAAATGGGTATATTAGTTTTGTTTTATTCTTTCATGGGATGTGGGTGTTGCTGGCTAGGCCTACATTTGTTGCCCATCCTTAATTGCTCTTGAGAAGGTGGTGGTGAGCCACCTTCTTGAACTGCTGCAGTCCATGTGGTGCAGGTACACCCACAGTGCTGTTAGGGAGGGAGTTCCAGGATTTTGACTCAGTGACAGTGAAGGAATGGCGAGATATTTCCAAATCAGGGTGGTGTGTGGCTTGGTGTTCCCATGTATCTGCTGCCCTTGTCCTTCTAGGTGGTAGAGGTTGTGGGTTTGGAAGGTGTTGTGTAAGGAGCCTTGATGAGTTGCTGCAGTACATCTTGTAGATGGTACGCACTGCTGCCACTGTGCATCGATGGTGGAGGGAGTGAATGTTGAAGGTGGTGGATGGGGTGCTGATCAAGCAGGCCCTTTGTCCTGGATGGTGTCAGGCTTCTTGAATGTTGTTGGAGCTGCACTCATCCAGGTCAGTGCAACGGTCAACAGTCAACAGTCAGCAGCATAGAATCTGGCCATTATGCCCAATTGGTCTGTACCTGTATTCATGCTCAACACAAGCCTCTTCCCACTCTGCTTCCTCTTACCCCTAACATCAGAACTTTTTATTGTTTTCTTCCTCCTGTGCTTGTCCAGCTCCCCCTTAAATGCTTTGTTGGTATTTGCTTCAACCACTCCCTGTGGTAATGAGTTCCACGTTCTTACCTATCTCTGGGTAAAGATGTTTGCCCTGAGTTCCCTATGGGATTTATTAGTGACTGTCTTATATTTATTGACTTAGTTCTGATCTCGCCCACAAGTGAAACATATTCTCCACATCTTTCCAGTCAAACATATTCATAATTTTAAAGACCTTTACTAGATCACCCCTCAGTCTTCTTTGCTCAGGAGAAGAGTTCCAGCTGGTTCAGTCTTTCCTGATAATTATAAACTTTCAAATAAATTATAAACTGTAAAACCTTTTTGCACCTTCCTCAGTGTTTCTATATCTTATAATGGAGTACTGTGTGCAGTTCTGGTCGCCACATTATAGGAAGGATGTGATTGCACTGGAGGGGGTGCAGAGGATGTTGCCTGGGATGAAACATTTAAGTTATGAAGAGAGGTTGGATAGACTTGGGTTCTTTTTGTTGGAGCAGAGAAGACTGAGGGGGGCGACCTGATCGAGATTATGAGGGGCATGGACAGGGTGGATAGGGAGCAGCTGCTCCCCTTAGTTGAAGGGTCAGTCACGAGGGGACACAGTTCAAGGTGAGAGGCAGGAGGTTTAGGGGGGATGTGAGGAAAAACTTTTTTACCCAGAGGGTGGTGACGGTCTGGTATGCGCTGCCTGGGATGATGGTGGAGGCGGGTTGCCTCACATCCTTTAGAAAGTACCTGGATGAGCACTTGGCACGTCATAACATTCAAGGCTATGGGCCAAGTGCTGGTAAATGGGATTAGGTAGGTCGGTCAGGTGTTTCTCACATGTTGGTGCAGACTCGATGGGCCAAAGGGCCTCTTCTGTACTGTGTGATTCTGTGAATATGGAGAACTGTACACATTACTCCAAGTGTGGTCTGTCCAAGGTTTTATACAAGTTTAATGTAACCTCTCTGCTTACAAATCCTATCCCTGAAGAAATGTAGCCCCCAGTGCCCTGATTGTGTTTCTATAGCCTGCGTTGCTACTTCTAATTTTTTCGCAGGATGTGTGGAGATGACGTGCAGTCTTGGAGTTCACTGGTTGTGTTTCCTAGTGCATTCCCAGCTCGTGTTTAACTCCACATATTTACACATCAGTCCCGATTAGAATGGCCTAGTTATATTTCTTTAGTAAGAGGTGCTCATGTGTTAAATGGAAAGGTGCTGATGTTCTTCTGATACTTTACAGCAAACTGCACGCATCAGTCAACCTATTGTAACGGAAGCTTGCTGTTAGACTGAGATTGCTTCTGGTGTAACTGATAGCAGGCAAATTTCAGGAGATTATCTGACTTTCATTTTGACTGTTTAACAATCAGGAGGAATGTGCATGACTCTTTCAGAAATCTTTTGTTCTTCCTTCTCTTTCTTTCTCCACTCTCCCCTGCTCCCCTGGACAGCAGTGGGGTAATATCCCATTGCCTAAGTAGCCTTTCCTCATTTGAGAAGCTAGAATATTAGGCTATGGGAGGCTTCACAATTCCCTCCCCAACTCATATCCAATCATAAGCACCGTTTCCAAAGGGAGTCATCGATTAGAGATCAGGAGCAGAATTCCTGGCTGATTTATCTCCCCCCCAACCCCAATCCCTGCCTCACTGCACCAACCACCCCCCCCTCCCCCCACCGCACCCCCCCAACTACCTCACCCCAACCCAGTCCGTGGCACTGAGGCCATTGTCCTGCTTATACCACTTCTGGCTTTGCCTGGGATCAGCCTGAGTGAAGATAGAATGTGGGAATTTCCTGGTCTGCTTGGCTCAGTAAATGTACAGCAGCCAATGTGCATCAAGGTGATTCATTGTTTAGAATGTGCTTTGGGCCGTTTCTGACTGATGTGATAGGGTTCTGTAATAATGCTTGCTTATGCAAGCAGACAATACATTTAACCGAGGGCACAGAAGGAATAGTGTTACAGATTGCATTTGGACTGTCTTTATGTGGATGGATCACTTGACTGTGACTCCGGCATCAAATCAGAACGTGACAAAGGCAAACACAGCCCAGTCGACTGTGCAAACTCCTCCTCATTAACATCTGGGCCCTGCTGCCCAAGCTGGGAACGCTGTACCACAGCCCAATCCAGTAACAGCCTGACACGGTGGCCTGAACTTTCAAACAGGGGTCAGGAAAATTCCAACCCCTCCGCCTCAGGTATAAGTGCCCGCAAAGGCAAGGGTCTTCATTGCTGGCGGGGGGGGGGGCAGGTGTGGGCTGGAGTCAGGCCAGCTGACCCGGGAAGAAGTTTGGAGGCAGCCACAAAGACTGCTGGGTGCCAAGTTAGTTAGGCTGTTTAAAAGACCAGCCTTGGTGCTCTGGGAATTTGTCTCAGTTAGAATAAAAACACAGGCTTTCCAGTCCTTACCCCTCATCCCCCACATACTACCCATGCCCCATCCATGCCACCCCATGCCCCCATGTCAGGCTATGCCACCCACCATGTCCCCTCATGCCTCCCATGCCAAACTATAGCACTTCCATGTCCATCGACCCACCATACACTATATAGAACCAATGAACCTTATAATGGCGGTAGGATGTATAAAAAAAAATGCCTTACAAAAAGTAATTCATTTATTACTTTCCACTATGTTAAAAAAAAAGTAATTTCACTACAAGGCAATAAAAGTGTCAATCATTCAGATCCTTTAAAGTATCAAAAACAAAAACCACAAAGCTTTGAAACCACTTACCCTTGTGTAAACAAACATTGTGAAACTGACAGCAGAAATCAGCGAGCCTGATCTGTCAATCAAGAAATGTTTTCCCTGGGATGCAGCCCCAGTCAGCCTGACCCGGTGAAAGTTCAGCCCAGTCATACAGATTCAAGGCTTCTTAGACAGAACTTCCCAAACCTACGACCTCTACCACCCAGGACAAGGGCAGCAGATGCATGGGAACGCCACCACCTGCAAGTTCCCCTCCAAGTTACTCACCATCCTGACTTGGAACTATATTGACATTCCATCACTGTCGCTGGGTCAAAACCCTGGAACTACGTCTCTAATAGCACATGGGCTGCAGCGGTTCAAGAAGGCAGTTCACCACCACCTACTTATGGGCAATTAGGGTTGAGCAATAAATGGCCTAGCCAGAGATGTTCACATCTGAAAGTAAATAATAGAAACAAGAAGTTTTCATACAGGCCTATGTAATAAAGGAGCGAGGTGTTTCAGTCAGGCTGTGTGTTGCTGCCCTCTACTGGCAGAGGACTGTATAGCTGTGATTATCTCTCGATTTCACTGAACATTTAATGATTCACATTCTCTCTCCTTTGTCCTATTGTTACATCTTACTTAATAGTCTTGACAGCAGCTGATTAAAGAAAGTGCTTAGCAATTTCTCTTGAATGTGTGCTTTTCGGGATGCATTTGCTGCAGTTTGTTTACCTCAGCATTCTCCCTCGAGCACCTAGACTGGGTGTGTTGGATGGCAGAGGAGAACAATGGCTACGAGCTTTCCACGTACAGTTCCTCACACGACTGATACCTTTACTCCATCATTGGGGTTGGAACCTGACAGAAAGTGCACACATGGAGGGGGGATCAGGAGCCGGGGCTGATTTGAGGTCAGTTGAACAGTTCTTCATGTCACCTTGGCCGTGGGAACAGGAAAGGATTTTCAAATCCCTTCGCAGCCTTGCCCCACTCTCGCTGAATGAACTCTTGTAGCCGTATGGCTCAGCACCTTACTAACCACTCGCCTGGACCCTGGATTATTGCCCACTCCCTGCTCCTTCCATCAAACCATCCATGTTGATAGCTCCAGTGCAGTATGAGGGAGTGCTGCACTGCTAGATGTGCCATCTTTCGTGTGAGATGTTAAATTGAGACCCTGTCTGCCCCTTCAGGTGACTGTTAAAGATCCCATGGCACTATTTTGAAGAGCAGGGGTGATCTCCTGGTATCCTGGCCAATATTTATGCCTGAACCAACATCACATAAACAGATTACCTGGTAGTTATCACATTGCACTTTGCGCAATCTTGCTCTTTGAAAATTGACTGTTGTGTTTTTGACATTACAACAGTGATTACCTTCCACAAAGTACTTCATTGGCTGTAAAAAAGCCTTGTGATCATGAGGTTGTGAAAGACACTCTATAAATATAAACCTTTATTTTTCTAGCTCACTAATCTGCACAGTTTCTTCTTTTCCGATCCGTCCAATTGCCCCATTATTGTCAACAATACCTTTTATACACTCAACACAACAAGCAGCCTCTATTAAACATGAGCTCATACATGAACACATGTCTTAACTTGCACCAAGTACTATTCATCTATCACCCACTGTGCACACTGACCTACACTGACACCCTGTCTGGCAATGCCTCAATGTTAAAATTCTCATCCTTGTTTTCAAATCCCCCCATTGGCTCACCCTTCTCTATCTTGGTAACCTCTTCCGGCCCCACTTACAGGAACCCTATATTCCTTGAATTCTGGCCTCTTGTGCATCCTCAGTTTTCATCGCTCCACCATTGATGGACCTGCCTTCGACTGCCTAGGCCCTAAACTTTGGAATTCCCTCCCTAAACCTCTCCGCCTCTCTATCTCATTTTACTCCTTTCAGGGATTCCTTAAAACTTTATTTTATGACTAAGCATTTCATCACATGCCATAATATCTACTAATGTATCTTGGTGCTAATAATCACTCCTGTAAAGCACTTTGGGACATTTCACTACATTAAAGGTGCTATACAAATGCAGCTATGGAAATGGTTGGATGTACACATTCTACAGAAACTAATCCCATTTATGTTTTATTTTAGTTCACTCATGGGATGTGGGCATTGCTGGCTAGGCCAGCATTTATTGCCCATCCCTAATTACCCTGTTCAGAAGGCATTTAACAGTCAACCACATTGCTGTGGGTCTGGAGTCACATGTGGGCCAGACCAGGGAAGGGCAGCAGATTTCCTTCCCTAAAGGGCATTAGTGAACCAGATGGGTTCAATCGGCAATGGTTTCATGGTCATCATCAGACTTTTACTGTCTTACTGCCAAAATAATTTTCGATTGTGTCTAAACTGTGATAATTCTGTCAGTCCACTTTATGTTTGAGTGTGCGAGGACCTCGAGTGGCATTGCTCACACAAAAAGGTTGAAAAGAAATTAGGATCCAACTGGATAGAAGAGAAACATCCTTAAATACGATAAAATGCAAATTCTAGTGGGTGAGACTTTCCTGTGACACTGCACCGCTAGAGATTTCTAGCCATCCCCGTGGTCCTGTCCTGGGTCTAAATTTGGAGCAGAAATCAGGAGCAGTCTGAAGATCTGTCTCAGGCCTGGGGAAGATGATCAGTGTAGCACCTTCCTGCAGAGTCCATGGGGCTGAGATTCCAACCCAACATTTAAATGGAATGTTAATGCAATGATTTTTTCATCCCCGCAATTGTGCAATTTTTACTTAAGTCAGTAAACTAGGTCACAACCTTTGACCCCTCTGACATGTACATTTGTCCTTCTCCCGGGGAAGAGGGAAGGGCAAGTGCACAGTGGTCTGGGACTGGATCTTTTGGGAGCTGATGGCTAAATGAGGGGGGCAATTGTGTAGTGGTGTTGTCACTGACTAGTATTCTAGAGAGCCAGGGTAATGCTCTGGGGAGCAGGGTTCAAATCCCACCATGGCAGATGGTGAAATTTGAATTCAATTAAAAGTCTGATAATGACCATGAAACCATTGCCAACTAACCCCCTTTAGGGAAGGAAATCTGCTGTCCTTGTCTGGTCTGCTGGCCTACATGTGACTCCAGACTCTTAAATGCCCCCTGAATAAGGGTAATCAGGGGTAGGCAGTAAATGCTGGCTTTGCCAGTGATGCCCACATCCAATGAATTAAAAAAAAACACTTGTAGTACCAGGCCAAGCAATGAGCCTCACCAACATCCAGATGACATTGGCTTGGCACACAAAACCCCAGGGGTCAATATAATTTATAGATATAATATTGTGCCTTGTGTTTGATAAGGAAGGGAATGACATAGTGATAGTACAATGTAGGGAATATCAATTAAAAAATAAAGAACCACAAATTGTAATTGTGTCAATTCATATATACAGCCTAAAACAATGCCACTAAATTTACATTTGTACAGTTTACAATTGTCACTATGTGTTTATAACCCTGTATTTATAAGTGTATGTTGTGGTAATCTGAGATGCAATACACTTTTAGAGAATGTAAGCAGATTGACCACGTGATTGTATTGCCCAATTGCTGTGTGTCGCGGGCTACATTGTTAATCAGTAGTTTTAGAATGGGTTTGGTTTTGAGAAGCACACATGTTAGTTCTCCATCACTTATGTAAATAAACAGCATGTGCTTCATTTCAAAAATGGGCTCTTTGTTTAAATCGTTTTGATTACCAACTCATTTATCAGTAGATAGGCGTGCAACCGTGCTCACTGAACAAGCGACCGGACAGGAGGAACACAACAACAGGCAACGAGGCCAAACGTGACCAGTCAATGACGCCAGGGAAAGCCGCAGGAATTAAACAGAAGCAAATCGGCCGTACCCAGCAGGTGATTGTAAGTACAGCCTTCATCATAGTCGCTCGAGTTATCTCTCTCCAGTATGCCACAGTTTGGCCGTATCGAACCTTTTGATCGGACCACCGATGACTAGTCAGGTTATATTGAACGCCTCGTGTTTTTCTTTTTGGTCAATGACATATCAGGGGAGGAGGGGAGGAGAAGAGGTGAGCGATCCTCTTATTCGTGTGTGGCAATCAAACATATGGCCTAATTCGTCGTCTAACAGCATCCAACATCCCAGATTCCAAGAGCTTTGATGAGTTGGTAAAGCTTGTGAAAAGCCACTTTCAGCTGAAACTCTTGGTAACAACACAGCTTTTTAAATTTAATTCGAGGTGTCGCGCCACTGGAGAGACGGTCGCCTGCTATATAGCAGCCTTAAAACAACTGACAGAGCACTGTGAGTTCGGGACATCGATTAACAATATGCTAGTATATATTAGTATGTGAGATTAGTGAAGACGCCATTCAAAAAAGGTTGTTGTCAGAAATGAATTTAGACTTCAGCACGGCGCTGGAGTTGGTGCTCACATTGGAGACGCAGCCAGGGACTCAGAAGCAATCAAGGGAGCACCAAAATGGCGCCGTCCTTCACATCAGGAGGGAGGCACCGGTTAGAAATGGCGCAAAAGTGCAGGGCTCCAGGGAAAGGCAGGAAACAACCATCATTAACAGACCAGCAAAAAGCAATGGTTTAACAGAGAAAACTTACAATTGTAATGACAGAGATGGAGCCAGACAGCCTATAAATGAACGACAATTTAAAAGAATTGAATGTTTCTTCTGCCATCGTAATGGACACATTATGCGACATTGTAGACTCATAGACTCATAGACGTTTACAGCATAGAAAGAGGCCATTTGGCCCATCGTGTCCGCACCAGTCAACAAAGACCTGACTACACTAATCCCATTTTACAGCGCTTGGCCCATAGCCCTGGAGGCTATGGCAACGCAAGTGAATATCTAAATTCACCTTAAATGTTATGAGAGCTTCTGACTCAACCACTCTTTCAGGCAGTGAGTTCCAGACTCCCGCCACCCCCTGGGTGAAAAAATTTCCCCTCAACTCCCCTCTTAGCCTTCTACCTCTTACCTTAAATCTATGCCCCCTGGTAATTGGCCCCTCTACTAATGGAAAAAGTGCCTTCTTATCCACCCTATCTATGCCCCTTATAATCTTATACACCTCTATCAGGTCCCCTCTCAACTTTCACTGCTCCAAGGGAAACAACCCCAGCCTATCCAATCTTTCCTCATATCTCAGACTCTCCATCCCAGGCAACATCTTGGTAAATCTCCTCTGCACCCTCTCCAGTGCAATCACATTCTTCCTATAATGTGGTGACCAGAACTGCACACAGTACTCCAGGTGTGGCCTAACCAATGTTTTATACAGTTCCTGCATAAGCTCCCTGCTCTTGTATTCTATGCCTCAGCTAATAAAGGCAAGTACCCTATTTGCCGTCTTAACCACCTTATCTACCTGCCCTGTTACCTTCAGGGATCTGTGGATATATGCACCAAGGTCCCTCTGATATTCAGTATTTTCCAGGGTCCTACCAATCATAATGTAATCCCTTGCCTTGTTAGCCCTTCCCAAGTGTGTTACCTCACACTTTTCTGGGTTGAATTCCATTTGCCACTGCTCTGCCCACCTGACCAATCCATTGATATCCTCCTGCAGTTTACGACTATCCTCCTTACTATTTACCACTCTACCAATTTTCGTGTCATCTGTGAACTTCTTTATCACACCCCCTACATTGAAGTCCAAATCATTTATGTGCACCACAAATAGCAAGGGCCCCAGCACTGAGTCCTGTGGAACCCCACTGGAAACAGACTTCCAGTCACGGAAACATCCCTCTACCATCACCCTCTGCTTCCTGCCTCTCAGCCAATTTTGGATCCAATGTGCCACTTTGCCTTGGATCCCATGGGCTCTTACTTTCTTGACTAACCTGCAATGAGGGACCTTATCAAAAGCCTTGCCAAAGTCCCTGTAGGCCACATCAAATGCATTACCCTCATCAACACTCCTGGTTACCTCTTCAAAAAATTCGAACAAGTTTGTCAAACATGGCCTTCCTGTAACAAATCCATGCTGATTCTCCCTGATTAATCCATATCTCTCCAAGTGCAGATATATTCTGTCCCTCAGAATTCTTTTTAGTAACTTCCCCACCACTGAGATTAGACTGACTGGCCTGTAATTTCCTGGTCTATCCCTTCACCCCTTTTTTAATAACGGGACAACATTAGCAATCCTCCAGTCCTCTGGCACCTCACCTGTGACCAGAGAGGATTTGAAAATTACTGCCAGGGCCCCTGATATCTCTTCCTTTGCCTCCCTCAACAGCCTGGGATACATCTCATCCGGGCCTGCGGATTTATCCACTTTTAAAACCGCTAAACCCGTTAGTATCTCCTCTCTCTCTATGTTAATTTCCTCTAACATTTCACAGTTCTCCACCCTGATGTCTATATCTGCGTCGTCCTTTTCCATTGTGAAGACCGATGCAAAGTATTCATTGAGGACTGTACCCATGTCTTCCAGGTCCACACGCAGATTACCTCTATGGTCCCTAATTGGCCCTAATCCTTCCCTAGTTATTCTCTTGCCCTTTATATATTTAAAAAACCCCTTTGGCTTTTCCTTTATTCTACCCAGCAATGCTTTCTCATGCACTCTCTTAGCTTTCCTAATTTCCTTTTTAAGTTCCCCACTGTACTTTTTATACTCCTCTAAGGACTCTTCCATATTGAGCCCTTGGTATCTGCCATAATCTTCTCTTTTTTTCTTAATCCTAACCTTTATGTCACTTGACATCCAGGGTTCTCTGGACTTGGTCCCCCCCACTTTGTCTTTACAGGAACATATTTGCCCTGCACACTCATTATTTTCTCCTTGAATGCCCCCCACTGCTCTGACACTGTTTTATCTGCCAGTAGCTGCTCCCAGTCCACTTGGGCCAAATTGTATCTCATCTTAGTAAAATTAGTCTTTCCCTAGTTTAGAACTTTTATTTCCAGCCCAACCTTATCCTTTTCCATAACTATCCTAAATCTAACTGAGCTATGGTCACTATCTCCAAAATGCTCCCCTACTTCCACCTGCCCGGCTCATTTCCGAATATTCGATACAGAACTGCCCCCTCCCTTATTGGGTTTTCTATGTACTGGCTAAAAAAGTTCTCCTGGATGCAACTTAAGAATTTTGCTCCCTCTCTACCTTGCACATTAAAACCATCCCAGTTAATATTTGGGTAGTTAAAATCCCCTATTATTACTACCTTATTATTCTTACACTTCCCTGAAATTTGATTATATACTTGACCCGCTATCTCTCCCTAACTGTTTGGGGGCCTATAGTACACACCCAACAGCGTGTTTGCCCCTTTTGTGTTTTACTTCTACCCATATGGCCTCATTTGATGATCTCTCAAGATATCATCTCTCCTCATTGATATAATTGATTCCTTGATCAATATTGTGACCCCCCCTCCTCTCCTATCCCCCCCCCATATCTCGTCTGAATACCCTATAATCAGGAATGTTGAGCTGCCAATCCTGCCCTTTTAGCCAAGTCTCGGTCATAGCTATGATATCATACTCCCATGTGCCTACCTGTGCCCTCAGCTCATCTATCTTATTCCTCAGGCTCCTTGCATTAAAATATATTCCATTTAGCTTTGTTAAACTCACTTCTTTCTTATCTAGCCTTTGTTTCCTCTGCCTTCCAGACTCATCAGTGTTTTAACTTCTAATTCCATCTCAGCTTCTCTTCCCTCTGAACTACTTTTCAGGATCCCATCCCTGTGCCAATTTAGTTTCAATCCGCCCCAACAGCATTAACAAACCTCCCCGCGAGGATGTTGGTCCCGTTCCTCACTGCTGTGTGGCCGTGGGAGTAATCCGGAGATTACTACCTTTGAAGTCCTGCTTTTCAATTTCCTACCTAACTCCCTAAAATCTGCTTACAGGGCCGCATTTCTCTCTCTTCCTATGTCATTGGTCCCAACATGGATCATGATCTCTGGCTGTGCACCCTCCCCCTTCAGAAAGCCCTGCAGCCGTTCTGTGACTTCCTTGACCCTGGCACCAGGGAGGCAAAATACTATCCTGGAGTCATGTTTATGGCCACAGAGGTGCCTGTCTACTCCCCTCAGTAACGAATCCCCTACCACTATTGCCTTTCCACACTTCTTCCTCCTCCCTGAGCAGCTGGACCACCCACAGTGCCATGGCCCTGGCTCTGGTTGGCCTCCACAGAGGAACCGTCACTCTCACCAGTTTCCAAGGCAGAAAAGCGGCTTGCAAGCGAGATGCACTCGGGGGATTCCCTCACTACCTGCCTGATCCCCTTCTTCTGTCTGGCAGTCACCCATTCCCTCTTTGCTTGCACTTCCTTAAACTGCAGGGTGACCACATCCTGAAATGTGCTATCCACGAACCTCAGTCTCGTGAATGCACTGCAGTGCCCCAAGATGTTGCTCAAGCTCCAAAACCCAGAGCTCGAGTTGCTTCAGTTGGAGGCGCCTCCTGCTCACATGGTCATCCAGACCGCCAGGAGCAGCTAGGATTTCCCACATAGCACAGGATGTGCAAATCATGGGACTGACCTCCCCAGACATCTTAACTAAATAGAATATGGTTCCTTGCTTTTATTTTACCTTTACTCCTACTTGAGTATAGACTAGATGCTAGATCCTCTAGATAGACTAAATCCTCTAGGTGCTGCTGACTACCTGTACCGGGGTCCTCCTCTTGCATTCTCCTCTAGGTGCTGCTGACTGCCTGTCCTAGGGTCCTCCTCTCGCATTCTCCTCTAGGTGCTGCTGACTGCCTGTCCCAGGGTCCTCCTCTTGCACTCTCTTCTAAGTGCTGCGGACTGCCTGTCCTAGGGTCCTCCTCTTGCACTTCATCACTTAATCACACAGATTAAGACAAAACTTTTAGCAAAAAGGTAGAAATTGTGAAATCAACATAATAGAGGAACCAGAAGAAACAGAACCAGATATTTACTCACTATACCACTTAAAAATGGATAAAACAGAGCCAACCTACGTGACAGTGAAAGTCAATGAGAAATCCATCCAAATGGAGGTGGATACAGGGGCATCCACGACAGTTATAGGGGATCATATGTTCAAATATCTGAATGGGGGAGACCATCCATTAAATCTGGATAATTCAGATGCTAAGTTAAAGACGTATACTGGTGAAGACATAAGAGGTATACGCAAGGTTCCAATACAGTATGGAAATCAGTCTCTTAATCTACCCCTAATAGTGGTATCAGGGGGGTGGGTCCACGTCTACTTGGTTGGAACTGGCTTAAGGAAATAAAGTTGGAGTGGATTTTTCAACTCAGAATGAAGGATTTGCAAGAATTATTACAGAAATATGCTTCAGTTTTCAGGGAGGAGCTTGGGAAGATTCAGGGGCTGCAAACTAAAATTCCCATGGATCCTGGGGCAACCCCTAGATTCTTGAAGGTGAGGCCAGTGCCCTATGCATTACGAGAAAAAGTTGATATTGAATTAGACAGGCTGGGAAGGTTGGGAGTCTTACAACCTCTACAATTTTCCAAATGGGCAGCAGCCATAGTTCCAGTACTAAAGTCTGACCAGAGTGTGCGAATATGCGGGGACCACAAGTTGACCGTTAACAAAGTGGCCAGACTTGACAGGTACCTGTACCAAAAATTGATGAATTGTACTCCAAGCTGGCAGGGGGAACCACATATAGGAAGCTCGACATGAGTCATTCTTACCAGCAAGTCGAACTAGAAAAGGCCTCTCGGGATTTTGTGACTATCAACACACATCGGGGGTTATACCAATAAACCCGGTTACCCTTCGGAGTCTCATCGGCTTGTGCCATTTTCCAACGGACTATGGAAAATTTACTTCAAGGGCTGCCCATGTTATGGTTTAAGTCGATAGTCCTAGTAACAGGACTAACTGCTGAAGAACACCTGGCTAACCTGGAAGAGGTGTTGAAGCGTTTCTCAAAGCAGGAGTACGTTTGAAAAGAGAAAAATGTATCTTCCAAGCAAAAGAAATGTTTTACCTAGGCCATAGGGTCGACCCGCAGGGCCATCACCCAGCGGAAGAAAAGGTGAGAGCTATTTGTGAGGCGCCAGCACCGAGAAACACCACAGAACTCAAGTCCTCCTTGGGAACGATTAATTATTGTGGCCATTTTCTCCCAAATTAATCAACAGTACTGGCTCCATTATATGGTTTGCCCTGGCAAGCTCCACAACAAGATGCTTTTATGATGGTAAAGCAGTTGCTACATTCATCGGCCCCATTGGGAATAAGTTTTGACCTGTGATGCAGCACCTTACGGAGAAGGGGCAGTACTCTCCCACTGGCTGGTGGATGGCCCACACGGCCCATTGGTTATGTCTCAAGAACACTCAGTGTTGCAGAACGATGATACTCACTAATCGAGAAAGAAGGCTTATCCATTATATTTGGCATTAGGAAGCTCCACCAATACATTCACTTTACCATTGTATCTGATCACAAGCCACTACTTGCTTTGTTCAGCGAAGACAAGGCAATACCCTCAATCGCCTCTGCACGCATCCAAAGGTGGGCACTGATTCTAGCTGCTTGCAAAAATATGTTTATCCACCGGCCGGTTAGCCAGATCGCAAATGCTGATGCCCTGAGCCGATTACCTCTAAAGGACAGCAAAGTGAATGTCCCAATTCCCCAAGAACTTGTCTTCTTATTAAACTTTCTGCATTCGTCACCAGTACATTTCCCAACAAATAAGAGAGTGGACAGACAGCGATCCAGTTTTATCTCACGTAAGGGGACAAGTCTTACAGGGATGGTCTAACGAGCCAAAGTCTGACGAAATGTAGCCCCATTTTAACAAGAGATATGAGCTCACCTGCCAGGATGGCATCTTGCTGAGGGAAGCGAGAGTCACTGTGCCTCCCAGAGGAAGAAAGCCATTATTGACCGAATTATATAGTGCTCACCCCGGCATCTCTAGAATGAAAATTTTGGCGTGCAGCTACTTATGGTGGCCAAGGATGGGCACAGAAATCGAAAACTTAGTCAAGAGCTGCATACAGTGCCAACAGGTACAGAAATTGCCCCCTTCTGCTCCATTGCATCCCTGGGAATGGCCAGGAAGGCAATGGGCCTGCCTCCACATTGATTATGTGGGGCCTTTGTTGGGCACAATGTTCCTCCTGATCATAGATGCTCACTCGAAGTGGATGGATGTATACGAGGTGAGATCACCCACATCTGCCACCACCATAGACAGATTGCATCAGAGTTTTGCGATACACGGGTTACCAGAGGTAATAGTGTCTGATAATGGAACAGCATTCCCCAGCAGGCAAGTCCAAAGATTTACAAGTCTCAATGGCATAACACACGTTAAGACCTCGCCATACCACCCTGCATCCAATGGTTTAGCCGAGAGGGCAGTCCAGACCATCAAGTCCGGAATGATAAAACTGGATGGAGACTTTATTGCAACTAGATTATCACGCTTCCTATTCAATTATATTACTACGCCACACATGAACACCGGTTATTGCCCCTGCAGGGTTATTGATGAAGAGATGTGTCCGAACACGTTTGAGCCTCATAAGGCCGAATTTAAGGGGGAAGGTAGAGAGAAGTCAGGAGGCCCAGAAAAATGGACACGATTACCACAGTCATGAAAGAAACTTCACTGTTGAAGACACAGTTTTTGCAAAGAACTTTGGAGATGGGCTCAAATGGTTATCAGGTGTAGTTAGTGCAGTGGCAGGACCCCTTTCCTATCACATATCGGTTGAAGGTCTGAGGTGCAATGTACCTTTAAGAGAATGTAAGCAGATTGACCATGCGCTTGTATTACCCAATTGCTGTGTAGCGCGGGCTACACTGTTAATCAGTAGTTTTAGAATGGGTTTGGTTTTGAGAAGCACACATGTGTTAGTTCTCCGTCACTTATGTGAATAAACAGCATATGCTTCATTTTACAATGGGCTCTTCGTCTACATCGTTTTGATTACCAACTCATTTATCAGTAGATAGGTGTGCAACCGTGCTCACTGAACAAGCAACTGGATAAGAGGAACGTAACATATGTTTACAGCCCTAAGTGTGTTTATAGTCCTCAACTTGTAAGTATGCGTTTACAGGCCTATATTTGTGTCAGTGTGCATTTAGAACTTTATTTGTAAATGTGTTTAGTGCCCTGTTTTTGCCAGTGTGTGTTTATAGCTCTGTAATTGTCATTGGTGTTTACAGCCTTGTATTTGTGAGTGTGTATGTCAGTGTATGTTTACACCCCTATATTAGCCAGTGTGTGTTTAGTGTCCTTTATTTGTCAGCGTGTGTCTGTAGCCTGGTATATTTGTGTTTATAGCCCTGTATTTGTCAATGCGTGTCTATAGCACAGTATTTGAAAATGTGTTTTTGCAGCTTTGCATTTATTCAGTGTGTGTCTATAGCCCTGTATTTATCAATGTGTGATCGCAGCCCTGTATTTGTCAGAGTGTGTTTACAGCTCTGTATTTGTCAGTGTGTGTTTACAGCTCTGTATTTGTCAGTGTGTGTTTACAGCTCTGTTTTTGTCAGTGTGCGTTTACAGCTCTGTATTTGTCAGTGTGCGTTTACAGCCCTATTTTTACCAGTGTGCGTTTACAGCCATGTTTTTGTCAGTGTGCGTTTACAGCCCTATTTTTACCAGTGTGCGTTTACAGCCCTGTTTTTGTCAGTGTGCATTTACAACCCTGTTTTTGTTAGTGTGCATTTACAGCCCTGTTTTTGTCATTGTGCATTTACAACCCTGTTTTTACCAGTGTGCGTTTACAGCCCTGTTTTTGTCAGTGTGCATTTACAGCTCTGTTTTTGTCAGTGTGCATTTACAACCCTGTTTTTACCAGTGTGCGTTTACAGCCCTGTTTTTGTCAGTGTGCGTTTACAGCTCTGTTTTTGTCAGTGTGCGTTTACAGCCCTGTTTTTGTCAGTGTGCATTTACAGCCCTGTTTTTGTCAGTGTGCATTTACAGCCCTGTTTTTGTCAGTGTGCATTTACAGCCCTGTTTTTGTCAGTGTGCGTTTACAGCCCTGTTTTTGTCAGTGTGCGTTTACAGCCCTGTATATGTCAGTGGGTGTTTACAGCCCTGAATGTGTCAGTGTGTGTTTACAGCTCTGTATTTGTCAATGTGTGTCTATAGCCCTGTGTTTGTCAGTGTGTGTTTACAGCTCTGTATTTGTCAGTGTGTGTTTATAGCCCTGTGTTTGTCAGTGTGTGTTTACAGCTCTGTAGTTGTCAGCATGTATTTACAGCACTGTATTTTTCTGTTTTGTCTTTAGCCCTGTATTTGACTGCCCGTGTTTACAGCTCTGTATTTGTCAGTGTGTGTTTATAGCCTGTATTTGTCAGTGTGTGTTCACAGCCCTGTATTTGCCAGTTTATGTCTATAGCCCTATATTTGTCAGTGAGTGTTTACCGCCCTGTATTTGTCTGTGTGTGTCTATAGCCCTGTACTTGTCAGTGTTGTTTACAGCCTTGCATTTGTCACTGTGTGATTACAGCCCTGTATTTGTCACTGTGTGTTTACAGCTCTGAACTCTCAGTGTGTTTCTAACGCCCTGTATTTGTCAGTGAGTGTCTATAGCCCTGTATTTGTCAGTGTGTGTTCACAGCCCTGTATTTCTCAGTGCGTGCCTGTATCCCAGTATTTTTGTGTTTACAGCCCTGTATTTGTCAGTGCGTGTTCAGTGCTCTGTACATGTCAATTTTTAATTCAGCCCTGTATTTATACAGTGTGAGTCTATAGCCCTGTATTTGTCAGCGTTTGTTTATAGCCCTGTGTATGTCAGTTTGTTTTTATAGCTCTGTACTTCTCAATGTGTTTTTACAGGCCTGTCCTTGTTAGTGGACCTATATCCCTGTTTTTGTCAGTGTGTGTTTACAGCCCTGAATATGTCAGTGTGTGTTTAGAGCTCTGTATTTGTCAGTGTGTGTGTTTACAGCCTTGCATTTGTCAGTGTGTGTTTACAGCCTTGCATTTGTCAGTGTGTGTTTACAGCCTTGCATTTGTCAGTGTGTGTTTACAGCCTTGCATTTGTCAGTGTGTGTTTACAGCCTTGCATTTGTCAGTGTGTGTTTACAGCCTTGCATTTATCAGTTTGTGTGTTTACAGCCTTGCATTTGTCAGTTTGTGTGCTTACAGCCTTGCATTTGTCAGTTTGTGTGTTTACAGCTTTGCATTTGTCAGTTTGTGTGTTTACAGCCTTGCATTTGTCAGTTTGTGTGTTTACAGCCTTGCATTTGTCAGTTTGTGTGTTTACAGCCCTGTTTTTGTCAGTGTGTTTAGAGTTCTCTATTTGCCAGTGTGTGTTTACAGCACTGTATCTGTCAGTGTGTGTCTATAGCCCTGGAATTATCATTGTGTGCCCATAGACCTATATTTGTCATTGTGTGTCTATAGACCTCTATTTGAACATTTACAGTATTTGTCTGTGTGTGTTTACAGCCCAGTAATTGCCAGTGTGTGTTTACAGCCCTTTATTTGTCAGTGTGTTTCTGCATCCCTGTAAATGTCAGTACATTTTTACAGTCCTGTTTTGTCAGTGTGTTTCTGTATCCCTGTAAATGTCAATGCGTTTTTACAGTCCTGTATTTGTCAGTCTGTTTCTGTATCCCTGTAAATGTCAGTGTGTGCTTGCAGCCCTGAATTTGTCAGTGTGTTTCTGTATCCCTGTAAATGTCAGTGTGTGCTTACAGCCCTGTATTTGTCAGTGAGTGTTTGCAGCCCCATATTTGTAGGCGTGTACATAGACCTCTATTTGTCAGTGTGTGTTTACAGCCCTGTATTTGTCAGTGTGTGTCTATAGGCCTCTATTTGTCAGTGTATGTCTATAGTCCTGTATTTGTCAGTGTGTGTTTACAGCTTTGTATTTCTCAGTGTGTGTTTATAGCCCAGTAATTGCCGGTCCATTTTTACAGTCTTGTATTTGTCAGTGTGTTTCTGTATCCCTGTAATTGTCAGTGTATGTTTACAGCTCTGTATTTGTCAGTGTGTGTTTATAGCCCTGTATTTGTCAGTGTGTGTTTACAGCCCTGTAATGGTAAGTGTGTCTTTACTGGCCTGTATTTAACAGTCTATGTTTACACCCCTGTATTGGTCAGTGTCTGAATTTTGCTCTGTATTTGTCAGTGTGTTAACAGCCCTGTATTTGTCAGTGTGTTTACAGCCCTGTATTTGTCAGTGTGTGTCTATAGATCTCTGTTTGTCAGTGTTCGTCTATAGCCCTTTATTTGTCAGTGAGCGTTTACAGCTCTGTATTTGTCAGTGTATGTCTATAGTCCTGTATTTGTCAGTGTGTTTCTATAGCCCTGTATTTCTCAGTGTGTGTTTATAGCTCTGTGTTTGCCAGTGTGTGTCTATAGACTTGTATTTGTCCATGTGTCTTTATAGCTCCGTATCTGTCAGTGTGTATTTACAGCTTTGTATTTATCAGTGTCCCTTTATAGCCCAGTAATTGCCATTGTGTGTTTACAGTCCTGTATTTGTAAGTGTGTGTCTATAGCCCTGTATTTGTCAGTGTGTGTCTATAGCCCTGTATATGTCGTGTGTGTCTATAGCCCTGTATTTGTCAGTGTATTTCTATAGCCCTGTTTTTGTCAGTGTGTGTTTAGAGCTCTGTATTTGTCAGTGTGTGTTTATAGCTCTGTGTTTGCCAGTGTGTGTCTATAGACTTGTATTTGTCCATGTGTGTTTACAGCTCTGTATTTGTCAGTGTGTATTACAGCTTTGTATTTATCAGTGTCCCTTTATAGTCCAGTAATTGCCATTGTGTGTTTACAGTCCTGTATTTGTAAGTGTGTGTCTATAGACCTGTATTTGTCTGCCTGTGTTTACAGCTTTGTATTTGTCAGTGTGCGTTTATGGCTCTGTTTGTCAGTGCATATTTACAGCCGTGAATTTGTCAGTGTTTCTTTAGAGCCTTGTATTTTTCACTGTGTTTTCAGCCCTGTATTTGCCACTGTGTTTTTACAGCTCTGCATTGTCAGAGTGTGATTACAGCCCTGTATGTGTCAGCATGTTTTGCTCTGTATTTGTCATAGTTGTTTACAGCTTTGTATTTATCAGTGTGTGTTTAGAGCCCCGTAGTGGTCAATGAGTGTTTACAGCCCTGTATTTGTCAGTGTTTGGTTAGAGCTCTGTATTTGTCAATGTTTGTTTACAGCCTTGTACTTGTCAATGTGTGTTTACAGCCCTGTATTTATCAGTGTTTGTATAGAGCTCGGTATTTGTCAGCGTGTATTTACCGTTCTTTTGTCAGTGTGTGTGTATAGCCCTGTATTTGCCAGTGCTTGTTTACAATCCTGTATTTTTGAGTGTGTGCTTATAGCCCTATGTTTGTCAGTGTATTTCAAAATCCCTGTACTTGTCAGTGTGTGTTTACAGCCCTGTATTTTTTAGTGTGTGGCTATAGCTCTGTATTTGTGAACATGTATATACAACCCTGTATTTGTCAGTGTGTCTATAGCCCTGTGTTTGTCTGTCTTTGTTTACAGCCCTGTATTTGTCAGTGTGTGTTTACAGCCCTGTATTTGTCAGTGTGTGTTTACAGCCCTGTATTTGTCAGTGTGTGTTTACAGCTCTGTATTTGTCAGTGTGTATTTACAGCCCTGTATTTGTCAGTGTGTGTTTACAGCTCTGTATTTGTCAGTGTGTGTTTACAGCCCTGTATTTGTCAGTGTGTGTTTACAGCCCTGTATTTGTCAGTGTGTGTTTATAGGCCTGTATTTGTCAGTGTGTGTTTACAGCCCTGTATTTGTCAGTGTGTGTTTACAGCTCTGTATTTGTCAGTGTGTGTTTACAGCCCTGTATTTGTCAGTGTGTGTTTACAGCCCTGTATTTGTCAGTGTGTGTTTACAGCCCTGTATTTGTCAGTGTGTGTTTACAGCTCTGTATTTGTAAGTGTGTGTTTACAGCTCTGTATTTGTCAGTGTGTGTTTACAGCCCTGTATTTGTCAGTGTGTGTTTACAGCACTGTATTTGTCAGTGTGTGTTTACAGCTTTGTATTTGTCAGGGTATGTTTATAGCCCTGTATTATAAGTGTGTGTTTACAGCTCTGTATTTGTCAGTCTGTGTTTACAGCTTTGTATTTTTCAGCGCGTCTTTGCAGCACAGTATTTGTCAGTGTGTGTTTGCAGCTCTCTAGTGTCAGTTTGTGAATATGGCCCTGTATTTGTCAGTGTGTGTTTACAGCTTTATATTTGTCAGTGTGCATTTACAGACCTGTATTTGGCAGTGGATGTTGCAGCTGCATATTTGTCAGTGTGTGTTTACAGATGTGTATTTGTAAATGTGTGTTTACAGCTCTGTATTTGTTGGTGTGTGTTTTCAGTCGTGTATATGTCAGTGTGTGTTTACAGTGCTGTACATGTCAGTGTGAATTGACAGTCCTGTATTTGTCAGCCTGTGTTTACAGTCATGTATTTGTCAGTGTGACTATATATGTCTGTATTTGTTAGTTTGTGCTTACAGCCCTGTATTTATCAGTGTTTGTGTAGAGCTCTGTATTTGTCAGTGTGTGTTTACCGCTCTGTGTTAGTCGGTGTCTATTTACAGCTTTGTAATTATCAGTGTGTGCGTATAGCCCTGCATTTGTCAGTGTATTTCTATCCCTGTATTTGTAAGTGTTTGTTTACAGGCCAGTATTTGTCAGTGTATATTTATAGCCCTGTATTTGTCAGCATGTTTCTACAGCCCTGTATTTGTCAGTGTGTATTTATAGCCCTGTATTTGTCAGTGTGTATTTATAGTCCTGTATTTGTCAGTGTGTGTCTATAGCCCTGTAATTATCTGCTTGTGTTCACAGCCCTGTATTTGACTATTTGTCAGTGATTTTTTTATAGCTCTGTGTTTGTCAGTGCGTTTTTACAGCACTTTATTTTTTAATGCGTTTTTGCAGCTCTCTGTTTGTCAATGTGTATCTATTACCCTGTATTTCTAAGTGTTTCTTTATAGCCCTGTATTTGTCAGTGTGTGTTACAACACTGTATATGTCTGTGTATGTTTACAGCTCTGCATTTGCCAGTGAACGTTTACAGCCCTGTAATTTTCACTATGGCCAAGATTTCCCAGTCGGGTAAAATGACGCGCGGTGACATCAGGCGGAACTCCCGACATCATCGTGCCCTATTTAAATTTTCAGGAAGGCGGGGGCTCAGCAGAATCAGCTGTGCATCTGCCGACCTGTCAATGGCCAATTGAGGCCATTGACAGAGTTATTGAAGTAATTAATGTACCTGCCCGTCCAACCTTAAGGTTGGCGGGCAGGCCAGGAGCCCTGGCGGGCATTAGGAAAAGCCATCCACGGGCGGGATGAGGTTTCATGTAGGCTTTAAAAAATATAATTAAACAGAATCCAAAAGTGATGGACATGTCCCAACTCATGTGACAGTGTCGCATGCGGGGACATGTCAGGGAAATTTTTTTTTCTATTTTTAACATTTTTTTACTATAGAGCCGATCTCCCTGAGCAGCACTTAGCCTCAGGAGATCTCGGTTTAGGGATTCCCCACCCCCCTGCCCGCACAGGGAGTGCATAGTGCTTCCATGCAGATGTCACGCTGGGTGGGCCTTAATTGGCCCACCCACATAAAATGGCAGCGTGCCCCCAATTGGGGCGCCAATCAGAGGTGTACCCGCTCCTCAACTTCCCCTCCAATGGGGGCGAAAATCCTGTCCTATGTGTACTGCCCTGTTTTGTCAGTCTGTGTTTACAGCACTCCATTTGTCACTGTGTTTACAGCTCCTTGTTTGTCAGTGCGTATCTATCGCCCTGTAATTTTCAGTGTGTGTTAAAATCCCTGTGTATGTCATTGTGTGTTTGCAGCCCTGTATTTGTCACTTTGTGTCTGTCGACCTGTATTTGTTGGCGTGTGCTTACAGCTCTGTATTTGTAAGTGGGTTGAGAGCCCTGTATTTGCCTGTCTGTATTTACAACCCTGTACTTGTCAGTGGGTGTTTACAGCCCTGTATTTGTCAATGTGTGTTTACAGCCCTGTATTTGTTAACCTCCTTACAGTTCTGTATTTGTCAGTGCGTTTTTACAGCACTCAATTTTTCAGTGTGTTTTTGCAGCTGTGTTTGTCAATGTGTATCTATAACCCTCTTTTTCTGAGTGTATCTTTATAACCCTATATTTGTCAGTGTGTGTTTACAGCTCTCTACTTGTCAGTGTGTAACAATAGCCCTGTATTTGTCAGTGTGTGTTACAACACTGTATATGTCTGTGTATGTTTACAGCTCTGTATTTGTCAGTGAACATTTACAGCCCTGTAATTTTCACTATGGCCAAGATTTCCTGGTCGGCAGGCAGGGGGCGGGGACCGCTTGCCGATGCGTAAAATAACAGGCAGTGATGTCAGGCGGAACTCCCGACATCATCGCGCCCCATTTAAATTTTCAGGTAGGCGGGGGCTCAGCAGAATCAGCTGTGCGACTGCCGACCTGTCAATGGCCAATTGAGGCCATTGACAGAGTCATTGAAGTAATTAATGTACCTGCCCGTCTAACCTTAAGGTTGGCGGGCAGGCCAGGAGCCCTGGCGGGCATTAGAAAAAGCCATCCACGGGCGGGATGAGGTTTCATGTAGGTTTTTAAAAACATAATTAAACTGAATTTAGAAGTGGACATGTCCCAACTCATGTGACAGTGTCACATGAGGGGACATGTCATGGAAATTTTTTTTTTCTCTATTTTTAACATTTTTTACTGTAGAGCCGATCTCACTGAGCAGGAGATCTCGGTTTAGGGATTTCCCCCCCACCACCCGCACAGGGAGTGCATAGTGCTTCCATGCAGATGTCACGCTGGGTGGGCCTTAATTGATCCTCCCACATAAAATGGCAGCGTGCCCCCAATTGGGGCGCCGATCAGAGGTGTACCTCCTCACGCCCGCTCTTTAACTTGCCTCCCAACGGGGCGAAAATCCTGTCCTATGTGTACAGCCCTGTTTTGTCAGTCGGTGTTTACAGCACTCCATTTGTCACTGTGTTTACAGCTCCTTGTTTGTCAGTGCGTATCTATCGCCCTGTAATTTTCAGTGTGTGTTAAAACCCCTGTGTATGTCATTGTGTGTTTACAGTCCTGTATTTGTCAGTGCGTATCTACAGCCCTGCACTTATCAATGTGTGTTTACAGCTCTGTATTTGTCACTTTGTGTCTGTTGACCTGTATTTGTTTGCGTGTGTTTATAGCTCTGTATTTGTAAGTGGGTTGAGAGCCCTGTATTTGCCTGTCTGTGCTTATAACCCTGTACTTGTCAGTGTGTGTTTACAGTCCTGCATTTGTCAATGTGTGTTTATAGCTCTATATTTGTCACTGTGCCTTTACATCTCTGTATTTTTCAGTGTGTGTTTACAGCCCTTTATTTGTTAGTGTGAATTTACAGCCTTGTATGTGTCGGTGTGTTTTTATTGTTCTGTAATTGTCAGTGTGTGTTTACAACCCTCTATTTGCCTGTGTGTGTTTATAGGTTTGTATTTGTCAGAGTGTTTATAGCCGTTGCTGAGTTTTTCCAGCAATTTTTATCTTTGTTTCAGACTTCCAGCATCTGCAGCATTTTGCTTTTATCTTACTGTATTTGTCAGAGTGTTTATAGCCCTTTATTTGTTTGTCTGCGTTTACAGGTCTGTATTTGTCAGTATGTTTACAGGTGTATTTGTTGGTGACCATTTACAACCCAGCATTTGTCCGTGTGTGTCTATAGCCCATTATTTTTGGGGTTATAGCCCTGTATTTCATAGTGTGTGATTACAGACCTGTATTTGTCAGTGTGTGTTTACAGCCCTGTATTTATCAGTTTTTGTTTTCAGCCCCTTATTTGTCAGTGTGTTTACAGCTCAATATCTCTCAGTGTGTTTAGAACCCTGCATTTGTCGTTGTGTCTTTACATCCCTGTTTTTATCAGTGTGTGTTTACAACCCTCTGTTTGTCAGTGTGTTTTTACAGCCATGTATTTGTCAATGTGTGTTTATAGCCCTGTATTTCTTAGTGTGTGTTTTCAGCCCTGTATTTGTCAATGTGTGTTTATAGCCCTGTATTTCTTAGTGTGTGTTTTCAGCCCTGTATTTGTCAATGTGTGTTTATAGCCCTGTATTTCTTAGTGTGTGATTACAGACCTTTTTGTCAGTGTGTCTTTACAAGCCTGTATTTTCAATGTCTATTTACAGTCCTATCTTTGTAAGTGTGCATTTCCAGCTGTGTATTTGTCAGTGTGTGTTTACAACCCTGTATCTGTCAGTGAATGTTTAGAGCCCTATAGTTGTAAGTGTGTGTTTACCGACCTGTATTTGTCAGTGTGTGCTTACAGCTCTATATTTGTCAGTTTGTGTTTGCAGCCTGTATTTGTCAGTGTGTGTTTACATCCCTATATTTGTCTGTGTGTTTACAGCCCTGTATTTGACGGTATGTTTATTGCCTTCTATTTGTCAGTGTGTGTATACAGCTTCATATTAATCATTGTCTGTTTATAGCCCTGCATTTGTCAGTATGTGTTTACAACCCTCTATTTTTAAGTCTGTGTGCAAAGCACTTTATTTGTCAGTGTGTTTACAGCTCCCTATTTGTCTGTGTGTATCTATAGCCTGGTATTTGTCAGTGTGTGTTTACAGCCCTGAATTTGTCAGTGTGTGTTTACAGCCCTGAATTTGTCAGTGTGTGTTTACAGCCCTGAATTTGTCAGTGTATCTTTACAGCCCTATATTCGTCAGTGTGTATTTACAGTAGTGTATTTGTCAGTGTGTGTTTACAGCCCTGAATTTGTCAGTGTGTGTTTACAGCCCTGTATTTGTCAGTGTGTGTTTACAGCTCTGTATTGGTCAGTGTGTGTTTACAGCTCTGTATTGGTCAGTGTGTTTACAGCTCTGTATTGGTCAGTGTGTGTTTACAGCTCTGTATTGGTCAGTGTGTTTACAGCTCTGTATTGGTCAGTGTCTGTTTACAGCTCTGTATTTGTCAGTGTGTGTTTACAGCTCTGTATTGGTCAGTGTGTGTTTACAGCTCTGTATTGGTCAGTGTGTGTTTACAGCTCTGTATTGGTCAGTGTGTGTTTACAGCTCTGTATTGGTCAGTGTGTGTTTACAGCTCTGTATTGGTCAGTGTGTGTTTACAGCTCTGTATTTGTCAGTGTGTGTTTACAGCTCTGTATTGGTCAGTGTGTGTTTACAGCTCTGTATTGGTCAGTGTGTGTTTACAGCTCTGTATTGGTCAGTGTGTGTTTACGGACCTGTATTTGTCAGTGTGTGTTTACAGCCCTGTATTTGTCAGTGTGTGTTTACAGCTCTGTATTGGTCAGTGTGTTTACAGCTCTGTATTTGTCAGTGTGTTTACAGCTCTGTATTTGTCAGTGTGTGTTTACAGCTCTGTATTGGTCAGTGTGTTTACAGCTCTGTATTTGTCAGTGTGTTTACAGCTCTGTATTTGTCAGTGTGTGTTTACAGCTCTGTATTGGTCAGTGTGTGTTTACAGCTCTGTATTGGTCAGTGTGTGTTTACAGCTCTGTATTTGTCAGTGTGTTTACAGCTCTGTATTTGTCAGTGTGTGTTTACAGCTCTGTATTGGTCAGTGTGTGTTTACAGCTCTGTATTGGTCAGTGTGTGTTTACAGCTCTGTATTTGTCAGTGTGTTTACAGCTCTGTATTTGGCAGTGTGTGTTTACAGCTCTGTATTGGTCAGTGTGTGTTTACAGCTCTGTATTGGTCAGTGTGTGTTTACAGCTCTGTATTTGTCAGTGTGTGTTTACAGCTCTGTATTTGTCAGTGTGTGTTTACAGCTCTGTATTGGTCAGTGTGTGTTTACAGCTCTGTATTGGTCAGTGTGTGTTTACAGCCCTGTATTTGTCAGTGTGTGTTTACAGCTCTGTATTGGTCAGTGTGTGTTTACAGCTCTGTATTGGTCAGTGTGTGTTTACAGCTCTGTATTTGTCAGTGTGTGTTTACAGCCCTGTATTTGTCAGTGTGTGTTTACAGCTCTGTATTGGTCAGTGTGTGTTTACAGCTCTGTATTTGTCAGTGTGTGTTTACAGCTCTGTATTGGTCAGTGTGTGTTTACAGCTCTGTATTTGTCAGTGTGTGTTTACAGACCTGTATTTGTCAGTGTGTGTTTACAGCTCTGTATTGGTCAGTGTGTGTTTACAGCTCTGTATTGGTCAGTGTGTGTTTACAGCTCTGTATTTGTCAGTGTGTGTTTACAGCTCTGTATTTGTCAGTGTGTGTTTACAGCCCTGTATTTGTCAGTGTGTGTTTACAGACCTGTATTTGTCAGTGTGTGTTTACAGCTCTGTATTTGTCAGTGTGTGTTTACAGCTCTGTATTTGTCAGTGTGTGTTTACAGCTCTGTATTTGTCAGTGTGTGTTTACAGCCCTGTATTTGTCAGTGTGTGTTTACAGCCCTGTATTTGTCAGTGTGTGTTTACAGCTCTGTATTGGTCAGTGTGTTTACAGCTCTGTATTTGTCAGTGTGTTTACAGCTCTGTATTTGTCAGTGTGTGTTTACAGCTCTGTATTGGTCAGTGTGTTTACAGCTCTGTATTTGTCAGTGTGTGTTTACAGCTCTGTATTTGTCAGTGTGTGTTTACAGCTCTGTATTGGTCAGTGTGTGTTTACAGCTCTGTATTTGTCAGTGTGTGTTTACAGCTCTGTATTTGTCAGTGTGTGTTTACAGCTCTGTATTGGTCAGTGTGTGTTTACAGCTCTGTATTGGTCAGTGTGTGTTTACAGCCCTGTATTGGTCAGTGTGTGTTTACAGCTCTGTATTTGTCAGTGTGTGTTTACAGCTCTGTATTTGTCAGTGTGTGTTTACAGCTCTGTATTGGTCAGTGTGTGTTTACAGCTCTGTATTGGTCAGTGTGTGTTTACAGCTCTGTATTGGTCAGTGTGTGTTTACAGCTCTGTATTTGTCAGTGTGTGTTTACAGCTCTGTATTTGTCAGTGTGTGTTTACAGCTCTGTATTGGTCAGTGTGTGTTTACAGCTCTGTATTTGTCAGTGTGTATTTACAGCTCTGTATTGGTCAGTGTGTGTTTACAGCTCTGTATTTGTCAGTGTGTGTTTACAGCTCTGTATTGGTCAGTGTGTGTTTACAGCTCTGTATTTATCAGTGTGTGTTTACAGCTCTGTATTTGTCAGTGTGTGTTTACAGCTCTGTATTTGTCAGTGTGTGTTTACAGCTCTGTATTTGTCAGTGTGTGTTTACAGCCCTGTATTGGTCAGTGTGTGTTTATAGCTCTGTATTTTTCAGTGTGTGTTTACAGCCCTGTATTTGTCAGTGTGTGTTTACAGACCTGTATTTGTCAGTGTGTTTTTACAGCCCTGTATTTGTCAGTGTCTGTTTAGAACCTTATTTTTGTCAGTGTGTGTTTACAGCCCTGTATTTGTCGGTATGTTTAACACCTTCTATTTGCCAGTGTCTGTTTGCTGTTTCATATTTCACATTGTCTGTTCATAGCCCTGCATCTGTCAGTGTGTGTTTACAATCCTCTATTTTTAAGTCTGTGTGTATAGCACTTTATTTGTCAGTGTGTTTACAGCTCCCTATTTGTCTTTGTGTATCTGTAGCCCTGTATTTGTCAGTGTGTGTTTTCAGCCCTGTATTTGTCAGCGTCTGTTTACAACCCCATATTTGTCAGTGTGTGATTACGGCCCAGTGTTTGAGTTTACTGCTCTGTATTTGTCAGTGTGTGTTTACAGCTCTGTATTTGTCAGTGTGTATCTATAGCCTTGTATTTGTCAATGTATGTTTACCCCCCTGCATTTGTCTGTGTGTATTTACAGCTTTTTATTTGTCAGTGTGTGTGTGTGTGTGTGTGTATACAAGCCTGTATTGGTCAGTGTATGTTTACAGCCATATATTGATCAGTGTGTTCTTCCAGCCCTGTATTTTTTAGTGTGTATCTATAGCTTTTTAATTGTCAATGTGTGTTTACAAGCATGTGTTCATCAGTGTGTATTTACAGCTCTTTATTTGTGAGTGTGTATTTAGAGCCCTGAATTAGGCAGAGTGTGTTCACAGACCTGTATTTGTCAGTGTGTGTTTACAGCCATGTATTTACAAGCCTATATTTGTCAGTGTATGTTTACAGCCCTGTATATGTCAGTGTGTTTACAGCTCTGTATTTATAATTTTGTATTTACAACTATATATTTGTCAGTGTGTGCTTACAGCCCTGTACATGTCAGTGTGTGTTTACAGGCATGTATTTATCAGTGCGTGATTAAAGCTCAGTGTTTGTGTGAGTTTACAGCTCTGTATTCATAAGTGTGTGTTTACAGCCATGTATTTATGAGTGCATGATTACACCCCAGTGTTTGCCTGAGTTTACTGCCCTGTATATGTCAGTGTGTGTTTACAGCCCTGTATTTGTCAGTGTGTGTTTACAGCCCTGTATTTGTCAGTGTGTGTTTACAGCCCTGTATTTGTCAGTGTGTGCTTACAGCCCTGTATTTGTCAGTGTGTGTTTCCAGTCGTGTATTTGTCAGTGTGTGTTTACAGCTCTTTATTTGTCAGTGTGTGTTTACAAGCCTGCATTGGTCAGTGTGCGTTTACATCCCTACATTTGCCTGTGTGTTTACAGCCCTGTATTTTTCGGAATGTTTATTGCCCTCTATTTGTTCTGTTTCATATTAGTCATTGTCTGTTTATAGCCCTGCATTTGTCAGTGTGTGTTTACAACCTTCTATTTTTAAGTCTGTGAGTAAAGCACTTTATTTGTCAGTGTGTTTACAGTTCTCTCTTTGTCTGTTTGCATCCGTAGCCCTGTATTTGTCAGTGTGTGTTTATAGCTCTGTATTTGTAAGTGTGTGTTTGCAGCCCAGCATTTGTCAGTGTTTGTTTATAGCTGTGTATTTTTCAGTGTGTGTTTACTATCCTGCATTAGTCAGTGTGTTTACAGCCCTGTATTTGTCAGCGTGTGTTTGCAAACCTGTATTTGTGAGTATGTTTACAGCCCTGCATTGGTCAGTGTGTTTACAGCCCTATATGTGTCAGCGTTTTTACAGCCCTGTATTTGTCACTGTTTGTTTGCAGCCCTATATTTTTCAGTGCGTTTACAACAACCCTGCGTTTTTAAGCGTCTGGTTTACCGCCCTGTAAGTCGGGTTAGGTTTGTGATTACGGCCCTGTTGGTGTCAGCGTGTTCGTCCTGTGTTTGTGTCCCCGTGTTTACACAGTGTTCCCAGCCTGGACTACAATCCCCAGCATTCCTCCTCTCTGCCTGGCCCTGTGACAGCAGGTAACTGAAACTGACTCGGATCAGCTGGAGGGGGAAATATTGCGTCAGTTTCAGTAAAAGCCACTTTCCCCGGCGGGGTGGGAGCAAGAATCCAAACTGCAGCCGCCAAACAACACGCTGCAGCGAAACCCCGACTCCTGACCTTCAGCGGGTAAGTGACTGCTGATTTCTGTAGATTTTTTTTATTTTTTAAAAAAAAAGTCCAGGAGGAGAAACTGCTACACTCGGGTTACATTGTAACCAAAACAATTAGTTACATGGCCAAGAGTAACCAGGCGCCGCTACAATGTTTCCAGAAGGAGTCACCTTTATTTTGACCCTGTTGTTGTTGTTATTGTCCTCGACTGTTTAGCAAGATTAAGGTCAAGTCGCAAAAGTAGGGGGACCCCCCCCGGGGTTGGGGGGAGTGATTTCGAGGCAGATCCGTGTCATTCCAAATAAATAAGAGAGATTGAAAGCAACTGGCACCTGAGCAAAAAGTTAGAGAGCAGAATGTTGACAAACGAGTTGCCCCTCATGTTGTTTCATTTGCCGCTGCTCACAAATCCCAAATTCCTGCCATGGACTATTTATATCACCCCCCCCCAAAGATGGCTCACATTTGACAGTGAGCGAAAGGCAGCGACCTCTAGAGATTGCTGTTCACTGGAACCCTGGTTCTAACCCCCGGACACGCAGGATTGAACAGTGTGAAAATGAATCACTCATTCCTTTCCTTCCCCCGTCTGCCAATTTACAGAAAGTTAATTCAATTTTCATCGGCATTCCTGGAACACTGCAGCAGATTTGCTGCGGGTTACAGCCGATCTCGCTTCTCAGAAGTTCAGAGAGGGCAGAAAACAATTGCACACCCGCCTTAAAACCCGCCCTAAATAACTTGTATTAATTTACCCGGTGCCTTTCACCACCTGAGCACCTTGTTTTTTTGAAGTGCAGTCGCCCTCAAGCAGTGGTCAGGGACAGGAGGGCGAGACTGCCATTCAGGCAGGAAAGGGGACTCCGGGTCCAGAACTGGAGGAGGGCAAAGCCTGGGGTCTACCGGAGGCGATTCAAGTGTGGGGGGAATTTTCAAAGAAATGCGTTAGTAATAGTGGTCAGTGTAGTCAGGGAGATAGATACTGTCCTCTGCAGCTGCGACCAGGAGTTCTGAAAATTGTGTTGCAATGTGGCTAAAGGCATCTTATTCTGGCTGGATTTGAACTTGGAGTGGGAAGGGGAGAATCCAGTTGTCCTGATCCATATTGGAACCAACGTCCTAGTTGGACCTAGGAATTATGTCCTGTTGAGGGAGTTTGAGGAGTTGGGGTCCAAATTAAAACACAGAACCTCAAAGGTAGTCATCTCTAGATTGTTACCCAAGTCACGCACCAGTTGGCGTAGGGTTAAACAGATCTCAAGGCTGAAAGAGTGGTGTGGGAGATAGGGGATAGATGAGTTACTGGCACCAGTGCTGGGGAGAGAGGGAGCTGGTCCAATGGGACAGTCTCCACTTAAACCAGGAGATGTAACTTTACAAGAAACAAACAAATAGAAAAGTCAGTGGTATATCCTTGATCATTAAGAATGGGATAAAGACAGTTTATAATAGAAAGGATCTTAGCTTGAAAATCAAAGAGTAGAATCAGTTTGGGTGGAGCAAAGAAGCAAGAAGGGACAAAAAACATTGGTGGGAGTAGTCTATAGTTCCCCTAACAGTAGTTGTAATGTCAGGCAGGATAAATCAAGAAATTAGGTAATACAGTAATTGGGGGGAGGAGGCGGAGTTTAATCTTCATGTAGACTGGGCAAAGCGAATTTGCAGTAATGATCTGAAGGCTGAGTCCATGGAATGCATACAAGATAATTTTTCTTGATTAGTATGTCGAGGAACTGATTAATGAATAGGTTAGATCCAGTATTGTACAATGAGATGGGGTTAATTAACAACCTTGTGGTAAAGGAGCCTTTGGGGGAGAGTGATCATAATATGAAATAATTTTACATCGAGTTCGAGAGTGATTAAGTTCAAAATGAGGTAGGGTCTTAAATCTGAGCAAAGCAAACCATACAGCTCTGAGGAATGAGTTGGCTAAGGTGGATTTAGAAACTAGAATAAAAGATATGACAATAGCTAGCAATGGTAAACACTTAGGAATTAATTCATAACTTGCAATTCCCTTAAGGGGTAATAAAAAACCCAGGGGAAAAGTGATCCAACTGTGGCAAGCAAGAGAAGTTAAAGATAATATTAGATTAAAGGAAGAGGCTTATCCTGCTGCCAAAAATTAGTAAAGTGAGTACTGGGAAGATTTTAGAACCCAATAAAAGATGACCAAGACATTGATAAAAAGCAGAAATTAAAAGAGACATAAAATAGATTGTAAAAGCTTCTACATGCGTGTCAAAAAGAAGAGATTGGCAAAAGTAAATGTGGGCCCCTTACAGGCAGAGACAGGACAAATTGCAATGGAGATTAAGAAAATAGAGATATTAAACAACTGCATTGTTTCTGTCTTCATGGTGTAAGATCACAAAAAAAATTCCATAAATAACAGGGAACCAAGGGTCTTAGTGAGAATGAGGAACTTTAAAGGAAATTAGCATTGGTAAAGAGATAATACTGAAGACATTAATGGGGCTATAAGCTGACAAATCTCTGCACCTGATTGCCTACACCCTAGGGTTTCAGAAGAGGTAGCTGTAGGGAGAGCGGATGCACTGGTTTTGATCTTCCACAATTCCCTAGATTCTAGAATGGTCCCGGTAGATTGGGAGGAGCAAACATAACCCTGCTGTTTAAGAAAGGAGGGAAAGAGAAAACTGAGAACTGTAGGGCAGTTCGCCTGACATCAAATGTAGACAAAATGCTAGAGTCTATTATTAGGGATGTGGTAACAGAGCACTTAAAAAAAAAATCATATGATGAGGCCAGGTCAACACGGATTTCTGAAAGCAAAATTGTGTTTGACAAATTTGTTAGCACTATACTTGAGGTTGAAACTAGCAGGGTAGGTAATGTAGAACTAGTGGAGGTAATGTATTTGCATTTTCACAAAGTATCCTGTAAAGTGTCACATGAGGATATGACACAAAATTACGGCTCACGGGATGGGGGAAAACTATTAGAACGTATTGAGGTTTGGTTAATGGACAGAAACAGAGAGTAGGAATAAATGGGGATTTTCGGGTTGGTAGGCTGTAAGTAGTGGAGTGCTGCAAGGATGAGTACTGGCTGCTCAGCTCTTTATAATCTATATTAGTGACTTAGATGAGGGAATCAAGTGTGAAGTATCTAAGTTTACTGACGATAAAAAGTTTGGTGGGAAAGTAAGCCATGAGGAGGACAGAAAGTGGCTGTTAAGGGATGTAGACAGGCTGGGTGAATGGGCAAGAATGTGGCAGATAGAATATAATGTGGAGTAGTGTAAAAGTATCCACTTTTGGGAAAAATAGTAAAGCAGAATATTTTTAATAGGTGAGAAACTGGGAAATATTAGTTTTCAGAAGGACTTGGGTGTTCTGGTACCTGAATACAGCAAGTTAACAAGGTGGTACAATAAGCAGCAAATGATATGTCAGTGTTTATTACAAAGGTTCAGAGTATAGAAGTAAAAAGCCCTACTGCAATTATATAGGGCTTTGGTGAGCCCATGCCCGGAGTACAGTCGGTACCCTCCTTACTTAAGTAAGAATATATTTGCCTTGGAGGAAGTGCAATTAAAGTTCACTAGATTGACTCCAGGGATAGTCCTATGAGGAGAGGGTAGACTTGATCTATACTCCCTGGAGTTTAGCAGAATGAGAGGTCATCTCATTGAAACGTATACAGTTCTTAAGTGGCTTGACAGTGGACACTGGGAGGTTGACTCCCCTGGGCTAGAGAGTCTAGAACACACGGCACAGTCTGAGAAGAAGTTGATCATTAGGACTGAGATGAGGAAAGGTTTCTTCACTCAGGGTGAAAAGTAAGACAATCTTCTTTGGAGCGACTGATATCTGGAGTGAGTCACAGGCAGGATAGTGAAGTTTAGGATTCTGGACACTGCCAAGGGGTAATTTGATGCTATAATGGGGATTGCAAATTTCTGCGGAAGGAGCTTGGAGGTCATTCTGTCATTCTGCTCTTGACCTGTCGTACTGCTGCTCAGCTGGATATTGTTTCTCCTTTCAGTTTTCTTCCCTCATCTCCGGCAGGTATTGACTCCTTGATGGGGCTCTACAGATTCCCCCTGCCCCATTTCTCACCCTCTGGTCTCGCACAATGAGTTTCAGCAGGTTATTTCACCACGTGTCCATCTTCATGGAATACCTGCGGTCACTGACTCTCTCAGCAGGATCTCCACTTTGCCCATCAGGCCTCTCTTTGAAGGAGCTATTTGATTGGTTCCACTTCCCTGCTTTTTCTCCATAACCCTGCAAATTGTTCCCTCACAGTCATTTATCCAATTCCCTTTTGAAAGTTTGTGTTGAATCTGCTTCCACTGCCCTTTCTGGCAGAGTGTTCCAGACCACAACACCTCACTGAGTTCAAAAAATTTCTCTTCATCTCCCTTCTAATTCTTTTGCCGATTATCTTTACTCTTTGCTCTCTTGTTATCGACCCTGCTGCCAGTGGAAACAATTTCTCCCTCACAAAACCCTTCAGGACTTTGAACATCTCTGGTGAGCGCTGGCTCACCTTTTTCACAATCTTTATCCTTCCAACCCAAAGATTGGTTGACTGAGTTACGTCAATTTCTACAGCACATTCGGCCCAACTGGTCCATACCGGTGTTTATGCTCCGCACAACCGTCTGCCTACCCTTCGTCATCTCATCCCATCAACATATCCTGCTATTCCTTCCCACTGCACCCCCACGCCATGTTTATTGCGTGTTCCCACTAAATGACTGAGCATAGGTAATTTACAATTCAAAAAAGTCAACTTATTGACTAAGAGCAGTATAATAGAAAGCTAATAAAAACGGGAGCTTTTAGAGTGGCTTGAAATTGGGGGGATCTGAGCTGGTGGGTTACTGAAAGGGAATGGAACTGAAGAAACTGCAGAAATGCATATTTTTCCTGACTCCTTGCATATTGTACTTATTAATGTGTATGTTTGTACAATGTGAATGAGTGTTAACATGCTGAGTGTTTACTATACACAGTGTCAGTGCCACGGCTACACTGTGGAGTTTAGGATATTGACTTACATGCAGTAAGGACGGTGAGTCAGGTCATAGCTGTGACTTTCTAAGCTCCCACATAGATATTATTGCTCTGCCCCCTCAGGTAGTAATGTTCTGCTGGGATTCCTCTGCAAATGTTGTTACATATCTCATTAAGTACTGATACATGACCAGGGTGCCCTGCAAATAATGACACACACATTGCTCCTCCCTGCAATTATCGATACACCCGGGCATCCCCAGGAGGTATTATTGACACACCTCAGCCCCTCATTGCCCCTTGCAGATATTGACACACTTGGGTACCCCCTGGAAGTATTAAAAGGATTTCCATTCCATGGATTTTGAGTTCCCTCCCGTGCCAAAGCTGTAATTCTTCATCTGTAAGTTTAGAAAGCAAGTGGAAGTTGACATCCCAACTGACTCTGATGGCATCTTCCTGTAAGATAAACACACACATACACACACACACATATAGACACACACACACGCAACTCCTGTTGTCCAAAATGAGGAACAGGAGCCCTGGCTGATTATTTTCCTACCTCTAGACCAGGGTACTGAGACAAAGTGCCATGTGCCTATTGACTTCACTGAGATCAACTGTCTTCATAAACTGGGTATTGATTGTGGGACTGTATTGATCTGGTTCAGTTTCGTATGACTGCACTGAGATGAGGAGAAACTTCTTCACTCAGAGGGTGGTGAACGTGTGGAATTCTCTACCACAAGGGGTTTTGGAGACCAAGTCCCTGAATATATTTAAGAAGGAAATAGATTTCTAGACTCTAAAGGCATCAAGGGGTATGGGGAGAGAGCTGGTGTATGGCATTGAGATAGAGGATCAGCCATGATCATACTGAATGGCGGAGCAGGCGCAAAGGGATGAATGACCTCCTACTGCTCCTATTTTCTATGTTTCTATGACCCAGTGGATTTATAAAGTGAATCATTGAGTTCCCTCTCTCTTGAAATAATTTGTTGATTGCAATTTTTAAACATTAATGTCCGATGATATCAGCATCAATGGGGAAACAGGCCAAGAGGCGTTGCTAAGTGATGGTGTTACGGTAACATGTGGGTCAACCAAGTTAAGGGCTCCATCCGCCAGTGTTAGTTTGATTCCTTCACACTGGTGACCTCAGTAACATCTGCCTTCAGCTCCTAATTATATATGGGCCCGTGCTTACTGTTTAAACCAAAATATACTCAGCAAGGCTGGGGAGGGTAAGTTTAAGGATCAGTCAGAAATTGTGGGTGGAGGGAGGATTTGCACTGTATGCATTACATTACACTAGCAGATCTCCATTGGCATTGCTCCCATTAATCCTGATGATGCATTGTTATATAATGATAGGAGTGGGAATCATACCTTGCAACACATTATTTTGCAATTAAGGTGGATCTATGTTTCCTGCTACTGTCCTTTAATGTGGCAAAGTCTAATTGATGTAATTAGGCAAATCCCTGAGATCATTTAGAGATTAATTGCTGTTAGGTAGTCACATTATGAGGCCATCTAGAGATTAATTGCCTTGAGATGATCACATCCTAAGTACCCTAGAGGTTATTTGCTGATTGATCGGCACATGCCAGTAAATTTCTGGCACCAGGTCATAAAAATGTCTGCCTTTTTTATATTTCTGACATTTTGGTGTATGAAGGAAGCCTGGTAGATAGATATATAATATATGGCTTTTGTTTAGAGAATTGTTTATTTTGACATGGAGTACAGAGGGAATACTGGGTTTCCTGTGTGAAAGAGAGCAACACTGCCGCATCCAAAATGATTTATTCCATCATTGTAGTGGGGTTAGGGCAATTATAGTGTGGTTATGTCAGGACTTCATGTGCATTGAACCTGGACCTGTGAGGCTGAGTCATACACTGAGAAGTACCTTCAGTAACTGAGGCTGAATGGGAGGTGAGAGCAGATAGGGATTTAATTGAGCGGGGAGGGAAGGGTGTTTTTATACAGAATGACAGATATCCAGGAGTGAACTACCAGCTGGAATTAATCTAATTGATGGAATTATATGAAGTATTAGCTCTAGTTCATGGTGAGCAACAGACCCCCCATGGACAGAGCTGGACAAAGATTCTTCAAGGACAGCATTCAGAATACGGATACTTTAGTTGCATCAGTGAAGTTCCCTCAATATCTCCTTAATAACAGTTAATATGCCAATATTACATCTGATTTGTGAAGTTGCACGTTGTTGAGGCTGTAAATCTTGAACCTGTGCAGTAGCAGGATGCTTGTGGATGGAATTATCAGCTCCTGTAGTGCTTACTCCAAAAGTACTTCTGTTGCTGTCTGTCAAGATAAGATTACTTCTGACTTGCAACAGATATCTTCAGTTAAAGAATAAATGTTTGCCAAGTCTTCAATTCAAGGAGGCTAAAGGGCCCTTGTTACTTTTATAACGCACAGAATGGTGTGCTGCACTGTCGGAGGGTCAGTACTGAGGGAGTGCTGCACTGTCAGAGGGTCAGTACTGAGGGAGTGCTGCACTGTCGGAGGGTCGGTACCGAGCGAGTGCTGCACTGTCGGAGGGTCGGTACCGAGCGAGTGCTGCACTGTCGGAGGGTCGGTACCGAGCAAGTGCTGCACTGTCGGAGGGTCGGTACCGAGCGAGTGCTGCACTGTCGGAGGGTCGGTACCGAGCGAGTGCTGCACTGTCGGAGGGTCGGTATCGAGCGAGTGCTGCACTGTCGGAGGGTCGGTACCGAGCGAGTGCTGCGCTGTCGGAGGGTCGGTACCGAGCGAGTGCTGCGCTGTCGGAGGGTCGGTACCGAGCGAGTGCTGCGCTGTCGGAGGGTCGGTACCGAGCGAGTGCTGCACTGTCGGAGGATCAGTACCGAGCGGGTGCTGCACTGTCGGAGGGTCAGTACCGAGCGAGTGCTGCACTGTCGGAGGGTCGGTACCGAGCGAGTGCTGCACTGTCGGAGGGTCGGTACCGAGCGAGTGCTGCACTGTCGGAGGGTCGGTACCGAGCGAGTGCTGCACTGTCGGAGGGTCGGTACCGAGCGGGTGCTGCACTGTCGGAGGGTCGGTACCGAGCGAGTGCTGCACTGTCGGAGGGTCGGTACCGAGCGAGTGCTGCACTGTCGGAGGGTCGTCACTGAGCGGGTGCTGCACTGTCGGAGGGTCAGTACTGAGCGGGTGCTGCACTGTCGGAGGGTCGGTACCAAAGGAGTGCTGCACTGCTGGAGGGTCAGTACCGAGGGAGTGCTGCAGTGTTGGAGGGGCAGTGCTGAGGGAGAGCCGTCCTGTCAGAGGGTCAGTACTGAGGGAGCGATGAACTTTGAGGGCTAGTTTTTGGGTGTGTTGTTAAACTGAGGCCCTTTCTGCCCTTTCAGGTGTTTTTAAAGATATTCCATTTTTTGGGGAGAGCTATCCTGCCATTCTTCAATGTACTGCACCAATATTTATCGCTTAATGAACAACACTTTCACAGTAACCAGATCTTTTTTTTTTACATTGTTTGTCTCCTATATTGTGTGGTTCTACGATCCATCAGGAAAGCCCTTTCTTGTGACAGCATTCATGTCATGAACAGACTTAGTGTCAGGTGTGTGTGTGAGATTGTGTACTCTGTATCACATTACAAGCACTGTGCCTGGGATAAATTGCAGAAGTGTACACACACTTCCCTGTTGGCTTCTGGAAACTCTGTGCCACAGCTCAGGAACAAAAAAGAGAAAGAACTTGCATTTACGAAGCACCTTATTACATCCTTGGGCAGATCTAGAGCCAGAAGCAGACTTCTGAAATGTAGATATGGTAGCAAATGTGGTGCACAGCAAAGGTGAAGAATGACCAGTTAGCCTGGGTATGCTGGTCATGAGCCAAACATTAGCTAGAGCGCCAGGTCATATCCCTTTGCTCTTCTTTGAATAGTGCCATGGGTTCTCAGTACAGACACTCCAACAGTGCAACACTCCCTGGGTGCTGACCCTCCGACGGTGCAGCACTCCCTCAGTGCTGACCCTCCGACAGTGCAGCACTCCCTCAGTGCTGACCCTCCGATGGTGCCGCGTTCCCTCAGTACCCCCCTTCTGATGTGCTGCGCTCTCTCAGTACTAACCTTGCAACAGTTTCAGTGCTCCCTCAGTATTTCCTCTCTGATGGGGCAGTGCTCCCTCAACACTGCCCGTCTGACAGTGCTGTCACTGGAGCTGGGCTGATAATTTAATACAAATGACAGGATGTATTTCACTACAGTTCCTGATGCAAGACTGCAATTTCCCCTGCTTCCCCAGTCAGTCGGCAAAGGCAGAACAAAACTTCATTTAGTTACATAGAATACAGAAATAAAGTCAAAGCAAAACTAATATTTTTATCATTTTCTAAAAATATTGGAAGTGTATTTTAGAAAGTTAATGATATTGGACTGGTGACCATCCCCTTCACCTCTATTTCAGCGGGGTTCCTTAATATGTTAATCCTCTCCTAGTGCTGTAATAACACTGGAGGTCCCCCAGTATGAAACATGCATGGGACTGTCTCAATCCAACTCTTTTAAAAATGTGGGTTTACAACATAGAACTGGCCCTAATTTAGTCATCAATGATAGAGCTTCCTTTGTTGGCAAACTTTTAAAGTTCCTTTCAGTACAAGTTTAATGCAGCTGCTAACCCTGTGAAATAACACACGCCGACATTTATGCAGACACACACAAACTGATGAGTTACTAAAAAAAATTAAGCCCTAAATTGACAATCCCACCTAGACCACAGGATGGCACCTGTGGAAAATGGAAAAGTCTCACCCTGCTGCCTCAGGGTACCGCTTGTGAGTGAGGAGGGAGATGGATTGTGTGGGCAGAGTCGAGGGACAGATGCCGGGCAGCAAGAATGAGCTGATGTTTCCATTTTCCTATGCTGATCTCATTCACCTCGAGGAATGACTGTCCCTACCCACCACCAGAGGAAGCAATGTCGGGCAAAGTACTTCACAATCCACAGATATTCAAAGCTGATGAAATATGGCTCTGCAGCTGATAACTTTCCTTTTGCTAACGGAATGTTGCGGTTTGGGTGTGTGGAATTTTCATTGCAATGACTTTTTGCAGGAGGTAGGAACATAGGAACAGGAGGAGGGCATTCAGCCCCTCCAATCTGCTCCTCCATTCAGTCAGGCCATGGTGTATCTGTATCTCAATCCCCATTTACTGCCTTTACTCCATATTCCTCGACACCCTCAACAAGGATCTATCCAACTCAGTCTTGAAAGCTCCAACAACCACACCCTCTCGAGGGAGCGCGTTCCAGATTCCTACTCCCCTCTTTGTGTGACAGGGTGCTTACAGATTTCCCTCCTATTGATGATACGTTTCAACAAAAGTGATATGTTTGGGACAAGCGTTTGAACCTGAGCACAAGAAATGAACATTGCCCAAATGCAAAGAGCGATTTTAAAAAAAACATCATTATGGCCACCAAACACCAAAGGACTGTTTGACCATTAATTGCAGCATCTCTGAGATAAAAGAGCCAAGAGTGCATCTCTAATCTATCTTTGAACTTTTCTCCTGATTGGAATTGGTCACTCATTCTCAATTATTTTATTTCTTTATCTCCGCTAATGAATTCCTCCATGCTGAGATAAAGGGAGAATCTAACTGTGCATCGCAGCTGCTAATTTGGGCATTTTTTTTTTATTGTTTACGAAGTTTGGTCTCTTTCATGCTGAATCACCTGAAAACTGGCCATCAGTTTGGGTATGATGTGTGTCTTGCTTATCCACTGCTTTATTCGTCCTAATCCCTAGCTCTAGATTTGTTTATTAAAGAAGAGAAAAGATTTGCATTTAGATTTATACGAGCGGTTAGGATTTGTAAAGCACTGTCCCATAGGGCAGTGGATAAATGTTCAATCATAGCCTTGGAATCGGATAAATGCGTGAGCAGAAAATCATTGCAGCTACATGGGGAACGGACGGGTGTGTAAAACTGGACAAGTTTTTGAAAGAGCCAGCATAAACTCAGTGGGCAGAATGGTTGCCTTCTGTCCTGTAATATTCTATAGTTCTTTGGCTATAGCCCCTTTCACAAAATCAGAACATCCCAATCCATCTTGCAGCCAAAGAAGTTCAGTCGCTGTTGCAATGTAGGAAATGCAGCAGCCAGGTTTATGCACAGCAAGCTCCCAAAGAAGGCAATCATAAGAAATATTAACCTGTTTAACATTTTTTTATGGGGAAGTATGTGTGAATAAAATATTTTTGAAAATACTCGCCGACTGGAAATTTGAAATAAAAAAAATAACGAGGGAAACTCCGATTCAACTCCGGTGATTGTCCTGATGTTGAGAGGGGTGGGTTTGGTAAGTGGGGTCTTGGGTAGAGTTTTTGTGGAGGGTCGGGTTTCTCCATCTCTCCACAGAATAACTGAGTTGCCATCCTGAAGTTGGCCTAATTGTCAGACTTGACTACTAACTGGGTGGGGAGTGCTTTGGAACAGCAAGGAAGCACATTAGTGGGAGAATGGTGGGGGGTGGGGGGCGGCGGGGGGCATGTTGTGGGGAGGGGCTGGTGACGTTGAAGGGAGCAGGTTAGTTTAGAGGGTCTGGAGTAGCTATGTCCTTGTTATAATGTGGAGATCAGAACTGTTCACAAAGTTCTAGGTGAGGTCTAACCAAGGTTCTATTAACATAATTTGTCTGCTTTGCAATTCTATCCCTCTGATAGTATTGTGTTTGTGTTTTTTATGACCTTTTTAACCTGCATTGCTAGTGTTAATGATCTGTGAATTTACATCCTAAGATTTCTTGGCCCCTACCCCATTTAGACTCTTCCTTCCGAAGTATATGTTACCTCCTTGTTCCTTCGAACCTGACACTTAATTATATTGAAATTCATTATAATGCTAAAATAAAACTTAGATGAAACGGTACAGGGCTCTGGTGGAATTATACCTTGAGCTCTGCACCCAGTTCTGGTCACGGTCGGACAGTCATTGATCTCAGTCAAATCCACGCACATTTGCATCTTTGATTTTGGGATTATGATGATTCCCTACACATCAATCTCTCAGAGCAGCTAGCCAATACTTCACCCACTCCAGCCTGGCAAGTTCCTGTTTCAAACTCGTGTTGAAATGAGTACACACTGCGGAACAGAGATAGAGAAAGAAGAAGTTTCTTTAGCTGTCCTCTTGTGCAAAGCACTTCACATTAAGGAGGGGAAAATCACAGTCAATGAAGAAAGGAGTTGGACAGAGTTAGGGGTGAGGGAGGTGAAGAGTGACGGAGAAAGATTCTTATGGAGCTTGCTGAAAAACGGGATAGTTAAGGTAGGGGGAGATAGAGAAGGGTGGAGTGGCAGAACGAGCATGTCACCAGTGGTGGAGTGGAATCCAAAGAGAAGTCTGATACTGGAGTGAAGTTGTTCTGTGCAGAATCTAGGGTTGGTGGAGATCGCTTTGGTGGAGTGGATTGTAGCTATGGAAGGATCTGAAGACAAGTTTAAGGATTTTGATATCGACCCATTGTGACAGGGGAGTTGAGCTGAAATGTTGAACTGACTTCCAGCATTTTCAGTACCTTTTTTCTTACCCATCTCTGTTGCTGACATTGATCAGGCTCAGCTCCTACTGTACCAGAAAATAGGCTCCATTTGGTTTAACTTAACAGTTAACTTTCATTTTTATTGGTTTGATAAATAATTAATTTTGTGCTCCTTGACGATTGTAGCCAGCGTCAGTTACCATTAACCCACCAATTCTCTCAGCAGCCCAGGGGCCAAGCCCTATCTTCATAGAAAACTTTAAAGCAAGTCTTCCCCATATTGAGTGGGTGATCGCTGTTTATTGTTGTGATTACCTTGTGTCACTCTCTCATAGTGCACATGTCAGTGGGAGACGCCAGTAATAGTGCAAATGTCAGTGGGAGACGCCAGTAATAGTGCAAATGTCAGTGGGAGACGCCAGTAATAGTGCAAATGTCAGTGGGAGATGCCAGTAATAGTGCAAATGTCAGTGGGAGATGCCAGTAATAGTGCAAATGTCAGCGGGAGACCAGTAATAGTGCAAATGTCAGTGGGAGACGCCAGTAATAGTGCAAATGTCAGTGGGAGACGCCAGTAATAGTGCAAATGTCAGTGGGAGATGCCAGTAATAGTGCAAATGTCAGTGGGGGACGCCAGTAATAGTGCAAATGTCAGTGGGAGACGCCAGTAATAGTGCAAATGTCAGTGGGAGACGCCAGTAATAGTGCAAATGTCAGTGGGAGACAGTCTGTAGGTAGTGCTTTCCACTTAATCAGCTGGTTAGATCCAAATCCTGATGGTGAAGGTTTACATTATGACCGCAGGACTTAAGAAAATATTGGCAAAATTAAGGTGACTTTATACATTTAGAAGTTAATGAATGGCTCAGGACATTATTCAAGGCTCTGGCCAGCCAGTGCCAGTTCTGTCCTCTTACCTGATTAGCACAGCAGTCACTCCCCAGTACTGAGCTGGCTTGGGACAGTCCGCTTTAAATGTATCTGTTTGATGTATTCTTATCCTTCTTCCATGTTTCTGTTTTTTTTTTCTCCACCTCTCCCGTGCTGGTGAAGGGTTCCGCCAGCAGCCAAGAAGCCATTCTCCACTTGCAAAGAGTTAGATTTTGCCTGGAGTGAGAGGTCTGTGTGGGATCCAAGACCAATATAAATCCCAGGCCTCATTATCACAATCCCAGTTGTGACTTCAATCGTAACCTGACAGGTATCCGAGAGGAAAGTTCTGCGGACAGCAGAAATAAAGGACTTGCATTTATATAGCGCCTTTCACAACCTTGGGCTGTCCCAAATGCTTTACAGCCAGTGAAGTACTTTCAAAACTTAGTCATTGTTTTAATGTAGGAAATACGGCAGTCAATTTGTGCACAGCAAGCTCCCACAAACAGCACTGTGATAATGACCAGATCATTTGTTTTTAAAAAGTTGTTTGAGGATACATATTGGCCAGGAATCTTGGGAGAACTCTCCTGCTCTACGTTGAAATAGTACCATGGGATCTTTTAAATCCATGAGAGGGCAAAGGTTAATGCCTGATCCGAAAGATAGCACCCTTTTATTATTCTTTCACGAGATGTGGGCGGTGCCGGCTAGGCAAGCATTTATTACCCATCCCTAATTGCCCTTGAGAAGGTGGTGGTGAGCTGCCCTCTTGAACCACTGCATTCCATGTGGTGTAGGTACACCTACAGTGCTGTTAGAGAGGCAGTTCCAGGATTTTGATCCAGCCACAGTGAAGGAACGGTGATATATTTCCAAGTCAGGATGGTGAGTAGCTTGGAGGGGAACTTTCAAGTGGTGGTGTTCCCATGCATCTGCTCCTTGTTCTTCTAGATGGTAGAGGTCGCAGCTTTGGAAGGTGCTATCGAAGGAGTCTTGGTGAGTTGCTGCAGTGCATCTTGTAGATGGTACACACTGCTGCTACTGTGCGTCGGCAGTGGAGGGAGTGAATGTTTAAGGTGGTGGATGGAGTGCCAATCAAGCGGGGCTGCTTTGTCTTATATGGTGTTGAGCTTCTTGTGTTGTTGGAGCTGCACTCATCTGCACAAGTGTAGGGTATTCCATCATACTCCTGACTTGTGCCTTGAAGGTGGTGGACAGGCTTAGGGGAGTCAGGGGGTAAGTTACTCTCCACAGGATTCCCAGCCTCTGACCTGCTCTTGTAGCCACAGTATTTATATGGCTGGTTCAGTCCAGTTTTTGGTCAATGCTTAACCCCAGGATGTTGATAGTGGGGGATTCAGTGATTGTAATGCATTGACTGCCAAGGGGAGATGGTCATATTCTCTCTTTTTGGAGGTAATCATTGCCTGGCACTTGTGTGGCATGAATGTTACTTGCCAGCGATCAGCCTAAGCCTGAATGTTGTCCAGATCTTGCTGCACATGGGCACGGACTGCTTCAGTATCTGAGGAATTGTGAATGGTGCTGAACATTGTGCAATTTTCAACGAACATCCCTCCTTGTGGCAGTTGTGAATGAATTAAAAAAAATGATGGAAGGTCATTGATGAAACAGCTGAAGATGGTTGGGCCTAGGACACTATCCTGAGGAACACCTGCAGTGATGTCCTGGCACTGAGATGATTGACCTCCAACAACCACAACCGTCTTCCTTTGTGCTAGGTATGACTCCAACCAGCGGAGAGTTTTCCCCCTGATTCCCATTGACTCCAGTTTTGCTAGGGTCCTTGATGCCACACTTAGTCTAAAGCTGCCTTTGTGTTAAGGGCAGTCATTCTACCTCACTGCTTGAATTCAGATCTTTTTGTCCATATTTGGACAAAGGCTGTAATGAAGTCAGGAGCCAAGTGGCCCTCTGAGAACCCAAAGAAAGCATCAGTGAGCAGGTTATTGCTAAGCAAGTGCCACTTGATAGCACTATTGATGACCCCTTCCATTACTTTGCTGCCAATCGAGAGTAGACTGATGGGACAGTAATTGCTGGGTTGGATTTGTCCTGCTTTTTGTGGACAGGATGTACCTGGGCAATTTTCCGCATTGCTGGGTAGATACCTGTGTAATCCAACAGTGCAGTGCTCACTTAGTACTGCACTGGAGTGTTAGCCTGGATTATGTGCTCAAATCCCTCTTTCAGACGAGGCATTAAGCCAAGGCCTTGTTTTTGCATGGTGTAAGTATTCCTGACATATTTTGAAGATGAGTAAGGGAGTTCTGCTCGGTGTCCTGGCCAAAATTTATTCCTCAATCCACACCACTGAAACAGATTATCTGGTCATTATCACATTGCTGTTTGTGGGAGCTTGCTGTGCACAATTTGGCTGCTGCATTTCCTACATTACAACAGACTACACTTCAACCGTCAGGTACTTTGAATGCCATGAAAAGCTCCACATAATTGCAAGAAATTATTATTTTATATTATTAAACCTCTAGAGAGGGGTTTGAAATTCCTGACTCAGAGGCGAGAGTTACCCACTGAGCCGTGACTGACACTGGTTATGAGCATCGTACAGATAGAATTGAGACAAAATAGAGTATAACAGAATTGGAGGGTGCAGGTGAGCTCAGGGTTGTTTATCAGAAGATTTTCCTCGTTACCTAATGAAAGAGCACAAACTGGAAAGGAGGCTGCAGCCCCTTTACTTCTACCCTGTGATTGGTCAGCTGTGATGATGTTACTCTAGCTGTCAGTGACAATGGCATGTAGTTTGAGAGGAAGAGGATGACTCTGGAGGATGTTGCCCCCTTGTTGACTGGGTGTTTGTTGAGATGTGGCATTGTCAGGTGAGTGTGTGGGCACACAGCTCCCAGGCGAGATACCAGTACAGGGATTTGTACCAGTCCGCCTCGTCTAAGCATTTGTTTTTGAACAGGTTGGTAGGCCAGGCAACAGTCATTGAGTGTCACCAGTTTAACACTTGTTTGTAAAGCTTTAACACTAGAAACTAATGAGCCTTTTGAGATTATTGCCTGGGGGGAATTACTGGTTGCATGTTTTAGAATGAGCTGGACTGCTTTCCCAAGTTGTGAAGAAACCACCTTTTAGCTAAGACAACTATGACCCCGCCCACTCCTCTCCGTGTTAGACTGCTTGCTCATTTTTCTGCATTAACCCTTTCAGGGCGAGAGGAACTATCATATGACTAATTTTTTTTTTTGTTTTTAGCCTTTCCCCTCGTTGGAAGATTTCTCCAACCTGGATTTGTAAGTCCTGCTGTCCTACTCGCTCACCCTCGTTGCTGCATAGAGAAAGAACAACTTGCATTTATATAGCACTTTAACATAGTGAAATGTCTCAAGGTGCTTCACAGGAGACATACAAGAGAAAAATGGACGCCCAAGTCAAAGAAAGAGATATTAGGGAACGTGGTCAAAAACTCAGTCGAACCTTGGCTAGGGAGTATTTCAAAGGAGCAGAGATGGGGAAAGGTTTAGGGAGGAATTAGAGTTTAGGACCTAGGTAGTTGAAGGCAAGAGCAGGGGAACAAAGGAAGTGGGGGAAATGGAAGGGGGCAGGAATGGAGGAATACTGGGATCTTAGATGGGTGAAGGGCTGGAGGAGGTTACATGTAGATAGGGAGGGGTTAAGCTGTGGAGGGATCTGAACATGAGGATGGGAATTTTCCAAGTAATGTGTTGCTGGACTCAGAACTTAAACCACTGAGCACAGGGATGATGTGTGAATGGGACTTGATGCGAGCCTCACACAGAATTTTCTAAGCATTGGTTAAGCTAAAATCAAGACTTTCCTCTTAAGCTCCCTCACCTTGTTTGGCCAGCCAATCTATGGCCCTGATGCATTCTGCAATCTCTGGCAATCTAACCCAATTAACTCCATCCTCTGTGTTTGGATTTTGCACTTACTGATTGGTCCTGTTTACATTTTGTGGGCTTCGATGTTTGGAACTTGAAGTTATTTGAGCTGTTACTTCATTGGTGGATAAATCCAAAATGAGAACCTTAAGGTTAGGTTGTTTATAGGGGAGTTGGTGGCGTAGTGGTATTGTCACTGGGCTAGTACTCCAGAAACCCAGGGTAATTCTCTGGGGACCCGGGTTTGAATCCCACCATGGCAGATGGTGAAATTTGAATTCAATGAAAAATCTGGAATTAAAAGTTTAATGATGACCATGAAAACATTGTTGATTGTCGAAAAACCTTTAGGGAAGGAAATCTGCCATCCATACCTGGTCTGGCCTACATGTGATTTCAGACCCAGAATAATTTGGTTGACTCCTAAATGCCCTCTGAAATGGCATAGCAAGCCATTCAGTTCTCAAGGGCAATTAAGGATGGGCAATAAATACTGGCCCAGCCAGCGATGCCCAGATCCAATGAATAACAAAAAAGGATCTGTTGTATCAATAATGGAGATGTTTGTGAATTAATGGATTTAAACTTTAATAGAGGCTTTGATTTCAATTCCCCTTTACCTAGAGTGGAAACTGGAGAGTAGGTGTGTGGGGTCCTCACACTCCACTCTCAGCCTGATTTGACCAATTATGGTTTACACTACAGAGGGCAATGAGCCTTGTTCCTCTTTAAATATGCAGATCAAGTTCTGATTACATCATGAGCACCCAACTACGTGATATTAACCCGAGACCTGAAGTGGGGCGGAGGCAGCGATAGCTTCACTGGCAGGACAAAGCCAACAGGCACTTGATGGAGATCCAGAGGGAGTTTGAGTGCACAGACAGGGAATGTTAGCATGGTATTCCACCATCGGGGAATGGCGTAACAACATAACTCATGTTGATCAGCTAGGAGGATCTAGAGATTACAAAAGGAAAACACAGGAGGTAGAGAGTTTTATAGTGTTGAAATGATGAGAACGAGAGATGGTGCAATTGGCTTTTCATTGCAGTACAGTGAGGATGTAGGAGAGGAATGGGTAGCTGAGGATACTTTGAGCTTAGACAGCATAGAGTTAAAAGATGCACTGACCATGCCATATCAATAAAATAGAGACAAGAAGACGTTTATCTTCTTAACAAGTTAATCATCCAGCTGCTCTCTGAGTAAGTTAGGCCAACACACACAATGGGAGTCTGTTGATCTGTGGAGCGCAAAAGGGAAGCATTGCACTAAATTCTAAAAGGATGTCATAAGGTTCAGAAATAATAGGTACAGTTAGGCTTCTGTTAAATTTTTGCACTTTAAAGAGTATGAATTAATCTGTTGTTCAAATTGATTCAAACTTTTCAATTCAAATTTGAGATGTCTATTGTATGATTGCAGTTCAAATTAACAGATAATCAAATTAATCAACTTTTGAGTTAAGATGTGTGGTGTATAAACTCAGCCTCCCTGCTAATGGAATTGGGGGTGGATTCCAAGAGGCTGCAAGTCAGTTGGTGCAGCGTTGTATGGTAAATCAATCTCTAGCCTACACCCCATTTGAGAACTGCTTGCACCACAGCACGAGAGGTTGCTGAATTTAACCATTGCTCAGTCTTTCAAATCATCCAAGCTTGAGCTGAGTTGTCCTTAGGATATATCGAATGTCCCCCCTTAGACCAATTCATGAGCACAGAGCAGCCAGTGGGTGGTGTTTTCTGCCCTCTGCTGGGCTGGATGACTGTCTGCCAGTGTGACAGAATCTTACAGCTACCTGCGCATCTATTTAATTTTAAACCTCTTCCATCAGTGCCTCATTGCTTCAACCATTGAAAAGTATTTCTTCATCAAAATTGGCAATCGTTTTTACTTAATACAGGCCTGGAATTTCTGCTCAGTCGGGTTGGAGTATTCAACGCATTTTGCCCACAAACCAACTAGAAAAGCAACAAAACCACCCAAGGGCTCCAAATGCTTCATAGGAGCATTATAAACCAAAATTAGTCACGGAGCCACATTAGGCGGTATTAGGACAGGTGACTAAAAGTGTTACATTTTAACAAGCATCTTAAAGGCGGAAAGTGAGGTAGATAGGCAGAGAGGTTCAGAGGGAATTCAGAGTGTAGGGCCCAGGCAGCTGAAGACATGGTTGCCAGTGGGGAGGTGATTAAAATCGGGGAAGCTTGAGGCTGGAATTAGAGGAGAGCTGAGATCTCTGAGGGTTGTGGGCTGGAGGAGATAACAGAGATAGGGATAGGTGAAGAAATTTTAAAACAAGGATGAAAATTTTTTAAAACCACGTGTTACTTGACTGGGAGCCAGTTAATGCAGGTCAGCGAACGCAGGGGTGATAAGTGCATGAAACTTGGTGCAAATAAAGACATGGGCAACAGAATTTTGGATGACCTAAAGTGCACAGAGGGTAGAATGTGGGAGACCAGCCAGGAGTGTGTTGGAATAGTCATTTGAGAGGTACAAAGGAAGAAAACGTTGAGTAAAAGTTCAAAGCATAGGTCGATAGATTTCTAGATACCAATAACATCAAGGGAAACTGGAATAGTGTGGGAAGGTGGCATTGAGGCAGAAGATCAGCCATGATCCGTTTGGGTGCTGGAGCAGGCTGGAGGGGCCGAATGGCCTACTCCTGCCCCTATGTTCCCAAAACAATTGAAAACTAATGGGAAGTTGCACCTGGATTGTCAATTGCACCCTAAGCAGAAGCTTTCAGCCTCCGCATCTCTTTGAAAGGGGCACCTCCCATCATTGCATTTTGTTCATGCAAGATATATTCATCTGGTTAATCAAACTCTGCCAAACATTCCTTAATCACACAGTCTGGACGATACACATCTTTATAATTGTGAAGTTAGTGCACGGAAATATGACAACCAGTTATCAAGTGTTTACCTCCCATTTCTCTACTCGAGCTTTCATCATTCTTAAATAGCTGGGAAATGTGCTGATGTGGATTGTACTCAGCTGTGAAACCTTCCATAACCAGAAAACCTGCTGAGAATCTCTCTCACATCTAAATGGCTGTTTGGGTGGAGTACAAGAATGAAACAGTGAGTGTTTCAGGAACTGTCCCCCAGTGAGAGTCAGCAGCTTCAGGAACTGTCCCCCAGTGAGAGTCAGCACCTTCAGGAACCATCCCCCCAGTGAGAGTCAGCACCTTCAGGAACCATCCCCCCAGTGAGAGTCAGCACCTTCAGGAACTGTACCTTCAGTGAGAGTCAGCACCTTCAGGAACTGTCCCTCAGTGAGAGTCAGCACCTTCAGGAACTGTCCCTCAGTGAGAGTCAGCACCTTCAGGCACGGTCCCCCCAGTGAGAGTCAGCGCCTTCAGGAACAGCCCCCTAGTGAGTCAGCACCTTCAGGAACTGTCCCCCAGTGAGAGTCAGCACCTTCAGGAACGGTCCCCCCAGTGAGAGTCAGCACCTTCAGGAACTGTCCCTCAGTGAGAGTCAGCACCTTCAGGAACGGTCCCCCCAGTGAGAGTCAGCACCTTCAGGAACTGTCCCCCAGAGAGAGTTAGCACCAGGAGTTGTGTAGTGAATTGAGATTGCCTCCTCTTCTCTTGCTATGAACAGGGCAGGTTTTGCAGATATCGGGTGGGCTTTGTGCTCCATTGACCCGGTGCCAGTGATCCTGGGCTCTGACTGTGTCCTACCCCTGTTTGCACTGGACTGTGCTATGTACCACTTTCAGCAGAGGCCTCGAACATGTTTTCCCAATTGTCCAGATGGCACGGTGCAGACAGATGTGGACATGGGTTCATCAAGGGAACCTATACAAGAGAGCAGTGAATGTCACTAAGCTGCCTGCTGCCCTCACAGTTGCCTTTCGAGGTGGGGGTGGCGATGGGGGCTTGAGGGGAGCTTCTATTGCATTAAAGCTAACATTAAGTATTTTACACTTCATGCCATTCTGTTCTCCCTCCCTCCCTCCTTTCACTGTCAGCAAGCCTTTAAATAATCTCTGAGTCACTGCAGCACTGGAAAATCTGTGTGAGGGAGAGGTCACATGTGATGTTTTCCAGCTTCCGAGCTGTAAGTCCTGACGGTAAGGCCTCAATAAACTAGTAAAAAGCTGGGTTATGTGTATAACTCTTCATTTTCAAATCTTTCCCCCTCGTATTTCTCCCCTCCCCTCTGGGACGTGCAAACTCTTGCTAGGATCCATTTCCATAGGTGCTTGCTGAGACGGGCAATTCAACCATTGGAGCATCAAAACCAAACCTGATTTCAGGCCTTGACCAACCTTCTCACCCATGTATTTCTCAGTTATCTCTGTATGTCTTTCTGTCTTTTATTAATTTTATTTTTCTTTCATTCTTTCTCTTTCCTCTTTTCTTTCTCCACTCTATCTCTTTCTGTTTGTTCCCTTTCTTCTTCCTCTCTGTCTCATCTCTTTTACTGTTCCTTTTCCTCTGTCTGTGTCTCGCTCTCTCACTCTTTGTCTGTGTTCCCCTCGCAGTTTGAATCTCTCCCTGTGATTCGGACCAAGGAATTAGAAATTTGCAGACGATATTAATTGTGTCTGGGGTTATAGATACTAATGCGCAAGACTGCACCTAATACAGGAAGAAGTAAACAGGCTTGTGGAGTGAACAGATAACTGGTGAATAAAATTCAATCCAGGCTCATTTTTGGTGGAGGACTAGAGAGATCACATATACCTTGGAGATAAGAAAGTAAATAGGATTAAAAAGATTTGGGAATACAGAAACATTAATCACCAGAATAAGTTGATAAGGCTACAGAAAGATCGTTTTTACTGCACCATCACGGTGGGGGGAATGGGGGGCAGGGCCATAAAATGCAGCAAGGCATTCAAAAGTCCATTGATTTCGGCAGGACCGGAAAATCTCACCGGTGTAAAATTCCGCCCAAGTATTGAGATTCATTTCTAAAGGAATAAACTACAGAAGCAGGGGGTAATGTTGCGTTTATATTGAACATTGGTTTGACCACACTGTGAGTGCTGTGCATAACTCTGGCCTTGATGTTATATAAATGATATTAAAGTGCTGGAGAAAATTCAGAAAAGATCTGCAAAGAGAGTTGAGGAGATGTAACTATTCTGAAAGATTGTGAGGCTGGGACAATTTTCTCCAGAAAAGACCAGATTGAGAGGAGACCTGATAAAGGTCAAAAATTATTCAGGGCTTTGATAGGCTTGACTTGGAGAAACTGTTTCCACTTGTAGGGGTGAGTCCGGAACAAGGGGGTTGAATACATGATGATAACCAATAGCACAAATTAAGGATTTAGGAGGAATTCCTTTCCATGGAATGTTGAGAATGTAGAACTCGCGACCACATGGAGTCGTTGAAACCGTGATACATTTATGGAGAGACTTATCTTTCTATGAGTGTGTCTCCCTCTCTTTCTCACTCTATGTCTCTCACTCTCTCCCTCTCTATCTGTCCATACCATTCTTTTTTTTCCCAATCCCATTCCCTTGTTTCTTCTCACACCTCTAATAATCACTCCATTCCTGTGTTAATCCTCCCCTCCAGAATGGCAGGTGACAATATTTCCTGTGCATCGTGGATCCTGCGCTGCCAGTGCTTGTTCATGAGCTGGTCCAGGCCCCCAGATCAACGTTATCAAAGTTAAATATTTTGGATTTCACAGTAGGTGTGTAGCTTTGTAGAGAGGTGAGGCAGTGTCATACTGTTGTACCAGAATATTCTTAAACACATAGATTACAGAATAGAAACCGACCATTTGGCCCAATGAGTCCGTGTTACTATGTCATATGAGCAGATTGAGAGCATTGAACATTGGCCAGGAGCTGAAGCCAGGGTTCTTGGCTGCAGGCAAGTTAACCATTTCAAGGCATCCTCATGGTGACCTTGCGAGAAGAATTGCACCATTCTGAAGTTGTCAGAATTCGACCAATGAGGACACAGATTCCATTCCATGTGAGGTAGCGGCTTTGGGATTAGACCTTCCCCAGGATGAAGTCTGAGGAGGAGGGAGCTGGAAGATTATAGGAGAAGCTTATTTCTGAACTGTAGCACAGTCTCTCATTCTTTCTGTCTTCATCTATTTCTCTCTCCAAAACTCTTGTCTCTTTTTCTCTCTCCATTTCTTTCTTTTGCTCCCTGTGTGTCTCTCTCTGCCTCTCTCACTCTGTCTCTGACTCCTTCTGTCTGCCTCCATCTCTCCATGTCTCTCTCTTTCTTACTCCCTGTCTCTTTCCCTCTGTTTGTCTTTCTCTGTCTCTCTGCCTCTTTCTCCCCCCTTTCTCTGTCTGTCTCTGAAGCCTGTGAGTTTGCCTTCTGTTTGAGAGAGTGAAGGTAGAATGAGAGAGGTGTTTGTTCTGCAATGCGGCTGCTAGTCCTGAGTAAAGGATTCCTGTGGATAAGAGCAGCACACATCCTCTGGATTCTAGAGGCCTGGTTCGTCACCGTCGTACTTGACTGAACTGTTAAACAATCTGCCTTCCAGTTTACTGTGCTCAGTGGAATTTGCTGCACACCACAGGTTTGTTTAAAAGCAAAAGTGAAATGATTAATTACAGCTTCTGATTCTTTTCCAACACACAACAGCAAACTCCCCTGGTCTGCTGCCTTCCTGTATCCCTCAAGAGCAGCTTCCTGAGGAGCTGGGAGATCACCAGGAAGTCACGCCAAGGGCTAGGCCTTCAACATCTGTGGGAAATTCCCAAGCAGTTTTGGAGTGAGCAGTTCATGACCATCACGTAGTGCCAGAAATTCCCGTCCTTGTATAAAATCAGAACAAGTCTCAGGACAAGAAGCTGTCGTTAGGCCCAACAGTCCCCAACTCCGAATTCCTTCCCTCACTGCATGGCAGGGTTGCCAACTCCCCCATGATTGACCTGGACTCTCCTTAAAGGTTAATCTCTAGAACACTGGAATGAGCAAACCCAGGACAAAGTCATTGGGTTATTTAAAAAGAAGCGTGTTCATTTCATTCTCTTTGAACCTTTCCATTTGTTGTAAAAATTATGGAGATAAAGAAGAATTGGTATTTTGGATGATTTTTGACTGTCAGTCAATCAGTAATGAAGATTTGTTCACATTGGGATATTTCAATGATGGACATGTCAAGTGGCCAATGGTGGGAGTGTGGGGGCGGGGTTACTGCAGGCAGCAGGTCATATGTCCAAGCAGAGTTGGCAACCCTACTCTAGAAATGCGGGTGCTGCTGGCAAGGTTGGCACTTACTGCCCAAGTCCTACTTGCCCTGCGACGGTAACTGAAGGACCATTTTGGAGGGCAGGTAACCATGTCGGTGTCGGCCAGGAGTCACATAGGGCCCAGGCTGGGTAAGAGAGCAGGTTTCCTTCATTAATAGAAGCAGCTGGGCTTTTATCACAATCCACCTCAATATTCCAGATTTTTAAAACTAAATTCAAATGCTCAAACTGCCAGGCTGGGCTATGAACCCATGTTCTCTCGATGTGCAGTAACCGCTATTCTTGTGCTTACTTCAATGATCTTCTAGAAACAAAAGATTTGCATTTATTTGTCCTTCAATTAGATGTTAGTGAAATCAATGTTTAGAATATTCCACCATCTAATGGCATGAAACTACTGCAAAACAATAATTTTGCCTGCTGCAGGCTCAGGGTGATGTGTGGAAAGGTTTACCTGTTCTGTTTTTCTTGACTTTTCGACAGAACACAGTCAGTATCTCTGTGGAAGGGCTGCATTGATACATCCAGGATTTTTATCTGTGCTTGCACTGGGAGAAGCATTCAATTTTTTAAATTCATTCATGGGATGTGGTTGTCAAGGCCAGCATTGTTGTCTATCCCTAATTGCCCTTGAGAAGGTGGTGGTGGGCTGCCTTCTTGAACCACTGCAGTCCATGTAGTACACCCACAGTGCTGTTAGGAAGAGAGTTCCAGGATTTTCACCCAACTCTAATGAAGGAACAACGATATATTTCCAAGTCAGGATAGTGGGTTTTGGAGAGGAACTTGCAGGTGGTGGTGTTCCAATGTATCTGCTGCCTTTGTCCTTCTAGCTGCAAGAGGTAGTGGGTTGGAAGGTGCTATGGAAGGAGCCTTGGTGAGTTTCTGCAGTGCATCTTGTAGATGGTACACACTGCTGTCACTGTGCGTTGGTGATGGGGGGAGTGGATGTTTTAATGGGGGGTGACAGGTTGAGGTAGATTATTTGGTCTTTGCTGGGGTTATTCAAGTTTTGGGATAAAATTGGGCATTGATCCTCCTCACTTGTGGTCACATTGGTTGTGGGGGACATTGCCCTTTAAGATCATTGGATGGGCTGCTGTATAGTGGAAGGGGGTAGTTTGTGCAGAGTATCTCTTTCTCTCTCTCGCTCTCTCTTTGTGTTTTCATTCTGTTATTGAGTTTCTTCCAGCCTTTCTGTTTAGCCCTGTGTGTCTCTGTTTCTGTTACTTTTGCTGTGTTGTGTAATCCCTTTGTCTTGTGCCTCAGGATATTTTTACCTTTTTTTAAAGGTGCTACATAAATATTCCCTTTGTTTTTCTCTACCTCCATGTGTTCCTTTCCCTCTCTCTTACTGCTTGTAATCTCTTCCTTGCTCTTGTTTGTATCCATAAATTCTTTATCATTCCCCCTCTTCTGAAGATGCTTCTGAAATACAATTCTAAAGGGGCTGCGAGCATGTTCTGATTACTTGTGTTGAAGACCATATCTGTGTAAGTCATTTGATATATTATATCACATTCAATCACCGATGAACGCCATTCTTGTCAATACACAATTTCTGGGACTGCCTATGACTCAGAGCCAGAGCCCTGGCTGATTTTTGTCTCCCTTCCCCAGGGTGATGAGCGTTACAGAATTTCTGTTGAAGCCAACTCAGCACTGCCATGGTTTGGAATCTGGGCTTTCCCTACCTAAGGCGACACTTTACTATACTATGTGCTGCTTCTGCAAGCCTTTTGCACAATCCTTCAGACCACTCCTGCTGACTCAGAAAGGTCACACAAGAATTTCCAGAGAACAGAAAGCTGGCTGGATTTATCAATATGAGTTCAGTGGTGTAGTGGTCATTTTAATAGCTCAGAGGACCTGTATCCAAACCCCACTGAGGTAGCTGGACTGGAAACTAATTAAAAGGCTGGTGTCAGCAAAAGTGACTGAAACTATTGGTTTGTCACAAGGGGTGTCATATGTCCACTGTGTTTAAGGAAGATTGCTACATTTAGGGAAGGAAACCTGCTGTCCTTACTCCAGTCCCACATACACCAACGTGATTGGCTCCTGCCTTCCCTCTGAAGTAGCTGAGCAAGTCACTTGGCTATGTCAAAGTATTGGTCTCAGTGCATGAAATCTCAGGAAGGCAAAACATGAGTCACGATCCTTACTGATAAAACAAAAACCACTGGAAATACTAGCAGGTCAGGCAGCATCTGTGGAGAGAAACAGAGCTATGTTTAAGGTCAATGACCTTTCATCACAAATGGAAAATGCTTAGAGATATAACAGAGGCAGGGAAAGGTGGTGGGGGGGCGGGGGGTTTGGGAGGGTGGGGGGCGGGGGGTTTGGGAGGGGGGGTGGGCACGGGTTTGGAATGGGGAGGAAAGTTCAAAAGGGAAGGCCTGTGAAAGCTGGAGAGATTAACTGACAAAAGAGTTGGTGGGACTAGCCAAAGGGAGTGGCAATAAGTAAAGAAACGTAAGATGTATTGAGAGGAGGTGTGAATGAGAAAAGCAGAATCATGACCAACAACTGCCATCTGAACAAATGGGGAAGATCTAGTGGCGGGCTTGTGGTGCAGTAGGTCATGTCCCTATCTCTTGGCCAGAAGCTCTGGGTTCAAGTCCCGCTTCAGGACTTCATGACCATGGAAGGTGCTTTGACTAAACAGGTTGATTATTAAAAAATAAAAACAGAAACATAAAAAAACTCGGCAGCAGTTTGCTATCAGCTCAGCTGCCTGGCATCATCTCTGGAGAGAGACACAAAGCTAATGTTTCAAGGCCAATATTACTCTTGATTGTTGATTGACAGGAAGAGCGGGAGAGATTCCTGGTCAACCATACTGCAGAAGGCAATGGCAAACCACTGCAATACTTTGCCAAGCAGAATCATGGACCAATCCAATGGAAGTCCATGGTCACAAATGCCTGCTTAGGGTATAGTCTGAAGAGGTGGAGGTTGTGATCTGAAATTGTGGAACTTGATGTCGCGTTTGAAAGGTTGTAAAGTGCCTAATTGAAAATTAAGGTGCTGTTCCTTGAGTTTAGATTAAGCTTCATGTTGCTGCTTATTGCTGGATAACTGCTCCTGGGAAACGTGCGTGGCTGAGAAACAGGTAGACTTGGCAGTGATATCTCTCATAGTCACGAGGCTTGATTTTACTCTTTGTCACTGGACAATATGATGCTGGCTGGTCTTAACACTGGACAAGCCAGGTCCCAGAGTGAAACCTGGCTTGACAGTTCCTAACCCACTTTTTTTTTGGCAACTGTGGGGAAAAAGTTACTGAACAAATTCACAGGAGTCTGCTGATGAACTTTTAACACAGAATAAAACATTTATTAAACAAGAAATGTGAACAATATTACACCAGACACAAAGGTCGGAAAGATCTCAATACAAACACAAGATGATTTAATTTGCCAACAATATTATCCCAGCAATGCCCTTACAGACACACAAACCCAGTGACCACTATCTTAACACCAAGGTTTCTTGCTTGGGCTGGCCCAGTTGCAATTGGTTTTCTTACAGCAGAACTTTCACTAGATGCTTTTTCCCCAGCTGTTATCTCTCCCTGAGACACCGAAAACCGCACTCTAAACTCACTATTACTTCAACTGCAGAGCAAACACATGAGTTTCTTTAAACTCAGTCCCCCAGCAGTCTTGCAGTATTTCTAATCAGAGAGCTTAGAACTCTTGTCTTCACTCACTGACATACACACTCTGAACTTCTTTTCTGTCTTTCCCTGTGTCTCTGTGTCACTTAACCGCTGTTGCTACTGTGTTTCCACCCTCCCCACCCCTCCAAATCACTAAATTACTAACCCCTTTTTAACCCATCTCTTTTCTGCAGGGGTTGTAAAACCTCATTAACCCAAACCCAAACACACAAACCCAAAAGGCTGACCTTTCAGCTATAGTACAGACTTCTTGGCACGAAGGCACATAAACAACCAAAAATGAAACTGAAACCATTTCATCTTCCTTACCACGTAAATATGTATATATATATATATCTGACACCTGCAGATCTGCATTTCTGCACCTTCTAGAGAGATGGAGGGAAACTCGAGAACTAAATGGAAGATCAGGAAGAGGAAAGATCTGTCATTTGAGAATCCTGATGTGGCAATGGAATGGCGGGATTCTGCTTGTGAAAGTGCTGGGAGAGGGGTGGTGGGTTGCAATTTTGGGAGTAGGTGAGGAAAGCTGGCACATGGGAGCAATGGGCCAGAGGTTACAGGGCCTGGAAGAACTGGAGTGAGGGGCAAGCATATGTGTCTGATCACGGGTTGGTAGGATGGGAGCCAGCTGGGTGCCCTGAGAAGGTGTAAAAAGGCAATGCGGTGTGTTAGGAAAGCCTCTACTATATCAGCGGTGAAACTAAAATTTGAGGCAGTGAGGGGATTTGGAGATAGTGGAGCTGAGGTAGATGGTCAGCCATGCCATTTATTGAATTGCTGAGCAGGCTCGATTGGATCTGGGTTGACTGCTGCTCCTATTTCCAAATCCATATGTTCCAATTTCTCTGTTTATGTTACAGTGTGGATAGCTCAGCCTGTCTATAATGTGATTTTACTCCAATTTCAGCAGAAGTTTTTGTGTGAAGGACAGAGCAGCACTAACTCATCCAATGGATTTACAGTGAGTGAGAGGCTGAGTGATCTGGGGCTATGTCGTAAATGGGAATAAGTCCTGATTGTCCATCACCCCTGTGCTCGGGGACCTACGTTGGCGGCTGGTTAAGCAACACTTTCTGATTTTAAAATTTTCATCCGTGCTTTCATATCCCTCCATGGCCTCACCCATTCCCTACCTCTGTAAATTCCTCCAGCCCCACAGCTCTGAGGTCTCTGTGCTCATCCAATATTAGCCTCTTGTACATTCCCAATCTTCATTGCTGCACCATGGATGGCTGTGCCTTCAGCTTCCTGGGTCCTAAGCTCCAGAATTCTTTCCTGACTCTCTCCCCTCTCTAGATCCCACTGCTTCTTTTGAAGATGCTCCTTTAAAAACTTGACCAATAAGCTTTTTTGTCACCCGCTGCTCAGTGGCAAACTTTGATAACAATCCTGTGAACTACCTTGAGATGGTTTGCTATGTTAAAGGTGCTATATAAATGCAAGCTGCTGATGTTGTTTGGAAGTATTGAGTCACTTGATCATCAGCTGATTTTGACTGTTGTAAATTACCCCCCAAAAAGCTGAAAAATGAATAATGGGGAGATATGTAAGGATTCCATCACCTTCACTTGTGCTATTAACGCAGGGAGTTCTCAATTTCTCAATTTATGGTGTTGATTATAAACATAACATTTAAAGGAATTTTTTGATTGTTGTTGCTTTACCATTGAAGGGTTTTTGTCTGTTTTTTGGCACTGTTACCATTTACTTTCCTAAACTATAAACCAGATTTTCATGATTATAATCAAAAAGCCTTTTTGATGTTAACATGTAGCTGTGGTTACTGAACCATTTTTAACATTTTTACTTCGAGTCATAAGCTTGTGGGTTCAAGCTCTCAATTGAGGCTTGAGGACAAGATCCAGGCTAAGACTCCCAGTGCATTACTGAGGGAGTGCCGCACTGTCGGAGGGTCAATACTGAGGGAGTGCCGCACTGTCGGAGTGTCAGTACTGAGGGAGTGCCGCACTGTCGGAGTGTCCGTACTAAGGGAGTGCCGCACTGTCGGAGAGTCCGTACTAAGGGAGTGCCGCACTGTCGGAGAGTCCGTACTAAGGGAGTGCCGCACTGTCGGAGAGTCCGTATTAAGGGAGTGCCGCACTGTCGCAGAGTCAGTACTGAGGGAGTGCCGCACTGTCGGAGAGTCAGAACTGAGGGAGTGCCGCACTGTCGGAGAGTCAGAACTGAGGGAGTGCCGCACTGTCGCAGAGTCAGTACTGAGGGAGTGCCGCACTGTCGGAGGGTCAATGCTGAGGGAGTGCCGCACTGTTGATGTTAACATGTAGCTGTGGTTACTGAACCATTTTTAACATTTTTACTTCGAGTCATAAGCTTGTGGATTCAAGCTCTCACTTGAGGCTTGAGGACAAGATCCAGGCTAAGACTCCCAGTGCATTACTGAGGGAGTGCCGCACTGTCGGAGGGTCAGTACTGAGGGGAGTGCCGCACTGTCAGAGGATCAGTGCTGAGGGAGTGCCACACTGTCGGAGTGTCAGTACTAAGGGAGTGCCGCACTGTCGGAGATTCAGTACTGAGGGAGTGCCGCACTGTCGCAGAGTCAGTACTGAGGGAGTGCCGCACTGTCGGAGGGTCAATGCTGAGGGAGTGCCGCACTGTCGGAGATTCAGAACTGAGGGAGTGCCGCACTGTCGGAGAGTCAGAACTGAGGGAGTGCCGCACTGTCGGAGAGTCAGTACTGAGGGAGTGCCGCACTGTCGGAGGGTCAATGCTGAGGGAGTGCCGCACTGTCGGAGATTCAGTACTGAGGGAGTGCCGCACTGTCGGAGAGTCAGAACTGAGGGAGTGCCGCACTGTCGGAGAGTCAGTACTGAGGGAGTGCCGCACTGTCGGAGGGTCAATGCTGAGGGAGCACTGCACTGTTGGAAGTTCAGCACCGAGGAAGCGCTGCACTGTTGATTGGTCAGTACCGAGAAAGCGCTGCACTGTTGATTGGTCAGTACCGAGGGAGCGCTGCACTGTTGATTGGTCAGTACCGAGGGAGCGCTGCACTGTTGATTGGTCAGTACCGAGGGAGCGCTGCACTGTTGATTGGTCAGTACCGAGGGAGCGCTGCACTGTTGATTGGTCAGTACCGAGGGAGCGCTGCACTGTTGATTGGTCAGTACCGAGGGAGCGCTGCACTGTTGATTGGTCAGTACCGAGGGAGCGCTGCACTGTTGATTGGTCAGTACCGAGGGAGCGCTGCACTGTTGATTGGTCAGTACCGAGGGAGCGCTGCACTGTTGATTGGTCAGTACCGAGGGAGCGCTGCACTGTTGATTGGTCAGTACCGAGGGAGCGCTGCACTGTTGATTGGTCAGTACCGAGGGAGCGCTGCACTGTTGATTGGTCAGTACCGAGGGAGCGCTGCACTGTTGATTGGTCAGTACCGAGGGAGCGCTGCACTGTTGATTGGTCAGTACCGAGGGAGCGCTGCACTGTTGATTGGTCAGTACCGAGGGAGCGCTGCACTGTTGATTGGTCAGTACCGAGGGAGCGCTGCACTGTTGATTGGTCAGTACCGAGGGAGCGCTGCACTGTTGATTGGTCAGTACCGAGGGAGCGCTGCACTGTTGATTGGTCAGTACCGAGGGAGCGCTGCACTGTTGATCGGATAGTACCGCGGAAGCGCTGCACTGTTGATTGGTCAGTACTGAGGGAGTGCTGCACTATTGGAGGTGCCATCTTTTGAGCCTGAGGCCTAGTCTGCAAACTCAGGAGTATGTGAAAGATTACAAGGTAGAAGGAACTCATGTGAATTTCTTTCCTTCTGTGCTGAGCGAACATGTCCTTACCCGTGAGTTCAGATTTTACAGGGCAAAACAGGCATTCGAACTCGAAATACTGAGGTGCAAACCTGTCTTCTGCATTTATTCACTGGGAGAGCTTAGGAAACAAACACTTTTATCTTTCTAAATGAAATTGGCCAGGGATCAGTGTTTTGCGGTGTTGCTGCATTTGTGCTGTAGCTGAACCTCGTGTCAGAACATGTTGACACTGAATACTTTAGTGAAGTTGCCTGGCAAATGCTGTCCAGTTTAAAAATAGATCCTTCAGAAGCAAAGAGATATTCCTGTGATACACTCTGACCTGCAATGGCACTCATGCCCACGTTCCAATCCCCTCATTTGCCCACCCCTTTCCAACACGCCCAAGTGGATTGATTGGCATTTAGAATCTGTCTATGGATCACAGTAACTCCGCCTTCTCCTCTCACAACGCAGGACTAAATGCTTCACCCGAACACAAATAAAAAATACATCGAACAGTCCAAGCAGTGACAGGATCTTCTGGGGGTTTTTTTTTGAGTAAAGACATGGTTGCCACCTCAGCACACGAGGAGTTAACTGCGACATCACTAAATCCTTAGACTTCCTTTGGTGTGTGTCAGGGTTTTGACTGCTCTTGTGGCATTTCAAGAAGAGGGAAGGCGCTGAGCAATTTCATAATTTAAAAACTCCCCGTGACCTTGTCGAGCACCAGCCACGAGCAGCTTGCGAAGACACAGAAAAGAGGTTGTTAGCCTCTTCGCTCCCTGCTTCACAAGTTACACCCAATAAATATTTCTTTTACAGTCACTGAAGATTTCAGTGTAACTGAGTTACGCAGGAGAGAAATGTAGACAGGGACACACCACTGAAATCGTCAGTCCTTGCAGCTTAAAGGAGAAAGGAAAAAAGAAGAAAGGAGGTAATTGTTTTGTGACTTTTAACTGCCTCTCTTTATCTGGTAATGCAAAGCTACACTGAGCTAAAGCTGATCTTCCAAATTGGAAAGAAAGACTTGCATTTATATTGCGCCTTTCACAACCTCAGGGTGCCCCAAGTGCTTTACAGCCAATTACGTACTTCTGAGGGGTAGTTTCTGTTGTAGAAAACACGGCAGCCAATTTATGCGGAGCAAGCTCCCACAAAGAGCAATGAAATAAGTGACCCAGATAATTGGATTTTAGTGATGTTGGTTGAAGGGTAAATATTGTCCAAGACATTGGAGAGAACTTGAGTAAAACCATGGCACACTTCATGTCAACCTGAGAAGGAAGACAGAGCATTGTTTCAATATCTCGTCAGAAATACGGCACTTCTGACAGCGCAGCACTCCTTCAGAGTTGCACTGGGAATGTTAGTCTGGATTATCTGTTTAAACCTCTGGAGTGGGATTTGAACCTGCGACCTTCTGACTCAAGCAGGGTTCCCACACTTCTGCGGGGAATGGATGTGCCTGGATGTTGGATAAAGATGGGAGTGTACTGAGCTGTGATGCCCTCTACAGGTGAATAGCCAATGGCAAGTCCCTGGCTCAGCTGACGCATATACAGTCCCTTGGGAATGGCCATGGAGTGTCATTAAAACTTGCATGTTGACAATCGATCAACTCCTGGCCAGCTAACGAAACACGGATCAAGGATCAGATCTGGCTGTACGGCACTAATGAGAGAGGTGGATGTTCACAGCAGTTGTGGTGAATGTTGAAATGCAGAAATTGTTTTACACACCATGCCTGCACTGCTGCACCCGTGCCTTCCACAGAGCTCTATCTTTGAACCAATAGCACTAGAACAGATGAGCTGGTCAAGGTCCAATTGCTGTTTATGGAATCTTGCTTGTGTAAGTTGCCCACTGTGCTTCCCACCTTACTCCACTGGCTACACTTCATCAGAAGGTCATCTGCTGGAAAGTGCTTGGGAAATCCTGAGGCTGTGAAAGGAGCTATGGGAATGCAAATCTTTCTTTTTCTCTATAGTTCATGCTCTTGCCTTAAAACTTAAACAGAGGAAATCAAAGGTAAACTTACTGAATGAAATTTATGAGTTTCCGCATTAAACAAAGATGTGAATTACCTATTGCTGTTGATTCAGTCTCTTGGTGCTCCCAGCAACCATCAGGGTTGACCTTACAAGATATGAATTTGTGTAGTTGTTGCTTTAGCTGTAATTTTCCCTGTGAATAAATTCTGAAACGATGATTGAAGTTGTTACACTCAAATGCATTTTGCTTAAAGTTAAAGGTTGGCTCAATGTTATTTTTCATGTGAATTATTTTTATACTTCCCAGGTAAAGGCTTTTAGTGCTGACAATTGCAATCTTCTATTTAAGGCATCCAGTGATTCATCAGAGCAGGTACAGCACAGGGTAGATACAGAGTAAATCTCCCTCTACACCGTCCCCATCAAATACTCCCAGGGCAGGTACAGCACAGGGTTAGATACAGAGTAAAGCTCCCTCTGTGCTGTCCCCATCAAACACTCCAGGGCACGTACTGCACAGGGTTAGATACAGAGTAAACCTCCCTGTGCATTGTTCAAACTACGTACTTTAGACCAAAGTTAGAGACGCTCACTGCTGCATCAGTACAGCATGTTTCCATTTCCCACATGTACATATTTCTGGTTTTGTGGAGTGAGAATGCTGATATAAGAGTAAAGTTTGTTAAATATCAGGGGTAACTCCAACTGCGGAATATCGTTTGAAGGGAGTGTAGATTGGTTGCAGTGATTTGAGTACCTGCATCAAGGCCCTTCAGAGGTTTGGTTGTTAAAATAGACGTACGGTGACGTTAGGGCCATTGCGAACTGGGTGACCTGGCCTGATGTCTATATGGGGCAGCATTCTGTAAATCTTCCTCTGTTGTACTCATTCAGTGCCTTATAATCATTAAGGCTGACACTCCAGCGCAGTACTGAGGGAGTGCTGCACTGTCAGAGGTGCCACCTTTCAGATGAGATGTTAAACCGAGGCCTCGTCTGTCATCTCAGGTGGGCATTGAAAATCCCAAGGCATTATTTTGAAGAAGAGCAGGGAAATTATCCCTGGTGTCCTGGACCAATATTTATCCCTCAATGAAAATCACAACAAATAAATTACCCGGTTATCACATTGCTGTTTATGGGAGCTTACTGTGGGCAAATTGGCTGCCATGTTTCATGCACTACAACAGTGACTGCACTTCAAAAGTACTTCATTCACTGTAAAGTGCTTTGAGTTGTCCAGTGGTCATGAAAGGTGCTATATAAATGCAAGTCTTTTTTTTCTCCCTGTGACGAGCAGGATTTAAAATTCCCCCAGGGACAACAACTTGCATTTATATAGCACCTTTTAAGGTAGTAAAATGTCCCATGTTGTTTCACCAGCGCGATTATCAAACAAAATCTAATGCTGAGCCACATAAAAAGACATTAGGACAGGTGACCAAAAACTTGCTTAACGCGGTAGATTTTAAGGACTGTCTTAAAGGAGGAGCGAGAGGTCAAGAGGTTTAGGGAGGGGGGGTGGTTCCAGAGCTTTAGGGCCCAGGCAGCTGAAGGCATGGCCGCTAATAGAGGAGTGGTTGAAAATGGAGACATGCTGGAGGGCTGAGTTAGAGGAGCACAGAGACTTTAGAAGGTGCTGAAGGAGGCGCCAAGTAGGAACCTGGGACCAAAGATAGAGCCAGGGCTGGAAGTCAGCTGAGATGACCGGTGAGTGTTTTGGATGCAGCCCCAACCCTGATATCCAAGTGGTGCCTTTGATCTTACAATTCAGATGCACCCGTTTGCCCCAGGTTTGAACTGTGTGAAATTGGGTATGCTCGTAGCCTTGTTGCTTCCCAAGATGCGTTGGGGATCGGTAATTGCGAAATCTGGAAATGACTGGGAGCAAGGATCGGAATTTTGCTTGTCATTCCTGAGGCAGTGTGATACGTCGAGGTGGTGTCCATGATGGGACACCCTGTTTTAACCAATGCGATGCCCAGTTTCCCCCTGCTTTTTTCCCAAATTCTAAATATTTCTTTGTCACATTGAAATGACTTTGTTTCTTTTTTTGTGTGAGCAGAGGGTGAGTTAGATTTCATCAGCCACTCGTGTGTTTTTTCTTTGGTCAGGTGCATCTGCCACCGTGTTAAGTCTTTAAAAAATTTGATTTTTTCCCCAGCCGCCCATTCTGCTGCTGATTATAACTGCATGTAGCTTCCTCTATGTAGGTTGCAAACTAAAAAAAGGTCCTGTTGATTTCGAGAAGAGGAAGTGTTGCATAAACCTGATGGGTCAGAACGATTTGCTTCTTAATACTGGTTGGAGATTCTTGCTGGTTCACAGAAGCTGAATTCTAGCTGCTTTGATTTATTATTTTAATATTTTTACTTGATTGTCTTTTCCTGACCTCCAAGCTTCATTCTCTCACTTTCAGCAAATGTTCTTGTTTATCCATTTGACCATGCTGTGCACTGCTGTGAACTCTTGCTGTGGCTAAGCTTGAAATGTACAGATTTACTCCTACTTCCTTCTCCCTTTGCATTCAAAACTTTTTCCAACATCTTCTGCCCTAACATGTGTTTTAGCACTTCAAAACTGTGAAATTTCTTACGTTCCTTCTTAATACAATTTGTAGGTTTTTGAAACTCAAACTCAGCATCATCTAACTTACTAATACTGAAGGAAAGAAAGACTTGGATTTCTGTAGCACTTCTCCCATCTTTAAGACATTCCAAAGCGCCGTACAGCCAATGAAGCGAAATGTAATCCTGTTGTAATGTAGGAAATTTGTGCAAAGCAAGATCCCACAAACAGTAACGTGAGAATGACCAAATAATCTGTTTTAGAGACGTTAGCTGAGGGGCAAATATTAGCCAGAGAACTCCTGCCTCTTCTTCAAATTAGTGCCAGAGTATTCATGGTGAAAACATCAGAAGCAAGTTCTTTCCTTACATCACAGTCGAGCACACGTAGCAGGAGTCACTGGATGGTGAGCAGGGACGATACCCCTGCCAGGTTTAGTTTATTCCTCAGGCCACTGGTGCTGAGAGCAACTGAAGCAGCTGACTCAACACAGAGCAAGGAGGCAAAGTGGGACTTTCCTGCATGGTATGACACAGTGCCACCCTGAGTTTACCAACTGTGCCATTGCTGGGCTGGTGAGTCTCACTTGAAAAGAAATAGCTTGGGATATCACTGGGAAGGTCAGCATTTATTGCCCATCCCTAATTGCCCTTGAGAAGGTGGCAGTCAGCCGCCTTTGTGAACCGCTGCAGTTCCTGTGGTGTAGGTACACCCACAGTGCTGTTAGGAAGGGAGTTCCAGGATTTTGACCCAGCCACAGTGAAGGAACGGCGATATATTTCCAAATCAGGATGGTGAGTGGCTTGGAGGGGAACTTGCAGGTGGTGGTGTTCTCATGCGTCTGCTGCCTTTGTCTTTCTAAGTGGTAGAGGTTGTGGATTTGGATGGTGCTGCCAAAAGAGCTTTGGTGAGTTCCTACAGTGCATTTTGTAGATGGTACACTGCTGCCAGTGTGCGTTGGTGGTGGAGGGAGTGAATGTTTAAGGTGGTGAGTGGGGTGCTGATGAAGCGGGTTGCTTTGTCCTGGATGGTGTTGAGCTTCTTGAGTGTTGTTGGAGCTGCACTCATCCAGGCAAGTGAAAGATTATGACTCAGTAATGATGAGGAAACAGAGCTTATTTGCTCCTTTGGTGAATAAATTTTGGGGTTAAGAGCTTCATTGTAATACAATGAGCACCCTTCACAACGAGATCTGTGTCTGGGTGTGTGTTTACTCTCTGACTGTGTTCAGTTGTTCTAACTCAGCTCAGTAAGGTGGAAACTAATAAAACCTTGTAACTGATGGGAAGCTGACCAGGGGGCTGCAACACATATTTTAAATGATGGATAGATTTTATTTATTTTTATTATTGGGATGATCAGAACTCTGCAAAAAGACCAGTTGAACAAGGAAGTGATGTGTAGATAAGGAAGAATTCACATTTATATAATGTCTTTTAAGTTCTTGGAATGTCGCAAGATGTTTTGCAGCTAAAAAATTACTTTTGAAGAACTGTTGCTGTTGTAATAAAGGAACTGAACCAATTTGAACTCAGCAGGATCCCACAATCAACAATGAGATAAATGACTAGTTAGTTTTGGTGGTGGTTGAGGGATGAATGTTGACCAGAACACCGAGAAGAACTCTTTGAATAGTGCTGCGGGAGATTTGATATCAGAATAGGCAAGCTACACAAGGAGTGTCACGGGGAGTGTCACAGAAGCCGACACATAGGGGCTCCAGGGCCTGATTTTGACAAAGTCGTAAGGACTCCAGAGCCATTTCAAAATGGCGGGAGCTGATTCCAGGATTCCCGTTCCCATTCCCAGCACCCCTAAGTTTTGCTGGTGAGGGATAATGTTGAGGATGGCGAGTGCATGCCCCACCTGGCTGGCTCTGTGGTGGGGGCGGGCACCTCAGGCATCTTCTAGAATTCGCACCCCCCCCCCACCCCCCCCCAACCCACCCAGCCGCCCATAATTTTCATGGACTTGGGCCAGCTCCTCCATGACTGGTGGTTCATGGCCAAGAGGAGTCGTGAACCATAGTTTGAATTTAATTCTTACCCATGTCCCCCACTCACCACGTCAACTCATAACTCTTCATATCCTGCCTCGGTAGTGAAAATCCAGCCCTTAGTCTCTGAGTGTGCCTTGACCTCCTGACTAAGAGGTAAGAGTGCAGCGGATGTAATCTTAGTGACAACTATACATGTCAGAAAGAAATTGATCTGTCAAATGGCTTGTCCTTATTGCATGTACCTACTCTTCCTAATAATCCTCACTTACAAGATAGAGTTAATATATAGTGTGTCATCCTGCAACAGAATTGGTACAATCATGTTAGAGAAATGGATTTAATTTGAGCGATGGGACAAGTCAGGACCTGTCATTGGCAGCAATGAATTAGGCACGTGGCAGGTTAAGGCTTCATCTCCATTTATCTAATTTCAGAAATAGAAACTGGACAAACAGTGAATAACAGATTTGAAAGAAAGAATGACTTGCATTTCACAACCTCAGTGGGAGACTGGGGTGTGGAACTAATTTGTCTCAGAGGGCTAGCATTGACTAGATGGGCTGAAAGGCCTCCTTCTGAGCTGCAACTTCTCCTATGATAGGATGTCCCAAAGTGCTCTACAGGCAACAAAGTACATTTCAAGTGTAGCCACTGTTGTAATGTAGGACGCACGGCAGCCAATTTGTGTTCAGCAAGATCTCACAAATAGCAATGTGATAATAACAATAGATAACCTGTTTCTGTGATGTTGATGGGGGTCTAAATAGTGATTTTGGGATCTTTTACGCCAAACTGGGAGGGCAGATGGAGCCTTGGTTTAACATCTCATCCGCAAGCCAGTACCTCCAACAGTGCTGCACACTCTCAGTACTGGACTGGAGCATCAGCCGTGATTTTTGTGCTCCCAAGTCTCTGGAGTGGGGCTTTAACACACAACCTACTGACTCAAGAGGCAAAAGTGCTACCCACTGAGTCATGGCTGAAACATATGGGATTAGAAAGTAATATTTATTCCGATTTATTGTGGTCTGTTAGTTGATGGTCCAGTATGTCTCTCCGTGTGCACTGCCAGGTGCCTGTGGGAATGGAGGAACCATGGGTGAGGGAATATGGCCTGGCCCACTTGTCCACACCTGATGGGTTGGAAACATCACTTGGGTGATACTGTCGATTTGATTTTGCTAGTATTTTTTTAAAGTGATCTGTTTTTGTAGAGTGATTGGCAATTAAATTGCTGCTTTCCCTGTTTTGCATTGGACATTCTGTTGTTTTTTGTAATATGTAATAGAATACTACTCCCATTTGTCACGATGCGGAGCTGAGAGTATGGCAGTTTCTCGATGCGTTTTAATCAGCAGCACTCTGGACCGTTTTCCAAACCCTGACACACGCCAAACTTGGCAAAGGGTTTTCTAGGCCTTTACAACACCCCCTTTATCACCACCAATTGGGAATGGGATACGTTGAGACTTTTCATTGAAATAATCTTTAGTGTGGGAAAACACTTGCTAAAAGAGAGTAGAACAAGCATGTGAGGACTGTGGGTAAATGCCGATTTCCCAGAAACACTGCTTACACAACTCTTCAGAGTTCTGCATGAATACAGCACTGTTCCTGCAACACATCTCAATTCTACTTGTCTTTCACGGCATGTGGACATGCCGCAGTTAAGTCGCTGGTGCAAAGGCCCGAGGTCAGTTACTATTGTAATTTCCAGTCACAATGACTGCACTGTTCTGGCACTGATCTGTATTCTGGGTGTTGCCCTTCTTATCCATGATCTGTAGCAAACACCCAGTGTACTGAGCTCCAGCAAAGCTCTGCTGCCTTATACTGATCACCCTGACTTCTTAAGGCTTTGTAGAATTTTACAACACGGAAAGAGGCTATTTGGCTCATTGTGTCTCTGCTGGTTCCTTGAACATGCTATCCAGTTAGCCCCACACCCCTGCTTTTTCTGCAGAGTCCTACAAATCTCGTTTTTTTTTCCCCAGCTAGTTATCCAATTTACTTTTGAAAGTTATTATTGAATCTGCTTCCACCACCCTTTCAGGCAGCACATTCCAGATCACAACAACTTGCTGAGTGAAGAAATTCTTCTCATCTCCCCTCTGGTCCTTTTGCCAATTATCTTAAATCTGTGTCCACTGCTTACTAACCCTTCAGCCAATGGAAACAGTTTATTTTTATTTACTCTGTCAAAACCCTTCATGATTTTGAACACCTCTATTAGATCTCCCCTGAACCTATACGCTCTAAGGAAAACGACCCCAGTTTACATAGGCTTACAATGGATATACAGCACAGAAACAGGCCATTCGGCCCAAACAGTCCATGCTGGTGTTTCTGCTCTATTCCCTTCTCCCACGTATGCTTGTTTAGCTTCCCCCTAAATGCATCTATATTTATCTCCAGCCTCTCCACATAACTGAAGTCCCTCATCCCTGGTAAGGTGCTAGTAAATCTCCTCCGCACTCTCTCCTTGATACCCTTCCTAAAGCGTGGTGCCCAGAATTGGACACAATACTCCAGTTGAGGTTTATTAACCGGTGATTTATAAAGGTGGAGCATAAATTCCTTGCTGTTGCACACTAAATCTAATTTAACAGGCTTGGACAAGTGTAGATTAATTAAGGAAAGCAGCATGGGCTTGTTAAAAACAAATTATGTTCAACTAACTTGATTAAGCCTTTTGATGAGGTAACAGAGAGGTGTGATGTGGTATATGTACATGGATATCTACAAAGTGTTTGATAAAGTGCCATATATCAGGCTTGTCAGTAAAGTTAAAAGCCATAAAGGGACAATAGCAGCATGGACACAAAGCTGAGGGAGTGACAGGAAACTGAGAGTAGTGGTGAATGGTTGTTTTTCAGACGAGAGGATGGTATATTGTGGGGCTTCCCAGGGGTCGGTATCAGGACCACTGCTTTCCTTGGTCTCTATGAATGACTTAGACTTGGGTCTGCAGGGTCACAATTTCAAAATTTGCAGAAAACACAATGTTTGGAAGTATTGAAAACTGTGAAGAGGCTAGTGATAAGCTTCAAGGGGACAAAAGCAGACTGGACGAAAGGACAGACACACGGCAGATGAAATTTAATACCAAAAAGTGTGAAATGATTCATTTTGGTGGGAAGAATGAGGAGAGGCAATATAAAATAAATTAAAATGTACAATTCTAAAGGGGGTGCAGGAACAGAGAGACTGAGGGGTATTTGAGCACAAACCATTGAGGGTGACAGGCCAGGCTGAGAAAACAGTTAGTAAAGTATTAAAACCCTGGGCTTTATAAATAGAGATATTGAGTACAAAAGGAATAAAGTTATGGTGAACTTTTATATGATACTGGTTTAACTTCAGCTGGAGAATTGTGTCCAGTTCTGTGTGCTGCACTTTAGGAAGGATGTCAAGCTCTTGGATAGAATGCAGAGGTTCCAGGGCCAACCAGCCAGATTTTCAGAGTCTCCGCGACTTTGCGACCCTTTAAAAATGGCAGACAGGACCTGTATCCAAAGTTCCCAATGCCATTTCCGACAGATCCCATTTTTGCCAGTAGGGGAAAGGGGGCAGGACATGATTCATGCAGGTTGGAAACCTGAATTCAGCAAGGCCGTTTGAATTCAGTGCTGGGTTCAACTAGACCCCATTTCCACTGCAGCAAGGGCCTTATCCCTTGGTGTGGGACTCACAAGTTTATGGAAGGGATGTAAATGCTCTCGAAGGGCAGATAAGGTATGTAGAACTGTCAAGCTATGAACTTATTTACATCCCCAGCTTTTTAAAAATTTGAAAAAAAGCCTGCCATATCTGTTCCAACAGTTACAATAGCTGTTTGTTGACATACTCTAAGGACTATCGTTATATTATTAGTAATAATTGGCTGCTTTACACAACCTACAATTATCTGAACAAGGTGTTTGTAAGTTCACAGTTTGACAGCTCAAAGAGACTAATAAAGGATTAGTTGTCGGGTTATGACTAAAAATCTGCTTATTTTGATAAGGGATTAAGGTACTTCAGGGACTTTTAAAGTTTTGAATGGGCTTTTATAAATGGGATTTTTTTAAATATAGTGAAAGCTGTAATAGATACTTAGATCTTTATTTTATTTAATCTGAATTTAGTTCTTGATGTCTGCCCATGATGGATGCTGGGTGAGCTGGTATGGAGGGAGTACTCTGGGTTGGCATAGAGTCTGTAAGGGGCCAGTGGGGTGGGTGGATGAGGGGGCATGATTTTACTTGGATGGGGAATGGGGGAGTGGTAGGGAGTGTGGGGGAATGGTAGGGAGTGTGGGGTCTGAGGGGTTAGAGAAAAGAGGGCCTAATATTTAACAAAACAACTGGGACAAAGTTCCATAAAACTGAGGCAGGCCTTTCAAATATCCTGCCTTAGTACCCAGCTATCCATGGCTGCCTCTGATCTGCATCCGGGATCAGCGGGCCCGATTCCTCCCCCATCCACCCTTCAGAGCGAAAATCCTGCCATTCGGGGCAATTTTCCCTGAGATGGGCTGTTCCCGGGAAATTTCCCAACTTGAGCCACCTGCCTTGGGAGTGAAAATCCAGCTGGATGGACTTCAGTTATGTGAATAGACTGGAGAAGCTGGGAATGTCCTCCTTAGGGAAGAGAAGATTGAGAAGAGATTTGATAGAGGTGTTCAAAATCATGAAGGATCTGGTCAGAATAGATAGAGAGAAACTGTTCCCATCGACGGAAGGATTGAGAAGCAGTGGGCACTGATTTATGGTGAATGGCAAAAAAATCCAAATGCGACTTTGGGGGAAAAACATTTTTAGACGGCGAATTGGTAGGATCTGGAATGCACTGCCTGCATTCGGGGGAGAGTCAATTGTGGCTTTCAAAAGGAAATTGGGTAATCTGGAGAGAAAAGTATTTAAAATGCTCTGGGGGAAGAGTGGGGAGTGGGACTAGATGAGTAAGAGCTGGCACAGATATAACAGGCTGAATGGCCTCCTCTGTGCCTTAACCAGTTCGTGTTTCTATTATAAAGGTCAGCATCTTATATACTTTTTAAACAGCCTTCTTGACTTATCCTGCCATCCTCAAAGATTTGTAACTGCAAAGCTCCAGGTCTCTCTCTTGCTTCACAGCTTTTAATATTTTATCATTTAGTTTGTTTTGCCTCCTCAATCTCCCTGTCAAAATCCATCACTCGGCATTTGTTCCCTCTCCTTTATACTTGGAATGGGAATAAGCTACCAATATATTTTCATAGTTTCCTTTCTTTCCATCCCACACAGTTTCCAGTTCGGTCTGGAGCAGAAGCTACATTCTAAAGACCTTTTTAAAATTGAAATCAAGCTTGTCCCCGTACTCCTTCATCCTCTGAAGCAGGGATAGCATTGGATTCTCTTTGATACAAGAGAGAAATAATCAGTGAGATTTTTGCTCCCTGGTGTATTGCTGAACCATTGATTAAGGAAGATGCCAGGTTGTATTCCTGGATGATGTGAATTAGAGAGATTGCGAGGTTCTTGAGCAAATTGATATAGGGAGTGACAAGGTATTGGAGGTGTTGGCAAGCTTAAAAGTGGACAAATCTCCAGGTCCGGATGGTTTGTCTCCCAGACTGCTGAGGGAGGCAAGGGAGGAGATCGCAGGGGCCCTGATCCAAATTTTTAATTCCTCCCTGGCTACGGGGGAGGTGCCAGTGGACTAGAGAACAGCTAATGTGGTTCTGCTATTTAAGAAGGGTTGTAGAGATAAGCCAGGGAACAACAGGCCAGTGAGTCTCACGTCAGTGGTAGGGAAACTATTGGAAAAAATTCTGAAGGAGAGAATCTATCTCCACTTGGAGAGGCAAGGTTTGATCAGGGATAGTCAGCATGGCTTTGTCAGAGGGAGGTCATGCCTAACAAATTTGATTGAATTTTTTGAGGAGGTGACCAGGTATGTAAATGAGGGTAGTGCAGTTGATGTAGTTTATATGGATTTAAGCAAAGTCTTTGACAAGGTCCCACATGGGAGACTTATAAAGAAGGCAAATGCACATGGGATACAGGGTAATTTGATAAGGTGGAATCAAAAGTGGCTTAGTTGTAGGAGACAGAGGGTGATGACAGAAGGCTGCTTTAGTGACTGGAAGCCAGTGTCCAGTGGCGTGCCACAGGGATCTGTGCTGGGTCCCCTATTATTTGTCATTTATATAAACAACATAGATGACTATGTGAGGGGTAGGATTAGTAAGTTTGCGGATGACACAAAGATTGGCTGGGTGGTTAACAGTGAAGTTGAGTGACTTGGGCTACAGGAAGATATAGATGGGATGTTCAAATGGGCAGATAAGTGGCAGATGGAATTTAACCCTGAAAAGTGTGAGGTGATATACTTTGGAAGGAGTAATTTGACAAGGAAGTATTGAATGAACGGCATGACACTAGTAAGTTCTGAGGAACAAAGGGACCTTGGCATGTGTGTCCATAGATCTCTGAAGGCAGAGGGGCATGTTAGGGGGATGGTGAAAAAGGCATATGGAACACTTGCCTTTATCAATCGAGGCATAGAAAACAGAAATAGTGAGGTCATGTTGGAGTTGTATAGAACCTTGGTGAGGCCACAGCTGGAGTACTGTGTGCAGTTCCGGTCACCACACTATAGGGAGGATGTGATTGCACTGGAGGGGGTGCGGAGGAGATTCACCAGGATGTTGCCTGGGATGAAACATTGAAGTTATGAAGAGAGGTTGGATAGACTTGGGTTGTTTTCGTTGGAGCAGAGAAGATTGAGGGGTGACCTGATCGAGGTGTACAAGATTATGAGGGGGGTGGATAGGGAGTAGCTGTTCCCCTTAGTTGAAGGGTCAGTCACAAGGGGGCATAAGTTCAAGGTGAGGGGCAGGAGGTTTAGGGTGGGGATGTGAGGAAAAACTTTTTTACCCAGAGGGTGGTGACGGTCTGGAATCTCCAGCTTTATGGAGAGAAGTGGTGGGACTGGGGGAGGGGGGAGGGGAAGAGAGAGACTGGGCTGGATCCAGAGGGGGAAGGGATGTTGGGTCAATTTGATGATTTAGCATTCCCAGTGTTTGGCTTCACATGACGGCGTTTACATCAAGAACAGGAATCTCTGAATGCAAAATGACCAGCAGATCCATTCGGCCTTCCAACATCCTGATAGTCACATGATGGAACAATAATGGAGTTATTAACTAATCACAGAGATCAAACCCTATCTATTAGCTGATATTCAGGATTGGGATGAACTTTCCTACTTTTTAAAACAGTGATTGTTTTTTAAAAGAGCAATGCAAATACAAAGCAAGTCCCCACAAACAGTAATGAGATGAATAATCAGTTAATTTGCTTTTATTGCTGGTGTTGGTTGAGTGAGGAATGTTGGTCAGAACACTGGGCCATTCCGTTGTTCTTTGGATCTTTAAATTTTACCTGAAGCATCAGAACAGGCAGAGCTGTGGGTTTTTAAAAAAATTCATTCATGGGATATGGCATCGCTGGCTGGGCCAGCATTTATTACCCACCCCTAATTGCCCTTGATCAGAGGGCAATTAAGAGTCAACCACATTCCTGTGGGTCTGGACTCACATGTAGGCCAGACCAGGTAAGGATGGCAGATTTCCTTCCCTAAAGGGTATTAGTGAACCAGATGGGTTTTTACAACAATCGACCCTCTTCCAAAGGCGACAATCCCTCGACTGGGCACTAGGTTGTCAGCCAGGATCATGCATTGGGACCTGAGCCTAGGACCCTCTGACTCTCAGACGAGAGACCTACCTGCTGAGATGGGCTGGCATATGTGCCTTGTTTTTGATAAGGTTTTTGATAGAGCAAGTTAAGGAGAAACAGTTTCTGGTGGCAGGAGGACCTAGAAGAGACAGATTGAAGGTATTTGACAAATGAGTCCGAGGCAAGATGAGGAAAGATTTTGTTTCTGCACCGAGTTGTTACCTGCAATACACCGCCTGAAAGTGGGGTGGAAGCAGATTCAATAATAACTTTCAGAGGGGAATTGGGTGAATACTTGCAGGCTATGGGGAAAGAGCAGGGGGGAATGGGACTGATGGGATAGCTCTTTAAAAGAGGCAGCACAGGCACGATGGGCTGAATGACCTCCTTCTGCGCCATGTGATTCTGTGATTCAATGTCAGGAGATGATAGGAATTCCATTTGATCATCAGTAGCCTCCGATGAACATGTAAGCCTGCAGATTGATGGGATCTTCTATGATCTCTGAACTCCCACATTTTATATTACGTTCCTTTAACTGTGCTGGCATCCGTCATGTTGAACTGATTGTTGTGAAGCAGTACTTTGCTGCAGCAAACACCCAGCAGTAACATGCACTTGATTTGAATTAAATAAATTCATTAGCTCCTTTGTAGATGACATGTAGCCCTGAATCTGTGTCTCTTCCCCCCGCCCCCCACCGACCTTGCCCCTCTCTCATCTGCAATAGGTGCTGTCTCAAAGGGTGATGGGAGTAGCTTCAATAATAACTTTCAAAAGGGAATTGGATAAATAATTGAAGTGGAAACATTTGGAGGGCTATGTGGAAAGAGCTGAAAACGTGGGACTAATTGAATAACTCTTTTAAAGAGCCAGCACAGGTGTGATGGGCCGAATGACGACCTCCTGTGCTGTAGAGTTCCACAATCTCCCTTTTGAAGCTTGCTAATTTCATCTTTACTTCCTGTTCCCTTGACCCTAATCCAGCTAAACTGCCGACCACTCAACTTTCCACCCTGACCGTAACACTGGCTGACATTTTAAGCATTTCCTCTACTTGGATGCTGTCTCCCTCTCTTTTCAAAACCCCTCTCGTAAATCCTTCCCAGCTTAAATAATCCATACTCTATCCTGGCAACTAAGCTCAATCTACAGCTTTTCTTTTCTCTCCAAAGTTCTTGAACGTGGTGTCCATAAGGAATAAGAGCAGTGGTCCATTCGGCCCTTTGAGCCTGCTCTGCTATTCAATACGATCTTCATGGCTGATCTTCAACATCAACTCCACTGTTTGATCCCTGTATCCCTTCATTCCCTTATTGTCTAAAAATTATCTCAGCCTTGAATATGCTGTGTTGTAGACCCCAAATTCAAACACCCATCTTTCCTCAACTCTGTCTGAATTTCTTAAGCTTCCATCCCTGAAATGGGCTTAACTAGAATCATGAACGATATTCTCTGTTACTGTGACCATGGTGTATTATCCCTCCTCGATCTCTCAGCAGTCTTTGATCTGCTGAAGTGCTCTGGGGTGTTTTATGTCAAGGTTGATATAGCAAAGCAAGTTTTGAAGATGATGAAGACATGAAGCATATGGTCACAAAATGAACCACCTTCACCAAGCAGATGTACGGATTCTGTGTAACACCAAGCCTAGTAACACAGCCGTCTTGCTGTGATGGTTGGTCAGGAATTATGGTGCTAAGATTCCACCTGTCAGGAATGGATCTTATTTGTCCCTTTAACTCATAATGTTCCGCTGTGGTAGCAGAAAACAAACACTTATAAAATGAGACACATCCACTTTATGTTGACAAGCAACATGGCCATTAGTCAGCACGGAGTCTCACTACACTGGAGTACAGGTGTCAGCTGTGGCTCAGTGGGTAGTGCTTTCGCCTCTGAGTCAGAGATTTGTGGGTTCAAGACTTCCTCCAGACACGAGAGACCATAATCCAGCCTTGACACTGCAGTGCAGTACCGAGGCAGAGGTTTCAGATGAGATGTTAAACTGAGGCTCCATCTGCCCCCTCAATTGAATGTAAAAGATCCCAAGGTGCCTGTTGGAAGAATAGCAGAGGATTATTTGATCGTTATCACATTATCGTTGTCACACTGCTGTTTGTGGGACCTTTATGTGCGCTGTGTAATGGGTTAGAGTGTGAGTGAGGAAGGCGTGTAAAGTGCAATGGGAATGGGGCAGCTTCAATGTGATTTGCCTGGTCAAATGTTTATTTCACCTTCAAACTTTGTGCAATGATTTTGTGGTTTCATTGCAGAAGGCCGTCAGTTCATGTTGAACAAAATCAAAAAGGGGAAGGAGTTGCTGAGGTTTATAAAAATACAGCCTGTGGTTTGCTTAACATTTCCCCTGTGCAATAATCCTTTTGATGTGCAGAACCAGTCTGTGCAGTACGCACCGGTTAAACACTGACTATCCACTCACATTTGCCACTGTGGGCCTCATTTACATCTCGCACCTCTCCTCTATCTCTGGGGTCCCGTATGCAAAATTATAAATACCACAAAGTAAAAAAACTTTTCTTTTTTTTTCTGATCAGTGTTGTCCTTCGATTGGATAGTTCAGTGAGCAATGGCTGATCTCCTATATCCCACCAGAGCGATGGACCTCCGAATCAGAACATAGACAGTGAGCGACGACATGCAATTCAACTGTAGAGGACTGCCAAACCTGACCGTGACTCCGCTCAGCATCCACTCAACAGTGATTAGAAGCTGCAGCATAGACTGATTTCCCTTCCCATCCCAGTCAAAGGCCAATTGGAATTGTGGTCATCCAAAACTCTGCCTGTATCCTTAATCATACTAAGTCCCATTTACCTATCACCTCTGTGCGCTTCAAGCAACTGAGTTAATTTAACATTACGTTCCTTGTTTTCAAATCCCTCCATGGTCTCGCCCCTTCCCTATTTCTGTGATCTCCTTCAGTCACACTATCCTCCAAGATTGCCACACTCTTTCATTCTGGGCTCATGAGAATCCCTGGTTTTAATCACTCTGCCATTGGCAGCTGTGCCTTCAGCTAGCTGGGCCTTAATTCCCCCTCTACACCTCTCTCCCCCTGCCCACCATATTACAAGAAGGATCTAATTGCCCGAGACCTGGAGAGGATATTTATGAGGATGATGCCAAGAATGGTGATTTTGGTTCTAAGAAAAGAATGGAGAGGTTGGGCTAGTTTTCTTCAGAACAGAGGAGGCTGAGGGGAGAATTATGAGGGGTCTAGACAGAGGGGTTAGGAAGGACCTGTTTGTGTTAGCAGAGAGGTCAGTAACTGGAGCCCATAGATTTAAAGTAATTGATAGAAGGACTGCGGGGAATGTTGAAAAGTTTTTTTCACTCGAAGGGTTTTGGGGGTCTGGATCTCACTGAAAGGGTGGTGGGGGCAGGAACCTGCATTAAGCTTAGAAAAGAACTTTAATTTGCAATTGAAATGCAGTAACCTACAGAGCTACAGTCCAAGAAGTGGAATGTGGGACAAAAACAGAAAATGCTGGAAAAACCCAGGCCTGGCAGCATCTGTGGAGAGAGAAACAGAGTTAATGTTTCGAGTCCATATGACCTTTCTTCAGAGCAGAATGTGGGATTGGCTGGTCAGATCATTTTCAGCTAGCACCAGTAGGGTGGCTGAATGGCCTCCTTCTGTGCCACAATTTTCATGATGCTATAGATTTTGTGCTTCCCAATGTTAGATGCAGCTGTAGGGATCATTTGAAACTGTATAATGTTCGAGTACAGCATTGGTGGGTACAGGTCTATCACTGTATAACACTGGGATACAGTACTGGTGGGGACGGGTCTGTCACTGTATAACACTGGGGTACAGTACTGGTGGGGACGGGTCTGTCACTGTATAACACTGGGGTACAGTACTGGTGGGGACGGGTCTGTCACTGTATAACACTGGGGTACAGTACTGGTGGGGACGGGTCTGTCACTGTATAACACTGGGATACAGTACTGGTGGGGACAGGTCTGTCACTGTATAACACTGGGTACAGTACTGGTGGGGACAGGTCTGTCACTGTATAACACTGGGGTACAGTACTGGTGGGGACGGGTCTGTCACTGTATAACACTGGGGTACAGTACTGGTGGGGACGGGTCTGTCACTGTATAACACTGGGTACAGTACTGGTGGGGACAGGTCTGTTACTGTATAACACTGGGGTACAGTACTGGTGGGGACAGGTCTGTCACTGTATAACACTGGGGTACAGTACTGGTGGGGACAGGTCTGTCACTGTATAACACTGGGGTACAGTACTGGTGGGGACAGGTCTGTCACTGTATAGCTCTGGGGTACAGTACTGGTGGGGACAGGTCTGTTACTGTATAACACTGGGGTACAGTACTGGTGGGGACAGGTCTGTCACTGTATAACACTGGGGTACAGTACTGGTGGGGACAGGTCTGTCACTGTATAACACTGGGGTACAGTACTGGTGGGGACAGGTCTGTTACTGTATAACACTGGGGTACAGTACTGGTGGGGACAGGTCTGTCACTGTATAACACTGGGGTACAGTACTGGTGGGGACGGGTCTGTCACTGTATAACACTGGGTACAGTACTGGTGGGGACAGGTCTGTCACTGTATAGCTCTGGGGTACAGTATTGGTGGGGACGGGTCTGTCACTGTATAACACTGGGTACAGTACTGGTGGGGATGGATCTGTCACTGTATAACATTGGGGTACAGTACTATTGGGGATGGGTCTGTCACTGTATAACATTGGGGTACAGTACTGTTGGGGACGGGTCTGTCACTGTATAACACTGGGGTACAGTACTGGTGGGGACGGATCTGTCACTGTATAACATTGGGGTACAGTACTATTGGGGATGGGTCTGTCACTGTATAACATTGGGGTACAGTACTGGTGGGAACAGGTCTGTCACTGTATAACATTGGGGTACAGTACTGGTGGGGATGGATCTGTCACTGTATAACATTGGGGTACAGTACTATTGGGGATGGGTCTGTCACTGTGTAACACTCGAGTATTGTACCTCCACTCTCCACCCTTGCCCTTCTCTTTGGTCCCTCATGTCCACACTCCCCCACCCATCCACTCCCTGCTCCCTGCCTCCCAAATCTCCTCCCCCCATCTGGCCCCTCCCACCAAAGTGGCATGAAATATCTCAAACTGTGTAATAAAAACACACATGTTACAAATACACAGCTGGTCAGTCAGTGCTAGTGGGAATAATGAATCAGTCAGATCTACATTCGAGCATTGACTGGTCTTTCCTGGTGTCAGATGCTGGAAAATCTGCCATGGTTTTGTTCTTTCTGATTTTTTAAAATCTCAAAACCTCCTGCATTGCTGCTGTTTTAATAATAGAAGTTGTGTAAATCCTATTCTTGAGGCCCCAGAATCGAGTCCTAAGCAAGCCAGCCTCCTTCCCGAGCACCTAGCTTCCGATCGTGAATAGCCTGGGCAGAAGTAAGGTTATAAACCATAAACCACTTCAACATTTAACACCCAATTGAGAAGTCAGTTGTTGGGATTGTGGTTGAGAAAAGTGCACCCTGTCCAGCAGGCTGTGTTGCTGTGTCTTACTGAGAATGCATCAATTTCTGGTGACTGTCACATGCAGGCACTTGGTGTGCAGTGTCAGCCTGGCATTTAATAAAAGTAACCAAAAGCTTTCAGACTTGATCAGATCTGAGATCTCTTGTTGAGGAAGTGATCTAATTAGAGCAACTGGCTGCAGAAAATCCATTCTCTCCCTCCCTCTCGTTGTGTCTCCGGAGGTTATTTAACTGTCTGCTGTGTACCTAGAATAGGGAGAATGTCACCACAAATATGAGATCTTGGAGCATTATTGAACCACAGTACTTGCAGTATTTTTCAATGTTTGTTGACATTTATTGCTCAGTTGCCATGAGAATAGGAAGGAAAGGGCTTCATGTTGAACTGAAGGTGCTTTGATAGTTCTTATTGGCTGCTGGGCTAGTTCAGAGAGCAATGAGTAAACCATGTTGGTGTGGAACTGGTTGGGGAAGGGGAGGGAAAGGGAAGGGAAAGATGGGGGGAGGGTGAGGCAGAGGAGAGAAGGTGATGGAGGGGGAGGTAAGAGGAGAGGGAGCATTGAGGGATGGGAGTCAGCATCTCTCTATGCAAGGCCCTTCTAATGATGAGATATTTGTCTGATTCCTTTGCAGTGATTTAGTTCTGACGAAGAGTCGGGAGTCGGGACTCAAGCGCTCACAATGTCTTCTCGCACCGGACTGCGCATGCAGCTAATGCGGGAGCAGCTACAGCAGGAGGAGCAGCGGGAGAGAGAGCAGCAGCAACAGGCAACCCTGCATTACATGCAGCAACGCATGGCAGTCAACGCCACACCTGCCATCAACGTTACCAACTCTGCCTCCTTCCAGCCCCGGCCAGTGGTTCCTGTTGAGGTTCTAAAGGTACCAGTTAACTCTCCAATTACCTCCAGGTTTCATCTCTTTCTTCAAGGCACTGCATTGTGGGGAGCAGGGCGGGGCCATAATCAAACCTGGATGTGTCCTCTCCTCTCTCACTTCCTACCCCATAAGTCATTCCCCTCTCTCCCCCCCCACCCCTCATTCCTCCTTCCTCAGCCCCTTTATCTCCCTTATTACTCTCCCTCCACCCTCTCTTTCCCCCCCCCTCTCTTCCCTATCTCACTCCCTCCTTTTGCCCCTCCTCCTCCATCCCTGCTCCTGCCCAGTACATCTCTTTCCCTCCCCCCGCCCCTCATCAGCACTGCTTTGGGATTGCCCCAAATGTATTGGTGAGTCAGAAATGGGAATATGGAAATACGCAACAGGATGGCATCTGCAAGGAACGAGAGCTCAGGTTTGGGGATGAACAATGGGGAAGAGGTTGGGGTAGAACTAGGTGTGATTCTGGCTGAGTTAACTCGTACTCTCAAAACTGTCTTTCCACATGAAACACGTGCAGAAATTGTTTACGTACCTCCTTGTTGTGTCTCCCAGAAACATCTCAAAAACACTTGACATCCATCGATAGCTTTGAAATACCATCATTGTTGTTATTTAGGCAAACACAGCAGTGCACAGCAAGAGCCCACAAACAGCCATGCAGAGGATGTGTTTTATTTTGGCCTTGTTTGAGGGAGCAGTGTTTTACCAGAACTTTGGGAGAACCTGCTGCTTATTGCCAAGTAACTCCGGTGGTTTCTTAACATTCACCTGTTTGGGCAGGAGGGGTACCTCTGACATTTCAGCACTCCCTCAGTCCTGAGTCGTAGAAGAGTCTGCCTGGGTTAAGGAGGAGATAATTGTTTGTGCAAGAGCCCAACCTTACCATGTGGAGAGTTCTGTGATTAACTGTAAATGTTTAACACTGGGAGGGGGTGAAAAAAAGGTAGGACTTGAATTTGAGGTGATTTCTGAGCGAGTGTTATAGCTTCAGCAGTTAGTGCAGTGAACTCTGACCCTCTGAAGTATAATGTAGAGAACCTAGTGCCAGCGATCAGGCTGGGAGCACAGCACGGATTTGTATCAGGAATACCGGCGTTTAGATTTCAGCCCATTTCCTTATTGCTTGTTTGCTTCAATCCACATGTTCAGAGTCATTCATTTGGATCCGTTTATAATCCCAGTCCCAGTGATTCATTCTGCTCTCTCCTATCTTCCTCTAAAATTACGTTTCATCAATCCAAGAATAAACAAAATAAAATTGGCCGGGTGGTTAACAGTGAGGTTGAGTGTCTTGGGCTACAGGAAGATATAGATGGGATGGTCAAATGGGCAGATAAGTGGCAGATGGAATTTAACCCTGAAAAGTGTGAGGTGATACACTTTGGAAGGAGTAATTTGACAAGGAAGTATTCAATGAACAGTATGACACTAGGAAGCTCTGAGGAACAAAGGGACCTTGGCGTGTGTGTCCATAGATCTCTGAAGGCGGAGGGGCATGTTAGTAGGGTGGTGAAAAAGGCATATGGGACACTTGCTTTTATCAACCGAGGTATAGATTACAGTAGTAGGGAGGTTATGTTATGTTGGAGTTGTATAGAACCTTGATGAGGCCACAGCTGGAGTACTGTGTGCAGTTCTGGTCACCACATTATAGGAAGGATGTGATTGCACTGGAGGGGGTGCAGAGGAGATTCACCAGGATGTTGCCTGGGATGAAACATTTAAGTTATGAAGAGAGGTTGGATAGACTTGGGTTGTTTTCGTTGGAGCAGAGAAGACCTGAGAGGTGACCTGATCGGGGTGTACAAGATTATGAGGGGCATGGACAGGATGGATAGGGAGTAGCTGTTCCCCTTAGTTGAAGGGTCAGTCACGAGGGGACATAAGTTCAAGGTGAGGGGCAGGAGGTTTAAGGGGGATGTGGTGATGGTCTGGAATGCACTGCCTGGGAGGGTAGTGGAGGTGGATTGCCTCACATCCTTTTAAAAAGTACGTGGATGAGCACTTGGCACGTCATAACATTCAAGGCTATGGGCCAAGTGCTGGTAAATGGGATTAGGTAGGTAGGTCAAGTGTTTCTCACGTGTCGGTGCAGACTCGATGGGCCAAAGGGCTTCTTCTGCATTCTGAGATTCAGTGAAAATTAGCAGGGGAAACAGAGCTGCCAGGGAGTCACATTAACCACCTTTGTTTAAGGGAAACTGGTTAGTGGGCAGTTAAGTTGTTTTACAAGACCAGGAGCTGCAGGGAGCTGAATGTTGCTGAACTTGAATTTCCCAGTGGGATTCATACGCTGATGACTGTGGGGAGCCTGAAGAAGCTGTAGCTTCCCCTCCGGGTAAAGGTGGCAGGAAAAGGGATCAAGCTCAGGGGAGACCTGAACAGCTACACTTTATCAGTTTCTATGGAACGAGGAGCAGGAATGGAATGAGGAATAGGGTGCAGGAGTGGGAGTAGGGGATAGGAGCAGTAGGGTCAGGGTAAGAGGCAGGAGCAGAAGCCTCATTTCCTGATCATCATGGGTTTCTAATTTGCCTGGTACTCCCTCAACACTGTCCCCATCAAACACTCCCAGGGCAGGTACAGCACAGGGTTAGATACAGAGTAAAGCTCCCTCTACACTGTCCCCGTCAAACACTCCCAGGACAGGTACAGCACGGGGTTAGATACAGAGTAAAGCTCCCTCTACACTGTCCCCATCAAACATTCCCAGGACAGGTACAGTACGGGGTTAGATACAGAGTAAAGCTCCCTCTACACTGTCCCCATCAAACACTCCCAGGACAGGTACAGCACGGGGTTAGATACAGAGTAAAGATCCCTCTACACTGTCCCCGTCAAACACTCCCAGGGCAGGTACAGCACGGGGTTAGTTACAGAGTAAAGATCCCTCTACACTGTCCCCATCAAACACTCCCAGGACAGGCACAGCACAGGGTTAGATACAGAGTAAAGCTCCCTCTACACTGTCCCCATCAAACACTCCCAGGGCAGGTACAGCACGGGGTTAGATACAGAGTAAAGCTCCCTCTACACTGTCCCCATCAAACACTCCCAGGGCAGGTACAGCACGGGGTTAGATACAGAGTAAAGATCCCTCTACACTGTCCCCATCAAACACTCCCAGGGCAGGTACAGCACGGGGTTAGTTACAGAGTAAAGATCCCTCTACACTGTCCCCATCAAACACTCCCAGGACAGGTACAGCACGGGGTTAGATACAGAGTAAAGCTCCCTCTACACTGTCCCCATCAAACACTCCCAGGGCAGGTACAGCACGGGGTTAGATACAGAGTAAAGCTCCCTCTACACTGTCCCCATCAAACACTCCCAGGGCAGGTACAGCACGGGGTTAGTTACAGAGTAAAGCTCCCTCTACACTGTCCCCATCAAACACTCCCAGGGCAGGTACAGCACGGGGTTAGATACAGAGTAAAGCTCCCTCTACACTGTCCCCATCAAACACTCCCAGGGCAGGTACAGCACGGGGTTAGATACAGAGTAAAGCTCCCTCTACACTGTCCCCATCAAACACTCCCAGGGCAGGTACAGCACGGGGTTAGTTACAGAGTAAAGATCCCTCTACACTGTCCCCATCAAACACTCCCAGGACAGGTACAGCACGGGGTTAGATACAGAGTAAAGATCCCTCCACACTGTCCAACAATATTTGCCTCTTGCACTATTAAGGGAGCACCATGCCTTCCTGAATCATTATGATATTTAAAATGGGCATTTTTACCCTAAGTTTAAGAGTAGATGTGGAACTTCCTGCTGTGAGTCACTGACTGCATTCAATTTTACAAAGCACAGGATTGCTCTTTCCCTGCAGTTTAGTTTGTTTGATATAAAGTACTGACTCAGAAGACCGCTTTCTGTGCAAAAGATCGATGTGGGAGGGGGAGGAGGAAGGCATGAGTTCCCGAAACTGGACAAAGCCAGATTTAATGCCTTAATCTGAGAGTGACATTTAATTATAAAATGAAGAACTTTTCTGACCTCAGAAATGACTGGGGGAAGGGATGGCCGAATGCGATGAAGGAAGTTTGTGTTTGGAATTTCTGACTGTGCAGTAACTTGTCTTTCTAACAAAGCACAGTCTCCAGCTCCGTCACTTGCTCATTTCATTGCTGCAACAGTGAAGAAGCTTCTATTTCTCCTTCCATCCACCAGGCAGCCCCCTGCAGTCCCTTCACCCTCTACTGCTCCATTTCCCCCCTTGTTGTCAGCTGAGGTTCAGTGGGCAGCAGTCTCGCCTTCGAGTCAGAGCGAGTGGGTTTGAGACTTGAGCATCAAACCCAGACTGACATTCCCACTTCGGTACTGAAGGGGTGCCGCCCTGTCGGAGGGTCAGTACTGAGGGAGGGCCCGTACTGAGGGAGGGCGGGTACTGAGGGAGTGCTGCACTGTCAGAGAGTCAATACGGAGGGAGTGCTGCACTGTCAGAGGGTCAATACGGAGGGAGTGCTGCACTGTCAGAGGGTCAATACGGAGGGAGTGCTGCACTGTCAGAGGGTCAATACGGAGGGAGTGCTGCACTGTCAGAGGGTCAATACGGAGGGAGTGCTGCACTGTCAGAGGGTCAATACGGAGGGAGTGCTGCACTGTCAGAGGGTCAATACGGAGGGAGTGCTGCACTGTCAGAGGGTCAATACGGAGGGAGTGCTGCACTGTTAGGTGTCAATACGGAGGGAGTACTGCACTGTTAGGTGTCAATACGGAGGGAGTGCTGCACTGTCGGAGAGACCATTACTGAGAGAGTGCTGCACCATCCCAATATACAGAAGGTGCAGACGATGAACAGGAAAATCCAAGGTTTAATGGAATGACCACCGAAAGTGTTGATGACATCACTTGTCTTTTATGGTTTATGATCATGAAATACTCTGGCCTTGTATTTCCTGAGGACCTAGGGCAGACTGCGAAGGATAGGAGATGACGCCAATGGGTCGATTAATGCTGACACATTGCTCCAAAGAAACCTTGTCAGTAATTCCATTTTTCCCATTGCAGGCTGTTCAGGGGCCATTGCTCAGATGTCCGGTTATGCCCACCACTTTGGCTGAATGTAACCTGAGCTGGTGAATGGAGTGGATGAACTGGGAATAGTAAGAAACAGGTCTGGCTGACCCTAGGAGAAACCATGCCTCAGCTTGAACCATGTCACCAGAATCTCAAACTGTTTAAAATTCATGACCTTATGTGGTGGGACCAGGCACTAAGTCTGCCTGGGGGGTGGGGCAATTACTATTTCTGCTCTGCTGTGGTGCTGGTGTAGGACCCCATACATTCATCAATCTGAGCACTCAAATAACATGTTTTGAGAATAGATAAGGGAGAACCAGTGGATGTGGTGTATTTGGATTTCAAGAAGGCTTTCGATAAGGCCCCACATAAAAGTGGGAAAAATTAAAGCACATGTGGTCAGGGTTAATAAGACCATAACACCATAAGTCATAGGAGCAGAAATTAGGCCATTCAGCCCATCTAGTCTGCACCGCCATTCAATCATGGCTGATAAGTTTCTCAACCCCATCCTCCCGCCTTCTCCCCGTAACCTTTGATCCCCTTACCAATCAAGAACCTATCTATCTCGAATATACTGGCATGGATTGAGAATTGGTTGACAGACCGGAAACAAGTATGGGAATAAATGGGTCTTTTTCCGGATGGCAGGCGGTGACTAGTGGTATACCGCAGGGATCAGTGCTTGGGCCCCAGCTATTCATGATATATATAAATGACTTGGATGAGGAAACCCAATGCAATATTTCCAAGTTTGCTGATGACACATGAGTTGTGAGGAGGATGCAAGGAGGCTTCAGGGCAATTTAGACAAGTTGTGTGTGAGCAAACACATGGCAGATGCAGTATAATGTGGATACATGTGAAGTTATACGCTTCAGTGTTAAAAACAGAAAGGCAGAATATTATTTAAACAGTGATATATTGGAAAATGTGGATGTACAATGGGATCTGGGTGTCCTTGTACACATGTCAATGAAAGTAAACAGGCAGGTGCAGCAAACAATTAGGAAGGCAAACGGTATGTTGGCCTTCATTGCAAGAGGATTCGACTTCAGAAGTTGGGATGTCTTACTGCAGTTATACAAGGCCTTGGTGAGACCACACCTGGAATTTTGCATGCAGTTTTGGCCTCCCTACCTAAGAAAGGATATACTTGCCATAGAGGGAGTGCAGCGAAGGTTCACTAGGCTGATACCGGGGATGGCAGGACTGTCATATGAGGAGAGATTGGCTCGACTAGGCCTGTATTCACTGGAGTTTAGAAGAATGAGAGGGGAACTGATTGAAAAGTATAAAATTCTAACAGGGCTAGACAGACTAGATGCAGGGAAGATGTTTCCCCTGGTTGGGGAGTCTAGAACCAGGGTCCACAGTCTCAGGATATGGGGCAGGCCATTTAGGACTGAAATGAGGAAAAGTTTCTTCACTCAGAGGGTGGTCAACAAGTGGAATTCTCTACCACAGGATGCTGTGGAGGCTGGGCCACTGAGTATATTCAAGGGAGAAATTGATATTATTTTAGATATTAGGGGCATCAAGGGGTATGGAGAGAAAGTGGGAATATGGCGTTGAGATAGAGGATCAGCCATGATCATATTGAATGGCGGAGCAGGCTCGAAGGGCTGAATGGCCTACTCCTGCTCCTAGTTTCTATGAGAGTATCACTGAAGCTGGATGTGGACAGGCTGGATATTCAGAGCGTTCTCTCAGCTAGTGAGATTGAAATGTACTGACAGAAATACTTTTCCTTGTGCCTGCAGGTTGAGACTCACCTGGAGAACCCCACCAAATATCACATCCAACAATCGCAGAGGCAGCAGGTGAAGCAATATCTCTCCACCACATTGGGCAACAAGTTTGCTGTACAGCCCCTGTCAATGGGGCACTCACACTCTGTGCAACCTTTGGCTGTCTCGCCTGGCTTGAGGAATGATCACGTGATGTCCGGCTCTACTGGAAACAGTGCCCCAAACAGCCCCATGGCCATGCTCAACATTGGCTCAAATCCTGAACAAGAGGTATGGGCCATACAGTGTCTAACAAGTTTGCAAGCAAGAAGAAATAGAATGAGAAAAGGGCTTGTACTGTTCTTCCCCATCATAAACTCTACGCGACCTCAGTTAAAGCAGTTTGGACAGAATTTGACTTTGGTAGAATTTGCTCTGTGTGTTATTGATGGGGAGAGAATATGCCACGGTTACTCTTACTGTCTAGTTAACTGCCCTGTCTGTTTCTAGATGGGCGATGTGATTGATGATATTATTAGCCTCGAATCCAGCTACAATGATGATATTCTTGGGTACACAGACCCTGCTCTACAGGCACCGAACACTGTAAGTTCTTGGAATATTAACAAACCCTCTGATATGGGACTGGGAGGTGTGGGCTTAGGAGCAAAGTCTGTGGAAAAACTACTTGCAGGAAAATCTGTTCCACCTCTGCATCTGGTGATGAAATAACCATAGGGTGTATTCCCTGAGCATGAATGCTGATGACACTGTTGAGCAATGTTTTCAGTCTTACGATGTGACGGAGTGGAGGTAGACTCCTCCCACGCAGTCCTCCAATCCCATCATTCATGGATGCTGTTTCAACAAAATATTGATCACCAATCATGACCACTATTGATCAATTCATTGATTTCACTAGAAATTCAGGTTGAGTGGGTTCTATAACAGGTGTTTGATCCTCTCCATTGGTTTATTGGTAAAGGTGAAAATGGCCCAGTGAGCCTAGAATTGGTGAATGGGCATCTCCTTATCTCTTGTTGATATTTTTTGGTTTGGGAATATTACTTGTTTATTGGTTGATTCACTCTCTGGTTGTGATTGGTTGCAGTTTTTAATATGATAATTGAGGCAATCAGGAATAAGTGACAGATGCAATAGGTGCAAAGTTTTTACTCCTTGACCTCTGGCATTGCGCACAGAGGTGCAGAAATTCTCTTGGTGCAGATTTGGTGAGGAGGTTTTGGGCTGACCAGTCACCTGATGGTGCTGGCTGGAGCCTTGGTTTGCTATCGAGTCCCAGTGTCAGTAACGTGCAGCTTGTGGGCTGTGGGTGGAGAACGAGGGGCCCTGGGTCAGCACCATCAGTTCCAGGATGTTGCAGCATCAGGCGGAGGTTGTAACCCTGAGGAAGACAGGTCCTGGATTGGTGAAGGAGTGGGTGGGGGGGGGATTGGGCCCGGACGGGAAATGCTAATCCTGACAACCCCCGCAAAAATAAAAAAAATGAAAGAAAAGCTTGCGCATATACAGCGCCTTACACAACCCCAGGATGTTCCAAAGCACTTTACAGGCAATGAAATACATTTCAAGTGTAGTCACTGTTGTAATGTAGGAAACGCGGCAGCCAATAGACGCACAGCAAGATCCCACAAACAGCAATGTGATAATGACCCACATAATCTGTTTGTGATGCTGATTGAGGGATAAATACTGACCAGCACAACGGGGTTAACACCCCTGCTCTTCTTCAAAATCGTTATGTCCGCTTGCGAGAGCAGACTGGGCCTTGGTTTAATCCCTCATCGGAAATGCGGCACCTCTGACAGTGCAGCACTCTCTCGATACTGTGCTGTGAGCATTAGGCATGGGCCTTTTCTGGAGTGGGACTTGAAGTCGCTGACCCAGCGGTGACCCACTGAACCAAGGCAGACGCTGTGACTCAGTAAATGGGATTTCAGCTGCTGAGACTGCGCAGATCATGCCTGGCACATAGTCAGCTCAAGTCAGTCCAAAAGTGCCATGTGGGGGTCCTATGGAAATCATCGAACCCTGGTTTTCGTATTAAGAAGTGTCTACTGCCAACTGCAGGCAGGCATCTAGTCGAGTAGAGGGAGGTACTTTGAATTATAGCATCAGCCATACTGTCAACAGGGAGCGGTAAATCATGTGCCCACCATTTTCGGGGCAGTAACACTCCATTTTCCACTGTTTGGAAGGCCTCAAATCCTTCCCAGAAAATCAAGACTGCTATAGATAGCAGGTTCTTGGGAACGGCTTGAGACAGAAGAACGGAATGAGAACTTTACAATGTATTGCTCCCAGGATGGAGTGCATGCACACATTTTCAAGCATTTTCCACCTGTACGCTTTTCTATTTAATTGGGCTGCAAATCAGCCGTGTTTGTGTGCAGAAGCTCAGTGCTAAATCTGAGAAATTGCCCTGGAGAATCACAGCCAAGGTTTGTTCGGTCTGTCAGTATAAGACAGCTCCTCAGTGTTGCAGTTACCAGCCCGTGCCAGCCAACACTTGTTACATTTGTCTGACACTCTCATTGCTGCCAAAGTGAATTGATCTGAATTTGTGAAAGAAGTTTGATCCAGTGATGAGATGGGAAGATTGCCTTATTTGTGGGGCCACCATTATTCTTTCAATGATATTCATCTTGGAAGGTCAGTGCGACAGCCAAGCTTGATCTGGGGAGACATGCCCTTGAGAACTGATCCTACATTCACATGTACGCTGATAACACCCAGCTCTACAGCACCTACCTCAACCAATCCGCTACCTCCATGTTGTCAGGCTGATTGGCCAACATTCAGCTTTGGAAGAACTGCAATATCCTCCAGTTGAACATTGGGAAGACTGAAGCTGCTGTTTTTAGACCCACTACAATCTCTGTAACTTTACCATTGATTCCACTCCCCATCCTGGCCACTGCCTGAGCCTGAACCAATAAAATCAATTAGCGGGTGCATGGTGAGCTGATAGGCATTAGAAAGGACAAATGAGGTAGATGAATTGGAACTGGAAGTTAGGAACTGGCTGAGAAACAGTCACAGAATAGCTGCAATATTATAGGATGCACTCCACCCTGGTTGTCCATCAGAAATGAATAATGGCTGAGACTCCCTAAATCCACTAGATGAATGTTTCTATATTGAAGTCAGTGCTCCAGTTCTCACCTGTGTGGTAGTGCATAAAATGATGGGGCCACAATTTCTTGTCCCAAAAGAATGTCTATTCTTGTTGACCTACAGCAAGGGTGTGTGATTCACTAGCTCCGTGAACCCAATGCTCAGACGTCACACTCTCCACTGTGGATATTGAAGAACTGAGAATTAGCAAGGCCCAAACTGGGCACAATCCCAGATTACTGACTCGTGGTACAGTTCCATAGGCGACAAGAAATATCCCAACACAGGAACGTTGGAGGCTGGAGGAAGTTCACCAATCAGTTGGAAAGTCTTTCTTGTACATTGTCTCGGAGTGTGAGACATAAGGAGCAAGATTTGGGTTTGGATGATTCTGAGTTTCTTGCACAGTTCTTTGCTTCTAACCTCATCAACTCAGCACAATCTTTGACCCGTTGCAAACCAGGGACGTGCTTAATCTCGGGTCTTTTTTTTTTTATGAAAGCCTCTGATGTAAACATTAACAATGTTGCTTCCAGAGGTTAGTGTATAAACTGCTGGGAACAAGCTAAATACCTAGTGCTGTTTCTACTTGCCCAATAAAGAGCTGAAAGTCCGAGAGGGAGGTGGGTGCGTGAAGGTTAAAGTCCTCTCTAGTTCTCCTCAATGTTAGTGGTAGCCTTGAGCTGCTACTCCTCCTGGTCTCCCAGCAATGCCGGTCTCTGAAGACAATGAAAGTATGAAGGAGCAAAGCAGAACTACTGCTATCCTCGAGGTTCCAAACTCAACAAAGTTCCAACAGGTAAGATCTCTGCCAGAAAATTACATATGGCAAATGCACACTGAGCCATTGGATTGAGATAACCTAATGGCTGTGTTGCGTGCGTTCCGTTAAAGGTTGCTCCCGAGATTCAATTTTTGAACTCCGTGCGCTACAAGTTTCACTATACTGAGCATTGGGTTGCCTGCTTTTGTTGAACAGGTAATCGGTTTTGCGCACTCAGTTATTATCTTTTTCCACTTGAATTTTCTCCCGCTTTCCTGAAGGTTCTGACAGGACAAGCTCCCACTTTTCCTCTCTGCATCTTTTGTTGTTTTGCTCTGGATATATATCTCACTCACTCTCACTCACACTCACACTCACACTCACACTCACACTCACTCACTCACCTCCCTCCCTCCCCTCCCTCCCTCCCCTCCCTCACTCACTCACTCACTCACCTCCCTCACTCACCTCGCACTCACTCACCCACTCACCTCACCCACTCACCTCCCTCACCTCCCTCACTCACCTCACTCACCTCCCTCGCTCGCCTCCCTCCCTCGCTCGCCTCCCTCGCTCGCTCGCCTCCCTCGCTCGCTCGCCTCCCTCGCTCGCTCGCTCACCCTCGCTCGCTCGCTCACCCTCGCTCACCCTCGCTCGCTCGCTCACCCTCGCTCACCCTCGCTCGCTCACCCTCGCTCGCTCGCTCACCCTCACTCGCTCACCCTCACTCGCTCATATACACACTCTTTGCCTATGTCTTTCTGCAACACTTACTTTCTATCTTCTTTGCTCTTATTTCTCTGTAACCCTCTCTCACTCTCCCTGATCTGTCTGTTTCATGCCTATAGCATTCTATGTCTTTTTATATTTATTTCTATGTCTTTCCCTATCTCTCTATATCTCTACCTCTGTCTGCCTTGTTGCTCTCTCTCTCTTTCTCTCTCTCTCTCGCTATGTATCTCTGATTGTTTGTCTTTCTGTCTCTATCTGTATATGATGTTAACAAAATTCACTTGGCCCACCATTACTGTAGCAGTTTACAATGCTGTTGCAAAATCAGATTAACTCTTCTAACATCAGTGAAGAGATAATGAACACACTATTCCTTTGAGAAGTTTGAAAAAGTGATGTTTCTGAAATATGTCGTACGCTGATTTCAGCTGTATAGCAGCCAGGGTGTAGCTGAAGTAGCGTGAGACACTCTTGCATTTGCTTGCCTACATGCAATGCCCTCAGTTGTGTAATGGAGTTACACTGCACTCTTGTGTGTAACTGACCCACGACTGAGTGAAACATTTATCAACGTGGCCCAGCTTTAGGTAATGTCTGTGATTAGGTCATGGTTTATAACAGGCTTCACAATAAGCTCACTACAGGATCTATCTCCTTTCTTATCCTTTCGTATCTTTATCTATTTATCGAGGTGTCAATCATGACCCAGTAGACAGTGCACTCGGTGCTGAGTCAGATGGTTGTGGGTTCAAGTCCCACTGCGGAGACTTACACGTGATCCGAGTTGGCACTCCCAGTGATATTACGGAGAGAAAACTGCTCGGTGGAGGGGCAGTCCTGGAGTTCCACACTGTAGCGAATGTTTCTTTTGGGTGAGATAATAACAATAGCTTGTATTTACGGAGAGATGTTAAACCAAGGTCCCATTTGCCCGCTTAGGAGGATGTGAAACATTCCAGGGCATAATTTTGAAGAAGAGCAGAGAGGTTTCTCCAGCATCTTGCGAATATTTATCCCATTCGTGCTTGTGAGATCTTGCTGTGCACAAATGGGTTGCCACACTTGTTAAACTGCAACAGTGACAGAAAATAAAAATAAATGTAGCTATATATTAGAAAATGAGACCGATAACGAGGCAGGGAAAGGAGGCAAAGAGACAGATGGGGAAACAGAGACCAAGAGAAAGATAGAGAGGGGGAGATTAGATCCAGAGAGAGGCTGATGGAGAGACTAGAAGAAATGGTGGGGCAGAAGGTAGCGATAGGAAGGCATAGAGAAAGAGAGATGAAAGGAGATGAAAAGGGAGTGATGGAGAGACCGACTGACGGAGACAAAATGAGAGGGGATAGAAATGGAGCAATGGCAATATAGAGGCAGGGAAGAGAGAGACCAATGGGAGGATAGAGAGGGCAAAATGGAGAGAAATAGAAAGATAATAAATACAGAGAGAGGGCCAGAAATGGAGGTAGAGACTGATGGAAAGGGACAGCAAAAATGGAATGGAAGTCAGTGAGAGAGAGCAAAACAGACAGATGTGTATATATACACGCGTGCGCACACACAAAAACATACACATGTGCGCACTGAAACATACGCTCTCTCTCTCTCTCGCGCGCACAGACATACACACACACACACTCTTAGCTCACAGCTTTGAATGGTGTTGCCTGTAATTGGAGACACTGAGCAGTTTTACTCACTTTATCAGATGGATTATCTGGGTCAGATACAGTGTGATTGCAGCTCACCTTGGAGAATTGTGTTTTTGTAAAAAAGCAGCTGATGGAACATTTAGTGGATCACTACCTCGAGTGGTGAGAATTTGCTGTGTCAGAATTCATTGACCTGGAGTCCAAGAATCAGTTGGATCTGGCTCCAAGTCAGATTTTTCTCCTCTGACCTGAAGGTGTTGAGCCTGTGTAAGATTCATGGGCAGGATCGCTGGCCTCTCTCTACACAGCCGAGGTGCTGTTCATTGGGTGTGAACCTGGGAACCAGTGTTAGCATGTTATTTACCCATGGAAAGCAGGGTGGGGGGAGACTCCCTCCCTAACAACACTGTGGGTGTACCTACACCGCATGGACTGCAGCGGTTCAAGAAGGCAGTTCATCACTACCTTCGCAAAGGCAGCTAGGGATGGGCAATAAATGCTGGCCCAGCCAGCGACACCCACATCCCTTGAATTTTTTTAAAAAAGGCTCGAGGGGCAGAATGACCTCCTCCTGTACCTATGTCCCTACAGGATAACCTAGCTATTTTAGGTACTGACTTAACAATGTAGGAAGGTCAGAGGGAAGCAGCGAGTGAGGTAGGATTTGAGGTTGAAATATACTGTACATGGTTCAAAAAAGTTTACAAACATTGCGGGAATGTTTGGCTGCTGAGTCGCAGCAGCAGTTTGCTGTTAACGGGGCCGTGAACATCATTTTCTATCTTGCATGAAGCTGTTTATTGCTGTTTGAAGTTGGCGTTAAGTTTGGTGAATGGAGAGTCCTTGTTTGCTCCTTGGATTAGATGAGAATGTTATGGGGTGTGGCTTGTTAATGAGACCTCTGGGCGGAGGCTCTTGCTCCTTTGCTGACCTGCGAAAGGATGTTCTCATCTGTACTCTGCACCTGTTGCATCCACCTTATTGAAGGCCAGCACTTTGGCGCCACGGAGTACAATGCAGTTTCCAGCCAGTTGTGCTTCAACCAGGCCCTGCGCACAGGCAGATACAGAGAGGTGAGAACCTGCAGGAACAGGAAAATGTGGGAACCGATCAAAGTGATAAGAAAAAATTAGCAGAGATGAGGTAGATGAAGGAATGGTGATCTCAAGCTCCCATGAAATTTAGAGCACAGAAAGAGGCCGCTAATTGACTGGCCTAAGCTATGTTTATGCTCCACACAAGCCTCCTCCCACCCTCTTCTTCTAATCCTATCAATATATCCTTCGATCCCTTCCTCCCTCATGTTTACCTAGCTTCCCCTTAAATGTATCTATCCTGTTCCTCAACCACTCCATGTGGTAGTGAGTTCCAAATTTTCACCACTCCCCGGGTAAAGAAGTTTCTCCTGAATTCCTGACTGGATTTATTAGTGACGATCTTATATTTGTGACTTGCTGTGCTGGGTCTCCCCCATCATGTCACATCTCAGTCTTCTCTTTCCTAGAGAGAAAAGCCCCAACTCGTTCAGTCATTCTTGATAGTTTGTAACCTCTCATTTACACAGACGATAACAGAACTGTTTTTTGTCTCTTGTCCAGTGTGTTTAGATTTTTTTTTTTTTGGATTTTTTTGTCCTGCTGGAGAAGGAGGAGGCTGAGGGAAGGGAGAAAAGCAACACAGTGATGGGGGCAGGATTCACGGAAATGTATATTCAAATATAGTGGTGTGTCATGAGGTGACCATGGTCAGCTGGGGCTTGGTTGGTTTGGGAGCAAACAAGTTCCCAAAAACAGCAATGTGATAAAGACCAGATAATCTGTGTTATTGATGTTGGTTGAAGGATTAATATTGGTTCGGACACTGGGGAGAATTCTCCTGCTCTTATTCGAAGAGTGCAATGGGGACTTGCAAACCCACCTGAGAGGGCAGGGGCCGCCTCGATTTAACATCTTATTTAATTCAGCACCTCCAACAGTGCAGCACTCTCTCTCAGTACTGCACTGAGTATCATGTTCAAAATTCTGGAGAGGGACTTGAATCCACAAGCTTCTGACTCGGTCGTAAGAGTCACTGAGCTACAGCTGACATTCTGAAAATGGTCCAGGATTTCCTTGATCTGATTTATGTCAAAATGGCAAAAGCTTCCGTCAAATTCTACGCAACCAGTGTGACGTTTCCTGAGGATCTCGTTAATAAGGGCCCGAACATGGAGCCCAAACTTAAATGAGCAGAAATTAACTCAAGTAAATGGCTCCCGAGCCAAGTGTGGAAACTTTGCCCTCATCCTTCTTTAAGGCTGTCTTTATCTTACTGATGTTACGAAAATTGAAATTTGAAGTCTTCGTTTATGAACATTACACACCCCTTCTTTCAGAAGAGGCGAAGTAGATGCGAGGGTTAGGTGGAGGCAGAACCATTTAACCCTGATAGTTACCACAACAACAACAATTTGAACTTGTATAGTGCCCTAATGTAATAAAATGTCTCAAGTCAATCTCAGAGGTGTTAGCAGACAAAACTTGACACTGAGTCACATACAAAGGTATTAGGAAAGGTGATTGAAAACTTAGTCAATGAGGCTGGTATGAGGGTGCAGTGATGATATCGTACTCTAGCCCTGGACAGGGTCTGTGTAGTATTATTTCAATTTCAACATTCCAGAGTGATTATTAACATATTTTGTCCCATTTCTCTTCTTCCAGTTGCCTCTTTCCACTAGTCATTTGGAGGTTTATTCAAGTCATGGAATTGCAGCACCCACCAGCACTTCATGCCCTGCCAATATTGCCATTAAAAGGGAAATGTCAGGTAAACTGTACTTGAGTAAGTCAGTGTCGAGGGAGCTTTACTCTGTATCTAACACCGTGCTGTACCTGCCCTGGGAGTGTTTGATGGGGACAGTGTAGAGGGAGCTTTACTCTGTATCTAACCCCGTGCTGTACCTGTCCTGGGAGTGTTTTATGGGGACAGTGCAGAGGGATCTTTGCTCTGTATCTAACCCCGTGCTGTACCTGTCCTGGGAGTGTTTGATGGGGACAGTGTATAGGGAACTTTACTCTGTGTGTTTTGGACAGGAGTAGGGTTAACTTAGAGCAGTTCTGATTTTTCCATTCACTGCCTACCCGTAAATAGAAAGATGCTTTTGATTATTGATTTCTCCTTTATAAGTGACATATTTCCCCCAAATCTTCAGTTTTGGAATGATCCAATCGTCTATTAATAACCCCACAGCAAACTCGAGATAAGGTAAAATAGTTGGTGGTGGGGAGGTAGTTTATTTTACACTCATTCAAAACATGGGGAGGGATTTCGCAAGTTCCACCCCTTTTTGCATTCATACAAAAAAAAAGCGATGAGGGAAAGAAAGGAGCTCAGGGTGAAGACCATGATAAAAATAGGAACTATGGTTTCGCTTGAGTCCAGAATCAAACAGGCCAATGGTTTTTAAAATTAATTTGTGGGATGTTGGCGTCGCTGGCTAAGGCAGCATTTATTGCCCATCCCTAGTTGCCCTTGAGAAGGTGGTGGTGAGCTGCCTTCTTGAACCGCTGCAGTCCATGTGGTGTAGGTGCACCTACAGTGCTGTTAGGGAGAGAGCTCAAGGATTTTGACCCAGTGACAGTGAAGGGACAGCAATATATTTCCAAGTCAGGATGGTGAGTGGTTTGGAGAGGAACATCCAGGTGGTGGTGTTTCCGTCTATCTGCTGCCCTTGTCTTTCTAGATGGTACTGGTCATGGGTTTGGAAGGTGCTGTCAAAGGAGCCTTGGTGAATTCCTGCAGTGCATCTTGTAGATGGTACACACTGCTGCTACTGTGCGTCGGTGGTGGAGGGAGTGAATGTTTGTGGATGGGGTGCCAACAAGCAGGTTGCTTTGTCCTGGATGGTGTCAAGCTTCTTGAGTATTGTTGGAGCTACACTCATCCAGGCAAGTGGAGAGTATTCCATCACACTCCTGACTTGTGCCTTGTAGATGGTGGACAGGTTTTGGGGAGTCGGGGGGTGAGTTATCTGTCGCACGATTCCTAACCTCTGACCTGTTCTTGTAGACACAGTATCTATATGGCTAGTCCAGTTCAACTTCTGGTCAATGGTAACCCCCAGGATGTTGATTGTGGGGGATTCAGTGATGGTAATGCCATTGCAGGGATGATGGTTAGAAGAAGGAATGGTGCATTCCTTCAGGGGTTAGTTGGCTGAAACTGTCGCAGGATGATCCACTTTTCCAGAAGCAATGACTTCCACGATGGAAGAAGGCTGGTGGGAATGAATTAGTCTTCTAGGCACAGATACAGAGGTTCAGATGTTCCCATAGTACACAGTGTAGATGAAGGGCAGGCAAATTTAAACCTGGGCAGAGATCTTTGTTTGCAACCTATTAGGCGGCAAATGGTTGACAGAAGCAGGCTGCTGTAGCCTGGACTCCTGTTATCTCATCTGAGGCTAAACAGTAACTGAAATTAAAACCCAAGAGCTGTATGATTAAGCAATTCAAAAGCTCAAGCCTCGGTCAAGTGAGAGAATCATTTTGGGTTGAGCTATTCAGCGAAAGGGGCCCCTGGTTAAAAGACATTGTGTTTTGAACAGGTAACTGTAGAACCATTAGCACAATATTGGAGATGAAGCTTCACAAAAAGCTCTGTCTTTGTCAATAGCTGGCTGGTGCAGATGTCTGGTCTACTATCCCTTGCGTTGGCTTGGGCTAGCATGTTTATACAATGCGAGGAGCGTTACATTCCAGAGGATTGATGTGTTAGCCTTTGTCCATTTTTAAATTGCTCAGAAACTTCTAGAGCTACCATCCTGTGGTCAGTGGCATCTATTTTACCACTCCAAACACTTTGACATTTACGGAAAAAGCATAATTTAAACAAGAGAATATGGAAGAGAAACACTTTTTTTCAGATGTTTTTCTTCTTTGCGCCGTCTCGGCAGGACATCTGTAACTAACCCTGTGCTGTAGCTGTCCTGGGAGTGTTTGATGGGGACAGTGCAGAGGGAACTTTACTCTGTGTCTAACCCTGTGCTGTAACTGTCCTGGGAGTGTTTGATGGGGACAGTGTAGAGGGAGCTTTACTCTGTATCTAACCCCGTGATGTACCTGTCCTGAGAGTGTATGATGGGGACAGTGTAGAGGGAGCTTTACTCTGTATCTAACCCTGTGCTGTACCTGTCCTGGGAGTGTTTGATGGGGACAGTGTAGAGGGAGCTTTACTCTGTAACTAACCCTGTGCTGTACCTGTCCTGGGAATGTATGATGGGGACAGTGTAGAGGGAGCTTTACTCTGTAACTAACCCTGTGCTGTACCTGTCCTGAGAGTGTATGATGGGGACAGTGTAGAGGGAGCTTTACTCTGTATCTAACCCCGTGATGTACCTGTCCTGAGAGTGTATGATGGGGACAGTGTAGAGGGAGCTTTACTTTGTATCTAACCCTGTGCTGTACCTGTCCTGGGAGTGTTTGATGGGGACAGTGTAGAGGGAGCTTTACTCTGTAACTAACCCCGTGCTGTACCTGTCCTGAGAGTGTATGACGGGGACAGTGTAGAGGGAGCTTTACTCTGTAACTAACCCTGTGCTGTATCTGTCCTGAGAGTGTATGATGGGGACAGTGTAGAGGGAGCTTTACTCTGTATCTAACCCTGTGCTGTACCTGCCCTGGGAGTGTTTGATGGGGACAGTGTAGAGGGAGCTTTACTCTGTAACTAACCCCGTGCTGTACCTGTCCTGAGAGTGAATGATGGGGACAGTGTAGAGGGAGCTTTACTCTGTAACTAACCCTGTGCTGTATCTGTCCTGAGAGTGTATGATGGGGACAATGTAGAGGGAGCTTTACTCTGTATCTAACCCCGTGCTGTACCTGTCCTGGGAGTGTTTGATGGGGACAGTGTAGAGGGAGCTTTACTCTGTATCTAACCCTGAGCTGTACCTGTCCTGGGAATGTTTGATGGGGACAGTGTAGAGGGAGCTTTACTCTGTAACTAACCCCTGCTATAACTGTCCTGAGAGTGTTTGATGAGGACAGTGTAGAGGGAGCTTTACTCTGTATCTAACCCTGTGCTGTACCTGCCCTGGGAGGGTTTGATGGGGACAGTGTAGAGGGAGCTTTCCTCTGTATCTAACCCTGTGCTGTACCTGCCCTGGGAGTGTTTGATGGGGACGGTGTAGAGGGAGCTTTATTCTGTATCTAACCCTGTGCTGTACCTGTCCTGGGAGTGTTTGATGGGGACAGTGTAGTGGGAGCTTTACACTATATCTAACCCCGTGCTGTACCTGCCCTGGGAGTGTTTGATGGGGACAGTGTAGAGGGAGCTTTACTCTGTATCTAACCCCGTGCTGTACCTGTCCTGGGAATGTTTGATGGGGACAGTGTAGAGGGAGCTTTACTCTGTATCTAACCCTGTGCTGTACCTGCCCTGGGCGTGTTTGATGGGACGCTGGGTGTCTGGGGCGGGAATCTGAGCCATTCCCAGTACAAAGAACCCATATCCTGACCAGCACAAAATACCAAAGAAGGAAACCAAATGTACAAATTTATGTGACTAAGCAGCATGACTCCCTTCCCACTGCCCCACCCTCAGGAATTAAATAAATAAATAAAATACATAGCGAATCAAAAGTTGTGTCAGCCGTGGTGATGATGAAACTGCTGGTTTGTTGTAAAAACTCATCTGGTTCACTAATGTCCTCTGGTGAAGGAAATCTGCCGTCCTTACCTGGTCTGGCCTACATGTGACTCCAGACCCACAGCAATGTGGTTGAGTTTAAACCACCTCCTGAAATGGCTGAACAAGCCAATCGGTTGTATTTAAGAAGGCTGCTCTCCACCATCTTCTCAAGGGCAATTGGGAATGAACAATAAATGCTGGCCTTGCCACAATACACAATCTATTGCTTTCATTGTTTTAAACACTTTAATTCCCAAAGCCTGCATTTTTTGACCCTAACCTTATCTCCGTATCCTTCGATTCCAGCCTATCCACCCTCTCACCACGTCCCACAATCTCATCTCTTGGCAAATTCCTCAATTGCTGCTTGACCCCTGCTCTCCGCATTACTTCGCTAGTGACCTCATCTAATGCTTTGTCACCCTTTGGTTGAAAATGTTCTCTGTGACTTCCCTTCTCTCTCCTCACTTCCTCATTTTTCTCTAGCGTTCTACTGGATTTGAAGCCTCAAAAACATTGGAGCAGTTCGAACTCTGCGTGTTCCAACTAAAATAAACCCGACCTCAATAACCTTTGGTGCTAATTTCCAGTTCTGACGCAGACTACAATGAGTGGGACCACTCCAGGATGCCGGGAAATGGGCATCATGAAGTGATGGGACCGGAGTCTCCCTGATCATAACATGATAGAATGTTCCAGCTTAGAAGGAGGCCATTCAGCTCATTGTGCTTGTGCAGGCTCTTGGAAAGACCTAGTCATTAGTCCCACTCTCCTGCTCTTTCCCCATAACTGTGCAAAATTTTCCCTTTCAATCAATTATTTATCCATTCCCTTTTGAAAGTTCCCTTTGAATCTGCTCCACTCTCAGGCAGCGCATTCCAAATCACAACAACTCGCTGCGTAAAATCTCACCTCGTCTCCCTCTCTGGTTCTTTTGCCAATTACCATAGCTCTGTGTCCTCTGGCTATTGACCCTCCTGCGCTCTTAGCCAATTCTATCAAAACCCTTCATAATTTTGAACATCTCTAGTAAGTCTTCCCTTGACCATTCCCTGCCCTAAGCAGAACTACTCCAGCCTCTGTCGTCAATCTGACCTCTACCAGGGAACATAATTAAGTGTGTTTTTTTTTTTGAGAGATACTATTAGTGCCTCAAGTAGACTGTGTTCATGCATATCTTCCTTCCCCCTTTACTAAAGTTGATGATAACTCTGTTCCCCTGATGCACTGAATCCCTTGAGGAGCCCTTCCTGGCACCAGAGATGACCATACAGCCATCTAACTTTTCTGCCAGTTGAAAATTAAGCAACACCGCCACCCTGTGGATTGGCCGTCTATTCCCTGGCATTTGGGGTTGGTTCAGCAATAAGCAGAAGGATTGATTTCCCTTCAGTCTTGCTGTTACCCAGCTCCCACGCACGGTAATCGGTGCAGACCGGACCAGCCCTTATCCTAGAGGGAGAGGACACCAGGTAGGCATATCTGGGGTTGATGATAAGGCAGCTGAACTAACAGAGGGTGGAGTCACTAAGCAGGGTACTTTTGTGAGATTGTTGATGTGGCTATTCTGGATGTTCGGACCAGGCCACAGCTAATGCTGTGGAAATGAGTGTCCAGAAATCTTTAACCTCCAAATCCAATGCTAAAATATTTACTAAATCCCTACTCCCTCCCCCCAGCAACTCTCCGTCTCATCCCTTAAGTCTGTTAATGATTGGTTGATTATGTTGTTATAGATACCCAGGTCACGGCCTGCGTTGGGGACAGGATGCCTGGCCTAGGAGCGGGCTGGACGACGGCACAGCAGCTTGCGCGCCGAGCGCCTGTTGATGTCCAGCTCACGGCCAAAGCCATCCACAGCCTTGAACCGGTGGTGCTTGGCCCTGACCGCGCGCAAGGTGTCAGGGCAGCTCAAGCATGTGAGGGACTCCCGTCTGAACTGACCTCCGTTCGGACAGAATTTCACGTTGGTCCTGCATCCCGACTCCTCCCTTGGGATCTGCGGCCCCCACAATTGCAGCCGCCTCGTGGAAATCCCCCTTTGTGGCTTTTCACTCGGTGCGGAGAGGGGTTTCCTGTATGGGTTGCTGCAGCACACCCTCCACTTCCTCCTCCACTGTTCGGACACGCCTTGGCGTTCTGTCCAGCGAGGGCGAGGGTCTCGGAGGGCTCGCTACGTGGGAGTCCGACCCCTTTTTCCATCAGGGACCTAGCGTGGAGGGTGTTGCGCGCAACAGCGCTGTGCAAACCGTGGGTTAAGATGGTTCACGGACTCCCAGGCCGCCTGCATTTTCTGTAGCTGTCAGGAGTCCATGTTCCGTGTTTGTATAGAGTCCCCGAGGTTGCAGCCCCTTTTTTTAAATTTTTAAATTTTTTTGAAGGGGCTGTTCCTCAAATTTTGGCAGCACTAGCCCCACACCCCTGATCTTTGGTCACCCGGTGCAGGGTGCGGGGAGGGGGGGTGGTGGTGAGGAGGGAGGAGGACCTCCCTTGTTAGCCTGTTCCTGGGCCTGGCCAAGGTGGCCATGAACAGGTCCAGGCAGCGGGCAGTCGAGGGGGTCGTCCTGCCTGACTGCCCCTTTCCGTGGCTATGTTCATAGCCGGGTGTCCTTGGAGAGGGAGTGTGCGGTGTCCACAGGCATGTTTGTGGCCTTCCACCACCCATGGGCACCGTGGGGACTGGGCGAGTGGGAGTGGGGGTGGGGGACTGGGCGAGTGGGGGTGGGGGACTGGGCGAGTGGGGGTGGGGGACTGGGCGAGTGGGGGTGGGGGACTGGGCGAGTGGGGGTGGGGGACTGGGCGAGTGGGGGTGGGGGACTGGGCGAGTGGGGGTGGGGGACTGGGCGAGTGGGGGTGGGGGACTGAGCGAGTGGGGGTGGGGATGGGGTACTGGGCGAGTGGGGGTGGGGATGGGGTACTGGGCGAGTGGGGGTGGGGGACTGGGCGACTGGGCGAGGGCGACTGGGCGAGTGGGACTGGGCGACTGGGCGAGTGGGACTGGGCGACTGGGCGAGTGGGGGTGGGGGACTGGGCGAGTGGTGGTGGGGGACTGGGCGAGTGGTGGTGGGGGACTGGGCGAGTGGGGGTGGGGGACTGGGCGAGTGGGGGTGGGGGACTGGGCGAGTGGGGGTGGGGGACTGGGCGAGTGGGGGTGGGGGACTGGGCGAGTGGGGGTGGGGGTGGGGGTGGGGGACTGGGCGAGTGGGGGTGGGGGTGGGGGTGGGGGACTGGGCGAGTGGGGGTGGGGGTGGGGGACTGGGCGAGTGGGGGTGGGGGTGAGGGACTGGGCGAGTGGGGGTGGGGGACTGGGCGACTGGGCGAGTGGGACTGGGCGACTGGGCGAGTGGGGGTGGGGGACTGGGCGAGTGGGGGTGGGGGTGGGGGACTGGGCGAGTGGGGGTGGGGGACTGGGCGAGTGGGGGTGGGGGTGGGGGACTGGGCGAGTGGGGGTGGGGGACTGGGCGGGTGGGGGTGGGGGACTGGGCGGGTGGGGGTGGGGGACTGGGCGAGTGGGGGTGGGGGTGGGGGACTGGGCGAGTGGGGGTGGGGGACTGGGCGAGTGGGGGTGGGGGACTGGGCGGGTGGGGGTGGGGGACTGGGCGGGTGGGGGTGGGGCTGGGGGGTGGGGGACTGGGCGAGTGGGGGTGGGGGACTGGTGTTTGTGGGAATGATGTTATAATTTAGCTAAGTTTCCTTTGAAGTTTGATTTTTGTTACTGTGCCTCATCAGAGGCTGCCACCCTTTATTAGTTTATTTTATTGATCCCGTGTTTATTAAAAAGGGCAGATAATGAGAGTCCATGGTCACCCAGTGTGGAGGGGGCAGGCAGGGAGGAGGATCTCCTCTTGGGTCTGCTCCTTGGCCTGGCCAAGCTGGCCATTAACAGGTCCAGGCAGCAGGTGGTTGAGGGGGTCACTTGGCCTGACTGCCCCTCTTCCCTGGTTAGGTTCATGCCCAGGTGTATTTGGAGAGGGAGCACGCTGTGTCCACTGGCACGCTTCAGGCCTCCTGTGACCGATGGGCACTGCGGTAGCTGCAGTACCTCCTCGCTCCACCAAATGACATTTTGATTTCGCTAGATAAGTTTCCTTTGGAGTTTTGTTTTAAGTTCATACACAAAGGGAATAAAGAGAGCTCATGGTCGCCCAGTGTGAAGGGGGCGGGAAGGGTGGAGGAACCTCCTCATGGGTCTGCTCCTGGATCTGGACAAAATGGCCATTAACAGGTCCAGACAGTGGGCCGTGAAGGGGGTTGTTAGATCTACTGTCTGCCTCTATTCTGTGGCTACATCCATGCCCAGGTGTCCCTGGAGAGGGAACAAGTGATGTCCACTGGTACGCTTGAGGCTTTCTGCCACTAGTGGACGCTGCAGGGGCTGGAGTGCATTGTCAGCTCTGGGAACGACATTTTTAATTTAATTAGATAAGTTCCCTTTGAAAGTTTTGCCTTTTTGTTACAGCACCTCTTTAAGGGGCTTTTACTTCGTTTATATTTGTTTTACAAAAGAGTATAAAGAGAGTCAGCTGGAACACTGGTTGTGTAGTTAGGAGGCAGAGTTCTGTACTGCTGCATCCTGTGAATAAACCTATTCTTGGCAAAAAGACCTGTGCCTTGTGGCTGACACAAACAGAAAACACGAGTAGAGACAAGTCCTGGTTAGGGTCACCAGCTCTCCAGGGCTACCCTGGTGTCTCCAGGAACTGAAGATGTATCTCCCAGACACCGATGGGAGTAAGACCTGGGAGAGCAAAAAACTCAAAGTGGCAAGAAGAAACAATTGTGCTTTTAAAAAAAAAAAAGCGATAGAAGTATAGGAAATGAACAGGGTATTTGGGATCATGCAATGAAATGTCTAACCAGAGCTATTTTCAGGCGGGCCTCAGATTTCCTAGTTGACATGGTACTGGTTAAAGACCTGAAAACTATTTCCCAAAACCACTTGGCCTCATTACTACTTGTTTCAGAAGCCTCCGAACCTCCCTCTTCAACCATAACATTTGGTCTCTAGCCCTCTCTGTGTCCGTCAGGAGAAATGGCCTCCATTTTCCACTTGTTCTTTCCTTATCCTTCACCCACGTCACCAAGTGAGAAATGTGATGTAAATGCAAGTTGCTAAAAATACTTGTATTCACCGCCTTGGATCTCTTGGCCCTGAGGTTTCTCTGGGGACTTCATTGACAGAGATCTACATGACCCAGAGTTCCTCCGCTCACTGGGATGGGGGCTGTTGTCTGCGATGGGGGCTGTGTCTGATAGGATTGGCAATCACTTCACTCTTGACCATCTGAGTATGTAACACGCTCAGGGATAACGGAACAGAAAGTCCTCTTCCTACAGACTTTCCTTCCTCTTTTCATAGAATCGCACGAACATAAGACCACAAGACCATAAGACATCGGAGCAGAAATTAGGCCATTCGGCCCATCGAGTCTGCTCCGCCATTCAATCATGGCTGATAACTTTCTCAACCGCATCCTCCCGCCTTCTCCCCGTAACCTTTGATCCCCTTACCAATCAAGAACCTATCTATCTCGGTCTTAAACACACTCAATGACCTGGCCTCCACAGCCTTCTGTGGCAATGAATTCCATAGATTCACCACTCTCTGGCTAAAGAAGTTTCTCCTCATCTCTGTTCTAAAAGGTCTTCCCTTTACTCTGAGGCTGTGCCCTCGGGTCCTAGTCTCTCCTACTAATGGAAACATCTTCCCCATGTCCACTGTATCCAGGCCTTTCAGTATTCTGTAAGTTTCAATCAGATCCCCCCTCATTCTTCTAAACTCCATCGAGTATAGACCCAGAGTCCTCAAACGTTCCTCATATGTTAAGCCTTTCATTCCTGGGATCGTTCTCGTGAACCTCCTCTGGACCCTCTCCAGGGCCAGCACATCCTTCCTGAGATATGGGGCCCAAAATTGCTCGCAATATTCTAAATGTGGTCTGACCAGAGCCCTATAAAGCCTCAGCAGCACATCCCTGCTTTTATATTCTAGTCCTCTCGAAATAAATGCCAACATTGCATTTGCCTTTCTAACTACTGACTCAACCTGCAAGTTAACCTTAAGAGAATCCTGGACTAGGACTCCCAAGTCCCTTTGCACTCCAAATTTCTGAATTCTCTCCCCATTTAGAAAATTAAAAAAAAAAAATCATGCAGCAAAGGAGGAGGCCACTCAGCCCACTGTGCCTGTACTGGTCCTTTTGAAAGAATTATCCAATTACTCCTGTCCCCTGCTATTTCCCAATAGTCCTGCAAACATTCCCTGCCCTTTAACTACTTATTCAATTCTGCTTTGAAAATTATTATTGAATCAGTTTCCACTGCCCTTTCAGGCAGCACCTTAATGTGCTACAAGAAAAAAAATTCTCTCCATCTCCCCTCTGGTCCTTTTGTCGATCACCTTTTACTGACCCTCCTGCTAATGGAAACTGTTTCTCCTTATTTACTCTATTAAAACACCTCCTAATTTTGAACACCTCTATTAAATCTTCCTTTAACCTTCTCTTCTAAGGAGAAAAATTCTTTTTACTAAAAGACATTAGGTGGTGCAGTATGCCAGAATAGCTTTATACCAGGGGTTCACACTGATGTTGAGACTGGCCGTGGGGACTTTGGGCTTTGGTGTGTAAGTAGCAGTTGTGGGGTTTATGGTGACCAGATGTCTGTTTTTGGCTGTTATGGTGATGGCTTTTTATTTTTGGCTAGATGCAGAAGCACGAGCTTTGGCTAAAGAGCGGCAGAAAAAAGACAATCACAACCTGAGTGAGTAACTTTCCCCTCAACTAATACTTCATCATTCTGTTCATGTAGTAACTGTAAGTTAAAGCATTTCTTACTGTAATGGTGATCGTGTGACTGTACAGATGAAGCAGCCCTAAGTGTAGGGGATCTTAGGGGGTTTTAACCTTGGTCTTGGGACAAGCATGTAGCCTCACTTGAAGTCTGTTAATAAAGTTTACGAGAAACCAGCTCTGTACACCAGTTTATTACAATTGGTAACGAGGATAATTAGCACCGACACATCACCTCGCCTCACAACTGAGAGAATTTCGATTTTTAAGGGAAAAAAAGAAGTATACTCACCAGCATTGCCTCTCTTTGGCAGAATTGACCGGAACAACTCATCCGTCGAGGACTGGAGTCAATACGTTGAGCGATTAGGGTTCTACTTTGTAGCTAATGAAATAAGGGTGGAGGAGGAACATAAGGCAATTCTCCTAAGTATCTGCAGGGAGGAGAACCTATAACCTAATCCGTAGCTTTACAGCTCTGAACGTGCCAAATTCCAGATCCTTCACCGAGCTAGTCAACCTCGTGAAAGGACATTTTCAGCCTAAACCCTCAGTGATTATGCAAAGATTCAAGTTTAGCTCTTGAGTAAGGGACCCCAGTGAGTCAATCACAAAGTACACCGTGAAGTTAAAACAGTTAACGGAGCATCGTGACTGCGGTGATACTTTAAACAACATGTTGCGAGATCGTTTGGTTTGCGGCATAAACGACGACTCCATTCAGCGCTGTTTGCTTGCAGAGGTTAAGATTGACCTGAAGTGCACCACGGAGATAGCGTTAGCAATGGAGAGTGCTGAGAGGGACTCACAGGCTCTGCAGAGTGTGCTACATGGCGCCATTTTGTAGCTAGGGCGGGAACCTGCCGCCGGGCGTGGTGTGAAGATCAGGGAGGCTACCGCAAAGCGTGACACGGTTCCTACCGCGGCTCACCAGTAACCTAGAAGTTAAAATGTTGCCATCGTGGAGGAAATCAGATGCCTGAAGATTTAAAGAGGCAGAATGCCTCGACTGTCACAACTGGCATTTTTTGTTTTTATTCATTCATGGAATGTGGGTGTCGCTGGTTAGACCAGCATTTATTGCCTATTCCTAATTTTCCTTGTTTAGAGGGCATTTAAGAGTCAGCCATGTTGTTGTGGATCTGGAGTCACATATAGGCCAGACCAGACCAGACCAGGTAAGGACAGCAGACCCTAAAGGACATTAGTGAACTAGATGGGTCCTTAAAACTTAAAAAAAAGTTTCTTGGTTATCATTAGACTTTTAATTCCAGATTTTTATTGAATTCAAATTCCACCATCTGCCATGGTAGGATTCGAACCCTGGTCCCCAGAGCATTACCCTAGGCCTCTCGTTTACTAGTCCAGTGACAATACCGTTACGCCATCACCATTGTTAAACAGTGCAGGACTAGATCAAGGCAGCCACTTGGACATCAGGTCAAGTTAAATGAAGCGCACAATATGGATGAGCCAGAAGTTACTGAGGTTGACGTTTATTCCCTACACAATCTGAAGGCCAGGAAAACTGAACCAATCACTGTTACACTTCAAGTAAATGGAAAGCCTCTGCTCATGGAGGTGGACACAGGAGCATCAACTACAGAGGTGGGAGAGCACATCTTTAAATACCTCAGAGAAGGTACCCAGCCATTGAGTCTGGAGAAAACTGCTGCTCTGTTAAAATCATATACAGGAGAAGCAATACAGGTGAAAGGCATCACCTCTGTACCTGTATCATACAGACAACAGACAACTCAGCTGCCAATAGTTGTTGTAACTGGAGAAGGACCTAGCCTTCTGGGCTGTGATTGGCTGAAGGAAATCAAACTAAATTAGTCAGGAATTTTTCAGGTCAGGACTGCAGGAATTCCAGAGTTGCTGAAAAAGTATGACAGAGTATTCCGAGATGATTTGGGGAAAATCAAAGGTCTACAAGCTAAAATATACGTGGACCCTACAGCAACAGCCCAGTTTTTTAAGGCAAGACCTGTGCCTTATGCTCTGAGAGAAAAGGTTGATATGGAATTATGTTGTTTGGAGAAATTAGGAATAATACAGCCAGTCCACTTTTCAGAGTGGGAAGCATCCATAGTTCCTGCACTAAAACCAGAACAAACCATTCACATCTGTGGAGATTATAAATTAAAGGTAAACAAGGCTGCGAAATTGGACAAGTACCCAATCCCAAAGATTGAAGATCAGTACGCTAAACTCAAAGGAGGAAGATCCTATACTAAACTGGATATGAGCCATGCGTATCAACAGCTCGAGCTGGACAACACATCTAGAAGTTATGTCACTATAAACACGCACAAGGACCTGTACCAGTATACACGCCTAACCTTCGGTATGTCATCTGACTGTGCGATTTTCCAAACAACTTTGGAAAGTTTGCTACAAGGACTTCCCTGAGTATTGTGTATGATGACGTCCTAGTCACAGGATCCACAGAAGCAGAGCATGTGGCAATTGTGGAAGAGGTTCTGAAGAGATTTTTAGAGGCTGGCAATCGCTTAAAAAAAAAAAGAAAAGTGCACCTTCCAAACAAAGGAGGTTATATATCTGGGTCTTCGGGTGGATGCCCAAGGGTTGCATCCATTAAAGGAGAAAGTCAGGGCAATCGAAGAAGCACCCTCTCCTACCAACGTCACATAGCTCGAGTCTTTTTTGGGCATGGTAAACTATTACTGTCGATTTTTGCCTAATCTATCCACAGTGTTAGCCCCTTTGCACTTATTATTGAAGAAGAACCACAGATGGTCCTGGAAGGCTCAGCAAGAGGAAGCCTTCACTAGAGTTAAGAAGCTTTTACACTTGTCGTGTCTGCTAATGCACTATGACCCATCAGTTAGGAGGAAGAAAGTAAGTGAGAATTTATGGTAAGGGAGAATTCATTATAAGGGAATGAATTACTTAAATTAGAATCTACAGGCAGGCCAGCGCAAACCAGTTAATCAACAGTTAAACAGTTAAACCAGATGAACTTTGTACACCCTCAGGGCTTGCAATCACTAGCAAGGCCCTGGGAGCTAGACTGGACATGAAGGAATTAAAAATAAGATAGATTGGGTGTCCTGGGAGTCAGACTGGAGACTTAGGTTGGAAAACAACTAAGATTAAGTGTGCTCTTCAACAGATAGGGGAAGGGCAGATGGACCCAGCTTAGGTAGGAGGGAAGGCCTCGGCCTGGGTGAAAAGTGGGATGTACCTGATGCCGGAGATATACGTGATCAGTAATGTATAAATATGCTGAACACTTGTAATTTAGCAGAGTGCTATCTCAAGCTGCCGTGAGATGGTTCTCTCCTTGCAATTGCTCGAATAAACGATCGTGACCTGTACCTGAGCCTCCTGTGGTCCGTTTGTCAAAGATGCCACAAAGAAGAACCACAGATGATTTTGGGAGGCTTAGCAAGAGGAAGCCTTCAGTAGAGTAAAGAAGCTTTTACACTCGTCATGTCTGCTGGGCACTATGACCAGTCAAAGGAATTAATACTCAATTGTGATGCATCTCGCTATGGAGTCGGAGCAGTATTGTCACACAAGATGGACAATGGATCTGAAAGACCAATAGGATATCTATCCAGAACTCTTTCTGCAGCTGAGAAAGGTTACTCACAAATTGAAAAAGACTAATCCATCATATTTGAAGTAAAGAAGTTCCATCAATATTTGCATAGTTGACGCTTCAGCATAGTGTCGGATCACAAGCCACTGCTGGGTTTGATTAGTGAAGATAAGGCAATCCCACCGATAGCTTCTGCTAGAATTCAAAGATGGGCTTTAATTTTGTCGGCATACAAGTACACTTTTATGTACTGTCCGGATGTGCATATAGCAAATGCAGACGCCCTCAGTCATCTCCCTTTGCCCGACAGTGATACACATGTTCCAGTACCTCAAGAGGTAATACTTGTGTTAAATTTCCTGGACTCCTCTCCAGTCTGCACGAGACAGATAAAGAATTGGACATATTGGGATCCAATTTTAGAAAGAGTCCGTGAACAAGCATTACAAAGATGGTCAAATCATCAGTCCTCCTTCTTCCTTAACCGAGGTTTTCCATCCACGGTCGTTGACAGGGCCCTCAACCGTGTCTGGCCCATATCCCGCGCATCCTCCCTCACGCCTTCTCCTCCTTCCCAGAAACATGATAGGGTCCCCCTTGTCCTCACTTATCACCCCACCAGCCTCCGCATTCAAAGGATCATCCTCCGCCATTTCCGCCAACTCCAGCATGATGCCACCACCAAACACATCTTCCCTTCACCCCCCCGACGGCATTCCGTAGGGATCATTCCCTCCGGGACACCCTGGTCCACTCCTCCATCACCCCCTACTCCTCAACCCCCACTTATGGCACCTCCCCATGCCCACGCAGAAGATGCAACACCTGCCCCTTCACTTCCTCTCTCCTCACCGTCCAAGGGCCCAAACACTCCTTTCAAGTGAAGCAGCATTTCACTTGCATTTCCCCTAACTTAGTCTACTGCATTCGTTGCTCCCAATGCGGTCTCCTCTACATTGGAGAGACCAAACGCAAACTGGGCGACCGTTTTGCGGAACACCTGCGGTCTGTCCGCAAGAAAGACCCAAACCTCCCTGTCGCTTGCCATTTTAACACTCCACCCTGTTCTCTTGCCAACATGTCTGTCCTTGGCTTGCTGCATTGTTCCAGTGAAGCCCAACGCAAACTAGAGGAACAGCACCTCATCTTCCGACTAGGCACTTTACAGCCCTCCGGGCTGAATATTGAATTCAACAACTTTAGATCTTAAACTCCCCCTCCCCCCATCCCCACCCCGTTTCTTTCCACCCCCCCCGCTTTTTTTTTCAATAATTTATATAGATTCTTCTTTCCCCACCTATTTCCATTATTTTTAAATCTAAAACTAAAACCTTTAGTCTTTCCACCCCACCCCCACTAGAGCTGTAATTTGAATATCCTGTCTTCCATTCTTAATGAGCACTTTTCTCAGACAAATACCACCACCTTCAACACCTCTTTGACCCTTTTGTCTGTGACATCTTTTGATTATCTGCTCATCTCCACAATCACTACACCCTCAATGTGTCTCTCCCCCCCTCCACCCCCCCCCCCCCCCCCCCCGCCACCCACCTTAAACCAATTTATATTTCTCCCTTCTTCTAACTATGCTCCAGTTCTGCCGAAGGGCCATGAAGGCTCGAAACGTTAACTGATTTCTTCTCCGCCGATGCTGCCAGACCTGCTGAGTTTTTCCAGGTAATTCTGTTTTTGTTTTGGTCAAATCATAAGTCCCTGAAGAATTAAAACCATTCTTTGTACATGGATCTGAACTGAGTTGTCAAGATGGTATCTTATTATGGGGAACAGGAGTCATTATTCCTGTGCAAGGAAAAGATCCATTATTGGAAGAAATTCACAGTGCACATCCTGGTATTTTGAAAATGAAGATGCTCACACGAAGTTATATCTGGTGGTCAGGTATAGACAGTGAGATAGAAAAAATGGTGAAACACTCTCATCACTGCCAGCAACAGCAGAAATTGCCCATTTCAGCTCCACAGCATTCTTGGGAGTGGCCTAGTCGACCCTGGATTAGACTACATGTAGACTATGTATGTCCATTTCTAGATACCATGTTTCTTGTGATTATCGACATACATTCAAAGTGGGTGGAAATGTTTGAAATGAGATCACCCATATTGTCTGCAACCATTGAAAAGCTGTGCCAAGTTTGTGTTCATAGTTTACCTGAAGTTATTGTGTCAGACAATGGTACTGCTTTCACTAGCACTGAATTCCAAAGATTTGTGAACCTAAGTGCGATTAAACACGTCAGAACAGCACCATATCATCCCTCGTCCAATGGGTTAGCAGAAAGAGAAGTACAAACTTTTAAAAACATGCATGAAGAAACTATCAGAGGGGACATTAGAAACACATTAAGAATTTCAAGATTTCTGTTCAGCTATTGCACAACTCCTCATGCAACCACTGGTTTAACACCTTCAGAATTGTTAATGAAGCACTGACTTCATATGAGATTGAGTCTAGTGTTCCCTAATTTAGGGGAGAAGGTGGAGAGAAACCAGGGGAGTCAGAAAGTGAATCATGATGTTCGCAGTAAAGGTCGAGAGTTTACTGTGGGAGAGTTTTTGTACGAAACTTTGCAGCTTGACCGAGATGGGTCCCTGGTACAATCGTCTCTGAAATGGGACCGTTATCTTATCAGGTAGAAGTGGAAAACAGGATTGTTGGGAAACACTTGGATTATCTCAGAAGTCAAGAAACTCTCCAACAACCAGTTAATCCACCTGAAATCGAAGTCGAAACTTCGACCCCTGAGGTGCCAGATCGACAAAGAATAGACATACCGGATGTCTCTGTTGAAGTAAATGATCCTGAACTGCCAGTGTCTAGGGATGTGCCTGAAGCTGCAGTTCCTGTGCAGGTCGATCCAATGGAAGAACCTCCAGTTGTAGAGTTGTATCGCTCTACCCGAATCCGAAAACCTCCTCAAAGACTAAATTTATAATGGCATGAACTGTATATAATTGTATATAATATGGGTTAAGATGTTTTGTAATTAAGAGGGTAAAACGAAATTAAAGGGGGAGGAATGTAATAATTGTAAGTTAAACCATTTCTTACTGTTATGGGGATCACGTGACTGTATGGACCAATCAGCCCTAAGCACAGGGAATCTTCAGGATGGAGCTTTTTAGCTTTGGTCCTAGAACAAGCTGTAGCTTCACCTGGAGTCTGTTAATAAAGTTCACTGTTTCTTAGAAGAAACCAGCCCTGTATTCCAAATTTATTACAGTTCACTGACCCTGTGAGCTGGTCAGATCTGTGATCCGGTGGGAATGATACATGAAGAGGTGATTAAAATTGACTGTGCCCACTCGGAGTCCTGAGATTGCAGTGTTCTAAACTGCAGGCGTTTCACCTTCACTGAGTTTAAAGTCAGCCAGGGCTCCTGCTAAAAGCAGATAGGGCCTTATTTTAAATAAAGCTGCAGCCTGTGTGCCAGAGAAACAGGTGGGGGAGGGGACAGAAGAGACCAAAGTAAACACCACGTCTTTTATTCTTTGGGATGATTTGGGATGTTTGCATATAAGAGAGTCGCTGGTCCAGACTCGGCCCAACTCCTTGGACCTGCCCTCCACAGCCCTGACATCTTTTCAGGAACGCCTCCCACTTCCCAGGAACACTTCCCCCTTCCCAGGCACTCACCTTTTTCCAGGAGTTGCTTCCGTCTCCTCCAGCCCAATTTCCACACCTGCCCTGACATCTCTCCCACTGGCTTCAGGCAAGGCACAGTCTGAGGACAGGAGTGTTAGGGTGAAGGATACCTGCAGACTTCCAGATCTAAGGGCATCATCTGTTCAACACCAACTCACAACTTGTAGTGAGTTATCTCCCTTTTGATGTGAATGGACTGTACCTGCTCTTATTAAAAACAAATGGAATAATTTTCAGTCCTTGCACTCTTGAGGCAGAACCCCACTGGACATGAGATTTATTACTTACTTTTTATAAATTTTGTTTTTTGTTTTAACTTTTATTTTGTTGCAATTGTGTTATTATAATATTGTACTTTGTTCCCAGAATTTAAAAACCAGTCAGTCCAGGGAGATTGGAGTTTTCCCGGTGTGATTGGGAATCTGAGGCAATGGAATTGGAGAGTCTGTGAGACGGAAATATGGGTGGAATATCTGTCGTCAGTCTGATGGGGAGGGTGTGGGTGAACAGAAGGGTCAATCTACCGCAGGCTCTCACTGTTAACCTCTCACTGTGAAAGGAGCTGAGCAGAGAGCACAACAGTTCCCCATGAAGGGAGGGGTCCTCTGGTTCCTGCTGTCTGCTGTCACAGTCATGGTTGTTGTATAGCAGTTTGTCTACCTCTTTATCCCCTGCCTCAGAGGTGCCTTGTCTGCACTCTAGGGGTACAGCATGAATTCATTAGCAGAAAAATTATTAAAAAGCTGCATTGTTGTTTTATTGTCTTCACCTTGGGTTCCATTTTCTCAACAGTTGAACGCAGGCGAAGGTTTAACATCAATGACCGGATAAAAGAGTTGGGAATGCTCATCCCCAAATCCAATGATCTGTGAGTAGATACTTCTCCTGCCATTCATTTTAAATACTGATGCCTCGCACTGTGGCTTACATTTTGCTGGAGTTGGAAGTTGTTTTTATGGAGGAGCCACGGACAGATGCATCTTTCTTCCTCTGTCACCCACCGACCATCAACACAGCTTTCCCAGCTCACAGTTGCCCGTATTGACCTATAGGCTCCTTCCTGTCCTGTCCCTGGCCAGTACGGACTGAGAGAGCTCCTCTCTGAAACGCTGTCCTCTGAAACGCCCTGTTTTACTAATGACAGTTGGAGCCAATAGTCCCTGCTCCAGGCCTGTTCCTACATCAATAGTTGACTTCGACAAAGAGACTGAGAATAATGTATATAATGCTGACGGTACAAAGCCAGGTGGGAATGCAAGCTGTGAGGAGGACACAAAGAGGCTACAAAGAGATATAGACAGGTTAAGTGAGTAGACAACAAGGTGGTAGAGGGAGTATAATGTGGGGAAATGTGAGCTTATTCACTTTGTTCATAAGAATAGAAAAGCTGAATATTTTTTAAAGGGTGTGAACCTTCTAAATGTTGATGTTCAGATGAACTTGGGGATACTCGCACAAGGAACACAAAGTTAGCTAGCAGGTACAGCAAGCAATTTGGAAAGCAAATGGTATGTTGGTCTTTATTGCAAGGGGATTGGCGTACAAGAATAAAGAAGTCTTGTTACAATTGTACCTGGTTTTGGTGAGACCCACACCTAGAATACTGTTTGCAGTTTTGGTCTCCTTAACTGAGGAAGAATATATTTGCATTGGAGGTGGTACAGTGAAGATTCACTAAATAAAATACTGGGATGAGGGGGTTGTCCTATGATGAGAGGCTGAGTAAATTGGGTTTAGAACAATGAGAGGTGATCACATTGAAACGTACAAGATTATGAAGGGCCCGACAGGGTTTATCCCCTTCTAGGGAATCTAGAACACAAGGACCCAGTCTTCAGATAAGGGTCAATCATTTAACATTGAAATGGGAAAATGTTTCTTCACTCAAAGGGTTGTGAATCTTTGGAATTCTCTGTGTCAGTAGGATGCCCGATCGTTGAATATATTTAAAAGGCTGAGATAGATGGACAGATTTTTGGTCTCTCAGGAACCAAGGGAAAAGGGAGTGGGTGGAAAAGTGGTTTGAGGCAGAAGATCTACCATAATCGTACTGAGGACAATACAGGCTTGAGGGAGTATCTGGTCTACTCCTGCTCCCACCTCTTATGTTATTAACCTGATCCCAGAAGTTTTGCCTGTTAATTTTGCCCTGAGTCCTGTCACATTGAGGACCAGCTCTGCATGCATTGTTACTTACATTCTATTCCACCTGATCCCATTGAGTCCTTGAATCATTGACTAAAGGGATATTGGGGGAAAAGTTGACAAATTTAGCTTCAAACTGTTTACGGAACTGTTAGGGAAGGAGTTCCAGGATTTTGACCCAGCTGCAGTGAAGGAACGGTGATTATATTTCCAAATCAGGATGGTGGGTGGCTTGGAGGGGAATTTCAAGGTGGTGGTGTTCCCATGTGTCTACTGCCCTTGTACTTCTAGATGGCAGAGTTCATGGGTTTGGAAGGTGCTGTCGAAGGAGCCTTGGTGAACTTCTGCAGTGCATCTTGTAGATGGTACACACTGCTGCCACTGTTTGTCGGTGGCGGAGGGAGTGAATGTTTGTGGAAGGGGTGCCAATCAAGCGGGCTGCTTTGTCCTGGACGGTGTCAAGCCTCTAGAGTATTGTTAGAGCTGCACTGATCCAGGCAAATGGAGAGTATTCCATCACGCTCCTGACTTGTGCCTTGTAGATAGTGGACAGATTCTGGAGAGTCAGGAAGTGAGTTACTCACCGCAGGATTCCTAATCCCTGACCTGCTCTTGTAGCCACAGCATTTATGTGGTTGGTCCGGTTCAGTTTCTGGTCAATGGTAACCCCCGGGATGTTGATAGTGGGGGCTTCAGCGATGGTAATGCCATTGATTGTCAAGGGGCAATGGTTAGATTCTCTCTTGTTGGAGATGGTCATTGCACGGCACTTGTGTGGAGAAAATGTTACTTGCCACTTTTCAGCTCAAACCTGGATATTGTCCAGGTCTAGCTGCATTTGGACATGGACTGCTTCAGTATCTGAGGAGTTGCGAATGGTGCTGAACATTGGTGCCGAATCATCAGTGACCTTATGATGGGAGGAACCGTCATTGATGAAGCAGCTGAAGACGGTTGGGCCTGGGACACTACCCTGAGGAACTCCTGCAGTGATGTCCTGGAACTGAGATGATTGACCTCCAACAACCACAACCATCTTTCTTTGTGCTAGGTATGACTCCAGCCAGGGGAGAGTTTTCCCCCTGATTGCCATTGACTCCAGTTTCACTAGGGCTCGTTGATGCCACATTTGGTCAAATGCTGCCCTGATGTCAAGGGCAGTCACTCTCAGCTCAACCTGCTCCTTGCTTCTCCCTGCTGCATATGTATTGTCATTAAAACATTCTTTTTTACAAACATTAATTTTCTAATCTTCATGGAATTATGTCAAGCCACGTTATGTCACACATTGTCATGTTACGTCATACTCCCTTACTTCATTGATATCTTGGCCAGTGAGGCATCCCATCCATCCTGTAATGGCTTCATTGAAATTCCCAAGGTCTGAGAACAGCACGAGTCCTGACCAAACTGAGAACAACTATCATCAGTTCTGACACGATGTATCAACAACAGCAACAACTGATATTTATATAACACCTTTAACCTCCCAAGGTGCTTCACAGGAGTATTATAAAATGAAATAAGACACCGAGTTATACAAGATGATATTATTCACATGAAATGTGAATAATGCTTAGTCAAAGAAGTAGGTTTTAAAGGAGGAGAGAGAGTTGGAGAGGGAGAGAGCTGTAGCTTCCAGAGCTTAGGGCCTAGACAGCGAAGGTGTAGGCACCAATGTTGATGAGATTGAAATCAAGGATGCTCAAGTGTCCAGAGTTAGATGAGCGCAGATATCTTGCAGGGTTGTGGGACTGGAGGAGGTTACGGAGATAGGGAGGGGTGAGGCCATGAAGGGAAATAAAAATAACGATGAGAATTTTAAAATCAAGATGTTGCTTGACCAGAAGCCTGTGTAGGTCAGCGAGCACAGGGGTGGTAGGGGAATGGGATTTGCTGTGAGTTGGGACATGGGCAGCAGAATTTTTGGGTGGTCTCAAATTTACGGCAGGCAGAATGTGGGAGAGCAGCCAGGCTGCATTGGAGTAGTCGAATCTAGAGGTAACGAAGGCATGAATGAGAGTCTCAAGAGCAATGAGCTGAAATGGGGTGAAGTCAGGCAATTTTATGAAGTGGAAGTAGGTGGCCTTAGTGATGGCGTGAATATAAGGTCAGAAGCTCGTCTTGGGCTCAGAAGTGACACCAGGGTTGCGAGCAAACTGGTTTAGTCTCAGACTGTTGCCAGGGAGACGGATGGAGTTGACAGCTGGGGAATGGAGTTTGTAACAGGGACTGGTGCATGGCTTCAATCTTCCCAACATTTAATGGAAGGAATTTCTGCTCATCAGTGCTGGGTGTCAGATAAGCAGTCTGATAATTTAACAACTGTGGAGGAGTCGAGAGAGGTGGTGGTGAGGTAGAGCTGAGTGCTGTCAGGGTACATGTGAAAACTAATGCTTCTGCCTTCTGATGATGTCAGTATGCTGGATATATCAGGGAATGAACATTCCTGACCCACCCTGTGAAGAAGTTCAATCCAAACTATTTGCCTTCCCTCTTCTGAGCTTGAGTTTGTACTCCTCCCTCCACACACACACCCCCTCCCCAGAGTTTGTGATTATGTCAAGAATATTGTTAGGGTTCAGTTATCTTCCCCCCTCCCTTTAGAGCCTGAATGCCTGTAGGTCTCCACAGTAATATGGTGACGTGTGATGTGCGTTGGTGGGACAGGATCAGTCCTTTATGCAAGCTCACTATCTCTTCCTGGGACATTCGTTATCTGACTGGCTATGCCCAAAGACCTTTATTGCTCCTTGAGCCTTATGACTATTGGGATCCTTTAGTGACTATCGTGTGTTTGTTATGAGGTTGTGACCTTGTTGGTTTGTAGTTTTTACCTTCACTGAATGCCCACTCATTGCTCCTGCAGAGATGTTCGCTGGAATAAGGGCACAATATTAAAAGCCTCAGTGGAGTACATCAAAAGGCTGCAGAAGGAGCAGCAAAGAACCAGGGAGATGGAGGGCCAATCAAAGAGGCTGGAGATGACCAATAGCCACCTCCGTTTTCGCATTCAGGTGAGAAAAGATAACTGCTCCACACGCTTCCCCAGGATCGTTGCAATAAGCAATAGAATGTCACCTGAGGCTCAGGGGTGGCCTTCTCTTCCCTGGGGCAGAAGGTCATAGATTCATCTCCCATTCTAGAGATTGAAGCACGTAATCACAGCTGACACTCCCGGTGCAGTACTGAGGGAGTGCTGCACTGTTAGAGGTACTATCTTTCGAATGAAATATTAAACCAAGGCCCATCTGTCCTCTCACTCTGAGGTAAAAGATCACACGGCCCCTATTTTGACGAAAAGCAGGGGAGTTCACCTTGGTGTGCTGGGGCGAATATTTGTTCTCACCCAACAGGATTAAAAACAAGATAATCTGGTCATTAACAGTTTGTTGTTTGTGGGAGCTTGCTTTGCGCAAATTGGCTGCTTGTTTCCTACATTACAACAGCGAGTGCACTTTTTAAAAAAAAAAAAGCATTTCATTGGCTGTAAAACACTTTGGGATACCCTGGGGTCATGAAAATTCTTTCAAGAGTAATAAAAATTCTAATGACAGCCATTTTGTCTCCCTAACCGTACGCAGGAACTGGAGATGCAAGCTCAGGCCCACGGACTATCTACCATCTCACCCTCGGGGCTAAACACATCAGAGCTCACCGGCCCCTCCATCAAACATGAGGAAAGTATCATGGACTCCCTTCAACACCAGCACCAGCATCACCTGCCGCCCCAGGGCCAGCTGGACTTCATTCAGCCCCATGACCTTTGTGACAGCTCGCTGAGCTTTGCTGATGCCATGAGCCAATTTACTGACCTCTCCTTCAGCATTCCCGCCAAAAAGGAATACCAGCTGGATGACATGCTAATGATGGACGATGCAGTCTCTCCATTGGGCCGAGATCCCTTGCTCTCCTCGGGGTCGCCAGGGGCTTCCAAAGCAAGCAGTCGAAGGAGCAGCACTAGCATAGATGATGCTGACATTCTGTGACACCGAACACTTGGCAGTGGTTGACAGAGCGCGTGCACACACATACACACATACACGCACGCACACACACATACACTATAAAACTATCGGATGGGTAAGGCGGGGTTACGCTAGCCTTTTGAGGTTTGAGAGTTGTTGTCCTGAGCCTCTACTGAATTTGAAGAATGTGTCAAAAGTTTCTCTGTCTTTCTTCTGGATTTGAAGATTTTCATATTGTCATGTCATTTTGCAGACCATATTTTACAGTGATTTTTTTTTGCAGTTAAGCTTCAGTTCATTCTTCCACCCCATTGAATTGTGACACTGGTGCCCAGTGTACACTGTAATCTGTATGGATGATTCCACAACCCAACACTCCCTACTGAGGGCAGCATTAACACAGAGTGTGCGCACTCCCTCCCAGTTCACTGTGTCACCCCTTTCTAAGAGATGTTTTGGCTTCGAGTTTCTGTTCAGTCGCAGTTTGTATTGTAAAAACCCCACCGAGTTTAGCGAAATGCTTGTGGGGGTGAGGAGGACCAGGTTTCTTGATAACATTTCAAAATTGAATTTTCAGAACCCTTCTCCTGCAATGGTTAAAATTCCCGAGGTTTGTTTGAGTTGACATAGCTTTTGGGTTCTGTAACTGAGCCATACAGACAGAAGGTCCTTGATTACATCCCTGGTCTGCACTATTTAAGCTGATCTGGACTGGGGAAACAGTTGTGCACAGTACTTCTGGGCTAGGAAATGGAAAGCTCCTGTTCCTGATCGTTAACCAGTGACTCCTGTGGTCTCAATATTGTGCAAATTTGGGTCAGCCCTCGTTCCCCTTCTTCCGGCTTCCCCTCTTCACCCCCATTTATCCCCGCTGCCTGGATAACTTGCAGTGTCAGTGTCCACTTTCACATGTCAGACAGTTGCTTCAGAGCAAAGGAGAAAATTGGAAGGTTCTGTGGCCACATTAACCTGAAATTGAAACCATCGGTCTCCTTACATTTACCACCATAAGCGGGGACTGTGGGCGAGGATCGGGGTGTGGTGAGGGGTGGTCAGGAGGGCGGTGGGGAGGGATGGGGGGGTGGGGTGAGTTTGTTCTGTGTTTTCCCGTGTCCCCTTATCAATTTGACTTGCCTGAAATCCGGTATAGAAACGTGGCCTGCCTTGAGGAACTGTGGGGCTCTAATCTCAATGGCAAAGTTGCATCCTTAAAACATCAACGCAGTCTGCACGCAATTTTAATTGCTGGCAAAAACTAAAACTTGCAGGATCTTCAACCAGCAATGATCCTGGCCAGATGAGGCCCAGGTAAGTGATTAAAATATTTTTCTTAAAGCTTCTTTATAGGTGAGGAGGAGCAAGAGTGACACCCGCTGAAACAAGAAGGATACCTGGAGCCTCCCCTGCCCTTACAACCTGGTATCTATCCAATTCCTTTTTGGAAGTTACTATTGAATCTGTTTCCGCCACCCTTTCAGGCAGCGCATTGCAGACTGTAACAGCTTACTGTGTTTAAAAAAAAAAAAATTCTCCTCATCTCCCTCTCTGGTTTTTCGCTAATTGCCTTAAATCCGTATCCTCTGGTTACTGACCTTTCTGCCACTGGGAATAGTTTCTCCTTATTTACTCTATCAAAACTCTTCATGAGTTTTACACCTCCGAATCTCCCCTTAACCTTCTTGGTTCGAAGGAGAACAATTTCCGCTTGCGTGGTGAGACTGGAGAAGACTGAAGTCCCTTATCCCTGGTACCGTCCCTCTTACAACAGCACCTCCCAGACCCTCAACCTCCACCACTTAGAAGGACAAAGGTAACAGGTGGATGGGAATACCACCACCTGCAATTTCCCCCAAGTCACACAGCATCCTGATTTGGAACTATATCACCGTCCCTTTGGTGCTGGGTCAAAATCTTAGGATTCCTCTTTAACAGAACTGTGTGTATCTTTGTACTACAACCGCTGTGGTTTGAAAAGGTGGTTCACCACCACCATGTTAACGGCAATTAGGCCTTGCCACTGGCGCCCACATCCCATGAATGAACTAAAAGAAGTAAACCTCCTCTGTACCCTCTCCAAAGCCTTAACATTCTTCCCAAAGTGTGGTGCCTAGAATTGGACACAATATGGCTGGGGCCAAACCAGTGTTTTATACCTTTTATAATCGTTGGAATTTGTCTCCTAATCTCCTTGAGTCTGCTGACTAAAGGGTGAATAAACTGAATACCCCAGGAAAGCTCAATCACGTGAACTTTCTAACACAATAGCTCTGGAACATCAGGTTCACAATAGTACACAATTTTACACCAGTTATACACAACGCTGTGTGTATGTGTGTACAGCTTACATGTGGATCCATTTATAAGTCATCCCTAAAGCAACAGCATTCTCCTGGCATAGTATCATCTAAAATTAGCACAAATGTTATTGATCTATACGTTCTATTAAAAGTTTTGCACCACACTCAGTGTGAATGTCACAAGTAGGGCATTGAGTATTACTGAAAAAGAAATTCTTTGTCAAAGCTTTTCATCTTGTACTCATCAGGACAATTCTCAAGAACGCCAGATGAAAGGGGAACAACAATTTATACTTTATGAGAAGACAGTGCTGATTGGTTGGCAAGTGGACTTTGGCTGAGGCGTTGCCTTGGAGACTGCACCAGTTGATGGTGACTGCCAAGCATTGTTTGAAATTTAAACCAGGTAGCTTGACTCTGGTCAAGGCATTGCCCTGAGGAATGAACCAGCGAATGGCTGTCACTTATTTTGTTTAGCTGAAACAGGTGCAATGTTTGTACGTGTTCTTTCTGTCTGCAGAGAAGACAGATGAACCTGCAAACCCCTACATCTGTATGTGTGACTGGTAGATGTGCCACATAAATGTCTGCAAGATATGGTCTGAAATTGTTTCCACTGCCAATCTTTTTGAGATAGTTCACGGCTGTTTGCCAGTTAACCAGCTACCAGTTTCTTCGTGACTATCCAAAAGCAGTTTTGATCTTGCTACAGGAGAAAATAAACCGCTACAGGAGAAAATAAACCACTACAGGGATATCCCTGGAATTCTTTCAAACTTTTCAAAGCTGTGAAAGTTGGGAATTCATATTCTTTTGCATTGGAATGAGCAAATCCTGGTCTGATATTTCTGCTTCAGTGTTGGCTGAGGGAATGAGCCATCCAGAGCATTAAGGAATGTAGTTTGGGAGTGCAGAGAGCTGAATCTCTCCCTCCATCAAGGGATTTACTAAAGTAGAGGGAATATGTCACAGTGCAAGTTGATTATGGTCTGTCTGGAAGGAACAGCTTTGTTCCTGGTCTCCTTTCTCAGTACCTCTGTTGGTAGCATTGTTCTCTGAGTCGGAAAGTTGTGGATTCAAGTTCCGCTCCAGAGACTATAGCCTAGGCTGACATTTTGATACAGTGCAGAGGACGCGCTAGACTGTTGGAGATGCATTGATCGGATGAGACATTAAACTGAAGACCCCTCTGCTCCCTCAGGTGGATGTAAAAAGAAAAAAATCCCCCAGCACTGTTTTGAAGAGCAACAGGGCAGTTCTACCAATCTCCTGGCCAATATTCATCCCTCAGTCGACACTACCAAAAACAGATTATCTGATTAATTCATTGCTGTTTGTGGGACATTACAATGTGAAAATTGGATGCCCGTGTTACAACTTCAAACGTACTTCATTGGCTGAGAAGTGTTTTGGGATGTCCTGAGCTTGTGATAGGTGCTATATAAATGCAAGTTCTCTCTTTCCAAGCTCAGTATGTTTGAAATCTGTGCTAAATGTTTGGTTTTGTGCCTGGTTAGTGTATATAGTTATTGGAATGAGGCTATTTTTGTAAAATGGTCTGTAACACAATTCAATGTTTTAGAAAGTACCAAAAACTTTGAGTGAAGACAAGCAGATTGTGATTATTACCCTTACCTTGTGATTGTATTACAATCTGTAACACTTCCCATCCCCAGCAAACCTTTAATTTGTGCTGTGCTGCCACTATCAGTGATTGTGTTAATGTTTGGCAGGTTTTGGATTCATATTAGGAAATTGTATCAGTGTTTAGAAATGCCCATCGTTGCTGGCTTAGTGGACAGGAAAGGGCAGTACAGGAGCAGCTATGATGAAAGGCCAGGTGTCCATCACAGAGCATTAACAGCAAAGATTGGCACTGCCTGAGCTTCACCTGCCTTGATCTTTAAAGATTATAGTCACTGCATCATACCTACTGAAGGAAGGGGTTTTAGGTAGTGTTAGCTAAGGGATGAATATTGGCCAATGCGTATTTTAAAAGTATCATCAGGATGTCGACATCACTGGCAAGGCTGTCATTTATTGCCTGTCCCAGTTTTCCATTGAGAAAGTGACGGTGAGCTGCTGCCTTGGAATGCTGCAGCCCGGAGTGGGGTGAGGTGGGGGTTGGGGTGCAGGTACTTGCACAGTGCTGTTAGGGAAGGAACTCCTGGATTTTTACCTGACGATGATGAAGTAAAGGGTATATCCCCAAGTTGGGATAATGTGTGACTTGGAGGGGAAGTTGGAAGTGATGGTGTGATGCACCTAGGAACATAGGACTTATGAGCAGGAGTCGACCATTTTGCCTTTTGAGCCTGCACTGCCATTCGATAAGATCATGGCTGATCTGTTTGTGGTCTCAATTCCACCTTCCTGTCTGGCCCACAATAACTCTTGACTCCCTTGAAATATCTGTCTGACTCAGCCTTGAATAAATGCAATGCCCCAGCCTCCACTGCTTTCTGGGGGAAGGGAGTTCTACCGACTAACGAACCTCTGAGAGAAAATGTTTCTCCTCATCTCTGTTTTAAAAGGGAGACCTCTTATTCTTTAACTGTGCCCCCCACAAGAGGAAACATCCTCCTGGTATCCACCCTATCAAGTCCTCTCAGGATCTGGTATGTTTCAATACGATCACCTCTCATTCTTCTAAACTTATAAGACCAACCTGCTCAACATTACTTCATAAGTTAAGCCCTTCACCCCAGGAATGAGTCAAGCGAATCTTCTTTGAATTTCTTCTAATGCACGTACATCCTGCTGCCTTTGTTCTTCTAGGTGGTGAATTGTTCAAGGGTCCTTGAACTGTGTCTGCTTGTCATAGTTTGAATGGTTTGTAGACCCATGGTCTTAGCTACTTGTAGGCTCCTGCACTATAGTTTGTGATGGCTACAGATAATTGAGGTGCAAGGCAATGGAACTCATTTTGTCCCAGTGAACTGCCGCAGCACTTAAGAGATTAATCGTGTGCTCCCACCATCTTGCTGGCAGGCAATGTGGATCTGAGAGATGGCCAAAACACTACAGGGCTGAATTTGTGACCGATTTGAACCTTCCCCTTCCCATTCGGACCATGAAATCCAAACTTTACAAACTGATCAGCAAGAACTATAAGTGCAAATTGCTCTGAGCTGTCTAGACTTTGAGAAGCGGATTATCAGGGCTCAGGGTTACCTGCTTCTTTTTGAAGTGGGTTGGACTCCGAACCAACATTCACACTTGTGGTTTCGGTGTAAGTTCAATCATTTGTGGTCAAGAAGAGAGGGAAAGTCTCAGGGTATTGGGGCCACTTCCAATCAGCACCTGGTTTTTGACCCTCCTCCACTCTCTCTCCTTCCCCTAAGTTTTGATGGTGAATATTTTAAGCACCCAGGGCAATCAACCCTCTGTGTCAATTTTTGCCTGACTTTACCCCTGTGATTTGCCTTGGGATGTTTTACTACATTGGAATGCTATATAAATGCAAATTGTTGCAGGTAAACAGTGCAAACTGTGTAACATCAAAACTCCTTACAATATGCACTTTTGTGTCTCTCTAAACCTTAACAGAAATAGCCAGATGGTGATAGTTACATTTCTTCCCTTGAATAATCTTTAGGTTTTCCAAGGCTTTTGTCATCCCTCCACTGTTGATAAACCCTCGCCCCAACCTCCCTCCCACCGGGCCAAGTAAGGAGATATTAGGACAAATGATCAAAAGCTTGGTCAAAAAGATAGTTCTAAAGAGGGAAAAAAAAGACTTTCAGAGCTTAGGATTGAGACAATTGAACACAAGGCCACCAATGTTGGAGCAAATAAAATCGGGGAATGCACAAGAGACCAGAGTTAGAGGGGAACTTGGGGGGCTGGAGGAGATGACACAGGTAGAGAGGGGTGAGGCCCGTGAAGCGATTTGAACACGGGATGAGAATTTTAAGATCAAGGCATTGCTAGGTCAGGGACCAGTGTGGGCCACTGTGCACAGGGGTGATGCATGAATGTGACTTGATGCAAGTTAGGGTACAGGAAGCAGAGTTTTTGGATGAGCTCAAGTTTACAGAATGTTCTTTCAAAATAGTGGTAAATACAAGCCTTGTTGCAATAATTAAAGATGAGGAATGTTGTTTTCAGAGTTATGGAAAAATTGTGTTGAAACAGAAAATGCTGGAATCAGCAGGTCAGACAGCATGTGTGTGGAGAATGAAGGAGTTAACGATTCAGGAGGTAGACTCTTGTCAGTTGAGTTCTAATGAAGAGTCTTTTTATATGACTGGGTATGAATGAGTTGTATTTATGACAAAGATAAAAGATTCTGTGATTGAATATACAAAGTTGATGCTACTGGAGGGAATTGCCTAAGATATCCTACTGATAGCAATATGGAAACTCACTATTATGAATTGTTCAAAGCCAAATAATTCTCATCAATTAATTGAAGAATTCTGAAATATTGGTGATTTGTATTTTGCATTGTAAAATTTATTTTTTAAAAAGTAAAATGTTTATAAATGTTATTCCTTTTGAACACTTGTGAGAAATGCACACTGCCCTCATGAGGATAAACTGCTGAGCCAGACCTCAGTCAATGCCAATGCAACTGCTTCATGAAGAACAACTGACAGAGTGACCCGTCCTCTCACTGCCCCAGGCCCCACAGGGAGACGGCTTATACCAGCTGGCCAGCCGAGACTAGAAACCTGTCATGAGGAGGAAACGTGGATGTATGTTCATGTGCCATCATGGTACAGACCAGCAACACATCACATGAGGGGCCCTCTGTATAGTTATTGACCTGATTATCACTGGTGTGAGGGTGCTGCATCTAAGTTGGTGCTGTTTGATGAGCAGTTTCTCGTTGCTCCACGTGTTTTCATGCTAATTAGAAATGAAACTCTTCACTGTGTTATTGTCAGTGTTGGTTGATCTGAAGCCGATGGTCATCCCATCTATGGGATTGGAATCCACCACTCTCAATTTTAACCTAACCCGTGTGAGCAGGTTCGGGTCAGAGGCTATTTACACCCTGCTCAGCTGTAGGCTCCCTTGAAACCATTGGAGAGTAAAATCATGCAGCATGTAATATGAGCGTCCATCCTGTTCACTCTGGGCAGGCTGGGTTAAAATTCAGGGCTTGTTGCTGAATTTGTATCAATGGGCCCCACCTATGTGTTAGAAATTAAGTCACCATTTTAAAGTTTGCTCTGGAAATGCTATCTGCCATCATACCCTTCAACCCCAGAAAATGTTGGTGAGGTGTGGCAAATAATTATTTTTGTTTCTTAATATTTATTTTAGATTTAGATGAACTAAAAGCAATGCAAAAATGCAATTTTTTGATGCCAAGCAAAAGAAGCTATGTTTAAATAAAAAGTGCCTTTTAATTTTTATTTACTTTTCAAAGTCCTTATTAGATGGTCGTCTCCATGGGGTGGCAGCTGGCAAATCGTGGGCCAAATTACTGGACAGGATTGCATATGCCAGTTGCATCGTAGTTGTACAGGGTCAAAGGGAGGTTTTCAGCCTCTGAGCCAGTTTCACCATTCAATGAGATCATTATTGACCTGTACTTCAGCTCCATTCATCTGCCTTCCATCTTTAACCCTTTTAGACTTTTGAACTCTCTGATTTGAAATGGGGACAGTTAATTAACGTCAAAAAGGACTTGGCAAAATATGTGGATGGAAATCAAATTTGTGTCGGGAGAATAGGGAGAACAGAGACTAAGACTTAGAGGATTAAATACTTTGCAAAGAATGATGGTTTCTGTACTTTGGGATTGGGGACGGGAGGAGAGTGTTGTCCATGAGAGAAAGTGAGACCGAGAACGGGAAGCTAGGATTCAATTATGGAGATGAATGATTGGATGAATACTCCAGAGATTTTCTAGATTAATTTGGGAATAAGGGAGAATTTTATACAGAACATTTCCTTCAGTGTTTAAATGGATGGAATCCATGATAGGGGAGAGTATACATGGGCTGTAGGAGAGGAACAGAATTGATGGGCCGAATGACCATTCTCACTCTAAACTTTATTGTGTTCTTAAGTTTACAATCAGTATGAGGGCAGAATCGAGAGGGGAGCCCACAGTCCTGTTTTCCAGTGAAGAGCTATGCTCACCAGTAGGGGAATCGGAGTTAAAGGCCCAACACTTCTGTTCCCTGGGGTTGGGGGGTTGATGGTGAGGTGGTCAAACCCCAGGGTACCCCACAAGAGGCACTGGGAAACCCCCTGGGAAGTCCCCAAGCAAGGGCGGCGTGGGCATTGGCTAGGAAGTTTAAACTTCCATTGGCCTGCATTGAGAACCATCCGAAACTTCGATTTAGAGCGGAGATTTCGGATGATCCCACCTCTCTCAGAAGAATTGTTACTCAGGAAAAGTTAGAAGGATTAAAACCATTTCTAACTTTTGGGTAATTATGATACTGGCTTAACCCTGCTCCCCCACACCCTGCCCACTGACTCTCACCTGATCCCCCTGATCCCTTGACTAACCTCCCAACCCTGAGCCTCCCCATCGCCCTCTGACCACCCGACCCCTCCGTGACCAACCCCGACCACCCAACTACCACACCACCCCCTGACTACCCTCCCAACCCTACGACCGTCCCACCCCAACCTCTGACTACCCCTCTCCCCCACCCCACACACTGACTACCCATCACCCTTACCCCTCACCCACTCATGCACTTATCTGCTCGCTGGCTTCTCAAAGTGGCTGGGACCTTTAAACTTACCTGGTGCTGTAAAAAGAGGGGTATGGCTTCACTTGCCCTGACATTGCTGCCCTGCACTGGAAAGATTCTGGAACTGCTGCCCTGCACATTTCTCACTGGACCTGGGTCGGAGGTCCGGGTGAAAAATGTGCAGCTTCCAACCTTGGTAAGTAAAAAGGGAGTGGAGTGGCAATCCAACTGTGATTGCCAGATCATGGAAGCTCTAGGCCAGAGTGTTGTGTCCTTGTCTCTGCACCACACTTCCAGCGAGTGTGATTTCCCTATTAAGGTTGGGGTGTCATGTCCCCATGAGATAAAGCAGAGAACGTCACTTTTTGTTATATAGATCAGAGAAGCTTTTGATAGCATGTTGAATAAGGCTGTGTTTCAAGTCGAGCTCAATAGTGTAACCAAACTTCAACTTGCTGCCAGCATCACCCAATCATCTGCCCCCTAATTCAGCATGAAAGACCAATGAGGCACTTGTCTGCTTGAGCACAGGAATGTGTTCCGCACAGAAATTCCCCTTCCTTGGGCAAAAAACAAATTTAGTACATTCCAAATCAGCTGGATTATCTAAAACCAACAATATTCCGTTTTAAAATGGCTGAAGGAAACCCTAAAGCCAAAAGAGTTTCTCACATCTGCTCTTCCTGCTATAACTTCCCTGGGAGTGTGTCAAAAACTCCATTGAAATTCCAATGTAAGAACATGAGGATGAAAGAAAGAAGAACATGAGAAGTCCGTTCAGCCAATCAACTGATCTTGAGATTCAACTCCACTTTCTTGCCTGCTCCCCATATCTCTTGATTCCCAGAGGGACCAAAAACCTGTCTATCCCAATATATTCAATGATGGAACCTTCACAACTCTTTTTGAGTGAAGAAATTTCTCCTCATCTCAGTCCTAAATGAGCAGCCTTGTATCCTGAAACTCTGCCCCCGTGTTCTAAATTCCCCAGCCAGGGGAAACAACCCCTCAGTTTCCATTCTGTCAAGTCCCTTCATAATCTGGATTGTTTCGGTAGGATTACACCATAAGAGCATAAGATGCAGGAGCAGAAGTAGACCATTCAGCCCATCGAGTTTGCTTTGCCATTCAATGAGATCATGGTTGATCTGATAATCCTCAACCCCACTTTCCTGCCTTTCCCCATAACCCTTGATTCCCTTACTTATTAAAAATCTGTCTATCTCAGACTTGAAAGTACTTAATGACCCAGCCTCTACAGCCCTCTGCAGTAAAGAATTTCACAGATTCAGTACGCTGAGAGAAGAAATTCCTCCTCATCTCTGACTTAAATGGGTAACCCCTTACTCTGAGATTATGCTTTTTGGTCCAGACTCTCCCACAAGGGGAAACAACCTCTCAGCATCTACCCTGTCAAGCCCCCTATGAAGCTTATATATTTCAATAAGGTTGCCTCTCATTCTTCCAAACTCCAATGAGTACAGGCCCAACATACTCAATCTCTCCTCATAAGAAGATCCCTCCATACCTGGGATCAACCTAGTGACCCTTCTCTGGACTGCCTCCAATGCCAGTATATCTTTCCTTAGATAATGGGACCAAAACTCTTCACAGTATTCTAGGTGTGGTCTAACTGGTGCCTTGCATAGTTTTAGCAAGACTTGCCTACTTTTATACTCCATTCCCTTTGAAATAAAGGTCAACATTTTATTTGCCTTCCCTTTTACCTGATGAATTTGAATGTTAGCTTTTTGGGATTCATGCATGCGGATTCCCAAGTGCCTCTGTGCTGCAGCTTTCTGCAGTCTTTCTCCATTTAAGTAACATTCAGCTCCTCTATTCATCCTGCCAAAGTGCATAGCCTCACACTTTCCCACATTATATTCCATCTGCCAAGTTTTTGCCCACTCACTTAACCTGCCTTTATCCCTCTGTCGACTCTTTGTGTCATCCACACCACTTGCCTTCCCACCTATTTTTGTGTTACCAGCAAACTTGGCCATAGTACATTCATTTCCCTCATCTAAGTCATTAATATATATTGTAAATAATTGTGGCCCCAACACTGATCCCTGTAGCACTCCACTATTTACAGATTACCATGCTGAAAATGCACCCCCCCTTCCTTATACCAACTCTCTGTCTTCTATTAGTTACTCAATCCTCTATCCATGCTAATATACTATCCCCAACACCATGAACTATTATCGTATTAGTTGGCCTTATGTGTGGTGCCTTATTGAACAACTTTTGGAAATCCAAATATGTTACATCGACTGGTTCCCCTTTATCTATCCTGTTTGTTACCTTCTCAGAGAGTTCTAATAAGTTTGTCAGGCATGATTTCCCCTTCATGAAGCCATGCTGACTCTGCTAGATCCAAGATCATTTCTTGCTATCGTACTTATTCCATCTCATACTAACAAAGCTACCCCACCACCTTTTTCTTCCTGCCTGTCCTTTCAAAAAGTCACATGCCCTTGAATATTTAGTTCCCAGCTTTGATCTCCTTGTAACCATGTTTCTGTAATGGTTATAAGATCATACCCATTAACCTCTATTTGTGCCATTAATTCATTTATTTCATGCATTTAAGTAAAGAGCCATTAATTTTGCATTTTTACTAATTTTCCCCCTTTGACCCTATTTGCTGCTTTAAGAAAATTTTTTTTTTTACACTCTGTCCCTTTCTGGCTACCCACACTCTGGGTATCATTACCCAAATAGCCGCCCTGCAAGGCTGCCATATCCTTTTACTTTGTAAGCCTAGGTATCCCCTCTCCAGAACCGCCCCCCCCCCCCCATCCATTTGGTTTAAAGCCCTCTCTATAGCCCTAGTAATTCGGTTCTCCAGGTCACTGGTCCCAGCATGGTTCAAGTGAAGCCTGTCCCAGCAGAACAGCTCCCTTCTACCCCAGTACTGGTGCCAGAGCCACATGAACTGAAACCCATTCCTCCCACACCAATCTTTGAGCCACGCATTTAACTCCTTGACTTCATTTACCTTATGCCATAAGACCATAAGACATCGGAGCAGAAATTAGGCCAAATAGGCCCATCGAGTCTGCTCCGCCATTCAATCATGGCTGATAAGTTTCTCAATCCCATTCTCCCGCCTTCTCCCCATCACCTTTGATCCCCTTACCAATCAAGAACCTATCTATCTTGGTCTTAAATACACTCAATGACCTGGCCTCCACAGCCTTCTGTGGCAATGAATTCCATAGATTCACCACTCTCTGGCTAAAGAAGTTTCTCCTCATCTCTGTTCTAAAAGGTCTTCCCTTTACTCTGAGGCTGTGCCCTCGGGTCCTAGTCTCTCCTACTAATGGAAACATCTTCCCCATGTCCACTCTATCCAGCCCTTTCAGTATTCTGTAAGTTTCAATCAGATCCCCCCTCATCCTTCTAAACTCCATCGAGTATAGACCCAGAGTCCTCAAACGTTCCTCATACGTTAAGCCTTTCATTCCTGGGATCGTTCTCGTGAACCTCCTCTGGACTCTCTCCAGGGCCAGCACATCCTTCCTGAGATACGGGGTCCAAATTGCTCACAATATTCTAAATGTGGTCTGACCTGGGCCTTTTAAAGCCTCAGCAGCACATCCCTGCTTTTATATTCTAGTCCTCTCGAAATAAATGCCAACATTGCATTTGCCTTTCTAACTACCGACTCAACTAAAGATGTGTTCGCTCTGGATCACCTCGGTGTTCAGCATATCCCATATGCTGCAGCAGCAACACATCACCCATCCTGCCATCACTATCGTATTTAATTCAATTTATTATTTAATGCCAGTTTGCCCGTGGATTAGGTAGTAAGCCTGAGATTATTGCCTTGGGGGTTCTGCTTTTTAATTTTGCTCCTAACTGTTCAAATTCTTTCAGCAGAACCTCCTTTCTAGTCCGATCAATGTCATTGGTACCAATGTGGATTATGTCAACTGGATCCCTCCCCTCCCACTTCAAGATCCTCTCCAGCCCTGAGGAGCTGTCCTTAACCCTGACACTGCACAGGCAACACAGCCTTCGGGATTCAAGCTCACGGCTGCAGACAACAGTATCTATCCCCCTAATTATACTGTCCCCAACCACTACTACGTTCCCAATTCCTCCCCCCACTTGAATGGCTCCCTGTACCACGGTGCCATGGTTAGTTTGCTCATCCTCCCTGCAGTCCCCACTCTCATCTACACAGCCTGCAAGAACCTTGTAACTGTTGGACAATTGTAGGGGCCAAGGCTCCTCAAATGCTACCCTCTGTGTCCCCAAACCTGCTTTACTTGCAGTCACACCCTCCTGTTCCTGATCACAGACCAAATTTGAATTACCTAATCTGAGAGGTGTGACTGCCTCCTGGAGCAAAGTGTCCAGGTAACTTTCCCCCTCCCTGATGTGGCACAATGCCTGCAGCTCGGACTCCAGCTCCTTAACTCAGATCTGAAATTCCTTAAGCTGCAACACTTACTAAAGATGTGTTTGCTCTGGATCACCTTGGTGTCCAGCAAACCCCATATGCTGCAGCAGCAACACATCACCCATCCTGCCATCACTATCGTATTTTATTCAATTTATTATTTAATTACTCTAGTATCCCTGTTCTTTGCATTTGAAGAATCCCCTGCTCTTTAAACTTTATTGTAATTATTTTTCACACCAGTATCGATCCTATACTTCGCTAGGTAAGTTTAAGAAAAAGTGAAAAAAAGGCTAGAGAACTAAACACAAACTAAAGACCTTACTTTTACTTTAAAGACTAGAAACACTCACCAATCCTACTCACTAATGAGCCATTCTCCGTGCTCTTTTCCCTCTGCATTATTACCTCTCATTCTTTCAAACTCCAGAGAGTATCAATCCAATTTACTCATCTCTTATCATAGGACAACCCTCTCAGCCCAGGGACCAATCTAGAGAACCTTCACTGTACCACCGCCAATGCAATCCTTCCTGTAATGTATTCACTGGGTTGCTGTATATCTCATTTATCTCAGAGCAATGAAGAGATGACTCTAGTTCTAAACCTGAACAGTTTATTTATAAACCATCTCAGAACTTAACTGGAGCTTCATCACAAATGGTCTTTGCAGTGAGCTCCAGATCCTTGCTGGGACTTTCTCAAATTTCTTAACTCTCTAGCTCCACCCACAGACATAAGCAATCAAGCAAGTGTACAAGGATCAGTTGCCAGAATAGTCAAACACAGATGAAACAAACTATTGAACACTACACTTCGTTAAATATGGAGGCCAAAATTGCACACAATATTCCAGGTGTGGTCTCACCAAAGCCCTGTACAATTGTAGTAGGATTTCTTTATTCCCAACCCTGTCCAATCTTATGACCTGCCACTCTTCCTTATGGAATTATATGATTTTTCTTTCAATTTGATACTACCTTTAACATCTTTAGTTAACCAAGGACCCATGGCTGGTGTGTCCTTCCCTTAGAGTCTTACTTGCTCACTGGAATATATCTTTTCAGATTATTTTGAAATATTTCCTCAAATGTCTGCCACTGTATCTCTACTGACCTATCCCTTAACCTAATTTCTCAGTTCACTTTAGCCAGCTCTGTCTTCATGCTCTCATAATTGGCCTTATTTAAGTTTAAAACACTAGTCTTAGATCCACTTTCTTCTCCTTCAAACTAAATGTGAAATTCAATCATATTATGATCATTATTACCTTGGGGTGCCTTCACTATGAGGTCATTAATTAATCCTGCCTCATTACATATTACTAGAACTAGTATAGCCTGCTCTCTGGCAGCCTGCTCTCTGGCTGGTGTTAAAATGTGCTGCTCTTAAAAAAAAACTGTCCCAAAAGTACTTTGACTTTCGATTCGCCCACCCAGCTTTAGACTCGCCCAACCGACTTCCAACTTGCCCACTCGTCTTTAGATTCATCCAGGCTATCTTTTTCAATCTGATTCGTCCAATTTATATGTAGATTAAAATCACCCATGATTATCACTGCAACGTTTTCACAAGCCCCCATTATTTCTTCCTGTATACCCTGTCCAACAGTGTGGTTTCTGTTAGGGGCCTATAAACCACTCCCACAAGTGACTTCTTACCTTTACTATTTCTCATCTCTACCCAAACTGACTCGATATCTTGATTTCCAGAACTAAGGTCATGTCTCTCTTTTGTACCAATTTCACCCTTAATTAACAAAGCTACCCCTCCACCTTTTCCTAGCTTTCCGTCCTTTCGGAATGTCATGTACCCTTGAATATTCAGGTTCCAGATTTTGTCATTCTGCAGCCATATCTCTGTATTGGCTATCAGACCATATATATTTATTTCATGTGTTTTGTTACGAATGCTATGTACATTCAGATACAGAACCTTTAGTTCTATCTTTTTACTTTTTTTGTAACCTCTAGCCTTATCTGCTGGTGCACTCTTAGGTTTGTACACTCTGCCCCTTCCTGCCACTTTCTGATCATCATTTCTCTTAATCCTACCTTGCTCTTTTGCCTTGTCTTCTCTATTTAATTTATCACACCTTCCTAAACTTGATCCCTTGCTCCCACTATTTATTTTAAAACCTTCTCTACTACCCTCGTTATACGACTCACAGCACAGTCCAGGTGAAGACTGTCCCAATAGTACAGCTCCTGCCTTCCCCAGTTCTGGTGCCAGTGCCCTGTGAATCAAAACCTTTTACTTCCACACCAACCTTTGAGCCACACATTTAACTCTCTCATCTGATTTGCCCTCCACCAATCTGCTCATGGCTCAGGTAGTAGACCAAAGATTATACCTTTGATGTTTTGCCTTTCAGTTTAGTCCCTAGTTGCTCATACTGTCCTAGAAGCACCTCTTTCTTAGTTCTACCGATGTCATTGGTCTCTTCTTGGTCCATGATCGCTGGATCATCCCCCTCCAACTGCAAATTCATCTTCAGCCCAGAGCAGATGTCCCAAACCCTGGCATCGGACAGTCAACACAGCCACTTGGACTTCCGTACTTGGCTGCAGAGAACAGTGTCAATCTCCCTGACTATACTGTCCCCTACTACCACCACAATCCTATTAATTCCCCCCGTTTGAAAGGCTTCCTGTACCATGGGTGCCATGGTCAGTTTGTGTATCCATCCTGCAGACCCACTTTCAACCATACAGGGTGCAAGAACCTTAAACCTGCCGGATGATTGCAAAGGCTGAGGCTCAGCCAATTTTACCATCTGGGTCTCCACACTTGCCTCAGTCACACCGGCCTGTCTCTGACCACCAACCAAATCAGAAGACCCTATCCTAAGAGATGTGACAGCCTTTTGGCACAAAGCGTGCAGGTAACACTCCACCTCCCTGATGCACTGCAGTGTCTGCAGCTCAGCCTCCAGCTCAATGCCTCTGAGCTGAACCTCCTCAAGCCACAGACACTGCAGACGCGTTTGCCCTGGATCAGCCTGGTGTCCAGGAACTCGCACATTCTGCAGTCGCAACACATCCCTGCCATCCTTATTATGTATTAATTAATTTATTCTTAATTTATAATTAATAAACACTGCTACTCCCAATAATCTTCACTACTGCTAGTAAACCTTATCACAACTAATAAAGTCTTCTAAAACACTTCCAATCCTCAGACTTACCACTATCCTTTGTAGTATTATAAGCTAGGAAACAGATTAAAAAACAAGACCTCAAAGGTAGTAATCTCTGGATTACTTCTGGTGCCACGTGCTAGTGAGTATAGAAATAAGAAGTTAGTCCAGATGAATGCGTGGCTGGAGAGATGGTGCAGGAGGGAGGGCTTTAGATTTCTGGGACGTTGGGACCGTTTCTGGAGGCGGTGGGACCTGTACAAGGCGGATAGGTTGCACCTGAACTGGAATCGGACCAACATCCTTGCGGGGAGGTTTGCTAGTGCTGTTGGGAAAGGTTTAAACTAACTTGGCAGGGGGATGGATCCTGAGAGGAAGTTCAGCAGGGGGAGATGCACAGCCAAAATTAGAAGAGAGAGCAAGTGAGTCTGGAAGGCATAGAAATTATAGGCCAGTTAAGGCACAAGGGAGTTTGGCTAGGTTGGATGATATTTATTTTAATGCAAGGAGTCTGACGAATAAGGCAGATGAGTTGAGGGCACAAATTAACACGTGGAAGTATGATGTCATTGCTGTCACAGCGACATGGTTGAGAGAGGGGCAGGACTGGCAGCTCAATATTCCAGGATATAGGGTCTTCAGGCGAGACAGGGAAGGAGGTAAAAGAGGAGGGGGTATCGCAATATTGATCAAGGAATCAATTACAGCAGTAAGGAGGGATGACATCTTAGAAAGCTCCTCAAATGAAGCCACATGGGTAGAACTGAAAAATAAAAAAGGAGCAATCACATTGCTGGCAGTGTACTACAGGCCCCCAAACAGTCAGAGAGAAATAGAAGAGCAGGTATGTAGGCAAATTTCAGAGAAGTGTAAAAATAATAGGGTTGTAACAGTGGGGGATTTCAACTTCCCCAACATTAACTGGGTTAGTCATAGTGTGATAGGTTTAGAGGGAGTGGAATTCTTAAAATGCATCCAGGAGAGCTTTTTAAGCCAGTATGTAGAAGGCCCTATAAGAGAAGGGGCAATCCTGGACTTAATTTTAGGGAATGAAGCCGGGCAAGTGGTAGAGGTATCAATGGGGGAGCATTTTGCAGATAGTGATCATAACTCCATTAGATTCAAGGTTGTTATGGAAAAGGATAAGGATGGGTCAGAAACAAGAGTTTTAAGTTAGGGGAAGGCCGATTTTAATAATATCAGATATGATTTGGCCAGAGTGGACTGGGAGCAGCTACTTTTGGGTAAATCTACAACAGAGCACTGGGACTCATTCAAGAAAAAAATAGGGAGAGTACAGAGCCAACATATTCTAGTAAAGACAAAGGGTGGGACCAACAAATCCAGGGAACCTTGGATATCAAGGGATATACAGGATTGGATAAAGGGAAAAAGGGAGGCTTACGGCAGATATCGAGGGCTCAAAACAGCGGAAGCCCTAGGGGCGTATAGAATGTGTAGGGGGGAACTTAAAAAGGAAATTAGAAGAACAAAAAGGGGACATGAGGAAACATGTAGCAGGTAAAATAAAGGAAAATCCAAAAGTTATTTTACACGTACATTAAGAGTACGAGGATAACTAGGGAAAGAGTAGGGCCCATTAAGGACCATAGTGGTAATTTGTGTACGAAGCCGGAAGACGTAGGTTGGGTTCTAAATGAATACCTTGTGTCGGTGTTCACATATGAGAGGGATGACGTGGGTATGGAAATCAGGCAGAAGGACTGTGATATAATTAAAGAAATTAGCATAGAAAGGGAGGAGGTTCTTTGTGGTCTGGCAGGCTTAAAAGTAGATAAATCTCCAGGCCCGGATGAAATGTATCCCAGGCTGTTGAATGAGGCAAGGGAGGAGATAGGGGTGATGGCAATAATTTTCAATACCTCTCTGGCCACAAGAGAGGTTTCAGAGGAGTGGAGGACAGCCAATGTGGTACCGTTATTCAAGAAGGGAGGAAGGGATAAATCAGGGAGCTACACGCCAGTCAGTCTAACCTCAGTGGTGGGGAAACTATTGGAAGCAATTCTGAGGAACAGAATTAATCTACACTTGGAGAGGCAGGGATTAATCAAGGACAGTCAGCATGGCTTTGTTAAGGGGAGGTCATGTCTGACCAATTTGATTGAATTTTTCGAAGAGGTGACCAGGTGTGTAGATAAGAGCAATGAATTTTACGTAGTCTACTTGGACTTCAGCAAGGCTTTTGATAAGGTCCTGATGGGAGACTGATAATGAAGGTAAGAGCCCATGGGATCCAAGGTAATTTGGCAAATTGGATCCAGAATTGGCTGAGTGGCAGGAAGCAGAGGGTGATGGTTGAGGGGTGTTTTTGTGACTGGATGCCTGTGTCTAGTGGGGTTCCACAGGGGTCCCTTGCTGTTTGTGGCATATATAAATGATTTAGACTTGAATGTAGGAGGGTTGATTAGTAAGTTCGCGGATGACACGAAAATTGGTGGGGTGGTAAACAGTGAGGGGAATAGCCCTAGATTACAGGAGGATATAGACAGGCTGGTCAGATGGGCTGATCAGTGGTAAATGGAATTTAATCTGGATAAGTGTGAGGTGATGCACTGGGGCAGGACAAACAAGGCATGGAAGTACACGATGAATGGTAGGACCCTGGGAAGTACCGAGGATCAGAGGGACCTTGGTGTGCGTGTCCACTGGCCTCTTAAGGTAGCGGGACAAGTAGATAAGGTAGTTAAGAAGGCATATGGGACACTTGCCTTTATTAGCCAAGGCATAGAATATAAGAGCAGGAAGGTTATGCTGGAACTGTATAAAATGCTGGTTCAGCCACAGCTAGAGTATTGTGTGCAGTTCTGGAATCCACACTATAGGAAGGACATGATTGCACTAGAGAGGGTGTAGAGGAGATTTACCAGGATGTTGCCTGGGCTGGAGAGTTTTAGTTATGAGAAGAGATTGGATAGACTGGGGTTATTTTCCCTGGAGCAGAGGACATTGAGGTATATAAAATTATGAGGGGCATAGATAGGGTAGACAGGAGGGAACTATTGCCCTTGGTGGAGGATTCAATAACCAGGGGGCATAGGTTTAAGGTAAGGGGCAGGAGGTTTAGAGCGGATGTGAAGAAGAATTTTTTCACCCAGAGGATGGTGAGAATATGGAACTTACTACCTGAAAGGGTGGTAGAGGCAGAAACCCTCATAACATTTAAGAAGTATTTGGATGTGTACTTGTGATGCCATAGCATACAAGGCTATGGGCCTAGTGCTGGAAAATGGGATTAGAATAGTTAGGTACTTGTTTGACTGGCGCAGACTCGATGGGCTGAAGGGCCTTTTTCTGTGCTGTAGACCTCTATGACTATGATAAATCTCTTCTTTTAATCTAATACTATCCCTGACCTCCTTACTGAGCCACGGCTGGATCTTTCTCACCGAGTTTTTGTTTTTCAATGGAATGTATTTTTGTTGAACATTTTAAACTGTTTCTTTAAACGTTTCCCACTGTTTAATTGCCACATTCCTTTTAGTCTATTTATCCAATCAAATGTAGCTCGCTCTCCCCTCATACCTATGTAATTGACTTTGATTAAGTTTAGGATTTTTGTTAGTGATTGCAGAATGTCATTTTCAAACTTAATGTGGAATTCTTTTGCACTATGATCAATATTCCCCAGTGAATCTATTACTATGACATTACTAATGAACCCTACCTCTTCACACTATACTAGAATTAGAGCATCTTTATCCTTAGTTGGTCGCACAGCATATTGCTCCAGGAAACAGTCACAAAAGCATTCTACAAACTCATCTTCCAGACCACCTTTGCCAATTTGATTGATCCAGGTTTTATGAAGATTAACATCTCCTACAACTATTACATTGCCTTTGTTAAAAAGAAAGAAACTGATGATTTTTTGGATTTTAGGGGCATCAAGAGGTAAGGAGAGAAAGCGGGAATATGGCATTGAGAAAGAGGATCAGCCATGATCATAATGAATGGTGGATGCTCCTAGTTTATTTGCTTCTATGTTTGTCCTCTCTTCCCACGGCCAATTGGAAAACAGACAGACAATGTATTATCCAACTGACAGTGAGAAATCATCGAATCCAACAGCTCACTTCCCCCTGCCCGCCACATCTCACCAACATTATACCAAGTAAAACTGTTTAAACAGCATGATTTTTCTCTCAGGTTGTGCTTGAAGCAGTGCCTTGGAGAGAGTTCCTGGAGGCTTGACAACCTTAAACAGTATTTCTGGAGTGTTCCTTGTAACCCTGGGAACAAGGCTGTGATTGGGCAGATTGTGAGCATCACCTTTTCGCATCCCTTAATTTGGAATTTAGATCATGGCCTGTGAAGTCTTGATATTGGTTCAAACATAAGAAACTCTGTTTTGCAGGGCTGACAACAAACTCCACAGGCCTTATGGTTAGAAGATGGTTGGATGGAGTACAGGCTGGGAGAGGCAAAATGCAACATGCAGCCCGAGGGCCACCATCGGCCCACCATGCCTCCCTATCTGGCCTGTGGACTCACTGTTTAAAATACGGGTAAATGGAAGTGACAGATCTACAAGGGGCTACTCCTCCAGCCATACACCATTCTCCTCTCGTGTTTGCAGGAGAGAAACAGTCTGTGTTTGGAGGAGCATCGAGCAGTGTGAAGGTGAGTGGCCATGGTGATTTCTCTCTTCGCCTTTGGCCACACCCTCTCTCTCTTGCCCTCCTGCACAGGCACTGGCCCCTTAAAGGAGCACAGGGTCAAGATGGCAGAGCGGGCCGGGGAAGCTATGAGGGACAGCAGCGTGGGGCAGCTGGAGTTGATGACAGGACAGAGTGCGGAAGCGTGTCTTGGTACTTACACAGTCATCCCAAATTCCTCCTCGGAGATAAAATGGCGAAACCTCCAGAGCCCGGGCGTGGGAGCATGTGAGTCTGAGAGTGTATGTGTGAATGAGGACCCTGACTTGGGAATAAGCTGGACACATACACACATCTTTCCTCCCCCCACCCCCTCCAAAAGCCTATCCGCAAAGCAGGCCTGGAGAGGAGGAAAGCCCAGGATGAATGGCAGCCCACTTCTGACCCCTGCTTTCGAATGAATTCCACTGAGGCCGGAATGTGCCACCAGAGACGAGCGCAAGGTCAGTGTTAGTTAAACCCAAGGCCTTGGCTTGGCCCTGGCCCCCACAGTCCCTGGTGTTTAGGTCTTGGGGCCGAGTCTCTCTCTAACTCTGTTTCGTAAGCAAAAAGGCAGAAAAGGGATTATTGGTTAGCTCTGCTGCTTGGAACTTTTAATGTTCATTCTTATTAATTACTTTTTCAAATGATCAATTTATTGCTTTGACATTGTTTTTTTTTGAAATACATGTTGAGTGTTGTGCTAAACCTTACGGGCAGAAGTTTGCACTGATCGGGTGGGCGCGCCCCACCTGATCGGACGTGAAATCGCGCAAGATGACGTTGGACGAGCGTCCCAATGTCACCCCGCGCTCGCGCGATATTTCGATCGGGCGGGCGGGCGCGCGCGTGTCGGAGCTGCACCCGCCATCAATTAAGAGGCCGGTTAAGGCCATTAAAAAGGCAACTGACCAAGATTTCACGTTGCTCGTGTGATTTCGCGCTCGTCGCGCGGGTAAAACGGGCAGGCGGCCAGCTGACATTTTCAAAAACCTCATCCAAAGCCGGGATTAAAGAGGATCAGCGGCATTGCCAGTGTGAGCAGTGAGTGAGTTTTGGAGATTGTTTGCTGCTGGTTACTTATCGGTACTTGGCAGCTTCATCTCTGTCCCGGGCTTCATTCTAAGCATTTCCACACCTCATTTCAGGACTTATTGGTGTCTCCAAGGCACCCCTGAGGATTCGGACTGTGTAGACCTTCCCAGGCATCAGACAGCCTTCCGTTACCCTGGGAATGGGGATTGTGGTCTCCGCTGGAGGCACCTCCTCTGAGGAGTAAGAGAGGGGCAGAAGGGAGAGGAGGCCAGGTGTCCCGATGCTGCTTCCTGCGGAGAGACCTGTGGGAGGAGAGGCGCAGGCATAAGGGGCGCAGGGCCAGCAGGGAGTCCAAGATGGAAGGGGCCACAGAAGACGTCACTATCCTGCTGCCAGGGTTTACAGGCAGCGATGCAGCTACCTCAATATGTCCGAGGTGCAATGCTGAAGGAGGCTCCACCTCTCCAGGGAGACAGTGACCTCCATCTGTCAGATGATTGGACCTGTGATCAGCTCCGACTGTGTGGGTGGACACCCCATGCCAGTGGCTCTGCAGGTCACAGTGGCTTTAGGATACAGATTCTGCAAGTCTGTGCAAGGTACCCTGGCAGCTTCCATGAAGCTTACATCCTGAGACGCTCCCAGGTGCCGAGGCTCTTCAGTGCTCCAGCCCAACTGGATAGGTGGCTGCTGGGTGACACGGGCTATCCCCTTAAAAGGTGGCTCATGACACCTCTCTGCCACCCAAGAACAGGGGCAGAGAAGTGTTACGATATGAGTCATGCCTCCACAAGGGCGGTGGTAGAGAGGACCATAGGTCTTTGAAGATGTGCTTCCGATGCCTGGACCATTCAGGGGGTGCACTACAATACCTCGGAGTGGTATCATTGATAGTGGTTGCAGGCTGTGCTCTCCACAACCTGGCACTGGCAAGTGGGGGGACCCACTGGAGGAAGAGGATCTTGACGCAGCCACACAGGCCACAGAGGGTGAATCCAGTAGTGAATCAGAAGAGGAGCACGGTGAGGAGAGGGCAGAGGGCGTGGAAGCAGACCTCGGTAACCTCCAGGGAGGCAGGGACACCTTGATCCAATGGTTCTTAGGCTAGGCTACCAAAGATCGGCTTCAACCTCATGCCAGGGCTGCCACCTCCATCCTGGATGTCTGAAATGCCCCTGTCATGTGAACGCAAAGTCCACTCAGTGCCTGTGTAATAAAGTTTAGAGCCACTGACATCCAGCATTACACACTGGCATACCCTGCACCAAAAATAAAACTGAAGCATAATCAGGCCATCACAACAAAAGTGAATTTAATGCTATTATCACATTGACATGACCATTACTGGTGTTAATGCCCACACCAGCAGAAATATAAACCAAACGTGACAGAACAGAAGATCACCCGTGACCTGTCCCTCTTATGCTTATGGTGCCTCAAACTTACATTTACGAATGCTGCGTCTTGGTGTCCCCCCTCTCACTGGCACCGACATTGGAGACAGCCTGCTCACTCTGCTGTCTTGTTGGCCTTGATGATGTTGGCGATCATCCTCTGGCCAGTGGAGCCTGTGCTGGCCCCGCCTGGGAGGGAGCGGCCAGTGCCACGGCTGGTATCTCCCAGTCACCGCAGCCTCATCAGATGCTAAGGTCACTGGCAGAGGGGCGGAGGAGCTGCTGCCATCATCCAGAGCGCCCTGAGAGGAGCCGCAGAGACGATAAGCAGCTCGTGCGCCAACGTGAGGTCACTCTGGACCCCCCTGCTCACCATTGATGGATGGGCACCTAGCTGGGATACTGGGTGCCTCATCCATCTCCCACACTGGCACTGACCACCTGAGCTCATTGCCTGTGTGAGGGCTTGCAGGTCTGAGCATAACCCCAGGGACCCCTGATTCTGTCCCTGGAGTTGCCTCTCTCAATGGAGGAGGCAGTGTACTCAGCCATGAGGGTCAACATAGTGCTTATGCTCTGCATGGACTCCTCCACAACAGAGACCATGACCATACCCTCGTGGATGTCCACCAGATCCTCCAGCTGGACATCCGGCATCTGCCGCCTAATGGACGACTCCAGAGGCTCATCATCTGCCTTCGACCCAGCATTGTCCTGGTCTCCAGCAATCCTCTGACTGATGGCACCCTGGGCACCCTCTGCCTCTGCCTGCACCTCAAATGAGTGTGAAGTGCACTCACCAATGTCCACCGACAATGTAGCCAATGATCTAATGGCCCACCAGGTGCGGGTATCTGCGCTGGTGACTGGTTCAGAGAGTGGGTGTGAGGCAGGTGCAGATGAAGCCCAGCTGTCCTCTGGTGTCAGGGGTGGGTCTTCGGGGTCCTGTGATTGAGCGCCTGCTGGCAAATCTAAAGGCGAGCAAGAACATGTCATTAGTTAAAGTCATCACACTGTCACTGCACATGCCAGGCACCCTGGTGAGACAAATGGAGATCTGCATCATGGTGCCATCAACGTTCAATGATCAATGGGGACTCCAGGTTTGATGCTCCCATCAATGAAGAGACTACACAGGAATGTTTGCACATTCCAAAACTCACCCTTCTGAGCACTGCACTCTTACCTTTGTCTGACACCTCAGCCTCTCCGCGATCAGTTGCACGAGGAGTGTGCCGGCTCTCCAGCTCAAGGGCGTGTTGCTTGAACCTGGTGAGCAGCAGCAGATTGGGCAGGCCTCTGCCTGTCCGTGACCTCTCCAATTGGTTATGGCTCCTCTTCTCCTGAAAGGACAGAGGAGCATTGATTAGCCCACTCCCTACCTGCAGCCCCATTGCAGCCTGGCCAACCCCAACTGAGGAACACCTCACAGGGCACACCCGAGACGTGGCCCTCGAGCCGCAAGGCGCGCAGTCCAAGCGGCCAGAGCTCACCCCCTTGGTCAGCTCTGGTGTCATTGACAGTTGGCTCTCAGGCTCTAACACCTGGGCTGTACAGTGGGGGATGGCCCTTAACACTCCACCACACTGATCCATGCCAACACGATACTCGCACATCCTGAACGCAGCAGGTCATTGAACCTCTTGTGGCATTGGACCCATGTGCGCCGCACAGCATCGTGGCTGCTGACCGGGGCTGCCACCTCCTCCCAGGCTTTCTTCGTCAGGTGCGGCGGCCTCCTCCTTCCGTCCCTCGGTACAAGGGTGTCCCTCCTGGCAGCCACCTCCTCCAGGGGCACGGCGAGGCACTCCTCCGAAAAGCGGGCGGGCCAAGTGCCCACCCGACCTGCCCTCCCGCCTGCCGTCTGCAGCCAACGCTGAGGACACAGGTACCGTCTCCGCAATGCAGACTGTAAGCTTTTTCACCGGCAGAACTTCAAGGGGCTGCCTGTGCCCTTTTTGAACTGCCCGCCATTGGACCCAGCACGTGACACGCCCCCCCCAACCGCGCCCGGCCCTTCCTGACCATTGGGAAGCCTCGTTTCCTGCTGGGCAGGCCTTAATTGGTCAGCCAGCGTGAAACCGCAGTCGTGGGCGGCGGCCTGTTTCCAGGCCGATCCCGGGCCTGTCGATCGCACCCCACCCACCGACCTGAAAATTCAGGCCTGTGTTTCTGAAATGTTCTCCTTTGCCCCTTGAATGAGAAAAGAATTGAAATGTGGCCCCTCACATGCAAAGGTTGGGCAACCATGTACTGGGTGGCGAGGGGGGGGCGCTTAGGCTTTGCTGGGTTGAGTTTCATCCTTGGCTACTCACAGTAAGGAAAGATTGGCTAATGGGATCCTCCTGTCTCCCACCCAGAAGCGGCCTACAATTCAGATTTGGATTTAGGGGCATTATGCACGGTTTGGATCCTGTCATGGGAGGGGTGGGGGACAATGGGACTCCTGGCCTGCTTGGGCCTTGTCAATGCTGGTGGGGTTACAATGGCTCCAAAGGTGGTTTGAAGGTAAAATAAAATCTCTCTGCACCTTCAAAGATATTGTTTGGAAATTAATACAAAGGATCTGACAGGACCTGTGGGCCCAGCACAGGAAAACTGTGCTCAATTTCGTGTGACTCTGCCTATCTTTTTGTGTGTTTTTTTTTGCTGTGGTTAACTATTATGCTTTGGAATAACCACATACTGTGACCCCTCCCACCTTCAGACAATCTCCTCAACCCGCTCACAGGGGAAAATCACAGAGTTTCCTCCCAAGTTGTTTTTGTAACGGTTCAGGAAAACCTAAAACAATGAATTTACATGAAAGACATTGTAGTGAGAATGTTACCCCACTACTGATCAGTTTACCTCTTTATAAATATACAGATTATTTTAATTTAACTTCTCTCGTTGTCTTCCTGTGCGGCTTCTGGAACAGTGAATTGAGAGTTTGGATCCTGGGGAGGAGAGAAGGAGGAGTTTGGGTTCAGTCATCCAGCTGTGGTAAGGGCTGCTGATGGCTTCAGTTGCATTCAATATTCCTTGGGGGATGCTCTCCTGTCCCTGGTAGGGGGGACGCTCTCCTGTCCCGGGATGGGGCCTCTCCTGTCCCGGCAGGGTGGGGAGGGTTGCTCTCCTGTCCGGGGTGGGGGAGGCGGGGAACGGTCTCCTGTGATGTGGTGATATGTGAAGTGCTGGCATATATATCTTACATTGGAAATGAACATCTCAAAGTCATCTAGAGTGTTTGTATGTTCAAAGCTGGACTGTATCAATCCTTTCAATCCTCTGAAAATATGACAAGCATTTAAATTCAAGTTAAAATGTCTGGAATTAAAAATCTGGTGGAGGTAAGTAGGAGGTCTTGTTGAGCGGTGATCATGATCCTATCTCTGGGCCTGAAACTCTGGGTTCAAATTCCACTTCAGGACTTGATGGTCATGGAAGAGGTGTTCATAACGTGGCCAAACAGGTTGATTATCAGCCTGTAAATCCTTCCAATACGTCTGATGGCAGGCGGTAAGAGTGGGAGGAGAGCTTCCTGGGCAGACATGCTGCAGAAGACAACGACAAACCACTGCAGTATCTTGCCAAGTGTAATCATGGGCCAATCAAATGGATTGTCCCTGGCCACCTACGGCCTCTTAGAGCATGGTACTTGAAGGAAGAGGAGAAAGTAGGTAAATGTGACCATGAAGCTGTTGGATTGTCATAAAAACCCCAACTCGTTCACCTTTCGAGAAGCAAACCTGCTATCCTTACCGGACCTGGCCTATATGTGAGTCTAGGCCCACAGCAATGTGGTTGACCCTTAACTGCCCTCTGAAATGGTGGGATATGCGGTTGTATCAAAATTGATTAAGAAGGTGGTTCACCCCTAACATCTCAAAATCTGGGATGCGCAAGAAATGCCAGCCATGCCAACAACGCCTAGATCATGAGAATGGACAGTGCCTCCATGAGTATCTCAATCATTGATCCTCTACAACAGCGACCTACATTTATATAGCACCTTTAATTTAATGAAACATCCCAAGGTGCCTCACAGGAACATTATAAAACAAAGTATGACACCAAGCCACATATTAAGACAGACGACCAAAAGCTTGGTCAAAGAGGTCAGTTTTACGGAGTCAAGTGAGTTAATGAGGTGAAGGATTTAGGGAAGGAGCTCCAGAGTTTGGTGCTGAGGCAACCGAAGGCATAGCTGCTGACTGAGCAATTATAAGTTGGGATACACAAAAGACCAGAATTAGGGGAGTGTAGATATCTGAGGGTTGTGGGGCTGGAGATGATAGAAATAGGGTGGAACAAGGTCATGGAGAGATTTGAAAACATGGATGAGAACTTTAAAATCAAAATGTTGTTTGACTGGGAGCCAGTGTAGGCCAGCGAGCACAGGGGAGATAGGGGATACTTGTTGCAAGTTATGACGACACGGGCAGCAGTTTTGGATGACCTCAAGTTTACGGAGGGTAGAGTGTGGAAGACCAGCCGGGAGAGCGTTGGAATGGTCAAGTCTAAAGGCATGAATGAGGGTTCAACCAGTGGATGGGCTGAAGCGGATGTGATGTTATGGAGGTGGAAACAGGCGGTAATAGCGATGGCATGAATATGAGGTCATCTTGGGGTCAGTATGTAGATAAGAAATATGAGGACAAATAATTTAAGTCTTCAAACACCCACATGATCACTTCCATTATGGAGCCCATCCCTGACTGGGAATCGAGCTTGAATCGTGACTGATCAGCCGTCTTTTATTTAGCTGGTTAAAATTCAGCAGCTCCTCTACACAAATTGCATCTGTATGAAAAGGATTAGCTCTTGATCCAGACTTCTTCAGACCAGTGTCTGAGCTGGTCAAAGACTTGAGGCATAGGGAGATCCCGATGATTGAGATGTCTCTCTCTGATCACCCACACAGCCAGGGAACAATCAGGTCATCTTCTGATAGCCCCGAGAAAGGAGAAAATCTCTCAGTATCCACTCAATTTAAAACAAAACCACATGTGAGCCCATTTTCATCTTCTGACAGAAGCCGTGTGCTTCCCAGGTAACACCAGTGCAGAGGAGTGCACCATGAACAGCTTCGATGCTCAGGGTTTGGGGATGGGGTGTTATTCCAAAAGAGTGGGTGGTATTTACTCCTGTTGATGTGTTTAACAGACACCAGACTTGTTCAGGGAGGGAATCACTGGGCTGTAGGAATGCTGCTGTCTGCATTGATCTCCCCACCAAATCACTGCAGCACCCAGGCTTTTACTTATTCATTCACGGGATGTGGGCTTCGCTGGCTGGGCCAGCATTTATTGCCCATCCCTAATTGCCCTTGAGAAGATGATGGTGAGCTGCCTTCTTGAACCGCTGCAGCCCATGTGGTGTAGGTACACCCACAGTGCTGTTAGGGAGGGAGTTCCAGGATTTTGACCCAGCGACAGTGAAGGAACGGCGATATATTTCCAAGTCAGGATGGTGTGTAACTTGGAGGGGAACTTGCAGGTGGTGGTGTTCCCATCTATCTGCTGCCCTTGTCCTTCTAGATGGTGCTGGTCTTGAGTTTGGAAGGTGCTGTAAAAGGAGCCTTGGTGAATTCCTGCAGTGCATCTTGTAGATGGTACACACTGTTGCTACTGTGCGTCGGTGGTGGAGGGAGTGAATATTTGTGGATGTGGTGCCAATCAAGCGGGCTGCTTTGTCCTGGATGGTGTCCAATTTCTTCAGGGTTGTGGGAGCTACACTCATCCAGGCAAGTGGGGAGTATTACATCACACTCCTGACTTGTGCCTTGCAGATGGTGGACAGGCTTTGGAGAGTCAGGAGGTGAGTTACTCATCGCAGGATTCCTAGCCTCTGACCTGCTCTTGTAGCCACAGTATTTATATGACTAGCCCAGTTCAGTTTCTGGTTAATGGTAATCCCCAGGATATTGATAGTGGGGGATTCAGTGATGGTAATGCCATCAAATATCAAGGGGCGATGGTTAAATTCTCTCTTGTTGATGGTCATTGCCTGACATTTGGGCTGACAAGTGGCAAGCAACATTCACGCCACACAAGCCTGGATATTGTCCAGGTCTTGCTGCATTTGGACATGGACTGCTTCAGTATCTGAGGAGTCGCGAATGGTGCTGAACATTGTGCAATCATTAGCGAACATCCCTACTTCTGACCTTATGGTGGACGGAAGGTCATTGATGATGCAGCTGAAGATGGTTGGGCTGAGGACACTACCCTGAGGAACTCCTGCAGTGATGTCCTGGAGCTGAGATGACCGACTTCCAACAACCATAACCATCTTCCTTTGTGCTAGGTATGACCCCAACCAGTGGAGAGTTTTCCCCCTGACTCAAGTTTTGCCAGGGCTCCTTGATGCCAGACTCGGTCCAATGCTGCCTTGATGTCGAAGACAGTCACTCTCACCTCACCTCAGGGTTTCAGTTCTTTTGTCCATGTTTGAACTAAGGCTGTAATAAATTCGGGAGCTGAGTTGCCCTGGTGAAAACCAAGCTGGGCGTCAATGAGCAGGTTATTGCTGAGCAAGTGAGGCTTGATAGCACTGTTGATGACCCCTTCCATTACTTTACTGATGATCAAGAGTAGACTGATGGGGTGGTAATTGGCTGGGTTGGATTTGTCCTGCTTTTTATGTACAGGACATACCGGGCAATTTTCCACATAGCCAGGTAGATACCAGTGTTGTAGCTTGGCTAGGGGCACAGCAGGTTCTGGAACATAAGTCTTCAGCACTATTTCTGGAATGTTGTCAGAGCCCATAGCCTTTGCACTATCCAGTGCCTTCAGCCGTTTCTTGATATCACGTGGAGTGAATCGAATTGGCTGAAGACTGGCATCTGTGATGCTGGGGACCGAGATGGATCATCCACTCGGCACTTCAGCTGAAGATTGTAGCAAACTCTTCAGCCTTATCATTTGCACTGATGTGCTGGGCTCCTCCATCATTGAGGATGGGGATATTTGTGGAGCCTCCTCCTCCAGTGAGTTGTTTAATTGTCCCCCACCATTCACAACTGGATGTGGCAGGGCTGGAGAGTTTAAATCTGATCCGTTGGTTGTGGGATCGCTTAGCTCTGTCTATCATTTGCTGCCTTTGCTGTTTGGCACACAAGTAATCCTGTGTTATAGCTTCACCAGGTTAACACTTCATTTTTAGGTATGCCTGGTGTTGCTCCTGGCATGCCCTCTTGTACTCTTCATTGAACCAAGGTTGATCCCCTGGCTTGATGGTAATGGTAGAGTGGGAGATATGCTGGGCCATGAGGTTACAGATTGTGTTTGAGTATAACTCTGCTGCTACAGATGGTCCACAGCACCTCATGGATGCCCAGTCTTGCATTGCTAGATCTGTTCGAAATCTATCCCATTTAGCACGGTGGTAGTGCCACACAACACGATGGAGGGTATCCTCAATGTGAAGGTGGGACTTCGTCTCCACAACGACTGTGCGGTGGTCACTCCTACTGATACCATAAGACCATAAGACATAAGAGCAGAAATTAGGCCATTCGGCCCATCGAGTCTGCTCTGCCATTCAATCATGGCTGATAAGTTTCTCAACCCCATTCTCCTGCCTTCACCCCGTAACCTTTGATCCCCCTACCAATCAAGAACCTATCTATCTGGGTCTTAAATACACTCAATGACCTGGCCTCCACAGCCTTCTGTGGCAATGAATACCACAGATTCACCACTCTCCGGCTAAAGAAGTTTCTCCTCATCTCTGTTCTAAAAGGTCTTCCCTTTACTCTGAGGCTGTGCCCTCGGGTCCTAGTCTCTCCTACTAATGGAAACATCTTCCCCACGTGCACTCTATCCAGGCCTTTCAGTATTCTGTAAGTTTCAATCAGATCCCCCCTCATCCTTCTAAACTCCATCGAGTATAGACCCGGAGCCCTCAAATGTTCCTATATTGTCATGGACAGATGCATATGTGGCAGGCAGGTTGGTGAGGATGAGGCCAAGTGTGTTTTTCCCTCTTGTTGGTTCCCTTACCACCTGCCGCAGACCCAGTCTCGCCGCTATGTCCTTTAGGACTCGGCCAGCTCGGTCAATAGTGGTGCTACCGAGCCACTCATGGTGATGAACATTGAAGTCCCCCACCCAGGGTACATTCTGCGCCCTTGCCACCCTCAGTGCTTCCTCCAAGTGGTGTTCAACATGGATGTTGAGCACTGATTCATCAGCAAGGGAGGGCAGTACGTGGTAATAAGCAGGAGGTTTCTTTGTCCATGATGCCATGCCAGAGTCGATGTTGAGGACCCACCCCCCCCGACTGTATACCACTTTGCCACCGGTGGGACAAAACATGCCCAGGAATCGGGATGGTGGTGTCTGGGACATTATCTGTCAGGTATGATTCCGTGAGAATGGCTATGTCAGGCCCAGGTGGTGGCGAGCTTGACTAGTCTGTGAGACAGCTCTCCCAATTTTGGCATCAGCCCCCAGATGTTGGTAAGGAGGATGTGGGGAAGACTCCGCCATTGTCGTTTCCGGTGCCTAGTCGATGTCGGGTGGTTTCATTCCTTTTTTCAGACTTTGTGGCTGTTTTGATACAGCTGAGTGGAGGCTTTCTGGGCTGTTTCAGAGGGCATTTAAGAGTCAACCACATTTTTGCTGGTCTGGTCACATGTTGGCCAGACCAGGTAAGGATGGACGGCAGATTTCCTTCCTTAAAGGGCATTAGTGAACCAGATGGGTTTTTACAAGAATTACAGTCATCGTTAGACTTTTAATTCCAGGTTTTTAGTTAATTCAAATTCCACCATCTGCTGTGACGGGGTTCAAACCCAGGTCCCCAGAGCATTACCCTGGGTCTCTTGGATTACTAGTCCAGCAACAATACCACCACACCATCACCTCCCATTCACTGGATGTGGGCTTCACTGGCTCTAGTTGCCCTTGAGAAGGTGGTGGTGAGCTGCCTTCTTGAACCGCTGCAGTCCATGTGTTGTAGGTACACCCACAGTGCTGTTAGCAAGGGAGTTCCAGGATTTTAACCCAGTGACGGTGAAGGAACTGCGATGTATTTCCAAGTCAGGATGGTAAGTGCCTTGGGAGGGGAACTTCCAGGTGGTGGTGTTCCCATGTGTCTGCTGCCCTTGTCCTTCTAGATGGTAGTGGTGCTGCTTAAGGAGCTTTGGTGAATTGCTGCAGTGCATCTTGTAGATGGTACACACTGCAGCTACAGTGCATCGGTGGTGGAGAGAGTGAATGTTTGTGGATGGGGTACCAATCAAGCTCTCACTGCTGGGATGGGATTAGTAGTTTCCCACTTTGACTGAGGAGTAGACCAAAGAGCCACTAAATCAGGTGTTTTCACAGAATCTTAACGGTACAGAAGGAGGCCATTCGGCCCATCATTCTGCACTGGCTCTCCAAATAAGCATTATGACCTAGTGCCATTGCCCTGCCTTTTCCCCATACCCCTGCACATTGTTTCTATTCAAATAATCATCTAATACCCTCTTGAATGCCTCGATTGAACCTGCCTCCACCACACTTCCAGGCTGTGCATTCCAGACCTGAACCACTCGTATGAACAAGTTTTTTCTCACGTCACATTTGCTTCTTTTGCAAATCACTTTAAATCTGTGCCCTCTCGTTCTTGATCCTTTTATGAGTGGAAACAGCTTCTCCATATTTACTCTGTCCGGCCCCCTCATGATTTTGAACATCTCTATCAAATGTCCTCTTAGCCTTCTTCTCTCCAAGAAGAACAGTCCCAGCCTCTCCAATCTATCCTCATAGCTGAAGTTTCTCATCCCTGGAACCATTATTAAAAACATCTTCTGCACTCTCTCCAACGTGTTCATATCCTTCCTATAATATGGTTCCCAGAACTGTACACAATATTCTAGTTGAGGTCTAACGAGTGTCTTATATTAATTCAGCATAACCTCCCTGCTCTTGTACTCTATGCCCCTATTAATAAAGCCCAGGATACTATATGCTTTATTAACTGCTCTCTACAGCTGTCCTGCCACCTTCAATGATCTATCCACATATTCACCCAGGTCTTTCTGCTCCTGCACCCCCTTCAAAATTCCACCCCTTATTTTATATTGTCTGTCCATGTTCTTCCTACCAGAATGCATCACCTCACACTTCTCCACATTAAACTTCATCTGCCACCTATCTGCCCACTCCACCAATGTGTCTATGTCCTCTTGAAGTTCCACATCATCCTCCTCACAGTTCACAACACTCCCAAGTGTCGTATCATCTGCAAACTTTGAAATTGTCCCCTGCACAGCAAGATCTAGATCATTAATATGTATCAGGGATTTGATTTTAAACCCCATTTCATGAATCTGAAATGTTCCACCACTGATTTTTAAAAAAACTTTTAGCCTCAGGGTAATGCTGAGCCCTGATTTCATACAGGATATTAATTTTCACATTATAATGGGAAAAATTAAATCACCCTCAGAGGTCTGATTTTTTTTGTCCTTTTTTAAATTGAGAGACTTAAAGGGGCGATGCCTTTTGTGGCAGAACAGCTGCAAGGATGAGTGAAAGAGAAGGTGACCCTGTTTGGGGATGTGAGGGAGTAACGAGAGGAGCAATGTAGACCTGACCACCATTAACTGAAGCACTGGGGTTGTTGATGAAACCGGCTGGTTAATTCATGTCCCTTTCGGTAAAGGAAATCTACTGTTCATACCCACTCTGAGACTATATGTGACTCCAGCCCTTCACCATCTCTTAAATACGCTCTGAAGTGGCTTAGCAAGCTTCTAGGGAAACAGGAAATAGGGTACAAATGGCAATCTTGCCAGCGACGCCTGAAGAATGAATTAAAAGTTAAATGAAAAAAAAATCTATGAACATTGCTGTCCCTTTAAGAGATTTGGAATGAAGAGGAGCAATATTGCCCAGCCGGCAGTAGGTGGCGATGCTGCATTGCAAAAAGCACCCGGTGTAAATGTTATCATTCAGTTCTGATCCGAGAATTGTGTGCGGGGAAATTAGGCACCGAAGTCACTGATCAATGGAAAATTGTGTGGGCTGTGAGTCGTGTGTCTAACGTCTACACACTGTGTACCCCTGTCACAGGCCGTGGTGAGTCCCGGAGCACTGAGGTAGAACATTTAAGCGCTAGTTTCAAAACAAAATCCGTTCAATTTGAACAACAACAAATTGCATTTATATAGCACCTTTGATGTAGGAAAACATCCCAAGGAGCTTCACAGGAACATTATCAAACAGAATTTGGCACTGGGCCACACGAGAGGATGTTAGTATGCATAACCAAAAAATTGGTCTAAGACATGGGCTGCAACCTCTCAGGATTGGTGTGCTAACTCTTTTATTCAATCTAATTTAAGGTTTTGCGTGCCAGTAAATACATTTTACCATTTATAAGCTCTCTATATACAATTAAACTAGTGTTGTATGTAAAGTAAATAAGGTTTTTAAAATGCTTAAGAAGCTTCATTTAAAATTAAATTAAAATACAGGTCTCACCAGTTTAGTTAGATCCTTACCCTTGCTTTTCCTTTCCCTGTTTTCCAATAATTGGGCATTTATCTGGACACTTTAAGCTGTACGCAGGCTTCTTGAGTGATCAGTTGTTAACCACTCTGAGAGGGACGGAGGACTGACCTCACGCGTGAATATACCTGTTCACACAGGTACATGGATTCAAATGCTGAAAGCATTGCAAAACACAATTGTCTTCAAACTGTTAGCTTTCACTGGCGGGGGGACGGCCGGGTCAGGAGAGAGGCCTCACGATCTCTCTCGGTAGCTTCAAGCGCACTCCGCAGGTCTCTAAACTTTGATGCCCATAATTCATCAAGACAGGGTTTTCTGGTGTTTCGCTTGAACAGGTCTGTTCGGCACTTGATGTGCGACAAGCAACACTTTCACAACAGGAAGCACAGACAGCACCTCCCTCCTTTTGAATAAATCCTAATCCCGTCTGTCCAAGAAGGTGGAAATGAACGGACATCTAACTTCGCCTTCTTAGGAGCTGGCATTTTGTCAAATGTACCCCTCAATTTACAGTGAAAAAAGTCATGACAGACAACGTCAGACACAGTGCGCTGTTCTGCATTATGTGATACTGATGTAAGCAGCAAATTGGGACTTAAAAATATCCCAGTAATGAATAAAACACAAGCATTTACTATTTAAATTCCAAACATCTTCTATCAACATAACGTACCTTCCCTGGATAAGTAAATGATAAGATATTAGATTTAGAACTTTTCATGCTGCTGATTGGACTAGCCCTGTGAACGCCACTCAAAATCATCTCGTGTGCCACCTTTGCCCATATGTGCCATGGGTTGCTGTCCCCTGGTCTAAGAGGTAAGTTTTAAGCGATGTCTTAAAAGAGGAAAGCGAGGTAGAGAGGCCGAGGTTTAGGGAGGGAATTCCAAAGCTTAGGTCCCAGGCAGCTGAAGGCATAGCCGTCAATGGTGGAGCAATTAAAATCGGGAATGCTCAAGAGGCTAGAGTTGGAGGAGTGCAGAGGGTTGTGAGGCCAGAGGAAGTTGCAGAGATAAGGAGGGGAAAAGGCATTGAGGGATTTGAAAACAGGGATGAGAATTTTAAAATTAAGATGTTGCTTGACAGGAGCCAATGTAGGTCAGTGAACACAGGGGTGATAAGTAAACGGGACTTGGTGCGAGTTAGGATACAGTCAGCAGAGTTTCGGATGACCTCATGTTTACAGAGGGTCGAATGTGGGTGACCAGCCAGGAGAGCATTGGACTGGTCGAGTCTGGAGGTAACAAAGGGATGAATCAGGGTTTCAGGAGCAGATAAGCTGAGACAGGGTGAAGTCTGGCGATATTACAGAGGTGGAAATAAGCAGCCTTTGTGATGGTGTGAGTATGAGGTCTGAAGCTAATTTTGGGGTCAATTGGGACACCAGGGTTGCAAACAGACTGGTTTCAACTGGTGATGAGAGATGGCGTCAATAGCTATGGAGCAGAGTTTGGATCTGGGACTGCAAAGAATGGCTTCAGTCTTCCCAATATTTGATTGGAGGAAATTTCTGCTCATCCAGTACTGGATGTCAGATAAGAAATCTGATCGTTTAACAACACGATACTAACAACGATAGAGAAATATTGCAAAGCCTTTCAAAGAGACACAAGGAGAAACGATTGTGAAGGATGCTGTATAACTCTTTCTCCTCCTGGGCCTCCTCGCCGACCAAGAGGCCTCCATGAGCAAGCTCTTCCCGTCTTTCCGTCTCTCTCTTCCTCTGAGCTAAAATGTGACTTTAGGCGTGAAGTAATCTGGGATTGTGTGTCCTGGAGGAGGGATGAATCCCTTGTTTGTTTTTGGGAATCCCAGAGAATCACTTCAGAAAATGGATGATGTCGGCCACTCTGGATTGTGACTGGAGTAACAGCTCGGAGCCATAAACAGCTTTGTTCAGCCCCAGAAATTACACCAGATTTGCACTGGTTTTTGTGTCAATCTTGCCAATGGCAATTTGCATGGAAATTTCCTGAGAAGCTCACTAAAAATTGAAAACTGGAGTAAAACAAGTGTGAACAGTCAGAGCCTATAGAAAGCGCAGAATATCCACCCAGTCCCATCTTTAAGTCCCACTTTATCTCACTGACGTTTTGCCCATTAAACAAAGCTCATTTAATAAAAACGCAATTATCATAGCTTTTCTCTTTTTAACGTAAGCGATTATGATTGCATAAATAAAACAAAGAAAGATTTGGAAAATACAGAACAGGCTTCAGCAAGGAGACAAAAATTAATTGCTAAAAAGTATTGCTATAAAATGCCAGTGATTCTAGGTGGTGCTACACCTAAAATTTTATTTGCAATTTTACACCCATTCAGAAGAGATGTAGGTATAGGAAACTCAGGTAAGCTGGTGAGGGGGTGGAGCTATGTTAATGAACTAAATGGGGTTACATCGGTCATCATTCAGGAACTGCAAAAATAATACAGGAAATTTGTGTATAGCCAGGCTCCGGCATAAACAATGATTTTTCTCAGGGAAACCTGGAGCGTTGTGGCTCTTATATCAACGTTACACTGAAGGTTATGAGGAAATTCTGGGCTATTGAATCAGTTCATGTACGATCAAATCACAAAGGGTTAAACAGGCAAATGAGTGAGGTTTTGAAGAAGAGTGACATTCAGCTCAAAATGTTAACTGTGTTTCTCTCTCCACGGACGCGGAGTATTCCCAGCGTTTTCTATCTTCATTTAGGTCCTTTCCAAGAGCTATTGCAGGATTTGGGGGAATAATCCAAATATTTGTCGGAGAATGACAACATCTACTGACCTCTCAGCGGTCAGTAAGATACAACGTTTGCCACATTTATTTAGATGGATACCTATGCAGGCAGGGAGATCATCATCAGCAAATCAGTGACATTTCTGTGAAATTTTCCATTGATCTGAAGAGGAGGCCATCTCGATAAAGTTGAATATGCAGCTGTTGAAAAATTCAGAAAGCAGTCATTGCAATAGTCATCAGGATACATCAATGTGGGGCATAGACATTGACATTCGTCATTGAAGTATTCATTTTTTCCCCTTTGTAGGGTTACTCTAAACCTTTCACCTTGCTAACCAAAATGTTGGTTATTAAGTGACTATCAATCACATCTTCTCTGACAATTTAAAAGCTATTATAAATGAAGAAAAATGGTTAACGAGTGGGAAAGGCACTCCATTTTATGTCACTGTGCTGTACCTGACCTGGGAAATTTGAAGGGAAGTGTAGAGGGAGCTTTACTCTGTATCTAACCCTGTGCTGTTCCTGCCCTGGGAGTGTTTGATGGGGACGGTGTAGAGGGAGCTTTACTTTGTATCTAACCCTGTGCTTTACCTGCCCTGGGAGTGTTTGATGGGGACAGTGTAGGGGGAGCTTTACTCTGTATGTAACCCCGTGCTGTACCTGCCCTGAAAGTGTTTGATGGGGACAGTGTAGAGGGAACTTTACTCTGTATCTGACCCCGTGCTGTACCTGTCCTGGGACTGTTTGCTGGGACAGTGTAGAGGGAACTTTACTCTGTATCTGACCCCGTGCTGTACCTGTCCTGGGAGTGTTTAATGGGGACAGTGTAGAGGGAGCTTTACTCTGTATCTGACCCCGTGCTGTATCTGCCGAGGGAGCTTTTGATGCTGACACTGTGCCTGATTTAAACCATGTTCCATTCCCAAGAACTGACATTCATTTTCGTGATGAAATTACACCAAAAAATGACTTTTGATCGAAGAGAAGCAACATGACTTTACATTCACGTTTCACTACATTCATTATCCATTTTCCACACATCCCTCCTGGGTAATGTGGCTGCAAGGCCATCAGAAGATAGGAACAGGAATAGGTTATTCAGTGCCTCAAATCATTCAATCTGATATTGGTTGATCAGTATTTTAACTTCAACCACCTGCCGCGATTCCATATCCCTTCGTACCCTTGCAAACAAGAATCTTTCAATCTCAGAACTGATTCTTTTTGAGGGGGTGGTGGGAAGAGTTCCAGCTTTCTGCTCCCCTTTGTGTGAAGAACTGTTTCCTGATATCACCCCGCATGGCCTGGCTTGAATTCTAAGGCCCTGTTCCCTTGTTCTGGACTCCCCCCACCCCAACTAACACCAGAGGAAATAGTTTCTCTCGTTCTACCCTATCAAATCATTGAATCATCCATTAATCTTCCATACTTGATGGAATACAAGCCGTGTCTATTTAACCTCTGCTATATTTTGTGGCTATTATCGGAAATAGTTTTGACTAGCCTGGAGATGCCAGCCTTCTGTATTGCTACTCAATAATTTGTTAAAGCCTCGGTTCTCAGACTTAACAAAGAGCCTTTTTGAAGATTACACCAAATGATTTATTATCTTTGAGAAACTTTTTTCCATGTGCAAAATTCTGCAAGATTTCAGGGGCCAGGTTTTTAAAAAAAACTTTGATTAAACATCTGAGCCACTTGGGGGAATTCAAAATCTAAATGAAGGAAATTTTCTAACATATGAGTTTTTCTCTCTGCTGTGAAGTGCAAGATCGAGAACCTTTTCATGTCTGCAGAATACTGAATATGATATTGTTGCATTAACTCTCTATCAATGTAAGATCAAATTGCGTATGTAGGGAATGCCCCCTCCCCCACCTCCTGCCCTGACTGAGCTCAGGAGATTCTATAAGCCTAATTAGGTAACCGAAATGAAAATGGCAAAATAAGATGCCAATTGACAGTGTGTGGAATTGGAAGATCAAATCAAGTTAAGAGCAATTAACGTGGGCAAGAATGGGACTGGAGAAACACAGAGGAGAAGAAACCTTCACTGCTTCATTGTGAAGTCTTTCATTTAAATTCTGCTGCTCAGTATCGGCAAAACGGATTATGTTCAAGGGCACGTGTATGGAGAAATGACCTTGTGCTTTTTTAAAAAAAAAAATAAAGTGATTCCGTTTTATTGTATAATACAATACCGTAAAACTGCTTAAAAAGTGTGTCCGAGAAAGGCGAGAGGGGAGGATGAAACACAAAGTTTCTGCTCTGGTCTCTGTCTCGGTGTTTGCTCTGTGCTATTGTGTGCGGCAAATTTTAAAGGAAAGGAGGGAAAATCCGGCTTTACAGCAAAAACAATAGCTCTCTGCATGAACAAGAGTAGCATCTCTTCCTCATTCAACCCCTGCCACCCCCCCCACCACCACCTCCCAATTAATCCAATGAGCTGATGGTAAGACAGCATATCAAGGTTGAGGGAATGCTGCCCTCATTAATTAGAGAGTGTACAAATTAAGAGGGAATCTTCTTGACATTAATAAATTGGTGCGTAGAGATGGACTGAAACATTATCTAAAATAATGATGCTCTTTTTAAGGTTTGAATGCAACATTTATAACCCTATTTCCCCAGTGGCTGAAGCAGACACTACGATCACTATGATTTTGATCAAGTCCCTCATTTTATTGGCTCTGGTGCCTGTAAAATAAAAAATAATTACAAAGTTTAGAGATTGCTTTACCATAAAAGATTACAGTAAATTATTATGCTAAAAAAATTTGATTTTGTGTGCTTACCTTTCCCCCCAGTACTGCGTATAAACAACAGAGATGAGGAGAAACTTCTTTAGCCGGAGAGTGGTGAATCTATGGAATTCATTGCCACAGAAGGCTGTGGAGGCCAGGTCATCGAGTGTATTTAAGACCGAGATAGATAGGTTCTTGATTGGTAAGGGGATCAAAGGTTATGGGGAGAAGGCGGGAGAATGGGGTTGAGAAACTTATCAGCCATGATCGAATGGCGGAGCAGACTCGATGGGCCGAATGGCCTAATTTCTGCTCCTATGTCTTATGGTCTAAGTGAGTACTGGAAGCAGAGGCAATTATTGATTTCAAAAGAAAACCAGATGGATAATTTAGAGAAGTAAATTTACAGGACTATGGGGATAGAGCAGGGAAACGGGACTGACTGGATTGCTCTACAGAGAGCGGACATGGGCTCGATAGGCCAAATGGCCTCCTTCTGTGCCAGAATGACTCTTGGCTTCACTTCCAGGCCTGTGCTGGGTTCACTGATCTCAGTTGCTGGACCTCTTATTCTCAATGTGCCTGGGCTAAGGGAAATATCAGCTCAGGGTCTCTCTACTGCATAGAATTATCCAGAGCAGAGTGATCTCCTGGACTAGTTTCGATCTGCCAGGGAATCGGGGAGAAATTTCCCAGATATTTCCTGCCCAAATTGAGTTTTATTATCTGATTTCCTGCCTCTTCTAGGAGATCACTTGGTTTTTGGTGGGGTGGAGAGTGGGTATATTGTAATATACACGGATGTGTAGGACAGGCTGCATGGAGCAAATGGTTTTTGTCTGTCAGTGTTCGCCTGTTCTGATTGCTGTCCAATACCCCACCCTGGAAAGACAATGTTTGGGAGGCAGGTGAGGGAAGTCTCCAGGTGGATTGTGATGCAGCTCCAATGCACACTGCCTCCAGTGACCACTGCCTCCAATGCACACTGCCTCCAGTGACCACTGCCTCCAATGCACACTGCCTCCAGTAACCACTGCCTCCAATGCACACTGCCTCCGGTAACCACTGCCTCCAATGCACACTGCCTCCAGTGACCACTGCCTCCAGTAACCACTGCCTCCAATGCACACAGCCTCCAGTGACCACCACCTCCAGTAACCACTGCCTCCAGTGACCACTGCCTCAAATGCACACTGCCTCCAGTGACCACTGCCTCCAATGCACACAGCCTCCAGTGACCACTGCCTCCAATGCACACTGCCTCCAGTGACCACTGCCTCCAATGCACACAGCCTCCAGTGACCACTGCCTCCAATGCACACTGCCTCCAGTGATCACTGCCTCCAATGCACACAGCCTCCAGTGACCACTGCCTCCAGTGCACACAGCCTCCAGTGACCACTGCCTCCAATGCACACTGCCTCCAGTGACCACTGCATCCAATGCACACAGCCTCCAGTGACCACTGCCTCCGATGCACACTGCCTCCAGTGATCACTGCCTCCAATGCACACAGCCTCCAGTGACCACTGCCTCCAGTGATCACTGCCTCCAATGCACACAGCCTCCAGTGACCACCACCTCCAGTAACCACTGCCTTCAGTGACCACTGCCTCCAATGCACACTGCCTCCAGTGACCACTGCCTCCAATGCACACAGCCTCCAGTGACCACTTCCTCCAATGCACACTGCCTCCAGTGACCACTGCCTCCAATGCACACAGCCTCCAGTGACCACTCCCTCCAATGCACACTGCCTCCAGTGACCACTGCCTCCAATGCACACTGCCTCCAGTGATCACTGCCTCCAATGCACACTGCCTCCAGTGACCGCTGCCTCCAGTGACCACTGCCTCCAATGCATACTGCCTCCAGTGACCACTGCCTCCAATGCACACTGCCTCCAGTGACCACTGCCTCCAATGCCCCCACTGCCTCCAGCGAACGCTCCCTCCAGTGACCACTGTCTTCAGTGACCACTGTCTCCAGTGACTGCTGCCTCCAATGCACACTGCCTCCAGTGACCACTGCTTCCAGTGACTGCTGCCTCCAGTGACCACTGCCTCCAATAACCACTGCCCCCAGTGATTACTGCCTCCAGTGACCACTGCCTCCAGCGAACACTCCCTCCAGTGACCACTGCCTCTAGCCACCACTGCCTCCAGTGACCACTGAGTCCAGCAAAAACTGCCTCCAGTGAAAGATGGCTCCAGCAAAAACTGCCTCCAGTGAGTGACAGCATAAAATAGATGAGTTCTGTTCCTCAGGCAGCGTCCACAATCCAATATTGATGAGTCTCGTTGGGTGTTGTGTGGGGTGAAGCAGGGAATGCAAACTCCCAATCCGATGGCCAGTTCCACAGCTGGGGGAGTTACTTGTACATTTGGGGAGCAAACTCAAGATTTAGCCTCAACCAAATGCTGTAAATTTGGTTGAGAAGTGAGGTTAAACTGAGGGAATGTGGAAAGTGTATTGGGATGTATAGTTGCATAACAGAAACATACCACTCCAGAAATTTGAGCACATATGCTAGGCTGACACTCCATTGCAGTACAGAGGCAGTGCTGCACTGCTGTCAGTACCGTCTTGCATAAACTGAGGTCCCATCAACCATCTTGGGCAAACGGAAAAGATCCCATGGCACTATCTTGAAGAAGAACCCAGAAAGTTTTCTCCAGTGTCCTGGGCCAATATTTATCCTTCAACCATTATCACTATCATTATCACATTGCTGTCTGTGGGAGCTTGCTGTGTACAAATTGGCTAACGTTTCCTACATTACATCAGGGAATTCCCTTCATTGACTGTCAAAGGGTCGTGAAAAGTTTGGAGAAACGAGAAGTTCTTTCATCCCAAGTAATACGGGGGGAAAAATGGAATATTCCTAAATCTATGTGAAAGGAGCGAGACACCTTGGGCAGGGTTTTTAGGTTGGCGGGCAGGTGCAATCGGCAGGTCCGGGATCGGCCCGCTGACCGCGATCGGCCCCAGACCAATTAACAGCCAGCAAGCAGGAAATGCTCAGGGCTGTCGGGGTGGGGGCAGGAGGAGGGTGGGCACTGACATGGGCGCGGGCGAGACCTGAATGAAAGCGCCCTGAAGGCAGAGTGCCGCCTCGGGGAGCTGGAGACTTGAAAACAATTAAACAAAGTTTTTAAAATAATGAGAAAAATGTCCAAGCGTCACACTCACTCAGACACCTGAACATATAGACGATAAAAATGCTGTCAATAGATTTTTAAAAATTTAATAATGGAAACCTCATCCCGCCCTTGGATGAGGTTTCATGAAAAATGCAAAGTCCACCTGGTCAGTTCGCCCGCCCGCCCACCATAAGGTTGGATGGACCACGAAAAATCGGAGACAATTGCAACTTTAATTACACTAATTGGCCTCTTAATTGTCGGCGGGCGTGCTTCTGACTTTTGTGTGTGCCCGCCGACCGAAATATTGCGCGAGCGCTGGATGATGATGGGACGCTCGCCCGGTGTCAACTCACGCGATTTTGCATCTGATCGGATCTGGAGTGCACACACACACACACACACCGACCTAAAAATCCTGCCCCTTGTGTATTCTGAGGGTAGCCATACGGTTTAGAGTAAAGTGAAGCTTAAATGGTTAAATAGGGGCGTTTGAATAATAATTAATTATTTAAATAAAATCCTGGTGTTTTAAAGGTTCTGTTGTGAAAATTAGGGCAAGTGTTAAATCCCAGTTGGAGATAACTAAAATCAGTACCTGGGACTCTAAATGGAAGTTTAAAAACAAGGGTAGGTCATCATTATAGCAGCAATTGGAAGGCTGTTTTACTAAGGTTGGAAGCCAGAAAACATTTGAACATCACATTGTTCCATTGAGGGGATTAGCTGTAAGGTTTGGTATAAGGATTAAAGATATAGCTGATGACCTATAGAGGTACTTGGTATCAGTTTGCACCTCTGATGTTGGTTGCAGTCTCACAGAATGGATCTGTGGCTAAAATAACTTAATTCGAAGGAACTGGTTTGAACAGAGGTTAATCTGCCTCAAGCTGCGAATGCTGGAGATCTCAATGGTATTTACCCTAGAACCCTCCAGGAAATAGTGGGATGGAGGCTGGGGAATGGGGGGAGAGGATGGGGGTGGGGGGTCTTGGGTTGTGTGGTGTGGAGTTGGTGGAAAAGGGGTAGAATGTTGTTCACTTATTCATTGAGGTTTTCACAGATCGAAGAGAGGCTCCAATGGTCTCCATTATTTAAGATGGGAAGGAGAGTGAACTTGCTGTTTCCCCGTACACACCCACTCACTCAGTCCCAACACCCACTCACCCAGTCCCAACACCCACTTACCCAATCCCACACCCACTCACCCAATTCCAGCACCCACTTACCCAATCCCGACACCCACTTACCCAATCCCGACACCCACTCACCCAATCCCGACACCCACTCACCCAATTCCAGCACCCACTTACCCAATCCCAACACCCATTCACCCAATTCCAGCATCCACTTACCCAATCCCAACACCCACTCACCCAATTCCAGCACCCACTCACCCAGTCCCACACCCACTTACCCAGTCCCACACCAACTCACCCAATCCCACAGACACTCACCCAGTCCCACACCCACTCATCCAGTCCCACACCCACTCACCCAGTCCCACACCCACTTACCCAGTCCCACACCCACTCACCCAGTCCCACACCCACTCACCCAGTCCCCACACCCACTCACCCAGTCCCCACACCCCCTCACCCAGTCCCACACCCCCTCACCCAGTCCCACACCCACTCACCCAGTCCCACACCCACTCACCCAGTCCCAACACCCACTCACCCATACCCAACACCCACTCACCCAGTCCCAAATCTACTCACCCAGTCACATACCCACTCACCCTGTCCCGACATCCATTCACCCAGTACCACACCCACTCACCCAATCCTGACACCCCCTCACCCAGTCCCACACCCACTCACCCAATCCTGACACCCCCTCACCCAGTCCCACACCCACTCACCCAGTCCCACACCCACTCACCCAGTCCCCACACCCACTCACCCAGTCCCACACCCACTCACCCAGTCCCACACCCACTCACCCAGTCTCCACACCCACTCACCCAGTCCCAAATCTACTCACCCAGTCCTGCACCCACTCACCCAGTCCCACACCCCCTCACCCAGTCCTGCACCCACTCACCCAGTCCCACACCCACTCACCCAGTCCTGCACCCACTCACCCAGTCCCAAATCTACTCACCCAGTCCCACACCCACTCACTGCGTGCTGATACCCACTCATCCAGTCCCGCACCCATTCCCCCAGTCCAGTATCTATGACAGCACCTGACAGTGTCTTCATGCACTGAGCCACCATGGGAACTCTTGCAGAAACAGCTGAATCTTCCCTGATTATGAACCCAGGCAATGTAGGATTCCAAATTTATTTTTGTTTTACAGAGAACAGTAGGTTGACCACAGTTTGCTATTTCCATGCAAATCACCCAGCACGAATACATTTAAAAAAATCGAGTGTTGGCGTAATTCTCAGCATAAGCTACATGCTGAGGCAGCAGACAGAGAAACCGAATATTACACACCTTCAATCCGATGAGGCAGCTGGTGTGAAACATTCAGTCTTTATTTGTGCTATTCATTAATAAACCTTTCATTCAACTCTGCTGGTTCTGAATGGTTCCCTTATTGGCACAACAACATATGGTCCTCGTGCAAACACAACTTTGGGGAGAACTCAACCAGCTGTCAATTTACTCAAACTTAGGTTTGTGCTGGTGAAGAGCTTAAACACTCAACATTTCAATCGATTCCACTCAAAGAGCACACAGGGTGCTGCTCTTTCCAGCAGAGGGTAGCAGTAACCCACAAACGGCATTGGATGCCTCAATGAACAGGTGGCAAATGTAAGGGAGGACCTGGGCGCAGGGTGGGGGTGTGGTGCTTGCATGCCGGGGGAGTGTAGTGTGCAGGGAGGGGTGTGGGGTGAGAGGATTTGGGATGACAGGAGTGGCGATAGGGGGTGGGGCTAGGAGGTTTTGGAGTGTAGAAAGTAGGGGGTGGGGGTGATACATTCTCCTTCTGTTCAACGTGAATGTACCAATCATACACAAGGACTGGTGAAACAGTAATGCGGGTTCTTTATTTGAAGATAAGACTATACAGATAGATTTACTAGGAGACTATTATATATACACCTGACCTCAATCACTGCTGCTTGCAGACTGACTACAAATCAGGTGACTTGTCAAAATTCCTGGAAGTCCCTTCCTAACAGCACTGTGGTTGTACCTCCACCACATGGACTGCAGCAGTTCAAGAAGGCAGCTCACTATCACCTCCTCAAGGGCAACTAGGGATGGGCAATGAATGCTGGCCCAGCCAGCGAAGTCCACATTCCATGAATGAATAAAAAAAGTCACATTGTCTTGACGTGCTAGTAACTGACAGCAGTTTAAGATATGACTTCTTACAGGTGCCTGTCAATCATATCACAACATCCACCTTTTTGTAACTAATGGTTTACTGTTGACATGACAGCAAAACAAGGTAACACCGTGTCTGAATGCACTTTAACACAGAAGAAAAAGTTTACAGTTCTCTGAAATGTATCGCTGGTTTGCTTATCTGATTTTTGGCTGGAGGCTGTTGTAAGTTTTCAGAATGCTGCTTAGGAGTGAATGTGTCGTGTTTTAGGTCGTGTTCAAATCACAAAAGAGTAACCCGTTGTTTCTGGCTTTGGCATCTGTTCCTTCGCACTGTCCTGCCACTCAGTGTTCATACCCGCATAGGATCTTGATTTTGGGCAAATGCTGATGACTCCTGCTGGATTCCATGTGCCACCAGTTGGGTGTTGTACATAGACTTTCGTTAGCCACATGCCGGTTGTGGGCATCTTTCATCTTCCCCCTGTTTTTGAAGTAATGCATCACGTGCTCCTGGGAGTATCGATGAGTGATGACCGGAGAGGTTTGACAGCGCTTGTCTGCCAAATGGTAACCCAGCATTCGTTCCACAGTATGAAGTTTGTGAGTTTGGAATGGGTATGTGAATTCGGGTCAAACATGTAGACTGTTGGCTGAAGATCTTTTTTTTATTCATTCATGGGATATAAGCGTCGCTGGCGAGGCCAGTATTTATTGCCCATCACTAATTGCCCTTGAGAAGGTGGTGGTGAGCTGCCTTCTTGAACCACTGCAGTCCATGTGGTGTAGGTACACCCACAGTGCTGTTAGGGAGGTAATTCCAGGATTTTGACCCAGCAACAGTGAAGGAACAGCGATATGTTTCCAAGTCAGGATGGTGAGTGACTTGGAGGGGAACTTCCAGGTGATGGTGTTCCCATGTCTCTGCTGCCCTTGTCCTTCTAGATGGTATTGGTAGTGGGTTTGGGTGGTGTTGCCTAAGGAGACTTGATGAGTTCCTGCACTGCATCTTGTAGATGGTACACATCGCTACTACTGTGTGTCGGTGGTGGAGGGAGTGAATGTTTGTGGATGTGGTGCCAATCAAGCGGGCTGCTTTGTCCTGGATGGTGTCAAGCCTTTTGAGTGTTGTTGGAGCTGCACTCATCCGGGCAAGTGGAGAGAATTCTATCACACTCCTGACTTATGCCTTGTAGATGGTGGATAGGTTTTGTGGAGTCAGGAGGTGAGTTACTCACTGCAGGATTCTCAGCCTCTGGTCTGTTCTTGCAGCCACAGTATTTATATGGTTAGTCCAGTTCAGTTTATGATCAATGATAACTCCCAGGATGTTGATAGTGGGGGATTCAATGATGGTAATGCCATTGAACGTCAAGGGGCAAAAGTTGGATTCTCTCTTGTTGGGGATGGTTATTGCCTGGCACTTGAGAGGCTCGAATGTTACTTGCCACATGTCAGCCCAAGCCTGGATATTGTCCAGGTCTTTGCTGCATTTGGGCATGGACTGCTTTAGTATCTGAGGGGTCACAAATGGTGCTGAACATTGTGCAATCATCAGTGAACATCCCCATTTCTGACCTTATGATGGAAGGAAGGTCATTAATGAAGCAGCTGAAGGTGGTTGGGTGAAGTACAGAGTCACAGAGCTAGCTGATCTCCTCCCAGTATAAACACAGGGTTTTTGATGGTGCTCCTTGTGGTCTCTGGTCCTTGCCATGGTTTTGAAGTTGCCATGGATGATGACAAAGGGCTGGTCCTTGCATACCAGTAGACCTGTGACCAGTAGCGTCCACAACATAAAATATCGGGGAGGTGACCAAGGTGAGTTTCTGTAGCAACACTTGAGTGTAAAGGATTCCAGGGATGGAATCTCTGAGCCATTTTTACATGGTGAGTTTGGCGTGGAATCATCACTTGCCACACCTGTGGTTACATACATTTCTGAGTGCAAAGCGGAAGGAAGTTTACACCTGCACCAGTGTCCAGTTTTGCATCTAGATTATATTGACCCAATATCTGAGGGCATGTGATCAAGATAGTGGCAGAGGCTTCTGTTGGTATCAGTGTACCAGTACAATCTTTGATGTTCACTGTGCCGAATGTCTGCTCACTTTGTGAGTCGATGGTCTGGTCATCCTCATTGTCTGACTGTATGGCTTGGCCAGTCATTTTGTGGTCTTGTCTTCACTCTGTTTGCTACATACTCTTGGTTGTTTGGAATGCTGTACCTGCATAGCCTCTGTTTGTGGCTTCTCATGATGTTGAACCACTTGTTCTGGCCTTTGCTTTCTGCACTGGCTCTTCCAAACTCACCTGGTGCCACATGCCTTGCATACAGCATTAAAAGCTGGGCATTTCCTGGGTGCATGAGGCCGCACTACCCACATTGCTTACTCAGCTTGCCTGCATTGGCTATCAGGTGAATGGTGGTTAAATTACGCATAGGCTGCAGACTCTGGCCTACCCATTAGCACGGCTTTGTACTTGTGTCCACTTTGTAGTAGTGCTTTCATGCTGTAGCCTTTGGGGTCATTTTGTAATGCTTCCATTGGGGTAGATGCTATCACGAGCTCGATTATTCTGTTGACTAGCTCTGTCAATGTAAAGTCACAATCACGCCCTTGTCTTTACATCTAATGATTGACAGAGGTTTAAGATATGTTCCTTTATGGGTGCATGTCATGATATCACAACAAGGGGTGTAGTGGAGAGGATTTGTGTGTGTAGGGGGTGTCGGGGAGGTGGGGGGGTGGTGGTGTGGGTGTGTAGGAAGTGTGGGGGATAGGTGTGTAGGGTGTGTGGGGGTTGTGTTGTGCAGGGAGTGTTAGGGAAGGCATGTAGGGAGTGTGGGGTGGTGCGCATATAGAGAGTAAGGGGTGATGTGCATGTAGGCAGCATGTGGGATGGTGTGTAGGGAGTGTGGGGTGGTGCATATAGGGAGTATGGGGAGGTTGGGTGTGGGGAGGGTGGGTGTGTAGAGTGTGTGGGGCATGGGTTTGTAGAAAATGTGGGGGATGTGTACAGTGAGTGTGGGGGATGGCGCATGGGAGTGTGGGGTGATGCCCATGTAGGGAGTGTGGGGTGGGTGGGTATGTAGGGGTGAGTAGGGGGGTGGGAATGTAGGGAGTGTGGGTGGGTGGATGTATAAGGAATGTGGGGGATAGATGAAAAACCCTTAAATAAGGGTATTACCAAGGAATGAGTGTAGAGTTGGCAGGAGTGGACTGGGAAAGGAGTTTAGCAGAGAAGGTAGTTGATGAACAATGGTAGACATTTAAGAAAATAGTTCAAGACTCATAACAAAGATATATTCCAGTGAGGAAGAAGGATTCTGGGAAGGGGATAAACCAATCATGGTTAACCAAGGAAGTTAAGGACAGTATCAAATTGAAAGAAAAAAAACATACAACGTGGCAAAGATTAGTGGTAAGCCAGAGGATTGGGAAAGTTTTAAAAACCAACAAAAGATGACCAAAAAAAGTAAAGAGGAGGGAGAAAATAAACTTTAAGGGGAAACGCACAAGTAATATAAAAATGGATCGTAAGAGCTTCTTTAAATATATAAAAAGGAAGAGAGAGGCCAAAGCGAACATGGGTGCCTTAGGGAATGAGGCTGGGGAAATAATAATGGGGAACCAGGAAATGGCAGAGGAGTTGAATGAATACTTTGCATCAGTCTTCACAGTAGAAGACACTAATAGCATTCCAAAAATACGAAATAATCAAGGGGCAAAAGTCGGGGTGGGGGAGGCGGTGGGAGGAGGAAATAAATACAATAACTATCACTAGAGAAGAAGTATTAGGGAAACTAGTGGGGCTAAAAGCCGATAAATCCCATAGACCTGATGGGTTGCATCCTAGGATATGAAAGGAAGTAGCTATACAAATAATGGATATATTGGTAGTAATCTTCCAAGAATCCTTAGAACCTGGGAAAAGTCCCAGAGGATTGGAAAAATGCCAATGTAACGCCCTTATTCAAAAAGGGAGGGAGGCAAAAACAGGTAACTATAGGCCAGTTGGCTTAACATCCATCATTGGGAAAATGTTAGAGTCTATTATAAAGGATGTAATAGCAGAGAATTTAGAAATGCATAATATAATCAAGCAGAGTCAGCATGGCTTCATGAAGGGGAAATCATGCCTGACAAATTTATTAGAATTCTTTGAGTAGGTAATAAGCAGGATAGATAAAGGATGTAATATCTATAGATAGAGGATGTAGTATATTTGGATTTCCAAAAGGCATTTGATAAGGTACTGCACGTAAGGCTACTTAATAAGATAAGAGCCCATGGTGTTGGGGGTTATTTATTAGCATGGATAGAGGATTGGTTTACTCATTGAAGACAGAGAGTTGGGATAAGGGGGGCATTTTCAGGATAGCGACCTGTAACTAGAGGAGTGCCACAGGGATCAGTGCTGGGGCCACAATTATTTACAATATATATTAATGACTTGGATGAGGGAAGTGAATGTACTATTGGCAAGTTTGTGGAAGACACAAAAATATGTGGGAAGGCAAGTGGTGAGGATGACACAAAGAGTCGACAGAGGGATATAGACAGGTTAAGTGAGTGGGAAAAAACTTGGCAGATGGAATATAATGCGGGAAAATGTGAGGTTATGCAGGAACAATAGAGGAGCTGAATATTATTTAAATGAAGAAAGACTGCAGGAAGCTGCAGCACAGAGGGATTTGGGGGGTCCTCGTGCATGAATCACAAAAAAGCTAGCGTACAAGTTCAACAGGTAATAGAAACAGCAAATGGAATGTTGGCCTTTATTTCAAAGGGAATGGAGTATAAAATTAGGGAACAAAAACAGAAAATGCTGGAAAAATTCAGTAGGTCTGACAGCATGTTGTGGAGAGAAAGACAGAGTTAACATTACGAGTCCATATGGCTCTTCTTCAGAACTAAAGGGAATTAAAGATGTGGTGAAATATATACTGTTTAAGGGGGGGTGGGACAGGTGAAGCTGGATAGAAGGCCAGCGATAGATGGAGGCAAAGGAGAGATTGCGAAAGATGTCATAAACAGAAGGTCGAAGGGGTGTTGATGGTGGTGATACTGGCTAAAGGAGGTGCTAATGGTGACATTAAGAATAGAAAGCAGGATGAGCAAGTGAGAGATGGCCATAGTGGGGGTGGGGTGGGGGTAGGGGACAGTGTGGGAGAAGAGATTGAAATAGGCTAAAAGGTGGGGGATAAAACAATGAGTGGAATTAAATTTTAAAAATAATAATAATAGAAATAGGTGGGGAAAAAATATATAAAAATTAAAAAAATAAATATTTGAAAAAAGGGGATCAAAATGGGGTGAGGATGGAAGAGAGAAAGTTCAAGGTTTGAAGTTGTTGAACTCACTGTTAAGTCTGGAAGGCTGTAATGTGCCTAATCGGAAGATGAGGTGCTGTTCCTCCAGTTTGCGTTGAGCTTCACTGGAACATTGCAGCAGGCCAAGGACAGACATGTGGGCATGAGAACAGGGTGGAGTGTTGAAATAGCAAGCGATAGGGAGATCTGGGTTATTCTTGCGGACAGACCGAAGGTGTTCCGCAAAGCAGTCACCCCCCCCCCCCCCCCCCCCCTAAACAGTATATATTTCACCACATTTTTACTTCTCTTTAGTTCTGAAGAAGAGTCATACGGACTCAAAACGTTAACTCTGTCTTTGTCTCCACAGATGCTGTCAGACCTGCTGAGTTTTTCCAGCATTTCTGTTTTTGTTTCAGATTTCCAGCATCCGCAGTATTTTGCTTTTATCATAAAATTAGGGAAGTCTTGCCAAAACCATACAAGGCACTAGTTGGACCACATCTGGAATACTGTGAACAGTTTTGGCCTCCTTATCTAAGGAAAGATATACTGGCATTGGAGGCAGTCCAAAGAAGGCTAACTAGGTTGATTCCGGGTATGGAGGGATTTTCTTATGAGGAGAGGTTGAGAAGATTGGGCCTGTACTCATTGGAGTTTTGAAGAATGAGAGGTGACCTTATTGAAACATATAAGATTCTTAGGGGGCTTGACAGGGTAGATGCTGAGAGGTTGTTTCCCCTTGTGGATGAGACTAGGACCAGACGGCATAATCTCAGAGTATGGGAATGTGCATTTAACACAGAGATGAGGAGAAATTTTTTCTCTCAGAGGGTAGTGAATCTGTGGAATTCTTTACTGCAGAGGACTGTAGAGGATGGGCCGTTAAGTATATTCATGTCTGAGATAACAGATTTTTAATCAGTGAGGGAATCAAGGGTTATGGGGAAAGGCAGGAATGTGGGGTTGAGGATTATCAGATCAGCCATGATCTCATTGAATGGCGAAGCAAACTCGATGGGCCGAATGGCCTCCTTCTGCTCCTATGTCTTATGGTCTTATGGATGTGTGGGGAGTGTGGGGAGGTGGGTGTTTAGGGAGTGTGGTTGGGATGGGTATGCAAGGAGTGTGGCGGGGTTTGAATCTATGGAATTCATTGCCACAGAAGGCTGTGGAGGCCAGGTCATTGAGTGTATTTAAGACCGAGATAGATAGGTTCTTGATTGGTAAGGGGATCAAAGGTTACAGGGAGAAGGCGGGAGAATGGGGTTGATAAACTTATCAGCCATGATTGAATGGCGGAGCAGACTCGATGGGCTGAATGGCCTAATTTTTGCTCCTATGTCTTCTGGTCTTACGGTCTTATGGGTTGAATGTGTTGGGTTAGGGTATGGGAGTGTGGGGGCAGTGGGTGGGTGTGTAGGATGTGTGCAGGGGGGTGGGTCTGCTGGGTGTGGGCGGTATGGTGTAGGGAGCAATGTGGAGGGGAGTGGGGTAAGCAGCTGTGGTCGGGTGTGGGGTGGGGATGTGATAGTCTGGTGGTATGGGATGGTGTGGGGGCCAGTGTAGGCAGTGGGGTAGGGGTGAGGTAGAGGGTTGGGCTGTTCTGGGGGAAGTGGGATGGATGGTCGGGGTGTGTAGGGGGTGGGTAGGGCATGGGGGTTTGTGGGGATTGTGTAGAGGGTGGGATAGGAATGGGGGGTGTGTGTGGGGTGGGGTAGGAAGTGGGGGTGTGTGGGGGGGGTGTGGTAGGAGGTGGGCATGTTCAGGGGGTAGGGTAGGAGGTGGGGATGTGTGGGGGGTGGTGTTGGAGGTGCAGGTGTGTGGGGGGTGTGTAGGGTAGACGGTGGGAGAGTGTGGTGGGTGTGTGGTTGGGTGGGATAGGAGGTGGGGGTGTGTGGGGTTGTAGGGGGATGGGGTAGGAGGTTGGGGTGTGTGGGGGTGTGTGTGGGGTGGGATAGGAGGTGGGGGTGTGTGGGGTTGTAGGGGGGTGGGGTAGGAGGTTGGTGTGTGTGGGGGTGCATGTGGGGTGCGGGGGGTTGGGTAGGAGATTGGGGTGTGTGTGGAGTGTGGGTCTTGGGAATAACTTTCACAAATTGGGAACTGGGGTTGACAGCATGACTCAACTATTAAGGTCAAAGTTCATCACCAGATCTCTTGGGCTGGGAATTGCTGAGTTCTGTAACAAACTAATATGAACTGAAATAAAAATGGTATTTGTTTACAGAACATTGGAAAATTTGAGTAAATACAGTTGGTTTTTATAATGTCTGAATGAATCATGTTCACAGGAGATTAAATAAGTTCAAATAAGTGGGTTGTTGCCTCTGTTTCCTCTGCAGACAGAGGAAGTCACACTAAAGCATTAAACTACTGTTCTATCCAGATTTATATTTTCTCAAATATGTTTTCTCTGCCTCTCCCCCATTGGTAGCATCATCTATCATTGTGCTGATTAACAGATGAGGTGACCAATCACAGCCTGTGCCAGAAAAGCCAACACTGAGAGGTCGATTGTCTTATTTCTGAGTCTGAGGTGGAGCCATGCAACCTTGGGAAGAGTCACTGGAGCAGCCATGCAACCTTGGGAAGAGTCACTGGAGCAGCCTTGCAACCTTGGGAAGAGTCACAGGAGCAGCCATGCAGCCTAGGGAAGAATCACTGGCACAGACATGTAGCCTAGGGAAGAGTCACGGGAGCAGACATGCAGCTTAGGGAAGGGTCTCAAGACCAGACATGCAGCCTAAGGAAGAGTCACTGGAGCAGACATGCAGCCTAGGGAAGAGTTACACAAACAGACATGCAGCCTATTGAGGAGTCGCAAGAGCAGACTAATTCTACACATTGTCCAATTTCGTTCACTACTTCTCAGACACGGAAGCAGTCCATGTCCACATGCAGGAAGACCTGGACAACATTCAGGCTTGAACTCATAACTACCAAGTAACATTCATGCCACACAAGTGCCAGGCAATGACCATCACCAACAAAAGAGAATCTAACCATTCCCCCTGGCATTCAAATGCATTACCATTGCCGAATTCCCCACTATCAACATTCTGGGGGTTACTATTGACCAGAGGCTGAACTGGACTAGCCATATAAATACTGTGGTTACAAGAGCAGGTCAGAGGCTGAGAATTCTGTGGCAAGTAACTCACCTCCTGACTCTCCAAAGCCTGTCTACCATCTACAAGGCACAAGTCAGGAGTGTGATGGAATACTCCCCATTTGCCTGGATGAGTGCAGCTCCAACAACACTCAAGAATCTTGACACCAAGCAGTACAAAGCAGCCCGCTTGATTGGTACCCTATTCACCACCTTCACTCCCTGCAATATCAGAACATAGTGGCAGCAGTGTGTACCATCTACAAGATCCTGAGGGGTCTTGACAGGATGGGTGTGGAGAGGATGTTTCACCTTGTGGAAGAATCTGGAGCTAGGGGTCATTGTTTAAAAATAAGGGGTCGCCCATTTAAAACAGAGATGAAGCAAAATTTTTTCGCTCAGAGGGTTGTGAGTCTTTGGAACTCATTTCCTGAAAAGGTGGTGGAAGCAGAGTCTTTGAATATTTTTAAGGTAGAAGTGGATAGATTCTTGGTAAGCAAGGGGGTGGGGTGGGGGGGGTGTGGTAGGTGGGATGCAAATTTCAGATTGCTATCAGATCAGCCATGATCTTATTAAAGGGAAGAGCAGGTTCAAGGGGCTGAATGGCCTACTCCTGCTCCTTGTTTGCACATTTGTAAGATGCACTGCAGCAATTCACCAAGACTCTTTCAACAGCACCTTCCGAAACGTGACAACTACCATCTAGAAGGACAAGGGCAGCAGACACATGGGAACACCACCACCTGGAAGTTCCCCTCCAAGTCACTCACCATCCTGACTTGGAAATATATCACCATTCCTTCACTGTCGCTGGGTCAACATCCAGGAACTCCCTCCCTAACAGCACTGTGGGTATACCTACACCACATGGACTGCTGCAGTTCAAGAAGGCAGCTCACCACCACCTTCTTGGGCAACTAGGGATGGACATTAAATGCCTTTTTTGTAAATGAAGTTCACATCTTGAGAATGAATTAACAAAAACAATGAAGTGCAGCCTGGGTGCAGGAACCATTGGAAACCTGTCTGATTTCCCCTCTTTCTAGTTTGTTAAGGCTAAATGCCACAGTGTCTAAGTTCAGCTAGTTCAGCAGAGAGCAGGGACAGAACCTGACCCCTGCTGTTTTGGATGGTTTAATTTTATGTGCTAATGTTAGGTATAAACCTTTGTTACTTGCAGTTTCTTTGACAGGTTAATGGCCATCCAGGTGATTTGAGGGGAACACGTGTTGTGTTCCTTTAAATAGCTGCAGGAAGAACTGGAGCTGGCTGAGAAGGTTCCAAGCTTTTAAACAGCTTTTATCAACTATCCAGAAATTATGGCATCGGAGAACGATACAGCACAGGAGACCATTCAGTCCATCATGACATATGCTCTTTGGTAAGTAATCCAATTAGTCTCACTCACCCTCTTTGTTCCCATAGCCCTACAACACTTTCACACTTCAAATATTTACCTAATTTCCCTTTGAACGTTACTCTTGAATCTGCTTTGTCAACCCTCTCAGGTAGTGCATTCCAGATCACAACAACTCACTGTGTAAAAAGAAATCCTCCTCATCCCATCTCTACTTCTTTTGCCAATTATCTTTTATTCTTCTGTTTATTGGCCCTCCTGCTGGTGGAAAGAATTTCTCCTTATTTACTGGATCTAAATCCCTCACCTGGATCTCATTGCCTCAAGAGTCACTCAGCGCTGATCACAAAGTTCTTGTTTCTCCAACCAGCTTTGTTCTTGGCTGTAGGATAAGCGATCAGTCCATCAAGTGATGAAAGATTACAGTAGACCATGCAACTCCGATATTGCCCCAGCACTATTTATATTTCCAATCAGCCAGTTTAATAATGAGTACAGGGTGGCCACAGGTTCTGGTTTTTTTCACCCAGAGGGTGGTGGGAGTCTGGAACTCACTGTCCGAAAGGGTGGTTGAGTCAGAAACTCTTGTAACATTTAAGAAATATTTAGATATTCACTTGCATTGCCATAGCCTCCAGGGCTATGGGCCAAGCGTTGGAAAATGGGATTAGTGTAGTCAGATCTTTGTTGACCGATGCACACACGATGGGCTGAATGGCCTCCTTCAGTGCTGTAAACATCTATGAGTCTATGAGTGGTCCACATTGGCCCCAATGACATAGGTAGGAAGAGGGATGAGGTCCTGAAAGCAGATGTTAGGGAGTTAGGAAGGAAATTAAAAAGCAGGACTTCAAAAGCAGCAATCTCAGGATTACTCCCAGTGTCAAGTGCTAGTGAGGATTTTGCAATTGAACATGTGGCTGGAGAATTGGTGTAGGAGGAAGGGCATCAGATTTCTGAAGCATTGAGACCGGTTCTGGGGCAGGTGAGATGAGTTACAAGATGGACAGGCTACACCTTAACAGGGCTGGGACAATATCCTCATAGGGAGATTTCCTCGTGCTGTTGGGAAGGGTTTAAACCAGCTCGTCAGGGGGTTGGGAACCTGAGGGGAAGCTCAAATTGGCAGGTAGTGAAGCTGGTAACAGGAAGTAGAAAAGTATCAAGTGAAATTAGAAAGCAGGTGAAACGAAGGCAAGCATCAACGAGGCTTAGAATGCGGAATAATGTCAAAAAGACAAAGTTAAGCGCACTCTACCTGAATGCACACAGCATTCGCAACAGGGTAGATGATTTAAAGGCACAAACAGAGGTAAATGGGTATGATCTAATTGCCATTATGGAAACGTGGCTACAGGGTGACCAAGACTGGGAACCGAATATTCGACATTTAGGAAGGACAGGCAAGAAGGAAAAGGAGGTGGTGTTGTGCAGATATTAAGGGATGGGATCAGTACGTTAGAATAGGAGGATCTCAGATCGGAAGAACGAAATATGGAATCTGTTTGGGTGGAGCAAAGAAACAGCAAGAGGCAGCAAAGGTTGGAAGGAGCTGTTTATAGGCCACAAACTGTACTGGTAGTGTTTTTTTTAATTCATTCATGGGATGTGGGTGTCGTTGGCTAGGAGAGCATTTGTTGCCAATCCCTAATTGCCCTTGAGCAGGTGGGGCATGGTATTAATCAGAAGATTAGAGAAGCATGCAGCATTGGTGATACAGTATTCATGTGTAATTTCAATCTGCATAAAGACTGGGTAAACCTAATGAGCACTGATGCTGTGGAGGATGAGTTTCTGGAGTCTGTTAGGGATGCTTTTCCAAAGCAATATGTTGAGAAACAGAACTAGAGAACAGGCTATTTTAGATCTAGTATTATACATAGAAACATACATAGAAAAGGCCTTCATTTCGCCTGCTTTCTATTGGTCATATTATGTAACAAGAAAAGACTAATTAATAATCTTGTTATAAAAGGACCTTTAGGGATGGGTGACCATAATATGCTAGAATTTTACATTCTGTTTGAAAGTGAGGTAGTTCAATCTGAAGCCAGGGTGTTAGATTTGAACAAAGGAAATTCTGAAGGTATTAGGGACAAATTGGCTGAGGTGGATTGAGAAAATACATTAAAAAGGTGTGATGCACACAAGCAATGAATAGTCTTTAAATAATTATTATATAGTTTACAGCAATTATACATTCCTTCAAGGCACAAAAATCCAAAAAGAAAAATCAGTCAACCGTGGCAAACAAAGGAAGTTGAGAATTGTATAAGATTAAAAGAAAAGGTCTATAAAGTTGCCAGAAATAGTAGTAAACCTGAGGATTAGGAGGTTTTTAGAATACAGCAGAGGAGGACCAAGAAACTGATTAAAAAAAAGAGAGAATGGAATATCAATGTAAAACAGCAAAAAACATAAAAATGGACTGTAAAAGCTTCTATAGGTAAGTAAAAAGGAAATATTTGGCTAAGACAAATGTGAGTCCATTACAGGCAGAGTCAGGAGATATAATGGGGAATAGAGAAATGGCAGAAAAGCTCAGTGGTTACTTTGTTTGTCTTCACTGAAGAAGATACAAGAATTCTCCCAGAATTAGAGATCCAAGGTACGAGGGAGAATGAGGAATTGAAGGAAGTTAGTATAAATAAGAAGGTTGTATCGGAGAAATTAATGGGACTGAAGGTTGACGAGTCCCTGGGACCTGATATTCTACATCCCAGAGTGTTGAAAGAGGTAGCTATGGAGATAATGGATGCATTGGTGGTCATCTTCCAAAATTCTATAGATTCTGGAATTTTTCCTGAAGATCAGAAGGTGGCAAGTGTCACCTGACTATTTAAGAAGGGAGGGAGAGAGAAAACTGCGAACTACAAACCTGTTAGCCTTATACCAGTTGAAGGGGAAATGCCGGAATCTGTTATAAAGGATGTGATAAATGGATACCTGGATAATCGTGATCTGATTGGGCATAGTCAACATGGATTTATGAATGGGAAATCATGTTTGACAAGTTTTTTGAGGATGTCACTAACAGAATTGATAAAGGGGAGTCGGTGGGCGTAGTATACTTGGATTTTCAGAAGGCTTTTGATAAAGCCCCCCACAGGAGGTTGGTTCACAAAATTAAAGCACATGGGATAGGCATGGATTAAGGATTGGTTAACAGGCAGGAAACAGAGAGTAGGAATAAACAGCGCATTCTGGCACTGTCAGGCTGTGACTAGTGGGGTACCGCAGGGATCAGTACTTGGGCCGCCCAGCTGTTCACAATATATATCAATGATTTGGATGTGGGGACCAAATGTAATATTTCTAAGTTTGGAGAGGACACAAAGCTAGGCAGGAATGTGTGTTGTGAGGAAGATGAAAAGTGGCTTCAAGGGAATTTGGACAGACTTAGTGAGTGGGCAAGAACATGGCAGATGGAATATAATGTGGAAAAATGTGAGGTTATCCATTTTGGTAGGGGGGAACAGATGTGCAGAGTATTTCTTAAATGGTAAGAGATTAGAAAGTGTAGATGTATGAAGGGACCTGGGTGTCCTTGTCCATAAGTCACTGAAAGCTAACATGCAGGTGCAGCAGGTAATTAGGAAGGCTAATGGAATGTTAGCCTTTATCGCAAGAGGATTTAAGTACAGGGGTAATGGTTCACCCGACTTGTTCCGGGCATGGTGTGACTGTCTTACAAAGAGACATTGGGGAAACTGGGCCTGTATTCTCTAGAGTTTTGAGAAATGAGAGGTGACCTCATTAAAACCTACAAAATACTTAAAGGAATAGACAGGGTAGATGCAGGTAAGATGTTTCCCTGGTTTGGGGAGTCTAGAAGCAGGGGACACAATTTCAAAATAAGGGGGAAGCCACTTAGGACCGAGATGAGGAGAAATTTTATTTACTCAGAGGTTTGTGAATCTTTGGAATTCTCTACCCCAGAGGGTTGTGGAATCTCAGCCATTGAGTATGTTTAAAGGAGAGATTGACAGATTTCTAAGCGCTCATGACATAAAGGGATATGGGGATAGTGTGGGGAAAAGGCATTGAAGCGGGTGATCAGCCATGATTATACTGAATGGTCGAGCAGGCTCGATGGGCGGAATGGCCTACTCCTGTTCCTATGTTTCCTATGTAGGCTGTGACAACTCGGGTATTTTCCTACACAAGGATTGCTGGGTGCCATGTGTGAGCACAGCTCACAAGAGTGTCCATCACAACTCAATGGCTCCCCTTAAGACTTGGGGTAGAATTTTCCGCTTAGTGTGCGGGCATGCGCCCGACACGCTCGAGCGTGAAATAGCGCGCGATGACGTTGTTGAGCGTCCTGACGTCAGTGTGCACTCACCACCATTAGGAGGCCGTATTTCAGACAATTAGGAGGCCTATTAAGTAGCAATTGACGGTGATCTTTCGCTGCCCGTCCAATGTTACGGTTGGCGGGCGGGTGAATCTGCCAGGTGGACTTTGCCTTTTTGATGAAACCTCATCCAAGGGTGGGATGAGGTTTCCGCTATTAATTTAAAAAAAAAATTGCTTGGGCACAATTTTCATCACCTACATTTTCACGTGAGTGAATCTGATGTGTGAACATTTTTTTCTGCAGTTTCAAATCGATATTGATTGGTTTTTAAATTCTTCAGCTCCATGAGGCTGTTCTCTGCCTTCAGGGAGCTTCCATTGCGCGCTCCTCCGCGCCCGCGCTGACTTCAGTGCTTGCCCTCCTCCTGCCCCCGCCCTGGCAGCGCTGAGTCTTTCAGCGCGCACTTCACGCTGGCTGGCTGTTAATTGGTCAGCCAGTGTGGAATCGCGGTCTGGGGCCGATCACGGTCGGCGGTCCGTTTCCGGGCCCACCAATTTCGGCCGCTCACTGACCCAATAATTCTGCCCTTGGACTGTTGCTGTCTGTAGTAATGACACCAGATTCAACTTGAACTTGTGAATTGGACACCTGCCTACATATGAACTGCAGAATCTGCTAAGTTTTAAAAAATTCTTTCATGGGATGTGGGCGTCGCTGGCTAGGCCAGCTTTTCTTGCCCATCCCTAATTACCCTAGTTCAGATGGCATTTAAGAGTCAACCACATTGCTGTGGGTCTGGAGGCACATGTAGGCCAGACCCGGTAAGGACAGCAGATTTCCTTCCCTAAAGGACATTAGTGGACCAGATGGGTTTTTATAACAGAGAGTCATGGAAACTCTGTTTCTCACCACACAGATGAGGCCAGGCTTGCTGAGTTTTTCCAGCACTTTCGGTTCAACCTTAGGATGGCTGATTCAGATGCAAATCTACTTTCGGAGCTAACTCTGCCATAGCTCAGTGGACAGCTACTTGTTTATAAGTCAGGAAGTTGTGTGCTCCATTCCAGACATTTACGTGCATAATCCAGGCAGAGGCTCACAGTGCAGTACTGAGGGAGTGCTGCACTGTCAGAGGGTCAGTACTGAGGGAGTGCTGACTGTTCAAGGATCAGTACTGAGGGAATGCTGCACTGTCAGAGAGTCAGTACTGAGGGAGTGCTGCACTGTCAGAGAGTCAGTACTGAGGGAGTGCTGCACTGTCAGAGAGTCAGTACTGAGGGAGTGCTGCACTGTCAGAGAGTCAGTACTGAGGGAGTGCTGCACTGTTAGAGAGTCAGTACTGAGGCAGTGCTGCACTGTTGGACCCAGTCTACCCTCTCAAGTGGACATAAAGAATCACATGGTAATGTTCAAAAGGACTAAGGGATTCTGCCCGGTCTCCTGGACAATATTTATCCCTCACTCAACTTCACTAAAAGCAGATTACCTGAATCTATGGCGGTCATTTTCACATTGCTGTTTGTGGGATCTTGCTGTGTGAAAATTGGTTGCTGCAGTTCCGACATTAAAACTGTGGCTATATGTCAAAAGTCCTTCACTGGCTGTAAAACGAGTTGGGGTATCCTGAGTTCAAGATAGATGCAATAGAAATGCAAGATCTTTCTTTATTTTGCTGACTTACCTGAAAACCCAACATTTTCTGGAGAGTTAAACAATGATCAGGCAGCTGGGGGGATAGAGTGAGGGGGTGCGGGGTGGGCTTTATCATTGACAAGCACCTTTCAGCATCAAGATGTCATGGCTTCACATTGGAGGCAGAACTGTTCATGGACTCTCTCCCCACGAAACGCGTCTCTTAAAGCGAGCTCAAATTGCTGCTTTCACATTCTGGCGTCGCAGTATGAGCATCATTCTGAAGGCAGCAATGAATGTCAGGGCTTTGCTTAGCGTTCTGATTCTGCCTTGGAGGTCCTAGTGAAGGAGATCAGAGCAAGGAGTGAGATTCTCTTCCCCGGCACTCGCCAGAACAGCCATAGAACAAAATCCGGCTGGTCTGGAAAAAGATGACTGGGAACTAGTTCCAGCAACATCATTCTCAGCTCCTGTCTCTGACGTAGCAAGTGCTTCACGGAGGCCACAAGAGAAGCAGCAATGGTTAAATAAGGAACAGTAGAGTTTGGAAATATTCTGAAAGGAAAGGCACTATGGGATTCTAATGGGCTGAGAATTTGTTGGGGATAAAATTCAACAACTTAATCACATTTGGCGTTTTGGTCCGCAGTGTGCTCTTACAGCAGCTTAGAATCTGGATTGACATAATATATCATTGAGATGGAAGTAGGTTGCACGGTTTCATTGATTTTTAATGCAGGTCCAGGAAAGGCAGGTATGGCACAGGGTTAGATACAGAGTAAAGCTCCCTCTACACTGTCCCCATCATACACTCCCAGGGCAGGTACAGCATGGGGTTAGATACAAAGTAAAGCTCCCTCTACACTGTCCCCATCAAACACTCCCAGGGCAGGTGCAGCTCGAGGTTAGATACAGAGTAAAGCTCCCTCTACACTGTTCCCATCAAACACTCCCAGGACTGGTACAGCACGAGGTTAGATACAGAGTAAAGCTCCCTCTACACTGTCCCCATCAAGCACTCACAGGACAGGTACAGCACGAGTTTAGATACAGAGTAAAGCTCCCTCTACACTGTTCTCATCAAACACTCCCAGGGCAAGTACAGCACGGGGTTAAATACAGAGTAAAGCTGCCTCTATACTGTCCCCATCAAATACACCCAGGGCAGGTACAGCATGAGGTTATATACAGAATAAAGCTCCCTCTACACTGTCCCCATCAAACATTCCCAGGGCAGGTACAGCACGGGGTTAGATACAGAGTAAATCTCCTTCTACACCGTCCCCATCAAACACTCCCAGGACAGGTACAGCACGGGGTTAGATACAGAGTAAAGCTCCCTCTACACTGTTCCCATCAAACACTTCCAGGACTGCTACAGCACGAGGTTAGATACAGAGTAAAGCTCCCTCTACACTGTCCCCATCAAACACTCCCAGGACTGGTACAGCACGAGGTTAGATACAGAGTAAAGCTCCCTCTACACTGTCCCCATCAAACACTCCCAGGGCAGGTACAGCATGGGGTTAGATACAGAGTAAAGCTCCCTCTACACTGTCCCCATCAAACACTCCCAGGGCAGGTACAGCATGGGGTTAGATACAGAGTAAAGCTCCCTCTACACTGTCCCCATCAAACACTCCCAGGGCAGGTACAGCACGAGATTAGATACAGAGTAAAGCTCCCTCTACACTGTCCCCATCAAACACTCCCAGGGCAGGTACAGCACGAGATTAGATACAGAGTAAAGCTCCCTCTACACTGTCCCCATCAAACACTCCCAGGGCAGGTACAGCACGAGATTAGATACAGAGTAAAGCTCCCTCTACACTGTCCCCATCAAACACTCCCAGGGCAGGTACAGCACGAGATTAGATACAGAGTAAAGCTCCCTCTACACTGGAATCTCCTAATTGTAGATACGTGATCCCTATTACACCAGGGTGACATTTTGCCATTTTTTGCGTGGTGATTTTCTCTGGGAGTTTACCAATGTAGTTGCCATTGAGAGGCAGCTTTATGTTTTTACAAGCTCATAAAAACTATTCTATACCTGCTGGTAACTGTCTGATACTCTCGCAAACTCATTCCCTTCTGGTTCCTAATGACTAATCGTAAAATGTAACTTTAACCCCTGAGCCTGGGCTGTATTTTGACCCAGGCTGTTGAATTGAGAGACTACACATCACCCATTGAGCAATCAGTCTCCTCCACTCATTTGATATTTCTAGATTTGAATGGTTAATAGGCATCGGGAGAGGAACAATTACAGTACAAAGGAGAAAATAGCTCAAGTAGAGCAGAAACCTGTCATCTAAGTTAACTCATTTAAACAGTGTTAGCTTGAATATTCTAATGGAGTGAATTGGGCCTCATATTTATTCAATTGTTTCTTGACCCAGGGTTGCAGTTAAGTGCTATACACTCAACACATTGAGAGCAGTGTCTGAGAATGATCAGACTCTGACAGCGAGTAGACTCTGAACGTCTATTAATGTGACCCTTGTGATCTTAGACTCTCTCTTTGTAGAAAAGTCGATGCAGTCATTTCCAGAAAAATACTCTTTTTTTGCTTAAAGCCACATTCCTGCTTGTTGTCATGTTTGGCATTCAGGAAGTAATTCTTTTCCACAGATGGTGACTGACATTTGGAATGATATTAGAGGGGAGGAGGTGTGTGGGCAAAGCCTGGATAACTGAAGTCATTTACCCAGCAGCTGGATGCAGTAAAGGTGCACGAGAAGGATGGGAGTTCAGGAAGGACCAGGTCAAATGGGGCAAAGATACCTTCTGCAACGGAATCGATCTTGTGATCTAATTCTATAGCAACGGAGCTGATCATTACCAATTAGCTTCCAGTGACCCTGCCAGTAAGGGGTCATTGGTTAAGTGGATGATGGAAATGGGATATAAAGTAACATCACCCAGTTAGAACGAGTGAAATAATTAGATATTCAAATAGTCACTAAGTTATACTTTTAAAGAAAATTTACAGCCCTCAGAATAAACTCTGAAATGAAAGTCCAGAATATAAAATTCTGCGAGACTGATACAAATTAATACAGTTCCATAATTCAGAAATGGGTTTTTGTTCTTTGTACTGTGGATACAGAGATTCCAGTTTAACTGCAGATTAGCCCTTCACAGTGGTATTATTAATCAGGGTTGGTTAGGATGTAAATGTGTGTGAACTTAGTAAGAATTCAGCAGCTATTTCCTAAAGGTCACTGCATTTGAGTAATATCCTGAGGGAGGAAAATTAATATCTTTTTACTGAATTAATTAATTATATAATTTATCAGCGTGGGTCCCTTCGCGATTTCTCTCACAGGTGATTAAGTGGAAGATTCACTGCTGAGGGAGCCCCTCGCAGTATTCAAAGGCTTAGGCTATGCATTCAACTAAGAAATTACTTTTTTCTCTCTCTTTCTCCCTCAGTCTGTGAATGTTTTTCTTAAGTATGTCTCACCTGGGTATAAGGACTGTCACTCATTCAGTCTTTAAAGTGATTTTTTGATGAGACAGAATCTCATCAGTGGGTTTCTGTACAGTTTAAATTTGACCCCTTTTTATAACCAGGCTATTGTGGTGACATTTTCTTCTCCAAAAAAGATTTAATAAGCTTCCGTTCTGGTAATTATATCAAGGTCTGTTTCTCGTGGACTTGAGCTTCATACTTGCAATGCTGCAGCCCAGCTATAGGGATTAAGGTCTCAGAGTGAACCCTGTGAGGTGTTTGTTATTATTTTAGAAAGTACGAAAGAAAGAACTTGCGTTGATATAGCACCATTTACATCCTTAGGACATCTCGAAGTGCTTCACCACCAAAGCATTACTTTTAAAGTATGATCGTCATTGGAAGCATTCCTGCCTCTAAGGCAGAAGGCTCTGGGTTCAAGTCCGGGAGGAGTGTTCAATACACGGCCTAGCGGGTTGTTAATCATCCTGTGAATCGTTCCAACTCTCCACACCATCCTCCGAGGGGAAAAGAGTGTGAAGGTGCACAAATAACTGTCATAGTATCGAAAGCTCATGACAGCAAATCCATTCACAGCGAGGTTCCACTATTACCAATAAGATAAACAGCCAGATAACCCGTTCTAGTAATGTTTGTTGAGGGATAAAGTTTAGCCAGGAACCGGGGACAACTCCCTCACTCTTCAAAATAGTGCCATGAGATCTTTTATATCCGCCTGAGAGGGTAGAATGGGCCTTGGTTTAATGTCTCATGCAAAAAATGGAAGATAATGCAGTTGGTATCCACTGTCTGTTAGCTTCTGAAATAGTAAAGAAAAGTTAAGATTTAGGGTGGAAATCCTCTGTCAATGCTTGAAACTGGGAAGGCTTAGAGGTTTTCTAAAGTGAGGACGAAGGGGTGAGTGTCATATGCTGAGTGCTACCGGCAGTCAATAGATTCATTGCTGAATTGTGTCTGTTTCATTCACAGTGTGTGGCCCATCCCAGACCCCGTCTGACTGTGTATTCAGGACATTGGGCAGTTTGGGTTGAGTTATGACCTATAAGTTGAGCTGGACAATTATTATGGGCCCATACACTGTGGCAAAGATCAAATGATTCATGAATGTCACTGGTCTGAGGCTTAATCACTTTGAGCACTGACTGTCAGAGATTTACAGCATGGGACCAGTGATAGAAACACATACTCACAAACACTCTAACATGCACACACTCACAAACACTGTCATACTCACACACACAAACATTCTCACACTTACACAAACACTCTCACACAATTGCATACACTCTCACATAACTCACTCTCTCACACACTCAGCCAAATACATTTACATTCACAAATGCTCACTCACGCACAAACACATATTCACACATATTCACTTGCACACTCTCATAAACACATACTCACGCACACACTTTAGGCAGAATTTAATGCCCAACCAAGGCGAGTTTGGGTGGCTGGGGGTGGGTGGGTAGGGGTGGCGGGGGGAGGGATGGCATTTAATCAGGCAGGAGGGTGGTGGTTGGTTTCAAGATGATGTGACTTGTGCATGTGTAATATTGATCTTTAATTTCATCAGCTGGTCAAATATATATTGAACTGTTTTAAAAAGACTTTTAAAAAGCAAGCAATGACACTGACTTAAGACAGCTGCCATAGGTCACCTGATATATGTGGTATTACAAGTTGGTGAGCTTTTAAAAGTTTCCAATGTGGATTACAATTAGGATATGCCAAGGCAACCTCCTATGGAATTTCACACCTGCTGATGTCAAGAATTACTTCAAAGATGTACTGAAACTTGTACCTGGCTTACACCATTTGCATTTCTTTAAAGCGACCTTTTAGGCAGAGACATAATGTCTCCTGGGATGATGGCTATACATAGAAGGCATTGATATGTTCTTCCTAGCTCATCACAGGGAAGAATGGTCCATTCAGAAGTGATGGCTGGGACATTAAAGAAACTAATCACTAAGGCAATAATATAACACAATAACCAAGCTCTGTCCAGATATGAGCTAATCAATTACCTTCTGTAGAATACCCATATCACTTTGGGGAGAGAGGTCAAGTGACCAGAATAACCATTTTAAAATGTCTCTGAAGAAGAATCATATGGATTTGAAACGGTAACCCTGTTTCTCTCTCCACAGATGCTGCCAAACCTGCTGAGTTTCTCTAACATTTTCTGTTTTTATTTCAGATTTTCAGCATCCACATTATTTTGATTTTATCATTTTGAAATGTCTTTTATTACAACACCCCAACTGCAAAAAGGCAGACTAGAAGAAACCTGCTAATGGAGTAGTAACACCATCTCTCTTTCTCTCCCCTGTTCTCAAGTTCAGAGCCCTATCTCTGTTACATTGTGAAATCCATCAGAGATAGAGAATTTAAATTGAAAGGAACCTCAGGTGTAATATCATCGAATTGTGGAAAAAATGTGGTGCAAAAGTAACAGTCTCCAGAAATTGCAGTTTACATCAACCTCAACCCCCACTGGGATTTCAAGATCACCATGGAAAGGACTCATAAACAGTGAACTCTCTATTTTTTTACCTTTTATCATTGAATTTTAATTTTGCCAAAAAGTAACCTACTGTATAACTTGTAATTTTGCATGATTGTGTGTGTGTGTTGTGAAGGTCAGGATGTGGGTTTGCCTTTTCTAAGATTTTTATATCCTTCCCCAGGTGGGTTACTAGCACAGTGAAAACTGGCTCCTTTGTATTTAAAGTCTGTCGGACTGAGTTCTTTGCAACCAGCACATAAATGGTTAAGTGCAGATGCTGAATTATTACCTTCATCCTTGATAATCACAAAAGAACTCCGTTAGGATCAACCAAGAAGTGGGAAAGAAAAGCCAGATCCTGACACAAGCCCTCAGTGGTCGTAAAAGTGGGGAACCTGCCCCCTTTCCTGTCTACACCCCAATTAAGCTCGGGAAGGGGAGACTTGTGGATGGGCCTTCCTGCCTCGCCGCCAATTCAGGCCCATATGTGGGCAATTAATGGCCACTTAAAGGCCTCATCCTGCCACCGCTGGTATTCACCCCATGGCGGACGGGGGTACTTGCCATGCGGGATCCCAGAAAATTCACACCCTGGCCTGCTTGCTTGCGGGTTTCCAGGGGTTGTCCCTCGTTGTCAGGCACTCAGTGTCTGATCGAGGGACCCAGCATCAGGAAGGCGGTTGCACTGAGAGCTACCCCCTGGCCCTTGCTGCTGGTCTCCTGTTCCCTTGGCAACCTCTATCCCGTGAACCCCCTCCTACCATCACTCACCTGTGGTCTGCATCACTGGAAGCAGCCGCTTCTCTCACTGGTACTGCCGAGCAATGTATAGCTGTCAGCCACTGATTGGCCAGCAGCTATTGGCAGGCAGAATTTCCGCCCCTCAGGGTCCTTGATCCCGGGGAAGACCCATCGCTGCCCAGATACAGGCCCTGTTGGGACTTAATTCGATGATTTTCTCAAAAGGAGGCAACACGGGACTCTCACTGGCTCTACAGCCAATGGATGAGACCCCCATCGCCTACGTTAAATCCTGCCCATAAACTCACACACACACACACATACACTCAGACACATGCACTTACACACATCCACACACACATACGCACACTCGCACTCACACACACTCGCACTCATTCTCACACATACACACACGTGTACACACACTCAGACACATGCACTTACACAGAAACCCACTCAAACCCACTCATTCACACTCTCACATACACTCAGTCACAGACTCACAGACATACACTCATGCATAAGCTCACACACATTCATGCACACACTGCCTCATACACATGTGCATTCACGCTCACACAGACACACATACCTCCTCATTTTAAAGGTGTGGCCCCAGGTAGCTGCTCTGAGGTAACCGATGGAGGTCATAAAAATAAAGGGAAAAGCTCCAGTATCAGTATTCCATTCAAGATTCAGCTTGTGTACAGGTCCCATCACTTGCTCTATGGAATAAAAACGGAAAATGCTGGAAATGCACAGCCAATCTGGCAACATCTGTGTGGAAGCAAATCACCCAAACTAGCACTTTATTCAGTTCACAATGTTGAGCGGCCACAGTGTTGATTTCCCACAGCTTTGAACAGTGAGCCAGATACACAGCAATCTCTTGGCTGAAGGTCAGAGATCAAGGGAGGTGCCCCTGGGTCATGTGATGAGCTGTGTTGATATGCAATATTTCATTATTTTGTGAAATTTTTACAATCATTATCCACTGGGCAAGTTCAACAAACGAGAGACAGTTCAACTTTTTTGAGCAAGTGAGGAAGATATCAAAGAGACTGAGGCCGGAATTTTCTGGCCCTGTTGGCATTGGGCGTCATGTCGGGCCAGGAGTGGGGGGAACAACGTGATGAGGAGGCCAAAAGTTAGCTTCACGCTGGTTTGAAAGCACAGCAGGATCGTTCGATGGTGCCCGCCATGGCAGAACATCAGCCCACTGGAGGCAGGTGTGAACCTGCTTTGGCCACTAATGGATAGGGGTGGTCTGAAACAAAGGTGTTGGGGGCTGAGGTTGGGAGAGGGAGGCCAAAGGTGTCGGGGGAGGGGTGAGGTTGGGACGGTGGGGGATGGAGGGAGTACAGGGGGAGGAGGGTGTAATGGGGGACAATGCTGCAAGTGGGGAGGTAGGTGTAAGTGGGGAGGAATGTATAAGGGAATGAATTCAGGTCAGAAGGACAGATGGGAAGAAGGAGTCTGCAAAGAGGAAGAAGTTCGGAGGGAGGAAGGAGTCCCAACGGAGGAAGGAGTAAGGGAGGAGGAGGGAGTAAGGGTTGAGGAGGGAGTAAGGTGGGGGATGTCCAGGTGAAAGTGCAACGGAGGGGTCTGTGGAACCAATGACTGCCTTCGGAAGTGAACTGAGGATGGGCGTGGTAGGAGGGAATGGTGAGTATGAGAGGGGGCAGAGGGAACCAGAAGGTTTGGAGGGTGAGGGTGCAACGGTAGTGGTAGAAGGGTTGGTGAGGGTGGTTGGTGGGGACTCGGAGGCAGACACGGAGCCTGGGGGTGGGAAAGAGGCCGGGGAGGTCAATATGGATGGGGCTTGGAATTTTGGGAAGGTAGAGAATGTGCATGTTCACCTGGACACCTGGGAAAGACAAGGTTTGGGTCGATTTGACGGTGGGGAGGTGGAAGGTGATGCCGGGAGTCAACAATGATGGGGGAAAGGACACAGGTGATTGGGGGAGGGAAAAGGATAAGGAGCTGAGCAGAAATGTGACAACTACCATTTTTCTCAAATCGAAAGTGAGCAGAGCCGCGTGTTGGGTGGGCACAGGTGTTGCATGGGAGTGTGATGGGGTGGATGGAGATGCAGGTCAGCTCAGACGGACAACTGAAAGTGAACCCCAGCAGGCAGCATTGAAAATGCTCGGGACATTGGGATGAGTGTGATGGATGAAGGCTCCTTGTGCGTGGGAGAGTGCTTGCACCAGGCTCTGAAAGGCCCTGTCACACACACACACTCCTCCCTCCAGAATCACTCGTGGTCTGGCTGCGTGCAGCTGAACTGATAGTGGGGTTGGGGACAGTGGTCGGGGAGTGCAGGGGGAGGACTTGTGAAGCCTGTCAATGAAGCTGAAAGACACCATTACACATTATATTCAGTGAAAGCAAATATATAAAGTGACAAAATGTGTTCACCCCTGCAATCGCATTTGATCAGAATTTCATAACTGTTCTAGGCCTATCACTTCTTCTAGGTGCTGCCCTGACATCCGCAGCAGGGGTGGAGGCAGCCTGTGCAATGGTTGGCCCTGTTGCTTCTGATGACTTTGGTGAGCATCATCCAGAGAGCTGAGGTCATGGGGGCCCCGACTTGTTTTGGTTGTCCTCCTGTGGCCCAGCTGCTCCCTTTGTGGGGACAGAGGTTGAGGTTGAGGATGTCACAGGCAAAGGGTACTCAGAGGAGGAGAACAGCCTCTGACATTCCTGAGTAGATGACCCAAGGTTGTTCAGCTGCCGTTCCTCCTCCTTTCGGGTGCCCGAGGGCCCCGTCCTAACTTCTTGAAGGGAAGAAGCACCTGGAGGGATGTCGAGGTGCCCCGCTTTCCTCTTGTGTTGCCACTGCAGGAAATCACCCATGGAGTGCAGGACTGTGCGCATCTCCATGTTCTGCTGGACCAGGGTCTCCATGGCGTTGGCCATCCGCCTCCTGGAGACCTCCATACACGCACATGTGGGCACCACCTCATCAGAGAGCAGGCGGATGCACTCCTCTGACCCACGTGCCACTCTGTTGAGGCATTCCAGCAGCTCTGCGTGATGTTCCCCCGCCTTCTGCTGACTCTCCATGATGAGTTGGAAGGTTGAATCCAGAAACTCGTCATCTGACTCGGACCTCACAGATGCCTTTTCCCCAGCAGTCCACTGAGTGCAGGGAAACTCGCCTGAACCTGCCTCCTCTTGCTGCAGACACGTGTCTATGTGGTGACCACAGATTGTGAACCTGAGCCTGCTGTAGATCTAGGTCCCACCGAGGTGTGTGTCTCTGTGCTAGTGGAGGGTGTGGGTAAACACTGTGGGGTCTTCTGTGCTGCTTATTTCCAGCTCGTCAATGGAAATGGTGTCCTCTTGGCTGGAGGTGAGGACGTGGATGGAGCTGAGGGACTGGCTGGCTGAGGGTGTCGGTCGCTTGGCAGAGCTCCCTGTGAACCAAAGTAGAGATAATTAGTGCCCGGCGACAGAATTAAAAGCAGGAGAGAGAGCACTCACATTTGCGTTGAGAGAGGGATGATGAGGTGCAGGATCCTCATGTAGGTGTTCGCCACTGACCTCACTATTGCCGCAGGCACGGTTCACGTCCTCACCAGTCAGTGCAATGGCACGCTCTTCAAAGTGAGTGAGGGGCCTAATGTGGGCCACTCCACCCCTCCCTGTCTGGAACCTCTCCCTGCTGTTGTGAGCCAGATTCTCCTGCAGGAAAACAGATGGAGAGAGTGTGAGCAGGAAGTGTGGCACTGTGTGGAATGTTTGTGTGTACAGCGGAGATGGACGAGGTGAGATTGCGAGTTCGAGATGATGTGAGTCTGATGGAGATGTGAGGGTGTGTGTGAGAGTTAGTGGTGTTGTCCCTTGCGGTGTGAGATCCCTGTGGATGTGTGATGGGTTTGTGAGTGTGTGAGTTGAGAGTGACGTGGTGATTGACTTACCCTGGCGGAATGGATGAGACCATTCATTCTCTCCCTGCACTGGATGGCCGAACTCCTCCGTGCTCCGGTGGTGCTGGCCGCTGCTGCCACCACCTCCCAGGCCGGATTGGTGACTCTGGTGGACCTCCTGTGGCCAGAGTTGCGGTAGAGGACATCGCGGCGGCCTTCCACCATATCCTGCAGACAACTCAGAGAGAAGCCACTAAATTTGGGGGCTGCCGTCTTCTTTGCTTTTGGGGCCACCTGTCGCCTGGAGCAGTCCTGGTCTACAGACATGAAGTAGGCTGCACTCTGGTGTGCTTTACATATGGCGCCCAGAGCGAGGAAGTGCTGAGGTCACAGCATGGCAAGCAACTCCGAGCCCCCCGCCAACGATCCGGTGTATTTCCTGTGAATGCATTATTAATGAGGCTTGGGAATACTGTTGGGAATAGGATGATACGTGTCTCAAATTTGTCTCCGAGTTATTTTAACGGAGGCATTATCTCCTCAACAACAACAACTTATTTGGCACCTTTAATGCAATGAAACGGCCCAAGGTGCTTCACAGCAAAACAAAACAAGACACATAAGGAGATATTAGGACAGACGATCAAAAGTTTGGTAAAGGGGCAGGTTTTAAACAGTGTTTTAAAGGGAGAAAGCGAGGTAGAGAGGCAGAGAGATGTAGGGAAGGAATTACAGAGCTTGGGGCCCAGGGAACTGAAGGCACAGCCACCAATGGTGGAACGATTAAAATTGAGGATGCTCAAGGGGCCAGAATTGGAGGAGTGCTGATATCTCGGAGGGTTGTGGGTCTGGAGGAAACTACAGGAATAGGAGCTAAAGCCAGTCAAGCGCTTGTGTAAGGACAGTCCCTTGTTTCATTCCTATTCCATATTATAAAATTTTGACCAGGGAAATCTGTTAGAACTTCATACCAACGCGTGTAATCAATTCATATATTTTTGAACTTCAGCATTTGTATCTTGCAAGTCTTTTTTGCTTAAGTAGGGGCTTTAAACCGGGAATAAATCCGAATTAAATATGAAGACAGGCTTTCATTTACATAACACCTTTTCTGACCTCAGGATATCCCAAAGTCTTTTGCAGCCAATGAAATACTTTGGTCATTGTTTTAAGGTAGGAAATGTGTCAGGCAATTTATGCACAGTAAGATGCCGCAAACAACAATGTAACAATAATCGGAAAATTTGTTTTTTTCTGACGTTGGCTGCGGAAGAAATATTGGCCACAAGAGCGGGGGTGGGCTTTTCTCTTTTCTGAAACACCCGGGGCAAGATTTTAACGTCCTGTGGGCTGGCATGCAGCCAATCCAATCGGGTGTAAAATAGTGCCCGATGACGTTGGGCGGGCATCCCGACGTCATCGCACACTCGTGTGATATTTCAGTTGACGGGCGTGTGCGAGAGTCAGCAGCATTCCCACTGACCATTAAGAGGCCTATAAAGGCCATTAATCAATTAATTGAAAGCTATTTTCGCTGCCCATCCAACCTTACGGTGTGCAGACGGGCGGATTGGCCAAGGCTGCCTTTGGGTTTTGTAGGAAACCTCTTCCATGTGTGGGATGATATTTCCAACGCTCATTTAAAAAAAATGTTTTCACCTAATTTTTATTATGTTCATGTGAGCAAGTCCTACGTGGGGACATTTATTTTCCGATTTTCAGAAGCTTTATTTTTGACTTTAAAATTCTTCAGCTCCCTGCCTTTAGGATGCACGCTCCCCTGTGCATGCACAGCCTTTTGCAGTCGCACTCCTCCCACCCCCTGCCCTGGCAGCACCGAGCTTCTCAGTGCACCTTTAATGTTTCCGTGAAATAGTGGTCGGGGGCTGATTGGGGGCAGCACGGACCATTTCCTGGTACTCCTGGGCTTACCCACCACCCGTGAGGGCAGACGGGACCACACTTCATCATCTCATTTGAGCAAGGGGACCCTTGACAGGGCAGCACTCCCTCGGTACTGCAGTTTCAGCTTGGCTTCTCTGCTGAGTCTGACAAGAACCCACAATCTTCTGACTCAGGGGCAAGAGTGTGACTCATTGAGCCACAGCCGATGAAGTTCTTTTTATTCTGTCACAGGATGTGGGTGTCACTGGCAAGGCCGACATTTATTGCCCATCCCTAATTGCCCTTGAACTGATTAGCTTGCTGGGCCATTTCAGAGGACAGTTAAGTGTCAACTCCATTGCTGTGGGTCTAGGGTCTGGAGTCATGTGTAAGCCAGACCAGGTAAGGGCAGCAGATTTCCTTCCTTAAAGGGCATTAGCGAACCAGATGGGTTTTTAATGACAATCAATGTTGGTGTATGGTCAGACCAGTTTTTGATTCAGATTTTATTAATGGAATTCCATTGGGATTTGAATCAATGTCCCCAGAGCATTAGCCTGAGCCTCTGCATGATAAGTCCAGTGATATTGCCCCTACGCCAATGCTTCCCCTTGAAGTGACTGCCTTCTATACTCGATCCATATGCCTAAGCCACAGCCGTTGACAGGGAAGGGGAGCGTCATAGGGAGGAGAATGAGATTTAGGGAATATTTATTTTCCCTCATACTGCATCGCTGCACAACGTCAGGAATCTTTAATGTTTCTTGGAGGCATTTACAAATCTGTCATTATCAGGGAACTGCTAGGCGTGAGATTTATGATAGAAAAACAGTGTGATCAACCAGAAACCCATTTAAGTAAATGGAGCTGTGTTTATTTATCAGAGATAGAGATGTATAAATAGTGAGAAACATTAAATTAGGTTACATTTCTAAACCAAACTGAGGGAATCTTATTCCAAGTGACTGAGTTTTCATAGACCTGGCCTTGTTCAAATTAACATTTGCCTGGTGAAAGATCCCAAAACTGAAATGTTTCCAGCAGCTTTTTTTCACCAGATGGTAAACAGATGGGGTGATACAAGGTCTTGAGACCCTGCTGGTGGTCCCTCTGACCTGTGACCTTCTCGGCTATCACGCGCTGTCAGGTTGTTGCTTGCGTGATCTGCTTATTCGCTGTGGAGACTTGAAAAGTAATTTAACAAAAGTAAATTTGTCCACCAGCTCCTCTCCCTCCTCTCGCACAGACCATTGAAATCTTACTGGGAGCAGGGCCATGCACTTTAGCAGCTTATGGTACTTTAAGAGAATTGGCCCTCCTCCATTTGTGACCTGAGACAGTGAACGTGCGGGGGCTGTTTTGCCATGAAGAGCATCACGGCATATCCTGAATTGACAAGCACGTGCTTCACAGCCAGACTCACCTGATGGTAGCTAGGAACGGGAATCCTATCCCCATTCCAAACTCAGGGATGCCAATTATACCACACTACTGCCAACCCAACTGAGATTAGCTCACTCCGTATAAATTGTCAGCAAATGTTGGATCTTCCTGCTCTATTTGACTCAGTGCCACACCAGATCTGAATTTGAGCATCAAACCTTCAAGGCAAGTCTACCTGAAAAATCTTCTCTCACTCTTACTTCAGATATGACACCCAACCCCATACACCCTACCATTTCCTAGAGACAGACCTTGCTGTGATACCATTTCCAATGAGTCACCCAGTAGTTGAGTCAGTGTCCTCGAGAAGAGATTGGATTGTTAAAGTTCTGTGTCATACAGCTCTGCCAAGGCTCATTTTAATATTGTGACTGATATCACAGCTATGGTAGTGCAGCAACAGTGGCTGAGTGGGTAGTGCTCCCACCTCTATGTCAGTAGGCTGTGGTTTCAAATCCCACTCTAGGTACTTGTGCACAAAAATCTAGGTTGGTACTCCTAGTGCCAGTACTGATGAAGTGCTGTGCTGGCCTTGAGATGAGATGTTTAAACTGAGGCCTTATCCACTCTCTCAGTTAGAGGTGGAAGATCCCATGGCACTATCCTGAGGATGAACAGGGGAGTTGTCTCCAGTGCCCTGCCCAATTAATCAGGAACACAAAAACAGATTGCTTGACCCATTATCAGAATGCAGTTCGTGAGACTTTGCTGTGTGTAATTGACTGATTCATTTTCTATATTACAACAGCACCTGAATTTCAAAAGAGCCTTTCATTGGTTGTAAGGTGTTTTGGGACATCCTGAGATAGTGTAGAAATGACATTCTTTCCTTTTACAGAAGTCTTGTGAGCAGGAAAGGCCTTGGAGCAATTTACAATAAAGACCAAATGTGGGCACTGTGTATAGGGAATGGGGAGGGAGTGGAGAGGGTGGGATAGGTAACAGAGACATACTGAAAGGAAGGATTTTATATAAGGGTTTTGAAGGGTCTGGAAGACAGACCAAACTGGGTGGGGAATTGTAGAGGCCAATGAAGTAATTGAAAGGACAACCTGACTGGAGGGAGAAGGAGGGGAGGTGAAGGTGTTCAAGGAACAAATGCACAGTGATAATGAATGTTGACAATCGGACAAAGAACCTGGAGGTCGTGGGTTCAAATCCACCATGCCAAGCTGTGAAATTGGGAATCTATGACCCTGGCATCTGAAGGTGGCTGTGAAATCTCCATGTGGGTAACCACTGCCCTCAGGGAGAAGAACCTGCTACGTTAGTCTGGCCTGCACTAGACTCCAGTTCCATGCTAGCCGTTAAAGCTTAATTCCTTCAGGACCTCTGGGACTGGAAATAAATATTTGCCATGTCAGTGCTACCCATGTCCCAAGTAATCGGTAAATTTATCCTTTGTTCCGCACAATAGAAATCTTAAAGTGAAAAATGTGTAATTTTACTCCAGTCTGACCTTCTATGTCTTTCTGAAATACAATGCTTTCACTGTTGCACATGATCATGAGGAGGCCATTCAGCCCCATAAGCCTGCTCCATCATTCAATTTGATGATGACTTACCTGCCTTTGCTCCATGTCCATTAATAACAAAACATCTATCAGTCTCAGACTTGAAAGCTTTAATGGATTAGCCCATTGGGGGCAAGAGAGTTCCAGATTTCTGCCATCCTTTGGCAGTACAATTCTCCCTTTAGCCAAGAGCCTGAAGTTTACAGTAACTCAAACTTCTGCCAATGCGAGGCAAACCATAGAGGGACTTGGGCAGGGAGTTTACATTTCCAGAATAACACGGGTGCATTTGAGTGACAGGTCAGTTCAGAGACCTGAATGCATAACCATCTGGTGTGTGAAAGAGAGCTGTAACTGTCTGAGGAGCTCCTGCTCACCTCTCATTAACTTCTCCACTTTAAGATTCAGTATTTCAAATTTGCAGAAAAATTAGCTTCTACAGGTGGGATACAATTGCGAAGCTCAGGTTTAAAAATGTAAAGAAAATAGGTTTGATGGGTAGGATTAGTTGCTTTTCTATATTTGAGATGCCACTTCTGGGTGACTGGCTAGGATTTAAAGTGAGGCCTTGCGAGATAACAAATCCTTTTATTTTCCCAGTAATCTCTTCCCCAGTGCCCTGTGTCACTGGTGTCCTCTACCGATTTAAATCCAGCTGACTTGAATGATAACCAGGAGGTAATTATGAAACCTGGTTAAAAGTTATACTGAGATTCATTTTCCCATGATCTTGTCAATCAGGCTCAGGACCTGTAGCTGGGACCTAAAGGTCTTAGTGAAAGTATTTCAGTCTAGGTATCTAGTATCAAGACAAAACACTCGCAGGCTAGGTACAGTGCAACCAGACCAATAACATGTCCCAACTCAACTGTGGAAGCCCTTCCATGGTTATCATGTAGTATTTGTGAGTGAGATCATGTCAGACTGGGGAGTTTAGTGCTTTAAACCCATGTCTAATAAACATAGGATTGAGACTGACAATAAACTCATTTCACTCAAGATGCTCAGAGCCAGTGATTAGGGCTGGTATTTGAACTCACTGAAAGAGTCATATCTAATCTACCAGTCAATGCCCTTGCTCTGATCAATGCAGATTTGCAGGGTTGGTTAATAAAACATTTGCCTGACTCATTATCCATGTGACAGTACATGGCACAAGGGTGGGCATGGGTATCGCTGCTTCATTCAGCCCCCAGTTACAGTATTCTGCTCAAGCCTTTGCTTTCAATTTCTTTCCTGCGCTGTCAGACAATCTTGCAGTGTCAGTGCGTCAATGCCAGTGCCAGTGGCGCTGTCAGGACCAGTGGCTATCGGCAGGTTAATCAACCGTAGAGGCATCACAGCCAACCCAGATCCTAATTTCATTCAACAAATTCATATATTTCAGCAACTGGGCGGGGGGTGAGCAGATGACTGAGACCAGAGCATGGCTCGAAGTCACCTCTCGCTTCTCGAACCCCTAATCCAAATGAGATCAGTTGGCAGAGCGCACACTGGAATCGACTCAGGGACCAATCCTGGCCTGTACACCAATACCGCACTGGGGTGGAGTTTTGATCCGCTGATCTTTTGCTCTTTTTAACGCCATTGAAAAATTCATTGACTTGGTTTGAATGCGCTGATTTTAAAAAAATTATTAATCATACTGCCGTACAATATTATTTACACCTCATCACAGTGATCTGTGGATTGACTGGAAACTTTCCCAAATTAGCCGAAATTGAGCAGAGTTCACTGGTTGGCTGCTTCTGAATTATGAATCTGACCTGGAATTGACAGGCAGATCAGCTGACAAAACAGCAAGAACAAGCTGCTCCAGAGAGACAATGAAGCAATCATTTGTTCTTCTGTCTAGTCAGTCTTAGGAAAACCACAAAATAATTGCCACTATTTCTAATTAATAATTAGCAAAGGCTCTGCCTGTAATTATGTTGTTTCATTGTAATTAAGGAGCTAATTAGCAAGATGTCAATGTAGATTTAATTACAGAGTGCACGGTGAATCCCCTACCAATTGTTCAGCTTCTCTTCAAAGCTGCTGTATCTATGATGTTGGATATTCTTTTTGTGGTAAGCCACTGTTCAGCTCTGAGGCTTCTCTTCACTGATGCTTTGACCAGAGTACAGCCCGTATCTCTATCTCTGTATCCTCCTCCAGTTCCACAACCCTTTGATATCTCAGCCCTCCTCTTCGTGGCCTCTCCTGAACCCTGATTTTAATTGCTCCACCAATAGCAGCTGTACCTCCCGCTGCCCAGGCCCTAAGTTCTGGAATTCTCGCTCCAAACCTCTCCGCCTCTCACTCCTCCTTTAAGATGCTCCTTAAAACCTACCTCATCGACCAAGGTTTTGGTCATTTGTCCCTAATATCGCCTTATGAGGTTTGCTGTCAACTGTTTGATATTGCTCCTGTGAAGTGCCTTGGACCATTTTTATTATGTTAAAGGTGCTATAAAAATGCAAGTTGTTATTGTAGGTCTGACGACTTTTGTGGCTTGTCCCAACCTATATTAAGAGCAATGAATGTGCCTTGTTTGACTCTTCCCCTGTCCATTGTATTCTCCGAAACAGAGACTCCAAAACCTTGTTTGCGAAACCTCTCTTCAGTAATTCATGTCCCTCGCATTCCTCCCTTTCCCCCCTCTCCGACTTCCCCCACAACACTTTCAAAAAAACAATATTTTGCCCTAACCAATATTTGCGTGAGCTGTGATTCATTGAGAAGCCTTCTTGCCTGAGTCAGGAGATTGTGGGTTCAAGTCCCATATCGGAAACGTGAGCACAACGTTTAAACAACCCTCCGAGGCCCAGCGTTTCACTCTCGGATCAGGTACACAGACACAGGGGAACTACCGGCTTTGCAAACCCAGCTTTTAAAAATGGCTACCCGCAGTCCTGATTTTTGTTCTTGGGGGTAGGGGGGCCGGATTAGGAGTTGGGCCTTCCACCCCGGGGATGAGTGTGAGGCTGCCGAGTGCAGAGGCGGACTGGGCCTTCCACCTGCCTCTGTGCTCTGGCACTTTGTTGAATTAAGTAAAAAAAAAGATTGAAACAAAAATCAGCCCTCCAGCCGAACTCGCTTAACAGGGACACCACTGTGATGATGTTAGATTGTAAAATCAGTCATTGGAGCACAAATCCTCTAATGACAACCCTCAGACTTATATAAACAGGCAGAATAAAATATCAAACACTGATTTTTTTTGAACTCCGGACTGTGTTTTTTTTTTAACTTAAAGCTCAGCAGAGTTAAATCCATTGACAGTTTTGACAGTTCTTTAACAGCTTGACAGATCTTTGACAGCTTTGACAGTTCCCATTTTTACGCACAATCAAGTATACTTTTAACAACCACGAGGGATGCTTTATCTATCTCAAAAGGTGCCTTACCTCTCCCAAGATGTCCTGGGACCATATCCAAATGGATACTTTACCTGGCTAACCAAAAACACCCATCAAGTTCAGACTAGCTCTTACCTGTTCCAATTTGCACACGCTGGGTTTCACACTCCTCGCCTACCAAAATCCCACTTCATTGCAGGAAGCTGATGATTTAAATGGCCAGCTGCCTCTGTAAGCCACGTATATGTGAACCCGGATCCCACTCCATGACTGGCCCGTGAGAATAGGAAGCGCCGTGTTCGAGGACGGGACTTAGGATTTCTAGGCTCATTTGCTCTGGGTGTCAGTGCTGAGGCAACACTGCACTGTTGGAGGAGCAGTACTGAGGGACTGCTGCACTGTCACAGTGGTAGTACTGAGGGAGTGCTGTATTGTTGAGGGGCAGTATTGAGGGACCACTGCACTGTTGGAGGAGCAGTACTGAGGGAGTGCTGCACTGTCAGAGGATCAGTACAGGTGAATGCTGCACTGTCAGAAGGGTATAGTTGAGGGAGTGCTGCGCTGTTGGAGGTTCTGCCTTTCAGATGAGATGTTAAACCAAGGCTGAGTCTGCCCTCTCAGGTGGATGTAACAGATTCCACAGCCCCATTTCTAGAAAGCGTAGAATTATCCCTGGCATTTTGGCCAATATTTATTCATTAACCCACATCACTAAAACAGATTTAGTTATCTCACTGCTCTGTGTGGGAACTTGTAGTATGATAATTGGCTGTTGTGTTTCCTACAACATTGATTACACTTCAAATATAATTCATTGGGTAGAAAGTGCTATATAAATGCAAGTCTGTTTTTTGCGAATGGGTTTGGGTAGCCAGCTCCCTGCTCTGGGGTTACGGATGCAGCTCTTGACCCCTGTGCCCCACTTCTCTCAGCTCCATTTAATTATACGCTGCATAACCAATCAAAGCATCATCTTAATTTTACATAAAATCCAAATGTAATCCTACCAACAAATCCTGGGGAGGTTGGGCCCTGGTTGAGACTATTAGTGAGTGACAGGGTACAGACTCACTGCTGATTCCTTGCATGCTAAATCCCCAAAGCCTGTAACAGAGACTCAGAACAAAGTCTTATATCTGTGAGTGCTTTTCATACCTTTCAGTGTATGTGATTGGAGGATCTCTAAGTATTGACATGTGCTTGAGGCCCCAGTGCTAATGCCTGAAAGACGGTGTCAGCTTCTTAAAGGAAAATCATTGCAAAATGTGCTACGGTGTGCAGCAACGATAATTACCCGAACTTGTAACACAGGTAAATCAAGTCATAATATAAAGCCAGCAGGAGAATGGACATAAACCTGAAAAGGAAAATTTTGCAGGGATGTAGGGAATGACCAGGGGGTCATTGTAGCTGAATGTAGCTCTTTCAAAGAGTTGACACAAGCACAAGGGGCTGAATGCCCTCCTCTGTGCTGTTAGATTCCATAATAATACCAACAGCATTTGGTAGTTTAAATGTTGGACTGGGTGAGTGGGATATTGAACTGGGTGAGTTGATGCACTGGGGAACAAGGCTGTTGACCAAACGAGTTCCCTTATCGTTAACTTCTCCTTCTGTTCTTTTCCGACAACAATTTTACATAAAGTGGAAAGCATTGCTGCCAAGTTGCTGCCTCTCTCTCTCTGATGCTGTGCACCCACCAGATTGGGGCCCCTAAACTGGTACCATTCAAATGATTGCAGTACATTTCTAACTGGACACAAGTAAGCAATGCAGACATTAACAGGGCAATAATTTCTCCCGTAGCTGATTGGCTTGATCTGAAAGGGCAATTCCCTTTTTTGAAAAAGGACAGGCATAATATCAAAATTAAATGATAAGATGCAGGGTGGTCGAGAAGTCAGTAGCTTGTGGGCAGAATCGACCACCCTCCATTATTCAATTCAAATCAAAAAGGTTCAAACAAATACCTTTATTTTTCCTTTGAAATGAATCTGCATTTTTAATTTGATGTCGTTTTTCCATCTCTCTCTCTCTCTCTCTCTCTCTTCCTTTTCTCGCTTTTTAAATTGCTTTTTTTTGCCATCACAGGCTTGAGGGTAACAGTTTCATCAAAGCTGCTGACAAAATAGTGTGAGACAGGTTATAATTAAACCCACGCGTAGCGGCCATTACACCACCAGCGCATTAGTCACGAACTGACATGCGGCATGTCAGGCCTTCATTCAGCCCGTTAATAAGCATCATTAGCATGTTTCCCGAAGCCTGATGTTAGGTATATATTCATTTTAAAATCACAGACTTCCATTTGTGATCCAAAATAGATGTCACCTTTTGGAGCTTGCCCTGCTTCTGCTAAAGCCCCGAACATCTGAAGGGCCGCTAACTGCTGCTTAGAGTTTACATAATTCTTGTTTTGCAACCAGCAGTTCAGCTTTCGAAGCTGCATTTTCTCCATTTATAGAAAAGCAAGCATGTCTTCTGCCTTAGCCTATCAGCTGCTGCAACCCTTGTGCATGTCTTTGTTGCCACCAGACACGGCAATTCTAATGCACCTTTGGCTGACCTCCTACCTTTTACCCTCCGTAAACTTGAGCTCATCCAAAACTCTGCTGTCGGTATCCTAAATGTTAAACTGAGACGTGACTGCATTCTCAGGTGGATGTAGCACTATTTGAAAAGTTGAAGGGTTCTCAGTGCCCTTGCTAATATTTATCCCTCAGCCAATATCACTAAAAAACAGATTATCTAGTCATTATCACATTGCTGTTTGTGGGAGCTTGCTGTGCACAAATTGGCTACCACACTTCCTATATTACAACAGTGACTACACTTCAAAAGTACTTCATCGGCTTTAAAGTGCTGAGGGATGTCATAAAAGCTGCTATATTAAAGCAAGTGTTCTTCCTTTATTATAGAATATCATTGTATTTCAGTACAGAGGAGATCACTGCAGCTCATCAATACTGTGTTTGTAAAAACACGTCTTTGGGTGCAGATAGAATTTATTGCATCTCCTGTCTGCTGACCTCTCATTTTAAATGGATATTGTCATCATCAAAGAGGGTAAAATTTATATTACAACAAGAAATTAGGAGATGTCTGTTTATCTCTGTAACTAAAGGACCCCTATTGAAATCACACTTATAGAAACCACATGTTTTAAAGATTGCATAAAGAATCAAACATTTTGGTATTGATTAAAAATGTAATTTCAATTCTTACCCTGTGTCTGGCATCTTCCTCGGTTGTTACTTTGATATTCTTGTATCTTGGAACACAGTGTGAATTTGTTGGGTGATTCACAGGGTTGGTTAATAGACAGAGGGTTGTTCTTGTCATTTTTGTATCTTCCCACCTTCTTTCATTGGAGAAGCCTTGTGAAGATCTCTATAGTTCTACATCTCTGAAGATTCATGAGCAATGCTGTGACATGAGATCGAGTGAAGAGGCTGTTGCGGTGCATTTACAGAACAATTGACCATAAAACAAAGAATTTTTTTTGGGCCTTGTATAAAACCTTGGCCAGGCCTCAGCTAGAATATTGCATCTAGTATTTGTATCATCATGTGATATTGAGGCTTTGGAAAGAGTACAGAGGTGGATCACTAATTCCCAGTGAATTCCATCAAGCGAGAACCTATTTCTGGCTGAGACAGAAATCATATCTTACAACAGGGTAGGCACTACAGGAAATTCAGGGCCAGGGTGATCTCCTGAACTGGTGTCAGTTGCCTTGATGGCTTGGAGAAGAATTTCCCAGAATTCCAATTCCCCCCCCAATTAGCCTGGGTTTTTGCTGGTTTTTTTGCATCACTCCTAGGAGGTCCACATGATTTTGAATGGGTGGCAAGTGTATGACACACAAGTCTGACAATTGCAAACAAAGGGCTGGTTGGACTAGAGAGATTTGTTCACCATGGTTCAGATGTTTTAAAGTAAGTACTGGGAGAATTTGCAGGCTGATGAACAACCTGATAGATATGAATAATAATACTCCTTCCTTGGTCAGAACCATCTTTATACCAATTGATTGGATGGTTAGTCCGATAATGGGAGGAGGGTTTTATAAGCTTCCATAACCCATATGATTGGGGGGGACGGGCTGCAGTTTGACAAGGGGTCCCTTTGTTCAGGTGGGTTCTGCAGATCCCATGGCAGTATTCAAAGAAAAGGAGGACCAACATTCTTTCTTGATCAAGTCACAGGTTTATTGATTGTTCATCTTACATCTGTTCATCTGTTTGTGGGATCTTGCTGTGTGATCATTGGCTGACACACTTTCTCATAAAGCAACAGTTGAAAGATATTTCATGTTTAATGCTTTGGAACAGTTTTCAGAGAGGTAATAAGGTTCCACATAAATCTAAACCTGTACTTTCATTTTGTCAATATGAAGAATCAATCAATTTGTATCAAGCAAGCTCCTACAAACAGCAATATGATAATGGACATTGGTTGAAATATAAGCATTGCCAGGACACCAAGAACAATTCCCTGCTCTTCTTCAAAGTAGAACATAGAATCTTTTACAGCCACCTGCCAGGGCAGATGGAGCTTTGGTTTAATATCTTATCTCATCCAAAATATAGCACTTCCGACAGTACAGCACTCCCTCAGCACTCTCTGGGAGCATCAGCCCGGGTTTCTAATAATCATTCATGGGATATGGACACCCCTAGCAAGGACAGCATTTATTGAGCAACCCTAATTGTCCTTGGTGGTGAGCCATCGAAAATGCACTCACGCCTCTGGAGTGGGGCTCGAATCTCCAAACGTCTGACAGAGATAAGAGTGCTACCCTTTGAAACCCAGCTGACAGCACAATGGCAGCAGCCTCCATGAGAAGCAGCATCTGATGATACTGGCAAAGCATCAGTAAATTGCCTGCCTTTCTACCTCTGGGTTATTCTATTACCTTCCTTGGTTCAATATAAAATAACAATCATGGAGGAATATTGAAATTCTAGAAGGTGACGGCTAAAAAGGAAAGACTTTTTGTGCCAATTACTTAAAATTGTTATCAGATGTGTGAAGTTTATCAGAACAGTCCTGCTTGCTCAACATACTGACAGAGAATGCACAGAGTTGTTTTAACAGAAGGTAAAGAATTATTCATTTTTCAGTGGAAAAGCAAACAAAGATTTTCCTTTGAATAATTGCAGTAATTACCCAGAATATAAACAGTTCACTTTATTCTTTAATCCTAACTTTCAATGCCCAGGTGCTTGGGTTTCAAAATTCCACATTAGGAAATTATAGGGAGTTTCAGCACTTTTCCCACTTAGTGGATCTTGACTTAAAACCTCAGGGTTGCCTTTCACTTGGAAACTTCCAAAGTTTTTCAAATGTCCTCAAAATGTCCTTTCACCTCAGGGGTCTGGATGTGAATTTAGTTCAGAAGGATTGGCATGGGGGAAGCAGAGCATGTGTGGAGGGAAGCAAGATTGTAAAGCGAATGAACAGTCAGTAAACATTAGCTGGTTATAATACTCTTCCTGTTCATCTCTGAAACTTGGATTCAAAATCAACTCAAGAGGCCTGACTGGCACAAACACATAGCCTTCTGTCCTCTGAGCCATAGGTTCAAATACTCTTCCCACTCTCAGAGTGTTGAGGAAGGTTTCTGTTCTCTGAGGCATTAGGTGCAGGAGGAATGCTTCCTTGTTATCTCTGGGACACACATTCTCAGCTCAGTGGATTGTATGAGGGACAGAATGGACATTTCTTCCCTCCGCATGTTACAGTCTGAGTTCAATACAAGGCAGAAAGATCTCTTTCTACAGTCCAACTGAAACAGGATGTTAGAGAATCAAACCCTCTCTCTCACGTTTTTACCCTTTCTCTTTATTTTTGCCTCTCTTAAACATTCATTCCATCTCTCAGATGTACAGTTCTCCAATCACCACCAGAGCAATGTACAATAATGTCCAATCGCCACCAGAATGTGACCACCATCTACCTGACAGGTGAGACCTCCCTCAAGTTGATGGTTTCTGTGGCTGATACTCAGTCCAAAGTGCCCAAGGATTCCCTTATATACAGTATCCCTTAAAATAAGGGAAAGAGAGGAAATCACTGACTGGCAGCTGTGCTACTAATTGCAAAGGTTGGACTTGGGGTAGTGTGTAATTATTATCTGAGTGGGAGAAAGAGTTTATAGTCCTTCACATATATCATTAAGAGTTGCCAACCAAATTAACGATGGACCAGATGCTTTTCTCAATCATTTTATTGTGGGATATAGAGGGTGAAACTTGTTTAACTCTGCATGTTGTATGCGAGGTGTGGAGTACTTAATCTCATAACAGACTGATTCATCCCTTTGATGAGAACTGTGTTATGATTTTTCTGCAGCGCGCTGATGTAGTTGGATCACTGTACGAGAGATGTGTGGATGTGCTTTGCATCTGAGAAGCTTTGACAACCACTAATTGTTTGAATTAATTCACGAGTTGGGGTTTCATTGAACCCAAAGTCAAAAAATGCACTTAAATTTCAGAAGTTACATACAGAGGGCCTGGAGCTTATTATAACCACTCCAAGTGTGGGTCACAGAAAAGAGCATTGTGTGAGAGTTTTCCACATTCTCACCACTCTCTGGGTAAAGAGGTTTTTCCTGATTCCCAATTGGATTTATTAGTGACTATTTATGGCCCTTAATTTTGGACTCCGTCAAACCTGGAAACATCTTTTTCTGGCAAAAGCAATTGTAACATAGGGAACAGAGAGGTTTTGGCCTCCAGTTCCAGTCTATATGTTAGTTGATCTCAGTCCCAATGCCAGGAAGGAGGCTAGGATAGACCCCTTTGTCACTGCAAACATGTATCATGGTTCCTATTCTTGACCACACTGCTAGAAGTGTGGACATTAGTTGTGGACAGGATTGGGTTTCACATGATGCACCCACAGTTGAAAGGCCTGGCAGTATGTGATGGGTACAGTGTAGAGGGAGATTTACTCTGTATCTAACCCTGTGCTGTACCTGCCCTGGGAGTGTTTGATGGGGACAGTGTAGATGGAGCTTTACCCTGTGTCTAACCCCGTGCTGTACCTGCCCTGGGAGTGTTTGATGGGGATAGTGTAGAGGGAGCTTTACTCTGTATCTAATCCTGTGCTGTACCTGCCCTGGGCGTTTGATGGGGAGACTGTAGAGGGAGCTTTACTCTGTATCTAACCTTGTGCTGTAACTGTCCTGGGAGTGTTTGAAGATGGAGAAAGTGTAGAGGGAGCTTTACTCTGTATCTAATCCCGTGCTATACCTGCCCTGGGCATTTGATGGGGACAGTGTAGAGGGAGCTTTACTCTGTAACTAACCCCGTGCTAGCCCCGCCCTACCTACCCTGGAAGTGTTTGATGCGTGCACTAGCATCCACTTGTGGCCATTTGTGTATATATGCATGTACATAAGCAAACTGGAATAAACCACTTTCAGTTGGGTATTAGAACTCATGTATAAGCTGCAGTGTTTTTATCCTGCAAAGATATCACAGTCTGGCGACGAGGATTGGACTCAGATTCTTTGAAGTTTTGGAGAACCTTCCAGCAAACCAGCAGAGGAACTGTGAGGTTATTTTTTGCTGAGAAATAGGCGTAAATAAACAGTCTTTGAGAAAAGGCTGTTTGTACATGTGGGAGGACTGGCCTTCGAGGATGGCTGCCTCAACAGGTATTAGAGGATGCCTAGGTGTGCATAGCATGACCAAGAATATTTGGAGAGGCTCAAATGCTTTTCATTGCTAATAACACCCTTGAAGATCCTGATAATCCGACTGTTAATCAGGCAGTGGGCAAAATTAAAAGGGCAATATTTTTGACTGAAGCAAAGCCCTGAAGTGTACGAAATGCTCAAGGACTTGCTTGTCCCTGCTAAGCCAAACGACACACTGCTGTAGGACATTTTCTTCAAGTTTGAGCAATGCTACATCCCCAACCATTGGAGATTGTCGAAAGCTATCGTTTTAGACAATGTATCAGTTGCCCAGTGAGGATATTGGAGACTTTATCATTGCTTTGAAAAAGCTGTCTATTCATTATAATTTTGGAGAATTTCAAGTGAGAGCATTGCAAGACAGATTTGTGTGCAGTTTAAAGAGTGAACGCATTCTCAGTAAGTTGCTGACATTGCCAAAGTTGAATTTCAATGTAGCTTGTCAAACAGCATTGTCCACAGAAATGGCAGAATGTGACTCAAAAGAGTTCAGAGTTAACAGCTGCCAGTCATCTGCTGAAGTAAATAAGCTGCAGCTGGGTAAGCAGAAGGCCATAACAACAGCAGTGAATAGTAGCAGAGGGGTACAACAAAGTCCTGTTATTGGCGCTTAGGCCAACACTGGGCAGAGTTGTCAATTTATGAAGGTGGAAAGCTACAGTTGCAAGACGAAGCAGTTACAATCATGTGAGGAGGGGTAAAATGACTCTCCTATTCTACCACCCCAGCTCTGACCATAACAGGGTTATTTGTGAATTTAGGGAGGATGTGTTTTGCTAATACTGCAGGAGTCCCACCCCACTATTTACACTTTACAGATTATAAAGAATTAGTCGGACATGGTTCCTGAATTTAAACAAAGGACAAGGTCATTTTATTGAAACTACTCCTGAAGCAAAAAAGAAAGTAAATTGCAACACACACGTCACACGCATTCTCTGGGCCCACTCACACACTAGTACAGGTGGTAGAATAAGAGGATAAGCTTAAAGATTTTTACAGTTTGTGAAGAAGATAAAACAAAGGAGGATACGGTTAGCTGTCCTTTGGCTGGTCTCGATGCGGTGATTCTACGTTGTGGCCGTTTTGATCAGTTGTCTTCCTGGGTGTAATTGTATGCAGCAGATTTCCCAAAGGATCTTGGTTTGCAGTTAATTGCTTTTCTCAGGATGGTTACTCTGCAAATCAGGGTGCAATACCTTTGAGAGAGAGAGAGAGAGATAGTCTTTGCAGCCTTTCAGTACAGCATTCTGATCTCTGATCTCTCTGGCTTGGTAAACTGTTCTTAAAGTGCTGCTGGCTATATATTCCAGAGGAATTTGATTAATCCATACCTGCTGTACTGATTGTATTTAGAACAGGTAATTGCATTTCTCATCTCAGAAACTTTTGAAAGTTTCAGGATAGTGTAAAGCCACAGGAGATGGGGTCTTTCACACTCCCCAGGGCGTTTGAATGTCTGTTCCTTTTCATCCCACTTGGGTGGAATGCAAGTTTGTATATTGTAGCTGGTTGGCAGTCTTCCATTGTCTTAATAGGATTACAGTTTATTGTTTTTTTTTTAAATCCAGCAAGAAGAAGAAGAATTAGTGTCCATTTAAAAAAAAACCACATCCTTGTAACAAAGGATCATCTTGCCAACGCATATTGAAAAAAGGTAAATGGAGGAAACACTGGCTGGGGCAAATGGCCGTGGCTGCATATGGTTTTCTTGCCAGAATACAACAGCTAGTGGCGTAACAAGGGGCCATTGTTTTGGCATTGATTCTCTCCACTGCTCCCTCCAAGGATTCCTGTGCTGAGTGAGTTTTGCAAGATCCTCCATCTGAAGACTGTCCTGAAAAATCAGAGGAAGGTATGTGTGTATTTTTTTGTCTGTTCAGGGCTGGAAATAGGGGTTATGACCTGAATGGAAGATTTGGGCCATTACCTTTAAGGTTGAACTATTCCCATAGTGGTTGTACCAAAGTCAGATGGAAATGCAAGAATATGTGGGGATTATAAATTAAATCAGGTATGGAATCAGGACAAGGGCAGCAGATAGATGGGAACACCACCACCTGGAAGTTTCCCTCCAAGCCACTCACTGTCCTGACTTGGAAATATATCATCGTTCCTTCACTGTCGCTGGGTTAAAATCATGGAACTCCTTCACTAACAGCACTGTGGATGTACCTACACAGGATGAACCTGCAGCGGTTCAAGAAGGCAGCTCACCACCACTTTCTCAAGGGCAATTAGGGATGGGCAATAAATGGAATGTTATCTCCTTTCTCAGTGACTGTCTCCTTATCTCCTTTCTCAGTGACTGTCTCCTCACCTTCATTGCTTTCCATTTCTCTCCTGGTGTTTGACAAGGTATTTACTAAAACCCGCTTTCACAGCCATATCTCCTTTCTCAGTGACTGTCTCGCTCCGACATGGAATGTAATCCACTTTGCCAAACGTGCAGGATTGGTTCACAATGTTGTCAGAAGGCCAGATTTTTTCAAAAATGTATCTGGCAAAGGCCTATCTGCAGCTTGAGTTAGATCATGAGTCAAAGTCATATTTAACTATTAATACACACATGGGTTAATTTCGGTTTCATAGGCTGCCATTTTAAAAAATTCATTCACGGGAAGTGGGCGTCACTGGCTGGGCCAGCATTTATTGCCCATCCCTAATTGCCCTTGAGAAAGTGGTGGTGAGCTGCCTTCTTGAACCGCTGCAGGTTCATCCTGTGTAGGTACATCCACAGTGCTGTTAGTGAAGGAGTTCCATGATTTTAACCCAGCGACAGTGAAGGAACGATGATATATTTCCAAGTCAGGACAGTGAGTGGCTTGGAGGGAAACTTCCAGGTGGTGGTGTTCCCATCTATCTGCTGCCCTTGTCCTTCTAGATGGTAGTGGTCGTGGGTTTGGAAGGTGCTGTCGAAGGAGCCTTGGTGAGTTCCTGCAGTGCATCTTGTAGATGGTACACACTGCTGCTACTGTGAGTCGGTGGTGGAGGGAGTGAATGTTTGTGGATTTGGTGCCAATCAAGCGGGCTGCTTTGTCACAGATGGTGTCAAGCTTCTTGAGTGTTGTGGGAGCTGCACTCATCCAGGCAAGTGGAGAGTATTCCATCACACTCCTGACTTGTACCTTGTAGATGGTGGACAGGCTTTGGGGAGTCAGGAGGTGAGTTACTCACTGCAGGATGCCTAGCTTCGACCTGCTCTTGTAGTCACAGTATTTATATGGCTGGTCCAGTTCAATGTCTGGTCAATGGTAACTCCCAGGATGTTGATAGTGGGGGATGCACTGATGGTAATGCCATTGAACATCAAGGGGTGATGGTTAGACTCTCTCTTTTTGGCGATGGTCATTGCCTGACGCTTGTGTGGCACGAATGTTATTTGCCACTTGTCAGCCCAAACCTGGATATTGTCCAGATCTTGCTGCATTTGGACATGGACTGCTTCAGTATCTGAGGAGTCATGAATGGTGCTGAACATTGTGCAATCATCAGCAAACATCCCCACTTCTGACCTTATGGTGGAAGGAAGGTCATTGATGAAGCAGCTGAAGATGGCTGGGCTGAGGACAGTTGGTGTTTCTTCAGCCCTTGGAATTTTCCCAGGGATAATGAACCAAATTTTGTGAGGAATTCAGTGAGCAGTGAATTATTTGTATGACATACTTATTTCAGCTCCAAACAGTGGACCCATGATGACAGGCTGAATAAGGGGCTCGAATGTTTGGATAAGCAGGGAGTTCGGGTGAAGGCACACAAATATGCAATGTTCCAAAATCTGTTGTTAGGTCACAGGGTAGACAAACATGGGTTATATCCTACCAATAAGAAATATGCCACGTCCTCAGAATCTCTGTGCTCAGATCTTTTTTGGGCTTAGTGAATTGCCGTGGTAAATTAATACCAAATTTAGCAACCTTATTGAACCATTGAATGAACTCTTGAGGAAGGGTGTCCCATGGACAAGGGAGTGTGACAAGGCTTTCCAGTTGTGTAAATGTAAGTTGGCAGATGGTACAATGCTTGTACATTACGATGTGTCGAGAAAGATTAAGCCAGCATTTGATGCCTCTCTACATGGGGCAAATGCTGTGATCTCTTGGATAATGGTGAGGAGAGACTGACTGTATTTGCCTCATGCACTCTCAGAGCAAAATTGTGCTCAGAACATGAAGCATTATCTTTGATTTTTGGAGAAGAAGCTTTCATAAATATTTTTATGGTCATAGTTTCACAATCAAAATTGATCCACAAGCCGCTGGTGGCTATTTTGAATCCAAAGTCTCCAGTACCCACTTTAGCTACAGCCCAAAATTGATGCTTTGATTTTGCCTGCTTATCGTTACGACACTAAATACAGAAGATTGTAAGATCATTGTAATGCTGGTGCGATGTCTAGATTACCATTCCCATCAGAGGTAGAGCCAACAGGAAATATGTCTTTTTCCTTTCACACATAGATGAGTTGCCAGTCACAGCAGATGAAATGGGTAGAATAATTCATAGGGGACCCTGTATTGGCAAGGTTTTATGACTTTATTTCAAGTGGGTAACCAACGCAGATGCTGGATTTAGAAATCAGGCCATTTATTATGTGTAAGTATAAGGCGTCGATTGATAAAGGGTGTGCTGTGTGGGGGGCGAGAGTGGTAATTCCTGAAAGGTACAGATCACAGCTGCTATGTGATCTTCATGATCAACACTTAGGGATGAGCTTGACAAAGAGCCTAGCCAGAAGCTATCTTCAGTGGCCAGGGTTAGATAAGGACATAGAACACACAGTGAAACAGTGTAGAGTATGTCAAGCTGTAGAAAAGAAACCACCATTGGTAACCATGGAAATGGCCAGGTGAGTGTGACAGAGGCTACTCATGGATTTTGCAGAATTTGAAGGACAATAGCGGTTCATTGCAATAGATAGCCACTCAAAGTGGGTTGAGGGATTTCCAATGAATTGAAGAACAACTAAGAAAACTCTAAGATAAAAGGAAAATACTGCTGATGCTGGAAATCTGAAACAAAAATAAAAATAGCTGGAAAAACTCAGCAGGTCTGACAGCATCTGCGGAGAGGAATACAGTTAACGTTTCGAGTCCGTATGACTCTTCATAAGATATTTTGCACGGTTTTGTTTGCTGCTTATGGGTTCCCAGAAGAAATTGTGCCTGACAACAGAACTCAACTTTGTTCAGAAAAGTTTTCAAACTTAATGAGAATGAATGGGGTAAAATGATTAGAGTTCCACCATATCATCCTGCTTCAAATGGACTAGGCAGAGCACACAAGACAAATTGTTAAGCATGCTCTTTTTAGGCAATCCTAGATACAAATTGGAAGAAACATCAGTTGTCATTGAATCACAACCTGGAGAATTTTTTGTTTATTTATTGTAACATACCTCATACTACTCCCGGCAGAATGCCAACTGAATTGTATCTTATAAAACAGCCCAGAACGAGGGTTTCATTGCTGAAGCCACATTTAGCACAGTCAATAGAAGAGAAACAATCCAGGCAGAAAGAGAGCCATGATAGGGTAGAGTGAAAGAAGGGAGTCTGCAGTTGAACCAGAAGGATAAGGTGAAAGTTCGTCATTGTAAAAGTGGTTGAGAAGGTTACCAGGAAAAGTTGTGAAAACATATGGTCCTCGAAGATATTTGGTCAAGATGTTTGGTGGCGTAATGGTTAGGTTTGTACATGTAGATCATGTTTTACCATCAGACGTTCAGAAAGAGAAAAGGAGTTGGAAAGAATCAATGAATCTGATGAATTGGAAAGTTTGGATACGAGTAGAGGACCCATAGTTACTCCAAGACTATATGTGCCCCAAATCAATTCAGATCTGAGTCAGAGTCAGACAGGCATGCCTGATGAATTGGAAAATTCAATTGAAGTTCAAAGGCAAAATCAGTCTTTGTTGGAGAAAACTTCTCCTCAGACTCAGGCCAAGATGGGTCCAGGTCCTTCCCCAAGTTTTGGAAGTTTGGGCCAAGGAAGGCGATATCCTCTTAGGAATAGGAAACTGGTGATTATGTTGGAGTTGTAAATAAATGAAAAACAAGAAATGCATATAAGTTGTCTGGAATTTGAACTTTGTGTACCTTTTTCATTAAGGAGGGAAGAGCACCTCTTTGGCCATTTGTTTATATATGTATATAAGCAAACCAGAATAAATCAGTTTCAGTTGGGTAACAGAACTCCAATGTGTAAGCAGCAGTGTTTTTGTCCTGCAAGGATATTACAATGCACACAGTGTAGAAGGAGCTTAACACTGTATCAAACCCTGTGCTGTACCTGTCCTGGGAGTGTTTAATGGGACAATGTACTTTAGTCTGTATCAAACCCTGTGCTATACCTGTCCTGGGAGTGTTTAATGGGACGATGTACTTTACTCTGTATCTAACCCCGTGGAGTACCTGTCCTGGGAGGTTTGATGGGGACAGTGTAGAAGGAGCTTTACTCTGTGTCTAACCCTGTGCTATACCTGTCTTGGGAGTGTTTAATGGGATAATGTAGTTTACTCTGTATCTAACCCCGTGGTGTACCTGTCCTGGGAGTGTTTGATGGGGACAGCATAGAAGGAGCTATACTCTGTATCTAACCCTGTGCTGTACCTATCCTGGGAGTGTTTGATGGGGACAGTGTAGAGGGAACTTTACTCTGTGTCTAACCCTGTGCTATACCTGTCCTGGGAGTGTTTGATGGGGACAGTGTAGAGGGAACTTTACTCTGTGTCTAACCCTGTGCTGTGGCTGTCCTGGGAGTGTTTGATGGGGACAGTGTAGAGGGAACTTTACTCTGTGTCTAACCCTGTGCTGTAGCTGTCCTGGCAGTGTTTGATGGGGACAGTGTAGAGGGAACTTTACTCTGTGTCTAACCCTGTGCTGTAGCTGTCCTGGCAGTGTTTGATGGGGACAGTGGGAACCTGATGTGAATAGATCTGTCTCCAGCATTAACATCTGTCACCCTGATGAGCACCAAAATATATATGAAAAAATCATAAAGAAGATTGATTACAAACTTATATATAATATATAAAAGCAATCTCTCTGGTGGAATGAGGATTTGTAATTTTTAATTCATTTTTTAATATTAAAAGTAATTAAAATACACCACTCATTTTAATAGGATTTAAATTTATCAGCTTCTCTTAAGGAGGTCACACTGTCATTTCAACTAAATACTTACAAAGATTTGGCTCACAATCTGTGCCTCATTCCTTCCTTATCCTGACTGGACTGTACTAACCAATACCTTTATGAATCTTTTAAACATTTAAAGAATTCCAGTTCGATGGGCCGTTTTGCAGTTTGCAAAACACCCACCAAGGTGCCATTTGAATTGCCAACCCTTCCAAGATTGTTCTGGAGTCCCTGGAATTAATCTTCATGGTACGGCTGTGAGCAACAGCATAGAGAAAAATCATCTGGAGGAAGAAAAAAATTGGGCTGAATTTTATTGGAAGAGTGCTTGTCCCCCTGCCTGGACTGTAAGCGGGACCCGAGGTCGTGTGGACAAATGGGGGGACCCTGGGCATCATTTACAGGCGGCAACCAAGTCAGAGACTGTTGTCAAGACCGCTGTCCAATGGAAGACAGCGGCCTGTCTCTCAGAGCTGCTGGTTCAATCAGATGGCCGGCAGTTTGCAAGTTTGGCAGCGCCATCGATAGGGGTGGCCACTGCTGAGTTGCAGGAAGAAGCAAAACACTCCTCCATGTTGAGGTTCCCCTGAAGGCAATGGGCCAAGTGCTGGTAGATGGGATTAAGTAGGTAGGTCAGGTGTTTCTCACGTGTCGGTGCAGACGTGATGGGCCGAAGGGCCTCTTCTGCACTGTGTGATTCTGTGAAGGCAAGCTAAGTTTTGTTATTTAATGTGCTGGGGCCAGGCAGGCCTTGGCAATCGGAGCGGTGAACCCACCAGTGGTGGCAATGATGCCTTGGGGGGTGGCCATTGCCATCAGGCGGCCCCTCTCTAGGCCAGGAAGGAGGCCTGCCCCCCACTACCCCCTCCCCCACAGGAATCTGTCATGGTTTACCTGGTGGCCTCTCCACGAGGCAGTGGCCCCTCCCGACACAGGGAAAAAGCCTAGAGAGAAATGACTGGAAATGACTGTCAATTAGGCAATTGGTTTAATTGGCTGCTCACCTCTGGTCATTGGGTAGCCACATTGCTGAGGTTCCTGCTGTTGAGAAAATCCCGTGACAGAGGGAAGATAGTTGGGCTCCCCACCCAGTTCCTTCCGCCACCATTTACAAAGCGTTCCACCACCCTGCCCATCTCCAGGGGTCTGGTAATATTCAGCCCAGTGTGTGACTTTTCAATTTGTATTGAAAGCTTTAATTTACTATAATAATATTGGAGATAGGAAAAAGCTGTTTGGCAGTCAGAGTCAGCCAATCTGGTAATGAGGAGTGTGTTTGCATTCTGATTGGCCGGAGGGGCGCTGTGAGAATGGACATGTTGGGTGGCCAATGAGTGGAAGGTGGGGGTTGGGGCAGTTTGAGACATGAGGTCACGTGATGACATCTCCAGGAATATGTCCAACTGGAGTTGATCACCCTGAGGGCCAGGACGTGATGGTGTGACTGCTGGCTCTCAACGGTAATTTCCCGATCTCTGTCAGTCATTTCCCATGTAACAAACCATTTACGGGTAAATTCCTCACTGCCTTTCAATATACAACGATTGGCCAAGGCTTGGGAGTAACTTCCTGATCTGCCTGCAAAAATCAGTGGAGGACACAGTTTAAATAAGGCAATCTATAGACCTGAAAATGACTGAGATTACTGTCCTCGATTTTAGATTTCACTCTGCCTGTTAGAAGGGGCTGTGACTCACTCAATCTGTTCCACAACTCCTTTGATGTGACTGTCACTAAATCCCTGGCTGGTTTCAAACCGTTGGGTCCCCTTGAAATATACAGGTGGGATCCAATGACTTCATTGGACAGGAGGGCCAGACTTCTCCACCAGCCCAAACCTGCCAGGAACAGCGGCCAGGGTTAAAAGAGACCCAGTTCGGAAAGTGTGAATTAGGTTTTCTCTGATTACTGAAGACCAGTTGGAACACAAGAGCTCATCCAGACCCATGAACGTTCCTTCCCTCTGGCTTTCCCGCCCTCCTCCAAGCAGAATACCCCTTCCCAGAAAGTTACCTGGCTGCAGGACTGAGTGTTAGCACTGAGCCACAGTCCTAGTGCCTCGCCTGTGAATTTCAAGGTGGATGTAGACCACAACCTGAATCGGAGAAGCAATGACTGGTATTTGGACTTATCAACAAATTGCACCATGGTATTATCACATCATCGGATCATAATCCAATGCTCCTCGGATATTACAGCACAGAAGGAGGCCACTCGGCCTAATGTGCTTGTACTGCCTCTTTGAAAAAGCTGTCCAATTAGGTCCACTCCCTGCTCTTTCCCCATAGCCCTGTAAGTGAAGGATTGCCTTTACATTTGAGTTTAAGCTAGATGTCTAATTACAAGAGTTGATTTTGTAATCCCAGATGCAACCAACGTTCCCGCTTGGCGCCCCCCAGAGTCATACGGGGTACAAGGAATACTTCCTTCTTGTTCAGGTACCCCTTTTGATGGTTTGTGATGTCTTTGGGGAGATACCATGTTGGATAAGAGGAGATATGGATGATGGGGGTTAGGGGAAGGTTGGAGGGTGCTGTGAGGGGAGGTCAACTTGGAGAGGAAAAAAGGACTTTAATTTTTCTTTCTTTCAAAACAAGAGGTAATAGAATCACCAATGTTGGGCCTGAGGTTCCCCTTTCCTTTTTTGTAAACATCACTCATACAAATCTTTCAGTCTGGTCTCACTGATTAGAACCAGATTCCTATTCCCCTGTGCGGAGTCTGGAGCTGGTAGCTGCAAGGTTCAATTGCACAAGGAAAACAGTGCACACTGACTAAAGACTGAAAGGTCTCACATTGTAACAGGGAAATATCCTTAGGATGCTTTCCGCTACTGAAAGCAAAATCTCCGTGTTATGCTTTTCAGCTTTGTGGGTGATGGGAGCACATATTTTGCCGGTGATTTGCCAGATTCCGTGAGCAGAGCCTGTCGGAGTTGGGAATTGTGTTTGTTTAGATTTCAGGAGGAAGCAGATGTGTGTGGTTTGCAACAGGAAAAATGGTTTTATCACTACATCAGTCATAACATTTGGCAAACGTCGGAGCCTGAATGCACACATCTGGTCCTTATGCTAAACTCATTAGAGACAGACTGAAAAGCTCCCTCACCATGCTGAGTCTTCAAAGTAGAAATTGCTGGTCATGAGATAAAGGAGGTCCATTTTAGATGAATGGAAAACAGAGGCTGGATGCCTACAAACTATTGATAAACGCAGAGAGTTCTCACTTGGTGCTTCCAAAGCCACAACTTTGCTCAACTTATCAAATGATCTCGAGAATGTGATCATCCCTTCCTTGGCCATACCCATCTTTATTCCAGCTTCTGGGGAGTTAGTCCTGGGTTAGTCCTAGGAGGGTTTTATGGATTCACACAACCTACATACTAAGGGATGGGGAGGGAGGTCAACCACATCCACAGTTATGTCATTCAGAGACAGAACTCCAATCTCCACTCATTGGGACTATCTAGCATGAGGTTTGGACCCTGCATCTTCTAACTCAGAGGGGGAATGCTACTATTGAGCAAAAGGCTTGCTCCACCCAACTGGTGAGTTACTGATATAACAGCTGTAGAGTAGCAGCAAGTTTGAGGCTTTGCACCTAATCTGAGTCTGGAATGCAATGGTAGTCCATGCAAATAACTATCTCCTCAGATCTCAATCATGACCCTCATCTCCCTGCCATCCCAGGCCATGAGCAGCCAAGCCACAAGTTTGCCTGAACATAAAGGGAATTCCAAGATGGCTGTTAAATTTCTGAGTGTAAACACTGCACCTAAAGACTAAGACAAGGTCTTGGCAAATTGGAACCAAGCACAGTTTTCTGCCAAGCACAGAATTTAAGCATAAAGGGATCATATTTACAAATTAAGGAAAAGAATAGGAAATAGCAAATGCAGAGAAACTTCACAAAGAGGTGATGAGAATGTGGAACAGATCATGAGCATGGGTGGGAAATCTGCATAGGCTTCAGGAAGGAGCGAGGTAGCTTCTTGATAATGAATGGGAATCGGCGTGATTAAAGATGCACCAGGGAGTAGATGGGCCGAAGAGTCTTCCCCTGCCTGAAACTGTAACTACGTTGAGGAAATATACAATGCTGGACACATTGCAAAGCTGTGGTGATTAGGAAACACTTTGAGATTTTGAGCCAGTTGTATGACAGAGTTTCTCATCTACAGTATCAGTGAGAAGCGATCTTTGAGATTACAACTGAACTCCTTCAATGAATTAGCTGTTATAGAGCCAGAGGCATAGGGTGAATTTTATGACCCTGTCATGATGGGGGTGGGGCTGTAAAACGTGGCGAGCCATTCAAAAGTCCATTGACCATAAGACCATAGGACATAGGAGCAGAAATTAGGCCATTCGGCCCATCGAGTCTGCTCCACCTTTCAATCATGGCTGACAAGTTTCTCAACCCCATTCTCCCGCCTTCTCCTCGTAACATTTGATCCCCTTACCAATCAAGAACCTATCTATCTCGGCCTTAAATACACTCAATGACCTGGCCTCGACAGCCTTCTGTGGCAATGAATTCCATAGATTCACCACTCTCTGGCTAAAGAAGTTTCTCTTCATCTCTGTTCTAAAAGGTCTTCCCTTTATCTGAGGCTGTGCCCTCGGGTCCTAGTCTCTACTGCTAATGGAAACATCTTCCCCACGTCCACTCTATCCAGGCCTCTCAGTATTCTGTAAGTTTCAATCAGATCCCCCCTCATCCTTCTAAACTCCATCGAGTATAGACCCAGAGTCCTCAAACGTTCCTCATATGTTAAGCCTTTCATTCCTGGGATCATTCTCGTGAACCTCCTCTGGACCCTCTCCAGGGCCAGCACATCCTTCCTGAGATATGGGGCCCAAAATTGCTCACAATATTCTAAATGTGGTCTGACCAGAGCCTTATAAAGCCTCAGCAGTACATCCCTGCTTTTATATTCTAGTCCTCTCGAAATAAATGCCAACATTGCATTTGCCTTCCTAACTACCGACTCAACCTGCAAGTTAACCTTAAGAGAATCCTGGACTAGGACTCCCAAGTCCCTTTGCACTCCAGATTTCTGGATTCTTTCCCCATTTAGAAAATAGTCTATGCCTCTATTCTTCCTACCAAAGTGCATGACCTCACACTTCCCCACGTTGTATTCCATCTGCCACTTCTTTGCCCATTCTCCTAACCTGTCCAAATCCTTCTGCAGCCTCCCCGCCTCCTCAATACTACCTGTCCCTCCACCTATCTTTGTATCATCTGCAAACTTAGCCAGGATGCCCTCAGTTCCTTCATCTAGATCATTAATGTATAAAGTGAAAAGTTGTGGTCCCAACACTGACCCCTGCGGAACTCCACTAGTCACCGGCCGCCATCCTGAGAAGGACCCCCTTATCCCCACTCTCTGCATCCTGCCAGACAGCCAATCTTCTATCCATGCTAGTACCTTGCCTCTAACACCATGGGCTCTTATCTTACTGAGCAGCCCTTGTCAAAGGCCTTCTGGAAGTCTAAGTAGATAACATCCATTGGCTCTCCTTTATCTAACCTACTTGTTACCTCCTCAAAGAATTCTAACAGATTTGTCAGGTATGACCTCCCCCTGATGAAACCATGCTGACTTTGCCCGATTTTACCATTGGCTTCAGCGGGACCGGAAAATCCCGCCAGCGGGAGGGGCTGTAAAATTCCGCCCACAGAATCATGGTGGCGCAGCAGGCCACCATTCAGCCCATCAAGTATCAACGATTTAGGTGTGGGGACCAAATGTAATATTCCCAAGTTCCTGGATGACACAAAGCTGGGTGGGATTGTGTGTTGTGAGGAAGATGCAAAGCAGTTTCAAGAAGATTCGGACAGGCTTAGTGAGTGGGCAAGAACATGGCAGATGGAATATAATGTGGAAAAATGTGAGGTTATCCACTTTGGTAGGGGGGAACAGACGTGCAGAGTATTTCTTAAATGGTGAGAGATTAGAAAGTGTAGATGTACAAAGAGTGTCCTTGTCCATAAGCCACTGAAAGCTAACATGCAGGTGCAACAGGCAATTAGGAAGGCTAATGGTATGTTATCCTTCACCACAAGAGGATTTGAGTGCAGGAGTAGCAAAGTCTTTCTTCAATTGTATAGAACCTTGCTTAAACCGCACCTGGAGGACTGTGTGCAGTTTTGGTCCCCTTACCTCAGAAAGGATATTATTACCATAGAGAGAGTGCAACAAAGGTTCACTAGACTTATTCCTGGGATGATGGGTCTGTCCTATGAAGAGAGATTGGGGAAACTGGGCCTGTATTCTCTAGAACAAAAACAAAAATACCTGGAAAAACTCAGCAGGTCTGGCAGCATCTGTGGAGAGGAACACAGTTAACGTTTCGAGTCCGCATGACTCTTGAGTTCTGTTGAAGAGTCATGCGGACTCGAAATGTTAACTGTGTTCCTCTCCACAGATGCTGCCAGACCTGCTGAGTTTTTCCAGGTATTTTTGTTTTTGTTTTGGATTTCCAGCATCCGCAGTTTTTTGCTTTTATCTGTATTCTCTAGAGTTTTGAAGAATGAGAGATGATCTCATTGAAACCTACAAAATACTTAAAGGACTAGACAGGGCAGATTCAGGTAAGATGTTTACCCTGGTTGGGGAGTCTAGAACCAGGTGACAGAACTTCAAAATGAGAGGGAAGCCACATAGGACTGAGATGAGGAGACTCAGAGGATTGTAAATCTTTGAAATTCTCTGCCCCAGAGGAGTTGTGGAAGCTCAGTCATTGAGTATGTTTAAAGCAGAGACTGACAGGTTTCTAAATACCAATGATGTAAAGGGATATATGTATATATTTTCCATTCATGGGATGTGGGCATCATTGGCTAGGCCAGCATTTATTGCCCATCCCTCGTTGCCCTTGTTCAGAGGGCATTTAAGAGTCAACCATATTGCTGTGGATCTAGAGTCACATATAGGCCAGACCAGGTAAGGACAGCAGGTTTCCTTCCCTAAAGGCCATTGGTGAACCAGATGGGTTTTTACAACAATCGGTAATGGTTTCATGGTCATCATCAGACTTTTCCATCTGCCATGGCAGGATTTGAACCCAGGTCACTACCCTGCATCTCTGGAATACTAGTCCAGCAACAATACCACTATACGACTGCCTCCCCAGGAGGGGTTATGGGGATAATGTGGGATAAGGGCATTGAAGTGGGATGATCAGCCATGATCGTATTGAATGGCCGAGCAGGCTCGATGGGCCGAATGGCCTACTCCTCCTCTTATGTTCCTAAGTTCATGACAGCTCTCTGCAAAGCAATCCAGTCAGTCCCATTTCCCTATACTACCTTGTAGCCTTGCAAGTTTATTTTCCTCAAGTTGTTCCTGCAATTTTCCTTTTGAAATCCTTCATTGTTCCATGTACGAGTCACGTGGACTCTAATACCAACTTCCCTCCACATATCCTCTGTTCGGTTCCTCTTTAAATGTTGGCCATCTGGAGTATCCTCCAGTTCTGATGAAGAGTCTACACCTGAAGCATTCACTTGTCAGATGTTGACTGACTAGCTGAGTGTCCTCTGAATTTTCTGGGATTGTTCAGATTCTGGTGATGAGACTCAAGTTGTCTCGGTTCCATTGGACAAATGAGCAAAGAGATCCTGATCATAACCTGTAACCCCAGCAGGAGGTTCACTTGTCCGAAACTGGTAGTGATGCCCCTAGAGTTAAATAGCCTACTCAAATGTGAAAAATTGAGAAATCCAGAGGGTGCCATGGACTTGTTCCCAAACAAGAAAAGCCCTTCAGGGTAGCAAGGCAGTTTAATAGCCTGGGGGGGCTAATTTTGTTAAATTATATGCATTCATGGGATGTGGGCTTCGCTGGCTGGGCTAGCATTTATTGCCCATCCCTAGTTGCTCTAGAGGTGCCTCTTTGAACCGCTGCAGTCCATGTGGTGTAGGTACACCCACAGTGCTGTTAGGGAGGGAGTTCCTGGATTTTGACCCAGTGACAGTGAAGGAACAGCGTTATATTTCCAAGTCAGGATGGTGAGTGACTAAGAGGGGAACTTCCAGTTGGTGGTATTCCCATGTGTCTGCTGCTCTTGTCCTTCTAGATGGTAGTGGCCGTGGGTTTGGAAGGTGCTGTCTAAGGTTCCTTGGTGAATTCCTGCAGTGCATCTTGTAGATGGTACACACTGCGGCTACTGTGCATCGGTGGTGGAGGGAATGAATGTGGATGGGGTGCCAATCCAGCGGGCTGCTTTGTCCTGGATGGTGTCCAGCTTCTTGAGTATTGTGGGAGCTGCACTCATCCACTTACAATATCACTTGCAGTTATTGTCTCACATTTAGGTGGTTGAACAGCTGAAGTACAATAGAAATCTGCTCCTCTGGTCTGGGCTAAAAGATGGAGGACAGCTCTCAGGCTCAAGGAACCAATGGGTTCCTGCAAAAAAAAAATGTGTTTTCCTTGGGCTTCCTTTGCCTTGTTGCCTGTGATTGGAGGGGTCCACAGGGCAAGAAAAATAACACCTGGTTGTCTGTTGCTCGAGCGCTTAAATAGCCTTTGGTTGTAGGAAGAGCAAAGTGAGCTGTGATGGGTAGAAAGATCATCTCTGGTCTCATCTCCCTGGTTATGTTTAACGTGCATTTATTGGGTGTAGCCAAGCATCTCTGGCAACCAAGGAATTCGCAGCTCAATGTGAGGGCTGAAGAGAATCAAAGCAGGGGATTCTATCCCATAAAGTACTAGCCATGGCTCAGTGACAAATAATTTGCTACAGAGTCAGAAAGTTGTGGGATAAATATTCACTCCAGAAGCTTAAGCTTATAATGCAGGCTGACAGTACATGAAGTACAGAGGGAGTACTGCACTGTCAGAGGGTCAGTACTGAGGGAGTGCTGCACTGTCAGAGGGTCAGTACTGAGGGTGCACTACACTGTCAGAGGGTCAGCACTGAGGGCGCACTGCACAGTCAGATGGTCAGTACTGAGGGAACGCTACACTTTCGGGGGGTCAGTGCTGAGGAAATGCTGCACTGTCAGAGAGTCAGTACTGAGGGAGTGCTGCACTGTCAGAGGGTCCCTACTGAGGGAGTGTTGCACTGTGGGAATGTCAGTTCTAACAGAGCACTGCAGTGTGGGAGGGTCAGTTCTGACAGAGCACTGCAGTGTGGGAGGGTCAGTTCTGAGGGGGTGCTCCACTGTTGGAGGTGCCACCTTTCAGAGGAGATGTTATACCAAGGCTCCTTCTGTCCTCTCCAGTGAATACAAAAGTTTTCACTATTCGAAGAGGAGCAGGAGAGCTCTCCCCAGTGGCCTTGCCAATATTTATCCTCAACCAACATCACTAACATAGATTATCGGGTCATTGCTACTTGTGAGGGCTTGTGTGCACAAATTGGCTGCAGCATTTCCTATCTCACAACAATGACCACACTTAAAAAAGTATTTAATTGGTTGTAAAATGCATTGAGACTATCTGATGTCATGAAAAACACTATCTAAATGCAAATTCTTCTCTGTATCTTTTGCTCTCTTTGGTGCTTGGTAAATGTGCATCCAAAATAACCAATAGAGAAATATTTGAGCCTCTATCTGTCAAACATCGTAAGCAACTTTAAACAGTGAACTACTTAAATGCATTTAGTGCTGTTAGGGTGAAACATGCCCAAGAGCAGTCCATGTCCAAATGCAGCAAGACCTGGACAATATCCCGGCTTGGGCTGACAAGTGGCATGTAACATTCGCGCCACACAAGTGTCAGGCAATGACCATCTCCAACAAGAGAGAATCCAACCATCGTCCCTTGATGTTCAATGGCATTACCATCATTGAATCCCCCACTATCAACATCCTGGGGGGTTGCCATTGACCAGAAACTGAACTGGACTAGCCAATATAAATACTGTGGCTACAAGGGCAGGTCAGAGGCTAGGAATCCTGTGGCGAGTAACTCACCTCCTGTATCCCCAAAGTCTGTCCACCATCTACAAGGCACAAGTCAGGAGTGTGATGGAATACTCCCCACTTGCCTGGATGAGTACAGCTCCAACAACACTGAAGAAACTAGACAGCATCCAGGAAAAAGCAGCCCGCTTGATTGGCACCCCATCCACAAACATTCACTCCCTCTATCACTGACGCACATTGGCAGCATTGTGTACCACCTACAAGATGCACTGCAGGAATTCACCAAAGCTCCTTATACAGCACCTTCCAAACCCACGACCACTACCACCTAGAAGGACAAGGGCAGCAGATACATGGGAATACCACCACCTGGAGGTTCCCCTCCAAGTCACTCACCATCCTGACTTGGAAATATATCACCGTTCCTTCACTGTTGCTGGGTCAAAATCCTGGAACTCTCTCTCTAATAGCACTGTAAAGGACTGCAGCAGTTCATGAAGGAAGCTTAGGGCAAGGGCATCAACGGATTGGCAATAACTGCTGGCCCAGCAAGTGAAGCCCATATCCCATGAATGAATAATAAAAAAAGATGCTGTAGAGTAAAGGGTTTACTCTAATAATATCTCCTTATTGCAAATGCTCAGTCGCTATGTCATAGTCATGTCACTCACTGAGAGAAGATGAGCAGGAAGCACCTTAGAGAGAAGATGTAGCTATGTCCTGATGTTCTGTAATTGTTTAAAAGTCAGTGATGTAAATAAAGATATTTTGAATGAAAGACCATTGCCTCGAGCAAGATCTCTTCCAGAGTAAGAAACCAAGGAATCCCAAGATGAACCCACAATAGCAGATGGTGGCAGCAGTGACTACATCCACACACAAACAGTAGGGAAATGGCAGGAAAAGCCTTGGGAAAAACCCAGCAGTACAGAGCAGTGGGTGAAGGGCTTTAATGCCAACCCAGCAGCCACATCAGAGAGGAAAAACACAAAGGCAGTCCGGTGACTGGCAAGACAAGCAGTGCGGGAAAAGGATGAATGAAACTAAATGTTAAAGGTAAGCATGAAACGACACTAAAATACAAATATAGGAAAACTTCTTTAACATTATAAGTTATTCAGAATCAAGGATGCTCTCTGTTGAGCAGAAGAGCCCGCATAACTCTGAACGTGCCTGGTGAAGCCAACGAACAAGCACAAGGTAATGAACTTAGAAAGGAATTCCCCACACTCTTCAGAGACTTGTGAAAATTGAAGACTGTGTACCACATGATGCTCAAGACAGATGCAAAACCCATTTGCTTACTTATACTCAGGAAGATCCCACACTAGCTTTTGAAGAGAGCCAGGAGTGAGATAGAGGTGAAGTTTAACAAGGGGTCAGTTCACCAGTCACTAAATCAACCAGGTGGTGCTCTGGTATGATCGCAGTCCCAAAGTTCCATCCGAATCTGTGTTGACTTGATATGCCTGAATAAGGTGGTGGAACGAGAAATACATCCAATGGCATCAATAGATGAGAACTTAGCCAAACGAAGAGTACCATTTTCACCAAATTCAATGCCAACAGCGAATTCTGGCAATTACCATTGGATCAGGAGCCAATAATCTGAACCACTTTCATTACACCCTTTGGGCTGTACTCTTTCAATCGTCTGCCGCTTGGCATCACAACTGCCTTGGAAATTTTCCAAAGGATGATGTCTAACAAACTAGAGGGCATGGAAGGCATCACACGCCACATGGAAGATATTTTGATCCATGGTTCAACAATGGCAGAACATGACAAACAGTCAGAGAAGCCTTATGAACGCTGCAAGATGCTGGCTTGACACTCAGTGACAAATGTGAGTTTTCCAGGTCCATGATAAAATTCCTAGGCCACATCATACAGGTAACTGGAATCACTCCAGACCCACACGACCAGAATCACTGCAGACCCACACTACCAGAGTTACTACCGATCCACGTGACTGGAATCACTGTGGATCCACACGGTCGGAATCATTGTGGATCCACACGATCGGAATCACTGTGGATCCACACGGTCAGATTCACTGTGGACCCACATGACTGGGATTACTACAGACCCACACAAAACAAAAGCCATAAAGAAATTCCCGCTGCTCAAGAATATCAACGGTCTACAAAGGTATGATCAGCCCAACTAGGTAAATTCCGACTTTTCCCGGTCAATGAAACTCTCAGGCACCTTATTTGACAAGACCAGCAGCAGTCATACAAACAAATCAAAACGATGTTAACGGGCGGAATCTGGGTGGGGTGGGGAGGCCATGTTCGCACTCAGTGATCAATGACGCATTTGGAAAACCAATAGGGAGGACACTCAGGGCATGTGGGAGGGGCTCAGCTCAACAAATCCGGGCCCAGTGAAGGGCACATTGTTAATTTCCTGCTCCAACCATGGACACCATGGCTCTGCCAGGTGCTGGGCTCAAGGGTCTAATCCACAATGGAGTTGCTGTGCTCCTTTACTAACGCTGTGCATTCAGGCAAGAATCCATTAGGTATTGACGCTGCAGTGCAGTTGGTCCTGGCCAAAAGGGAACATTGATCAAACAACCAAGGGCCACAGCTGCTGCACAGAAGCAACATGAACCCTACAGGCCTCAATGTTCCCAGTGTCCTGGTCATGGTACCATGCTCACAGTCATGATGTAAATACAAGGACTGGGTTTTGATAGTTATTGTCTAGGCTACTGGAAGGGAACTGACAATAGTCTGACCGACGGTTACAGCACCTGGGGGTCCATTGGGCCTAATGGACATCCTTGTGAATGTGCAAACATGACTGAGGGGGATACCCAGCCAACTGTCAATATCCAGGATGTAATCATCCTGCAAGGGGTGGCCTGGAGATGCCATGTACACACTGAGGGCAGGTCAAGGGCTAGAGATTGGATTCCTGCCTTGGAAATGGAGGGAGACCATCAAGGAGAACTACACTGATTGCTCAATTGTTCACAGATACAAGGAGGAGTGCAGAATGTAGGCTGTGCGTGATGCTGTCTTATTGGTAGCTGTAATAAGGAGGAGGAGAGGAAGGGCCCGTTGCTGATTGGCCCAGCTCCGGCAAGAACATTGTCCTGAGGAGGCAGTGCCAGCAGGGCCCCAGGAAGCCCCAGTAGCTCCTGAGGAGGGGCATCATCCACGAAGACGCTTGGTGTGATCAAGGGTCTACGGAAGATGCAGCTCATACCTGGAGATGAGTGAAAGACAGTGGCGGAGGTGACTTCACTTGTCCAGGGATGTGGTAGCATATAGTTGCCACCTTCTTTGTGATGATCTTATGCTGTAAGAACTTGAAGGGCATTCCTTGCCGGTGGCTCCGACAGTTACCACCGCACTAAACTTTTTTGCCATCAGATCCTTTCAGGGCTCCACTGGGGACTTTGTGGAATCTTGCAATCGGCCACATCCAAATGTATAAGGGAGGCAACAGGTGCCCTTTACAATAAATCTCACCGCTACGTGCAGTTCCACACGGATAGCTGTGGGATTTGCTGTGGCCCCAGGTTTTCCTCAAGCACAGGGTGCCATCGACTGCACACATGTGGCCTTGAGAGCTCCCTGGCAGCAGCTGTCAGACTCATTAACAGAAAAGGAATTCACTCTCTCAACATGCAGATTAATTGTGACAACTGAAAGTGGATCCTACATGTAGGTACCCAGGGGGCTTTCACGATTCTTTTCTCTTGAGTCGCTCCCAGGTGCCACATATCTTTGAAGGGCCTTGTGCTTAGAGGGTTGGCTCCTTGGGGACAAAGGGTACCCCCATAAGGCATGGCTAATGTCGCTTGTCTGTTGCCCTACAAAGTGCACTTGAGGAGAGGGTACAATGCAGCACATTCCACCTCAAGGCCCATGACTGATCAAACCATTGGCCTCCTGAAAATGTGCTTCTGATGTTTGGACCGGTCAGGCGGGGCTCTCCAGTACCCACCACAGAGGATCTCCCACATCATCGTTATTTGCTGCGCCCTACACGACCCTATGCTGCAGAGGGGGGAATGATTTCCCTGAGGGAGACATTGAGGGGCAAGACGTCTCCTTGGATGAGGAGGGCGTGGAAGGGCATGACTCTGAAAAGGACAAAGATTCAGACGAGCCACAGGGGGATGCCATTGCACAGGCACAATGTGGCAGATGTGCCCGTGGTAACCTCAAAGCCACAAGGGTCCAGGAGGAATAAGGTCACGGCTAGTTTTTGCAACCCAGACTCTCTTCAGCCTTCAATGCAGGGGGTGCTACAACACCATCATTCTGAGTTCGAACATCTCAGGAGAAGGCAGAAATCTCACAATGATCACAGGAGCAGCTTTCAATACCTTCTTCCCTAATGATGGATTCATCCTTGGAATGGATAGTGGCCTTGGCAACATGTGGCCGCTGTGGAATGTGGATTGTCCTTTCAAACATAGTGTCACCAGGTTAGTGTGCATGGCAGCTTTCAAGCAGCGGCAAAGCTGATTCAAACATGGATGCACACAGGTCAGTATGACATCAGCTGCCTGAACCAAAAAGACAACCTTCAGTGGCTTGTGCTTGGATGTCTCAAGAGGGAATGGCATCTGGAAACTTCCATGTCTCCCATCGCCAGCTCTGATGCATAATGGAGAAGCATCATCCTGTCACTGACCCCCAACAGTCCCTCGCACATCTGGATGCAGTGACCTGTAACTCCACATCAGGCATCCAAAGCTGCGAGGTGTATCTGCATTGTCCTTACAGGGGCTTCCTCACCAGGACAATGGTTCTCTTGTTTATTAACACTCAGGAGCCTGCATTTGTTGGACTTTTGCCAAGTTTCAGTCCTGGATGACTTTTGCCTTATGGGGAAATGTGGTCAATACTGACGCATCAATCAATGACAACTTTCCTCATAGACCCTGCTGGAGACTTGGGAGATGTGCAAAAGCATCACTACCAGAGCATGATGGTCCTCAACATTGTCCAGTTCACAGAGGTCTGTGCTTCCCATATGGTCCAAGCCAATGCAATGGATCCTATACAGAGTTGTGTGCTGTGCCTTTACACAAGGATAACATGAAGCTGCCGCTAAGCAGGTGTCCAGGAGGAATGTAAGATTGTCACAGGTAATGAGGCGGCTTCATCAAGATGAAAATGCGCCTCTGACATCACACACTCAAACCCCTCTTGCAGGCACTTGAGGTTTCCCTGGGTGATTCTTACTGCCCTAGTTCAGCGACATGCATGGGGAGAGTGGGGACTAAGCATGGGGATAAGCACAAGCTGCTGGAAGGCAAGGAAGACTAAGGTGTTCAATGTTTGATTCTACTTTTTCCAAATAGTCACTCTCATAAACGGCATTGCAACTACGCATTGGGGAAACGATGGTATCGTTAGTAGCAATAACTAATTTTGCCATCCCCAGAAACCCGAGATCAATGCCACAGTGGCAGGGTAATCAGTCAGCCTGATAGCGATTCTCCTGCTCCAGATGAAACTTGCCTGGGATTAAGGGGTGACAGTTGGATTGGCCGGCCATCATGGTCACGTATGATGTGCCTTTGCTGATGATGCAGATGTGGAAATAAAGGATACTCACTGTGCTGAGATCGTGTGGGAATTAATGCAACTGAAGTTCCAGATGGGAGTTCTTTGGGGGTGGGGGGGCATGTTTGACCCCTGAATACCCAAGGAACTTTGCATCACTTGAATACCCATTGAATCCATGAGACTTGGAGAAGGAATAAAGCAGAATGTAGTTACAAAAGTGAAAACTATATACAACGATTGAACACCTGTGCAATCAATAATAATTTTTCTAAACCTACCGCTATGTCAAGGTGCAGCCCCGACATTCACAGCAGGGGTGGAGGTAGCCCGCTGACTATTGTGCTCTGTTGTTTGGAATGACTTTGGTGGGCATCCTCCGGAGGCCCCAGGCCTTGAGGGCCCAGGCCTGCTAAGGGTCTCCTGCTCTGGGACAGGTGTACCCTCCTTGGCCTGACCTACTGGAGGCAGTGGAGTCACTGGTAGTGGGGAGGGGAGTTAGAGAGACAGGGCACACTTGGCATGTCCTGGATGCCCGGGGCGGGGGGGGGGGGGTGGGTGTCTTGCTGGTGCTTCTCCGCCCTCTGGGTGCCCTATGGCCTCTCCCTGGTTCCTTGATGAGAAGGGGCACCTTCTCTCACCTAGCCACTGCTGGAATGCACCCATGGCTACAGCAATGGTGTACAGGTCTGAGTGCAAATCTGTATGTTCTACTAGACCTGGGCCTCCAAGGTGGCTCCCACCCTCCCCATAGAGACTTCGATGCATTCACATGCCGGAGCCATGACATCAGAGAGAACATGGACAGACTCCTCCACCCTTCACCCCATTCTGCTGATGGCCTCTGGCAACTCTGCCTGCTGTTCCCCTGCCTCTCTATGTATCTCCAACATTTGCCCTAGGGCTGATCCCAGAGGCTTGTCATCGGACTGGGACTCAGCAAGGGCCTGATCTCGAGCAGCCCTCCGAGTGTGAGAGAACTCGGTTGTCACTGCCTCCACCTGCTGTGGACCTGTGTCTGTGAGGTGATCGTCAGATTGGGAATGTGAGTCTACTCTAGAACTAGGTCCCACCGAGGTGTGTGTATCTGCGCCGGTGGAGGGTAGAGGTGGCTATACAGGTCCCGGCCACTCTTCCTCCTCCTCAGAGGCGGCCTGGGGGCTGGGGCTTCCTCTTGTGGAAGACAATGACCTCCCCCTCTTCTTGCTGGTACCTGGAATTGGGAGGAGAGAGAATTAATGATTGACTGGACAGGCTCTAACGTTACAGATCACTCACAGTCATTGTCCGCATGTTATCGCCGTATAAAGGATGCTTCCTCGTTGGGTTGTTGAGGGAGGCCGATCTCGCTTTCTGCGCAGGCACAGTCAGTGTCCCCTCCTGCCAGCTCTGTAGCCTGCTCCTCATATGGGCTGAGGGTCCTGAGCTCCGGCTGCCCCTTCCGGTCCTGACTCTCTCTTGGTGTTATGGGCATTCTTCCCCTGCATTAAGACAGATGGATTGGGTGTGAGCACTGTGGGTGAAACAGCAGTTCAGGAGATTGCATGCCAGTTGTGTGTGCTGAGCCCTCTCCAGTAAGGGATTAAGATACTCTTTGTGCAGGGACTTACATGAGATGGTGAGCTTTAAGTGGCTATGACACATTGAGTGCCGATGAGACATCTGCTGATCGTGTGTGACATCCCTGTAGACTGTAACGCTTAGGCTGCCTGATGCCCTTATGAGTTTGCATCGAGCAGAAGTTTGACTTACCCTGGTGGAGCGCAGCAGATCATTCATCCATTTCCTACACTGCAGGGCAGTCCTTCTTTGGACCCCACCCAAACTCATCTCCTTGGTGACCTCCTTCCAGGCCGGCATAGTCAGAGGGGAGGCCTTCCTGCTCCCATCCCTCGGATAGAGGACCTCCTGCTTTTCCTCAATGGCCTGGAGGAGGATCTCCAGGGAGGCCTTGCTGAACTGTGGGGCCGAAGGTTACTGCCCTCTCCTGCACAGTTTTTTTTTTAACAGAATCCAGAGCTCTTTGCCTGCAGCGAGTGAATGGCTGTCCGAGTGCCGTTTAAATATGGTGCCCCGATGTTGAAGCCTATAAGGTGACGGTGGGGTGGGTGCCCCACCACAAAATTTGATGTGCTCCTCGTGGATGTATAATTAACGAGATAATCAGCACTTGATCTCGCGTATTCAGCCGCCCCACTCTCCAGTTCCTCTGATTTCCACTCCCGCCACTGGACTTAGACTCCAAAATGGAAGATTCTGCCCAATGTCTTTAGCGGTCCTAGCCCACTACGAACCTGAATGTCCAATGATTGTAACGGATGCATCAAGAACAGTACTGGGAGCAGTACTATTCCAGGTTCAAAGTGATGGGAAAAGAAGACCTGTTTATTATACCTCAACGTCCTTAACCGAGACTGAACAGTCCTAAACTGTCATAGAGAAAGAAGCCCTCGCAGCGACTTTGGCATGTGAGAAATTCTCTGATTATGTCTTGGGACTACAGTTTAAGATTGAAACAGACCATAAGTTGTTGGTAACCTTGTTGAACACAAAAGAAATCATAAAGATACCACCCAGGATCCAGAGAGTCAGATTGAGACTCATGATATGATGCTACCATGGAGTACGTACAGGGTACAGACCAGACTATGGTTGACACTCTGTCGCAATTACCCAGTACAAAAAGATAAAACTTTCATTGAAGAAGTTGAAGCCTTCACGACCTTGACATCTCAATACTTGCCATCAACAGAGCAGAAGTTGCAAGAATTTTGTGAGGTTCAAAATTAAGATGAAGAGTGCATCCAGATTCACACATGCTACCTGGACAATGCCCACAGCACAATACAACCACCACCCACCCCCCCGTCCCATCTTGAGGCAATATTTTGAACAATGTCACCACATTAGTATCTTAGATGACCTCTTGGTATACAATGAACGATTGGCAGTACCGCGAGCTCTCTGCTTGGAAGTTCTCCAGCAGATTCACCAAGGACATCTTGGTATTACCAAATGTGAAGCCAGGGCGCATCAGCCTGCATGGTGGCCAGATATTTAACGCCGTATTGAAGAGATGGTCCCCAACTGCGTCACCTGCACCATTCACAGACAGGAGCAGAAAGAACCACTTCTGCCATCCAGGCCTTAGAATGCCTTGGCACAGACATGTTTGATTTCAAAGGGAAAGTATTTCTCTTAGTAGTAGATTATTATTCTCACTGAATGGAGGTGGGAAAGCTACACACTCTCTGTTATTACCTCCTTGAAGAGGATGTTTTCCACATATGGCATTCCGGACATTGCCATCTCTGACCATGGGCCACAATTTTCCACCAAGTGTTTCCAATCCTTCACAATATCATATGGATCTGTCCACATCATGGGCTCACCAAACTACCTTCAGTCTAATGGAGAGGCTGAGAGAAGAGTGCATACTATAAAACACTTGCTAAGGAAGAGTGACAACTTTGAACTCGCTCTGCTCAGTTATCACTCTATGCCGTTGTGAAATGGCTTTGTCCCATGCAAGCTCCTGATGAGCTGCAGTCTAAGAACACAACTTCCTTTCCTTTCTCACTCATTGACACCAATTGTCATGGTGAAACACCATGATTGGGCTAGTCAAGCTCATACTTTTAACCAGAGCCACAGCTTTCTACTCCCATTAGAGGAGAGATGGTATGGATTAGAGACCAGCAACAAGAAGGTACTGTAATAGAGAAGCTACAACAACTGAAATTGTATCTGGTCCAGACACAGTCAGGCATCATTCGAAGGAACAGGGAACAGAGCTGTCCTGATTTCAATTGCCAGAAAACCATTAGCAGGATAGGCTGCATACCCTGATCCTCAGGAGAATGTCACACCTACAGAACCACGAATAAGGGAAACCAGGCGTGACAACCCCCAGGAACTGACCTCAGAGCAAATGGATTCCCAACTCCCTCAGGAGGAACTCCACACTCATTCAGGAAGACTGGTGAAACCACCAAGGAGACTATCCCTTTAAAAGCAGAGACTCTGGGGGGAGGTGTAGGATAATGGTGTATATAATAATATCAGGATAAAGACTTGGGAAGAAATGTAGAGTAAATGGTTAACTCAAATAATAGCTATTGAGATATGCGTTAAGAAGATATGTCATAGTGATGTCACTCACTGTGAGAAGATGAGCGAGAAGCACCTTAAAGATGAGCTGTGGCTATGTCCTGATGTAACCTTGTAAATAGTTAATGATGTAAGTAACGATATTTTGAATGAAAGGCGATTGCCTTCTAGTGTAAGAACCCAAGGAATACTGAGACAACCCACAATAACAGCTTTGCTAGATAGTACCATGGTGATATATTTTAGCCATATATTCAGAATCAAGGTTTAATTCTCAGTTTTTGTTAAGTCTTTGTCTGGCACCGGGAATGTAGGGGAGCAATGGAGAGGAAGGACAGGATGGTTGAGACGGTGGGATAGACATTAGCCTTTTATAGGAACATAGGAACAGGAGGAGACCATTCAGCCCCTCAAGCCTGTTCCACTATTCAATTAATTCATGGCTGATCTATATCACAACTCCATTTACCCGCCTTAGCTCCATATTACTCATTGTCATTATCCAATAGAAATCTACCCACTCCTGTCTTGAAAGTTCCAATTGACCACACGTATCCACAGTCTTTCGCTGGAGAGTGTTGTAGATTTCCACTGCTCTTTGTATGAAAAAGGTTGCTTTCAGGTTTACTTCTAAATGTTCCTGCTCTACTTGTAAAATAGTGCCCCTTGTTCTAGATTCCCTGCTCAGAGAAAATTGGAGGAAAAGGGGAACAAGATCAAGGGGACAGAATCTTAAAATTGTCACTCAGTGATGGGTGAAAGTCCGTTGACTTTAACGATTTTATGTGAAATGAGTTTGGGCTCAATCTTAGCCCAGTCAAAAAAAACTCATCATTTTAACATTGATGCAGGATTGGTAATCTCACCCTTAGGGGCCATGAACTACCGGAATTTCTACTGGGAAACTTGTTGTGCACTGAGAATATGACTCTGATTGGGTAAGGGGAGTTTTGACTGTCCTGCACTTGGCCTGGGACTGCTATGTCACAGGGTAAAATGAATTGGCATGCAATGTTCTGCTCCCAATCTGTGATCCATTACCTTGCTAAACAATAGACAGACACCCCTCACCCAAAAACTGTGAAACTGGCCCTAATAAAATAATCTCCACATTTTAAAGGATATTATTATTGGGATGTGGGCATCACTGGCAAGGCCAGCACTTATTGCCCATCCTTTGTCTCTGTGAGAAGGCGGTGGTGGACCATCTTGTTCAACACTTTGTTACAACTTTAAGGCCATTTCAGAGGGCACTAAGAGCCAATCACTTTAGAAGAAGTCACATGGACTCGAAACGTTAACTCTGTTTGGATCTCCACAGACGCTGTTAGATCTGCTGAGTTTTTCCAGCATTTTCTGGTTTTGAGCCAACCACTTTGGCCTGTGTGTACAGTCACATATAGACCAGACTGAGTCAGAACAGCAGGATTCCTTCCCTAACAGACTTCAGTGAGCAAGCTGTACAAAACTACCCTCCATTCCACATGATAAAATGCCTAATTCCCATAGGGGCCACAGGATTGACTGGTACAGGAAACAGAAATATCAATCAGGTGCAGGAGGGAGTGCACTGCTGCAATGGTTCAGTGGGTAGCGGACTCACCTCTGAGCCACAAGGGTTCAAGTCGCACTCCATTCTAACCGTTGTAAACCAAGGTTCTATCTTCCCTCTCGGGTGCATGTCAAAGATCCCATGACACTATTTCGAAAAAGGGGAGGGGGATTCTCCCCAGTGTCCTGCCCAATATTTATCCCTCATTCAACAAGACTAAAACAGATCACCTGGACATTTCTGCTTCAAGATCAGTTTCAATTTCTGTGATCAAAAGTGACCATAAATGGGATAGCAGCACTGAAATCAAGATTCTGCTGCACGAAGTATAGAGGGCATTCAATATCCACCTGCATTTGAAAAAACAATTTGAAAAATCCCTGGTGTGGAGCACTGTGCTGTATGGGCGTGAGAGCTGGTCCCTCAATGAGGCCGATGAGAAGACGGTTACAGCTGTGAAATGTGGCTCTGGTGAAGGGTCCTTAGAATCAGCTGGACAGAACGAAGAACCAAAGAATTTGTCTGCAGGAAAATCAGAGTCCCAGCATCTCTCGGGCCCTTTAGCTGAAGTGAAGAAGCAGAAATTGAGAAAGTACCACCGTTGGAAACAGGCCGGGTGAGAGTCGAGTATTGATGACTAACATCAGGAAATAACAGGCCAGGTCGGAGAAGGACTGGATTGGTGGGGAGATTGGCAGCAGCACTTAGAATTGCATGGATAGATCAGGCATTTATAGTGGAAAATTGTCAGGCATCATCAAAGTATTTCATGGTTGCTGGTGGGTTAATTCTAGCTAGGGGATTCTACAAACCTGCATTTATTCAGGAGTCCTGCGTTTATTGAGCACTGTTAATGTAAGTCCAAGATGTCTGATGGAGTGCAACTGTGTGGCTGGTGGTAGTGATAGAGATAAGGGGAGGTGATTGAAAGCCTGGATGACGGGATAGATTTTGAGTGGGCACTTGAATTCAAGAGGGAAGGAGCAAAGGCAGGAGGGGTTTAGGGATTGAGTTCCAGAGAGTAGGGAGTGAAACGGGGATGGACAGACACATTGCAGTCTAATTGTTATTGCGTCTGAAATCATCAAGGGACAGATTTGGGATAGAAAGGGAAGCTTTTGGAGCTAGCTGTAGAGCGAAGGGTTAACATCAGGAGCACCTGACACTGATGTAACTACTGATGCAATGTCACATGACTAGGAGACTGAGATTGGGTGGGGAGCAGAATTACAACCTGGTGTTGAGTACTGAGATGAACAGATCTGTAAATAAACAAGAATGGTTTTTATGAATAACGGTCTAGGGTAGCATTCTTAGGATAACAGGCAAACCCTAAAGAAACCCGAACTAGACCCCAAACCCAAGACGAAACATGGTGGCAACTGGTGGTTTCTGTCAACTGTTTATATGCATCATCCAAAACATGGTGGCAGCAGACAAAGCATAAAGACCCAGAAAAAACTCAAAAAGACTGTAGACCTACAAACCCTTGGAATAAGGACAGGAAAAAAGATTGAAGACTCACCTGAGAAAGGACCATTATGGGAGCTGCAGATGCAAGCAGACAGACCCAGAGTCCAGACAGCAGTGAGTACAGATCACAGTCAAACAGCCAAACCTCTGAAGCAGCAACAGGTCCAGAGTTTAGGGCAAGCAAGGAGCTTATATTACCTCTCCCAGAACCATCCCAAAGCACGGAAGGCTTGCAGCAGGCTAAACACTGCGATCATTGGAGGAAGAGATTCTCCACATATAGAACAGCTTCAGATTTACATAATGAAGGAACAGAAGGATCAGGTCAGTACTTTACATTTGCAGTAGGGGCCATGGATATTATTGCAGGACAGGTGTGTTGATGAAACTTCGAGTTCACATGAGGGAGTCCTCAAGGTATTCGATTCATACTTCAGTGTTTGAAAACATTTGATCATTGAGCGAGTGAAATTGAATATAGAGGAGACAAAAACTAGATGAATCCATGGACTCATTTCAAAATGACCTGTAAAGACTCACGGAGAATTGCGACCATGAGGTCCTTAGCAAATGAATTAACACACACCAATAGCGGTTGGGGTCTAAGATTTAACTCTCATAAAATCAGCACAGATCGCATGATAGACCGAGCTTAGGGAGATAAACAGAGCAGTTGGTCCTGGGGAAAGTGATGTCCCTTGGGGGAAAAAAAAGAGTAAAACCATGGAATATGTCAGACAAAAAAGAGAAAGTGCAGTGAAGGAATTGTCCACAAAATTGGGAAAAAGCACATCAGCCACCATCTTGAGATGCTCCCGGTGTGGTGGGAAAACCTGCCCAAGCGGGAAGAACGCCCAGCAGGGGGAGATGAGTGACCTAACCATGGGAAGTTTGGACATTTTAAAATAATCCACAGATCCAAAGATCCTACAGCTCATTGGAAGAAAGAGATAACAACAAAACCAAATGAACTCCAAGAAGTGGAAGAGCCACAGGAAAACAAACAAACCATCTTAGGAGAATTTAGCAGAATAATTATTGGAGCATTAAATTAGATGTTGATGGTCACCCTGCAGAATTCAAGCTAGATACTGGTGCAGGTGTTTCAGTGTTATCTGACCAAGTAAAATTGCTTAAAAACATCACATTATGGTCACCCTCCATCCAGTTTCAAGGCCCATGAGCGACAACACTGAAAATAATAGGCCAACACTTGGCATGATTAAGATACAAGGATAAAGAAATTATGGAACCCCTGTATGTGATAAAGAACCAGGAGTCATCATTGCTGAACAGAAAGACATGTTTGGAGCTGAGGCTGATTTACAAGGTTGATGAAATCGCTGATTAGCAGCTCAGTAGGTATTCAGGAATGAATTTCCATCCTTACTTTCAGGCTTCGGAAAGCTGAAGACAGAATATCATGTAACCCTAAGGGCAGATGCTAAGCCTGTATGTCTCTTCACAGTGAGGAAGGTCCCTCACCCACCCTTAGACACAGTCAAGAGTGAGATTGAACACATGTTACAACAAGGGGTCATCTCTCCAGTAACCGTACCGACAAAGTGGTGTTCTGGAATGGTCACAGTACCAAAGCCTAATGGTTTAGTCAGAATCTGTGTAGATTTGACTCAATTAAACAAGTCAGTAGAGCGCAAGATCCACCCGATGGCATCGATGGATGAAAGTCTCACCAAATTAGTAAACAGCACCCTCTTCACAAAACTGGAAGCTAATAGTGGCTTTTGTCAATTGCCTCTGGACAAAGAATCCAGATTGTTAACTACTTTTATCACCCAATTTTGGTAATTGTTATTTTACCAGGTTACCATTTGGAGTTGTTTCTGCACCTGAGATATTCCAGAGATGATGTTTCAGACCCTGGAAGGCATGGAAGGAGTAATAAGCCATGTGGATGACATTCTTGTACATGATTCATCGAGGGAAGAAAATGACCATTGAGTGAGAGCAGTCTTCAAAGTGGTACAAGAAGCATGTTTGACCGTAAACGACAAATGTGAATTTGCAAAGCCCATGCTAAAATTCTTAGGGCACATTATACAAGCTTCGGGAACTACGGCCGAACCACAGAAAACCAAGGTCATTAGAAAGTTCCCACACCTAATAACATCACAGGATTACAAAGATTCCTTGGGATGGTCAGGCAAGTTCCTACCAAACTTTGCAGAAATCAACAAGCCATTACAACAGTTGTTGAGATAAGGTGAACAGTGGTGCTGGAACATGGACCAGCAAAATGCTTTTGACAACATCAAAAATTTCCCAATTTCACCAGACATTCTGGTGCACTATGATCACGACACATGGCATCATGGACGTTGTGGTGACAGACAACGGTCCTCAGTTTGCTCATAAGCTGTTCCATAACTTTGCGCAAGAATATGGTTTCATGCGTGTGACTAATTCACCCAGATATCCTCAGACGAATGGAGAAGCAGAAAGAGGAGTTTGAACAATCAAGGAATTGATGAAAAAGGATGAAGATATTAACCTTGCCCTTCTTAACTACAGTGCTTCACAGCTAAAAATAGGTTCTCGACATCAGAACTATTGATGGGAAGACAGCTGCAAACACAACTTCCAGCTCTATAACAAACATTACAATCTAACGTTACCTCCATGATCATGGGAGAGTTAGGAAGTGTGAGGAGCAACAAAGAGACAGTCAAGCTCGTATTTCAACTTCAGGCATAGAGCATGAGACTTGAAAGTGCTACAGCTCGAGAGAGAGTGTGGATACGAGACCAACAGAAAGAAGGCATTGTCATAGAAAGAGCTCCACAACCGAGAACTTATAGAATTGAGATGGAGCAGGGAAATATCAGAAGGAACTGAAGAGCTTTGATCTCATTGGGAAGGAAACCAATGGAATCTTGGACAGACAATTTAGATCCGCTTGGAGACAAGGAGCCAGAAACAAGTAGAAACTCTACAACCACCCAAGTGTAAGACACTCCTATCGAATGATGAGACAGTGCAGTTCATCCTCAACCTCGAAATGAAATCAGAACCTGATCAGTCGCCCCCATGGTTTAAGCTAACAGTGTGGGTTAGGAGAATGCCTGTGCCTGCGCTGAGAGCACAGCCTGCAGTCCAGTGGCTGAAACTGCCACCAATCGGTCAAGGCATCACAGAGACTGACCCTGTGAAGTCTGAGATTTTGGGGGAGATGTAGGAGGGGTGTATAAGTTTGGATAAAGACTTGGGGAGATTTGGAGTAAAGGGGTAACATCAGGAGCACATGATACTGGTGTAGCTGTGATGTTATGTCACATGACTAGGAGACTGAGGCTGGAATCATCTGCTCCCATTGGTGGAAGGTGTTGTAGCGGGCGTGAGCAGACAATATGGCAAGAAGGCAAAAAATCAGCTTTATGCTGTCGTGAAACCAGTTTGCGATTGTCCACTCCGCTCGTCAATGGTGGGCCATGTTTCACGCTGTCCAACATCAGGAACTTAATTTTAATGCATTTGCATTTCATTATTGTGCCTTCACACCAGAATCATCCCCTGCCAAATTTACCACCCACATCTGCGTGACTTCAGCATGGCGCGATTCACAACTGCCTTTTAAAGGTGTGTGCCTGGCGAGCTGAACTTTGAGGGGAACTCGGAGGTGACTGCACACAACCCAGCGCAGCGCTTGAGAGGATCACCTGCAGGGCATCAAGGAAGAGGCACTGTGCAGTTGGTGGGGGCAAAGGCAAGTCACTTTTCCCAGGCTGGCTTTCAGTGCAGTACCGGGGCAAGGGCTCCAGTGCAGATGTGGCTGGTGGGAGGTAAGGTTGAAGGGAGTACACAAGCACATGCTGGGTTCAGACCAGTCGCCCCCATGGTTCAAGCTAACAGCGCAGCCTTGCAGTGCGGGTTAGGAGAATGCCTGGGCCTGAGCTGAGAGCACAGCATGCAGCCCAGTGGGCAAAGCTGCTGCCAATCAGTCAAGTGGAGTGGGGCGGAGGTGAGTGGGGTTTCAGATAGCCATGAAGTGTACTACACACTGGCCATGCAAGTGGGGGCCAGCGCTCTCCTGCATGTGTGAAGGAGCCTTCAGACTAAACCAAGAGAGGTTCTTAGCACACCTATGTGAACCCACACTTCTCTTTCTCTCTTTCTTCCTGCAGGAGGAGAACATCAGGATCATGGAGCCTGGTGATTTAGCGGTATGCCTCATGGCTTACAGGGAGCAGAGAAGAAGAAGTAGATGAGAGCGATGGAGGCGCCTGGCTCAGCAAAGCATCTCCCTCATGATGAAGAGTTGGCAGGGCCTGATGCACACACTGCTGAAGACCGACACAGAGCCGTCACTCGTAGGCCCTCGCTAGACCCAGGGTCTATGGGCGGTGCTTGTCATTCCTGCAGATGACTGAGAACCAGTGTCGCCAAAGACTGTGCATGTCCAGAGAATTGGTCAGTCAATATGCCACCAGCTGCAGGATTTGGCAGCACGGGGACATGGAGGGCATCCACTGCCAGTGGCTGTGAAAGTGACCGCGGCTCTCAATTTTTATGCCAATGGCTCCTTTTAGGGCCCCACAGGTGACCTGTGTGGGATATCACAAGCCTTCACACACAAGTGTATCCAGGAGGTCACGGATGCCATCTTCGCGAAGGCACAGAATTTTGTGCACTTCACCCAGGATCAGGAAAGCCAGGAGGCAAGAGCTGGGATTTGCGAAGGCCTCAGGCTTTCCACAGGTGCAGGGTGCGGTCAACTAAACTCAGGTGGCGCTTAGGTCTCTGAGGCAACAAGCAGTCAACCACGTCAATCGCAAGGGCTTCCACTCTTTGAATGTTCAGCTGGGCTGCAACAACCACAAATGGATCCTACTTGATTCCAAGGGAGCGTCCATGACTCCTACATCCTTAGCAGGTCTCATATCCCTGACATCTTCCAGGGTCCAGCGAGACTGCAGGGTTGGCTCCTTGGGTACAAGGGCTACCCGCAGAGGACGTGCTGATGGCGCCCATGCGGCAGCCTCAGACTGCAGCAGAGCGACGGTATAACGAGACTCATGCTGTGACCCAGGACTTTGGTGGAGCAAACGATAGGTGTCTTGAAAATGAGGTTCCGGTGCCTTGACAGGTCTGCAATACAGCCCACCGAGAGTGTTGTGCATCATTGTAGCTTGCTGCACGCAAGCTACATTATCTGGTACTACAACAGGGGGGGGAGGATCTGGCTGAGGAGGAGATGGAAGAGCTGCACGTCTCCTCTGATGAGGAGGGCGTCAAAAGGGATGGCGACGATGAGGTCATCAAAGGCGAGGATTCCGGTGGTGAGGCCGTTGCATTGGCCAGAGGAGGCAGGCGCGCTCAGGAGGCCCTCATAGCCTCATGATTTATGGAGGATGATGACGAGATGCAGTGAGGACAGTCCTGATATCCTCACCTTGCATCTGTGAATGTTTGACTCCTGTATGGCTGATGGCAGCGCACATACCCTCAGTGCTCAGACTCATGTCATGGAGACGCAGCAGAGCCCCTAATTGTCACAACATTCCAGGAGGATGATGACGACATGCAGTGAGGACACTCCATAGATCTTCACATAGCCTCTGAGAGTGTCTGACTCCTGTATGTCTGAGGTCAGCTTGCTTGTGCTCTGTGATCAGGGTCATATCATGGAGACACAGCAGTGAAACTTTAAGTGCACCTGATCCTTTGGCAGCTTTCAGCCCTGTAGTAACTGATGGTATAGCTTCTCCTGCTGTCTATCAGGGGTCATGTGATGTCCTTGGAGGTTTCGATCAATGAGACCTAAGTGCGGGTAATCTGAGGGCAGGGCTTCCTGACGAGAGTCCTGATCGAGCATGTAGCATCTGAAAAGCTCTCTGTAATAAAGTCTACCTGTTTCTTGTTGAAACCTGTCCGCTCTATCAAGTCATTAAAAGCCCCTGTCCCCTTCAGGAGCACACCATCACTGGACACAGATGCTGAAGACATGGGGACCAGCCCTACCTCAAAGGTGCTGAGAGCACACAGAGAGAATGAAGGAACTCTGTGACGCCTGCCCACGACATTCTGGCAGCAATGACCAGCACCATCGAGGTACAGGCAATGGTGATATTTCCAGGGAGTGTGAGACCGGACCATCACTTTGATCTGAAGGTTATATACTGCACAGGGAAGAGGCCCTGGACTGAGACACCTGCATTTATCTTATGCAGGAACCAAGGTTTCACATCTGAGTGACAAGAACACTGTTCATCAGAACAAGGAACCATAGGCAAGGAGGCGTTCTTGGGAGTTTATTGACAATAGTGAACATTATGTACAAGTGATTAACACTCGTGCCCAGGCTGTGTAACTACAGCTTCTTAATCTTCCTAACCCTGCCGCTTTGTCTTGGTTCTCCCTTGACATCCACAGCGGAGGAGGAGACAGTCTGCTGACTGCTACACCCTGTCTGTGATGACTTTGCATGTGCCCTCTGGAGGGCTGAGACCTGGAGGGCCCAGCCTGCTTTGGGTGTCCTGCTGTGGGCCAGTTGTACCCTCCTCGGTCTGTAGAGCTGGAGCTGCTGAGGTCACAGGAAGAGGGGATTCGGATGGGCCAGACACGCCCGGAGTCTCCTGGGTGGATGGCCCTGGGGTGTGCACCTGCTGATCTTCCTCCCTATGGGTGCCCGAGGGTCCCTGGCTGACTCCTTGAGGAGAAGGGGAAGCTGGAGTGAGATCGAGCTGCCCCACACCCCTCTCGCATTGACACTGTTGAAGGCCAACTATGGTGTCAGTGATGGAGTTCAGCCTGTACAACACTGCAGGACCAATGTCCTGGACCAATGTCTCCACGGCAGCCTATATCCAGCCAGTGTTGCCCAGTGTTGGCATGCCAGTGCTATCACCTCAGACTGAAGGCAGACGGACTCCTCCATCATCCCTTGCAACCTGAGGAGTGCATTAGACATCTCTTCCTGATATTCCCATGATTGTCTTTGCAGCTCCAACAACTAATTGAGGACTGAGTCCACAGGCTCATCCTCTGATGCGGGCTCAGCAGATTCCTTGCCCCCAGCAATCCTTGGAGTGCCAGTGACCAATGGTGTCCCTGCCTCATCCTGCTGTGGACTAGATTGTGTGCTGCGCTCACCATCTTGTGATCCCGAGGCTGCTCTATATCTAGGTCCCACCGAGGTGTGCATCACTGCGCTGGTGGAGGCTGTGGGCAAGCGCTGTGACCGGTCTTCAATAGTGCTGCCCCCAGGGTCCTCATCTGAGGTGCTCTCAGCAGTGGTGTCCAGCTCGTTTGCCTGAGGGTGATGTGGCAGATGTGCCTAGGAAAGGAATTGGAGATTATTAGTGCTTGGCAGCCGCATTACACACATAACAGTGGACACAGAGTAGCATTGACAGAGGGATGATGTGGTGCAGGATCCTCTGTGGATGCTTGCTGCTGACCTCACCATCATCGCAGGAATGGTCCACGTCCTCTCTGGCCAGCTACAACGCGCAACGCTCAAACGAAGTGAGGACCTTGATGTCCGGCACTCCACCCCTGGTCTGGGACCTCTCCTGGAGATGGTGCGCGATCTTGTCCTGCATAAAGACAGATGGAGAGAGTGTGAGCAAGGCTCATGTGAGGCCAAATGAGAAGGATGCCAAGTGTGTGTGCTGAGTGGAGCCATGGACGGGATGAGGAGGCAGTCTCCAGAGGAGATGAGGCCAGATGGAGATGTGAGAGTGTGTGTGAGAGAATGAGTGGTGATGTCCTTTGTGCTGGCAGTGAGTGAGATGCCAGTGAATGTGTGATGGGCTTGTGAGTGTGTGAGCTTAGAGTGATGAGATGGTTGCCTTACGCTGGCAGCACGGATGAGATCATTCATCTGTTTTCTGCACTGGATGGCCGACCTTTTGTGTGCAGCATTGGCACTGACCACCACAGCCACCACCTCCCAAGCTGGAGTGGTGAGACTGATGGACCTCATGCACCGGTGCAGGGTAGAGGACATCGTGATGGGCCTCCATGGCATCCAGAAGGTGTCCCAGGGATGCGTCACTGAATCGGGGGGGCTGCGCTTTTCTTGGCTTTTGGGGCCATGTCTTCACTGGAGCAGTCCTGGGCTGCAAGCGTTGAGAGGTGTGCGCACGGCTGCAGTTTAAATATGGCGCCTGGCACGAGGAAGTGGCGAGATAATGGCATAGCGGGAAAATCGGAGGCCGCCCACCAGCGGTCAGGTGTGTTTCCTGTGACTGCATAATTTATGAGGCGGGAAGGGCCCAATATGGCGCGAAAATCTGCATTGCGGCCAACGGATAAAACATCTCTTTTCACACCCGCTACCACACATAGTGCAAATCTGGGAAAATTCCACCCTGAGATCTGGTGGAGAGCAGGGGGTACAACTTTGTGTAGAGCACTAAGATGTACATAGATTTGTAAATAAACAAGAATAACAGCCTGTGGTAGCATTCTTAGGGTAACAGGCAAACCTTAAAGAAACCCCATCTAGACCCCAAACCCAAGATAAAAGCCTGTGCAGTAAAGTGAGTTATTAGCACACCCTGTTTAAAGTGGGACTTCAATGCTCTATTTGGTGTCTGCACTATCTGTTGCCAAGGATCCAGACAGACCAGAAGATCCAAGCCTTTATCTGACTGTGTTAGTCAAATGAGTAAGTGTTCTATGATTGGCCTCAGCATCACTGGGCTGGCAGAGGCAGGATGCTAGAATCAACCAGGCTTCAACTATTCATTGCCACCTTTGGGACAATGCATGTGAGTGGTGGGCCAGGCCAGAGTCAGATTCCGATATTCTTATACCACTTAAGCCAATGCTCACTCTCTGGGCTGATCATCGGAGACCATAGGAAGATGTTGCAATGAGATTCAGCAGCTTCAGACTTGGGGGCAAGGTCAGATTATCAAAATAACCGAGGCAAAAATGTAACTGTCTACCACCACAGGGGATATCATGAATGGGATTAATCTCTTAGCAAGCCCTATATCACTCTGTAGACCCAAGGCAAGTCTGTAGCAAAAAATACACAGCTGGTATCAATTTCAGTTAATGCACACCATGTTATTGCTTTAGATTCAAGTTCATGAAAGGAGTAATAATCTCATTCTCTGCTTTCATCAAAGAATGTTTTCTTAATCAATTTTCATAGCACTTTGGACTAAAGTTGGACTAAAAACAAACTTACCTTTGATATTTGGAGAGGGTGGAACTCTTTACTGTAAATCAACACCAAGAGTGGGGCTTTCTCACTGACTGCTTGAGTAGATGGGGGCAAAATAAATCACAAAGAAGATAGAATCCTACTGCACAGAATTTGTTCCACTCTCCCTTGCTCTTTCCCTATAGCCCTGCAAATGCTTCCCCTTCAAGTATTTATCCAATCCCCTTTGGAAGTTATTATTGCCCTTTCAGGCAGCGCATTCCAGGTAACAACAACTCACTACATAAAAAAATCGTAGTGAAATCATCTTGAGCGATAGGCTGACAAACTCCCCGGAGTTGCTTCTATGCCTGCCCTCTCCATCAAATAACATAATTGGAGCAGGAGATCCCTGTGAGGAATTTCATGCTTTTCATCTTTAATTGTGTAAAATTTGTCATCAAGTTTAAAGTGTTAACAATGGAAACCCTAACTTCCTATTTCATACACTGTCCACATCAAACACTCCCAAGACAGGTACAGTATGGAGTTAGATACAGAGTAAAATTCTCTCTACACTGCCCCATCAAACACTCCCAGGGCAGGTACAGTACAGGGTTAGATACAGAGTAAAGCTCCCTCTACACTGCCCCCATCAAACACTCCCAGGGCAGGTACAGCACGGGGTTAGATACAGAGTAAAATTCTCTCTACACTGTCCCCATCAAACACTCCCAGGGCAGGTACAGCACGAGGTTAGATACAGAGTAAAGCTCCCTCTACACTGTCCCCAACAAACACTCCCACGGCAGGTACAGCACGAGGTTAGATACAGAGTAAAGATCCCTCTACACTGTCCCCATCAAACACTCCCAGGGCAGGTACAGCATGGGGTAGATACAGTGTCAGGAAGATATAATAATGTCCTTGTAATTTATTCTAAAATAGTGGTATCTGTGTCTATATGTGCCTGTGCGTGTGTGTATGTGTGTGTGAGACTTAATTGGATTAAAGGCAGCAGGCCTGAAGGCTTTGATGTATTAGAAGATGGGCTAGGTGTGAAACGTTAAGCAGGTAAACATGGGGGAAGTTTAAGAGTGTAAGGTGTAAAAGGGCATTTGCATTTTTAAATAAACCAGACCAGATTGTTTTCAAAGGAGGGATGAAATGTGTCACCTAGCCAGGTGAAGTTCAGAAATAAGTGTTTATTTTTCCCAAAGATTACTGGTAAAATTTGGTTGACTCTTAAATGCCCTCTAAAGAAGGGCAGTTAGGGATGGGCAAAAAATGCTGGCCTAGCCAGTGATGACCCACATCCCATGAATGAATAAAAAAAAAAATCAGTGAGACATAGGGCGGAATGTTCCGAGCTGCTAGCGGCGGGTGTGATAGGTGGCCTGTGGGGAGAATACAGCAGGACCCACTCCAAGGCGTGAAGGATGATCGTGATCGTCCGCTCAGCCCGCCAATGGTGGGCCGTGTTTCCCGCCATCGGTCGACGGGGAGCTAATTGTAATATATCAGCTTATAATTAAAAGGCCATCCCGCCAGGCTCTTGGGACCCCGTCGTATTGTCCATCCACGTCAGCGGGAAAGCACGTCGACATGTTTCACAATGAAAGCGCATGGGATTGGGGGTAGTGCATTGAGATGGAGAGAAAACTGGTTGGCAGACAGGAAACAAAGAGTAGGAATAAATGGGTCTTTTTCCGAATGGCAGGCAGTGACTAATGGGGTACCGCAGGGATTGGTGCTGGGACCCCAGTTATTCACAATATATATTTATGATTTAGATGAGGGAACTAAATGTAATGTCTCCAAATTTGCAGATGACACAAAGCTGGGTGGGAGGGTGAGCTGTGAAGAGGATGCAGAGATGCTTCTGTGTGATTTGGACAAGTTGAGTGAGTGGGCAAATGCATTGCAGATGCAGTATAATGTGGATAAACGTGAGGTTATCCACTTTGGTAGCAAAAACAGGAAGGCAGATTATTATCTGAATGGTTATAAATTGAGAGAGGGGAATGTGCAACGAGACCTGGGTGTCCTCGTACACCAGTCGCTGAAGATAAGCATGCAGGTGCAGCAGGCGGTAAAGAAGGCAAATGATATGTTGGCCTTCATAGCCAGAGGATTCGAGTACAGGAACAGGAATGTTTTGCTGCAATTATACAGGGCCTTGGTGAGACCACACTTGGAATATTGTGTGCAGTTTTGGTCTCCTTATCTGAGGAAGGATGTTCTTGCTATAGAGGGAGTGCAGCGAAGGTTTACCAGACTGATTCCTGGGATGGCGGGACTGACATATGAGGAGAGATTGAGTCAGTTAGGATTATATTCGCTGGAGTTCAGAAGAATGAGGGGGAATCTCATAGAAACCTATAAAATTCTAACAGGTCTAGACAGGGTAGATGCAGGAAGGATGTTCCCGATGGTGGGGGAGTCCAGAACCAAGGGACACAGTCTGAGGATACGGGGTAGACCATTTAGGACTGAGATGAGGAGAAATTTCTTCACCCAGAGAGAGGTGAACATGTGGAATTCGCTACCACAGAAAGTAGTTGAGACTAAAACATTGTATGTTTTCAAGAAGGAGTTAGATATAGCTCTTGGGGTGAAAGGGGTCAAAGGATATGGGGAGAAAGCAGGAGCAGGCTATTGAGTTGGATGATTAGCCATGATCATAATGAATGGCGGAGCAAGCTCGAAGGGCCGAATGGCCTACTCCTACTCCTAGTTTCTATGTTTCTACAACAGCACGCAGGCAACGTGCACCTGGCGGCCTTCACTTTGGGGGAACTGAGGTGAGTGAGTAGCAGCGTTCTCCACAGCTCACCCATCATTTACAAACTCAGGGGCACTGGGGGGATGCGGGAGAAACTGATGCCTGGCCCCGGGGAGGGGTGTCTAGGGGCAAGTGCTGGCCAACCTCGGAGGCGACTACTGAGGGGTGGGGAGGTCAAGTCCTTCCCTGGCGCTGCATCCCGCGCACAGGCAATTGAGGTGGGGGGGCAGAGTAAGCGAGGGAAGTGGCCACGCATTAGGGACACTTGTATAAACTGACCATGCCTCTGCAACTAAGACAGATCAGGCACAGCCACAGTGATATGACTGGGGTCAGGCTCCTAGCCTGCCTGCCCATGCAAGCATCGTGGAGGCATCAAAGGGCCACCAAGTGCTCTATACCTCCCCCCCCACCCCCAACCACCATCCCCCCACTGCCCCCACTTTACTGGACTGCAGAGCAGTTGGACTGCGCACGTTGTACAATCTCCTCGCCAACACTGGCCATGGAGCAGTCACTGCTGGAGGGGCTCACAGCCCCTTCCAATCTCAGCATCCTGGTTTGGACCAGTATCCCCCATGTCGCAGGTTGACAGGGCAGCCATGCAGTGCACTCATCTCTGGCCATCCGAGGGGTGACCAGCACTCTCCAGGAAGCGTTAAGGGATGGTCACACAGGGCCAGGAAAGGTGCTAAGTACAGCCATGATAACCATGTCTCTCTCTCTCTTTCATGCTGCAGGAGGACCAGGTCAGGATCATGGATCCTGGTGACCTAGCTGTCTGCCTGATGACCTACAGGAACCGTAGAAGACTGAGGAGAGAGCGACTGAGGCTCCTGACTGCGCAAAGGCAGGAGCAGCAACCTCATGAAGAAGGGGCAGCAGAGGCTCCCGCACACGCTGCCCAGGAGTGACAGTGAGCCGTGGCTGGTCGGTGCCTAGTGACACCCAGAGTCTATAGACACCGCCTGCCATTCCTGCAGATGACTGAGAACCAGTGCCGCTGACGACTGCGCATGTCTAGGGATCTGGTGGCTCGCATCTGCCACTTACTGCAGCACCTCACGCCAAGGGGACATGGAGGGCATCCACTGTCAGTGGCTGTGAAAGTGACTGTGGTGCTCAATTTCTATACCGGTGACTCCTTTCAGAGCTCCACAGGTGACCTCTGTGGTATTTCACAATCTGCCACCCACAAATACATCTATGAGGGCATGGATGCCATCTTCTCCATGGCACACAACTTTGTGCATTTCACCTGGGACCGGGACAGCCAGGATGAAAGAGCCATTGGATTCGCCCTGATCTCGGGATTCCCACAGGTGCAGGGTGCGATTGACTGCACTCATGTGTCACTCAGGTCTCCATCGCTATACTCAGTGGACTTCATCAACTGCAAGGGCTTCCACTCGCTGAATGTGCAGCTGGTGTGCGACCACCAGAAACGCATCCTGCAGGTATGCGCATGGTTTCCAGGAAGTGTACACGATGCCCACATCCTCAGTCAGTCACAGATCCTGAAGTCTTCTGGGGTCCACAGAAGCTGCAGGGTTGGCTCCTCGGGGACAAGGGCTACACACAGAGGCCGTGGCTGATGACACCCGTGCGGCGGCCTCAGACTGCAGCAGAGCGATGCTCTGGTGGAGCAGACCATCGGGATGCTGAAGATGTGGTTCTGTTGCCTGGACCAGTCTGCTGGAGCCCTGCAATATGCAGAGGGTGTCATGCATCGTCATTGTCTCCTGCACCCTTTACAACCTGGCGATGATGCGACAGTGTGAGGAGATGGAAGAGCTGCACGTCTCCTCCGATGAGGAGGGCGCCGATGGGGATGAGGGTGAGGGTGACCCTCGGTGGTGATGACGATGGGGTTGAGGCTCTTGCACTGGCTAGACGAGGCAGGTGCATTTGGGGAACCCTCATAGCTGCCAGATTTGTGAAGGATGATGATGGCAATTAGTGAGGTGACAACTCATAGATCCTCACAATGTAGTTTTGAATGTTTGACTCCAGTCTGGCTTATGGCAGCATCAGTACCCTCTGTGAGAATACTCCTGTCATGGAGATGCAGTGGAGGCCGTAATAGTCGCTCGAATGCAGGAGGATGATGACAACATGCAGTAAGGATACTCCATAGATCTTCACATAACCTCTGAGAATGTCTGACTCCTGATTGGCTGAGGGCAGCTCGCTTGCGCTCTGGGATCAGGGTCATCTCAGAGGCGCAGCCATGAAACTTTAGATGCATCTGATGCTGTGTCCGCCTTCAGGACCTCAGCCTTTCAGATGCTGGTGTGACAGGGACCAGCCCCACCTTAAAGGTGCTGAGAGCACACAGAGAGAATGAGGGAACTCTGTGGCACCTGCTCACTACATTCTGGCAGCAATGACCAGCACTGCCAAGGTGCAGACATCAGTAACGTATCCAGGGGGTGTGAGGCTGGACCATCACTTTGGTCTGAAGGCTGCACAGAGCACAGGGAAGAGGCCCTGGACTGAGACACCTGCCTTTATCTTGTGCAGAAAGGTTTCACATCTGAGTGACAAGAACACTGCTCATCAGAACAAGGAGCCAAAGGCAGGAAGACATTCTTAGGAGTTTATTGACAATAGTGAACAGTATGTACAAGTGATCAACACCTGTGGCCAGGCAAAAGTACTAAAAGTAGTGTGCAACTACTTTTACCTAACTTTCCTAACCCTGCCGCTATGTCTTGGTGCTCTCCGGACATCCACAGCAGAGGCGGAGGCAGCCTGCTGACTGTGATGACTTTGGCGGGCATCCTCTGGAGGGCTGAGGCTTGGAGGGCCCCGGCCTGGTTTCGGGGTCCTGCTGTGTGGCAGTGGCACCCTCCTCGGCCTGTGAAGCTGGATCTTCGGAGGTCACAGGAAGAGAGGAGTCAGATGGGCCGGTCACTCCCAGCGTCACCTGGATGGATGGCCTGGAGTGTGCACTTGCTGATCCTCCTCCCTATGGGTGCCCGAGGGCCCCTGGCTAACTCCGTGAGTGGAAGGGGTAGCTGGAGTGAGATCGAGCTGCCCAGCACCCCTCTTGCGTACTCACTGTTGGAGGCCAACCATGGCATCAGCGATGGAGTTGAGCCCGTGCAGCAGTGCAGGAGCAAAGTCCGGGACCAAGGTCTCCATGGCAGCCGCCATCCTGCCAGTGTTGACCTCAGTGTGTTGGCATGCCGGCGCTATCATCTCAGCCTGAAGATGGATGGACTCCTCCATCATGCCTTGCAATCTGAGGAGTGCAGCGGACATCCCTTCCTGATGTTCCCGTGCTTGTTCTTGCAGCTCCAGCGACTGTGACATGACCGAGTCCAGAGGCTCATCATCTGACATGGACATTCTGGCCTCCAGCAGCCCTCCGAGTGCCGGGGGCCTGGGAGGTCACTGCCTCCAACTGCTGTAGATCAGAAAGTGCGATGCGCTCACCAGGTTGTGATCCCAAGGCTACTCTAAAGCTAGGTCCCACCGAGGAGTGTGTCTTTGCGCTGGTGGAGGGTGTGGGTGAGCGCTGTGACAGGACTTCAGGGATGGTGTCTCCAGATTCCTCTTCAGAGGTTTCTTTGGGGATTGATTGGAGGCCCTGGGTCCTGGACTCCGGCCCCAGATGTGCCTGTGAAAGCAAGTGGAGATAATTAGTGCATGGCAGTGGCCTGGGATACAGGACACATCACTCATGGCATGGATGTCTGATGGATGTAGCACTGCTGGATCCTCACTTGGTAGAGCAACACCGACCTCACCGATCTCACCGTCAGCACAGGATTGGTCCAGATCCTCGCCGTCCAGCTGGATGGCTCTGTTTTCAAATTCTGTGAGAACTTTGATTTCCAATCCCTCCACCTGTCTGTTATCTTTCCCTCCTGTTGTGAGCCAGTTTGACCTGCATGGATAGAGATGGGGAGAGTGTATCAGGACACCTGCCGGACCAGATGATAAGTATGCCTGACCTGTGTGTGTGGTAACTGGTCCCATGGATGGGATGAGGACAATGATGGTGTGTGTGAAAGAGTGAATGGTGATGTCCCTTGCACTGGCAGTGAGTGAGGGTCCTGTGGATGTGTGATGGGTTTGTGAGTGTGTGAGTTGGGAGTGATGAAAAGAGTGACTTACCCCCACGGAACGGAGGAGATCATTCAAATTTTTGCGGCACTGGGTGGCTGTCCTCCTCTGCAGGGCGTTCACGCTGACCACCACCTCCCAGGTACAGGGTTAGACACAGAGTAAAGCTTCCTCTAAACTTCCTCATGATCAGCAACAATCTCAGAAGAGTCATCTTATTTTGTACCAAATTGGGCAGAGTTTTTTGCAGTCTTGCTGATTAAAGCTGTACTTCATTACGGTTTTCATTTTAAATGGAGTTTTGAGAGCATGTCTTCCATTTAAAAGATATTTAGTTGCTGAGTTTGCTTCTTTAAAAGGTGTTTTAATGGCACACCTTCCTCTTTAAAAGGTGCTCTGATCTTCAAAGTCACGGTAGTGTAATGTTCCTTTTAAATGGAATCCCCAATGGTGATGATCTCTGCTTAGAAACAACGTTAATGAAATTTACTTATCTTGAAAAGTTGTATATTGTAAGGGCCAGTTAAATAGAGAGCTTGATTTGTTTCAAGCGCTGTGGGCCTTGTTCAAGGGTCCATCCTGTCATATCTTTTGGGATAAGTTGCATTAACTTTCCTGGAGACGGGTAAACAGGTTTGTGGATTGGTCTGAGTCTGTTAAACCTCACATTATTTTCACAGAGTATAGAATCACACTGCACAGAAGGAGGCCATTCATCCCATCCACGGTAAACTTTCAGTCATAGTACTCCCGAGCTTCATACCCTCGTTTTGAACTTTCATTAACGCAGGATCAGACACTTACAAAACTGCTTTAAGAATGGGCATGGATCATCTGGTATATTTATTGCCCAACGTAAGAGATCCTATGTTCAGTCCCTGGGCTCTGCTGAGCTAACTGACCTCAGCTGGGAGTGGTAGAGTTGCTTTAATGGCCTCAGCATATTCCTGAGAGAAAGTCCTGGGGGGGGCGGTCTTGCTTCTGATTCTGATTTTAATCGCTCAACCACTGGAGGCTGTGCCTTCAGCTGCCTGAGTCCTAAACTCTGGAATTCCCTCCCTAAACCCCTCCACTTCTCTACTTCTCTCTCCTAAAACCTACCTCTTTGATCAAACTTTTAGTCACTTGTCCTAATATCTTCTGATGAAGCTCAAAGTCAGATTTTGTCACGCCCCTGGGATGTTTTACTAAGTTAGCGTTTCTGTGTAGGTTCAAGTTATTTGTTTGTTGTTGATGGTGGAAGTTGGGTAGGAACAATTCCGAAGAACAGTCCATGTTGGACCCGAAGCGTTGGCCGGGATTTTCCAGCCCTGTTGAGGGCGGGACCTGCCGCGAGCGGGGCGGTGCCCCAGCCAGAAGTCCATTGACTCGCTGCGGGACCGGAAAATCCCGGCGGTGGGTGGGTGCGGAAAATCCTGCCCGTTAAACTCAGTTCCTCTCTGCACGGATGCTGTCAGACCGGCTGAGTTTTTCCAGCACTTGCCGTCTTTATTTCAGACGAGAACACTAACTGGTCTGGCCTCGGTACCACCACCTGAGTCAACTCATTAAAACAGAAGAAATAGGAGCAGGAGTAGATCACACATCTCCTCAAGCCTGTTCCGATATTAAATAAGATCATGGCTGATCTTTTTCTCAACTTCACCTTCCTGCACTATCCCCATATCCCTTAGTGTCCAAAAACCTATCAATCTCAGCCTTGAATTTATTCAACAGTTGAGCATCGAAAGCTCTCTGGGGTAGAGAATTCTAAAGGGTCCCAACCTTCTGCCAACACTTGACAAAACAGGTTGTCCAGTCTCACCCCTAACTGCATGAGGTACCCAAGGGCATCAGGACCCCGCTGAAATGAAATCCAAAGTAAATTGGCACCTTTGGAAGAGGCAAGGAAAAATATCCAGCCAAGAAAAAGATGGCGTTTCCGATTGGTTGGATTTCTTGCCAGCTCAGGATGTAGTGGCAACTCTTCAAAGTCGATTGACAAAGTAGGGGCAATATTGACAATCCTCAGCCGTATCCTGTTTACATTGTTATTCTGCCTGGAAGAAACTATTTGCCAAAAATATTAACGAGGAGTTTTTTTCTAAGGTGGCTAATTTTCCCAACTTGAAAAATATTCCAATACACCGCTCACAAATCCCATCGCTTATTTAAACAACGAGATACTTTAAAACAGGTAAAACACGAGTTCAGTGCCCAGAAAAAAGATTATTGGGTTCAGATCCAACAGGATAGAGGCTTGGCAAACTTTGAGAAACCTTTTTCGGTGAATGTTGATAAATGGCTAATTGTTCCCAGATTGTTTGGAACAGTAAACATGTAATAAACTTTGTTATTTCAAGGGGCTGAGGCTATTTTACTAATATTGCAAATTTACTGACTTGCAATAAGATATTTTTTTAACATATTGAAGCGAAGTTAAACCAGCATGGGTAGAACTGACCTGGTTCGGAGACACACAGCACATGAGTGCCCCAGGTTCACTCTCTAGGCTGAGCAGTTGAGGGGCGCTACAGTCACATTGAGCAGCCCTGATCCTATATGGTTAGAATGTTAAGGGAGGACTAGATTGGGCTCATAGTTGAATTATAACACTCACTGTGAAGGCTCATGTGAATAATGTCCACTGGTGCAGAGTGGCCTGTGGAGCCCATAATGAAGAGAGGAAAAAAAGGACGTGCGTTTATATAGCGCCTTTCAGAGCCTCGGGACATCTGAAAGATTGTCACTGCCAATAAGCTATGTTTTGAACTGTAGTCGCTGTTGTAATGTAGAAAATGTAGCAGCCAATTTGTACACAGCAAGCTCCCACAAACAGCAATAAGGTAATGATCTAATTTTTAATGATGTTGATTGAGGAATAAATATTGGCCTGGATGCTGAGGGGAATTCCCCTGTCCTTCTTTGGAATAGTGCCATAGGATCTTTTACATCCACCTGACAGGGCAGACCGGGCTTCAAAAGACTTCAACTCTGACTATGCAGCATTCCCTCAGTACTGTAGTGAAGTGCCAGCCTGGATTATGTGCTCAAGTCTCCAGAGTAAGAATCTAGAATTTTCTGACTCAGAGGTTTAAGAGTGTTTCTTACTGTGTCATGGTAACTCAGGGAGAATTGGTGTCTTCAGGAAAGGGGGGAGAAAAGATGAGGGCACAGAAAATGCTGACATGTGATTGAATAATTTTGATGAAGAATTTTTTTTTCATTGGAGCAGAGAGGTTAAGGGGAGATTTAATAAAGGATTTTAAAATTATGGAAGATTTTGATCGAGTGAACAGGAAAAGCTGTTTTTCTCTGGTTGGGGCATCAGTGACAAGCGGTCATCAATTTAAAATTGTCACAGGGAGTGGGGTTCGGAGAAATTGCTGAAAAAATACACTTTTATTCAAAGCTTTTCATCTTGCACTCATCAGGCCAATTCAGAAGAAAATACCAATGTCAGGGGAAACAAAAAATTTATACTGTATGAGAAGAGAGTGCTGATTGGTTGGCACGAGGTCTCTGGTTGGTAGAGGCATTGCCATCGAAAATGCAGCAGTTGATTGTGACTGACAGTTAACTGCCAAGCATCGTTTGAAAGTTAAACCAGGCAACATGACCCTGATTGGTCAAGACATTGCCCTAGGGAATGAACCAGCAAATGGCTGTCACTTATTTTGTTTAGCTGAAACAGGCACAATGTGTGTATGTGTTCTTTCTGTCTGCAAAGAACAGGGCCCTGTGCATTAATGTATGTAGCTTCCAGTACATGCAAATGTGTCACACTGCAAGCTCGACTGACAATCCTAAATTGGTTGTCAGCGTAATTCTTAGCACACTGAGGATTATTTAGCAAATGTTATCCAGTTGTGGAATCACATCTGATGCTGGACACTGTATTTTGAATTTTGCAAGCACGGGCTGGTTGGGGAGCTTGCCCATTGCCAACAGCAAAAGGGACATGCTGTTTGATATGATCTGCTAGCCTTTGGGACATACAGCCTACATACCTAGCATCATAGTGGCAAATACCACTCATGTTGCTACTGCATTGTAGCAGTGTGGAACAGCTAGCTTCATCTGTTGCTCAAATGTTTGAGGTACCTTGTCCTTCCAGAGGAAGACTGGGCTCTTTTCAGGGCTGAAAGTGATGGTCTTAGGTCTGTTCATGAGATTGCACAGTATATAGTGTGAAATGATCTGATCAGGGTAGCCATTATCCCATAGGACATCTTTGATGTGCCCAGTTCAGCATCAAGCTTGCATGGTGAGCAAATGGCTCAGGCCCTATTTATGAGGTTGCCGATAAGGCCAATCTTATAGTGTGTGGAACTGTAAGAATCCCAACGTGTATATTGACCACTGAAGGTAGGGTTGCAGTAGATCGTAGTAAAGAACCCCCGGCAGATTTCAAAACTAGTGCGTCAAGGAAAGAGAGTTCATTTGACTGCTCCATTTCAAAGGTGAATTTGAGCGCAGGATGGAGCCCATTAAAACACGTAAGGAAATTGTTACATACAACTGCGGATTTAAATATACCAAACATATCATCCACGTATCGGAAATATGCCAGGGGTATGAGGTTGGGTGTCATTCTATCGAAGACACGTTTTTCATGGAACCCAACAGAGATGTTTCGAGAACTGAGTCTGGGGGGATCCCATGGCAACACCATCTATTTGGGCATACATGGTGTCATTAAAACTGAACTCAACTGCGCGAGTTGCCAAGTTCATAAGCTCAATTAACACGGATTCACACAAAAATTCCCAGTCTACCTCAGATTACTCTAGAAGGGCAAGGTATCTGAAAAATTTGAGCAACAGGTGAAGCTAGCTGTTTCACGCTGCTACTATGCAGTAACAACACGAATGGTATTCACCACTAACAGGATGCTGCCATCCAGCTAAAAAGATGTTCTGCCTATCACGCAAATAAGTAATGTGGTGAATGAATTCAGCACCAGTGTGATCCTTGGTATATAGACCGTACGTCCCAAAGACTGGTGGATCGTATCAAACAGCATGTCCCAGCTGCTGTTCGCAACGGGCAGGGTACAGACCGTATATCTAACCAGCCCGTGGTTGCAAAACTCAAAACACAGTATCTAACATTAGATGTGATTCTGCGATTGGACAACATTTGCTACATAATCCTCAGTGTGCTAAGAATTATGTTGGCAACCAATTTAAGATTGCCAGTCAGGATCTCCGTGTGGCGCATTTGTGTACACTGGAAACGTAGAAACATAGAAAATAGAAGGAGTAGGTCATTCGGCCCTTTGAGCCTGCTCCGCCATTCAATATGGTCATGGCTGATCCTCTATCTCAAAGCCATTCTCTTCCCATACCCCTTGACACCTTTAAAGTCCAAAGATCTACCTAGTTCCTTCTTAAATATATTAATGACTTGGCCCCCACAGACTTCTGTGGTAGAGAATTCCATAGGTTCACCACCCTCTGAGTGAAGAAGTTTCTCTTCATCTCAGTCCTAAATGGTCTACCCCGTACCCTGAGACTGTGACCCCTTGTTCTAGACCCCCCAGCAAGAGGAAGCATCATCCCTGCATCCAGTCTGTTCATCCCCATCAGAATTTTATACGTTTCAATGCGATCCCCTCTCATTCTTCTAAACTCCAGTGAATACAGGCCTAGCCGGCCCAATCTCTCCTCATACGACAATCCTGCCATCCCAGGAATCAGTCTGGTGAACATTCACTGCACTCCCTCTATGTCAAGTATATCCTTTCTTAGATAAGGAGATCAAAACTGCACACAATACTCCAGGTGTGGTTTCACCAAGGTCCTGTACAGCTGCAGTAAGACATCCTTGTTTCTGTACTCAAGTCCTCTTACAATGAAGGCCAACATACCATTTGCCTTCCTAACTGCTTGCTGCACCTGCATGCTTGCTTTCAGTGATTGATGTATAAGGACACCCAGGTCCCTTTGTATATCACATTTCCCAAAGCACCACCATTTAAATAATACTCTTCCATTCAGTTTTTCAGACCAAAGTGGATAACTTCACACTTATCCCCGTTATACTGCATCTGCCATGTATTTGCCCACTCACTTAACCTGTCTAAGTCTCCTTGGAGCCTCTTAATATCCTCCTCACCAATCACATTCCCACCTAGTTTCTACCATCAGCACACTTGGAAACATTGGCAAACTTGGAAGCTACATATATTAATACATAGGGCCCTGCTCTTTGCAGACAGAAAGAACATATACATACATTGAGCCTGTTTCAGCTAAACAAAATAAGTGACAGCCATTCGCTGTTACATTCCCCAGCACAATGCCTTGACCAGAGTCAAGCTGCCTACTTTAAATTTCAAACAACGCTTGGCAGTTAACTGTCAGTCACAATAAACTTATGCTTTCTCCATGGCAATGCCTCCACCACTCAGAGTCCACTTGCCAACCAATCAGCACTCTCTTCTCCGATAGTATAAATTTTTGTTTCCCATGACATTGGCATTTTCTTGCGAATTGTCCTGACCAATGCAAGATGAAAAGCTTCAACAAAAAGTTCCCTTTTTTCAGCAATAGTCAAGTTCCGTCAAGTTCCAAATGACAGTTGGGAGAAAATGTGGAACATGCACTGCTTTGTTACAGAGAATGATGGAATTACATCTTTTAAGGAGAAATTGAATGAATACTTGAAGTAGACAAAGAGAGAGAGAGAGGGGCAGTGGGGTAAGTTTGGGGATTGATATGGGGAGAGAGTGGGGTAGTGGGATTAGTTTGGGGATTGATACAGGGTTATGGGGAGAGAGTGGGGTAGTGGGAATAGTGTTGGATTTCTCTGGGAGAGAGCTGACAGACATGATGGGCCAAATGTCCTCTTTCTGTGCTATAAGATTCTATGATTCTAAGATAAGAAAATGCTGGAATACACGAGAGGTCAGTCAATGCCTGAAAGAGGAAACAAAAGGGAGACTAATGCTTTGGGTGGCATCCTTGACTAGAACTGTCACTTGGAATGTCCAGTTGACAGTTAATCTCAGTCTTTTTCTTTCAGCTTCTGACTGTCCTGCTGTGGGTTTCCAAGAATGTTAATTTAATTTTAGATTTGACATACTTGCCATCACGTGGTAACTTGCTTTTGGAACCGAGAGGTTAATCTTGGAAAGAGAGAACAGTTGGGGGGGGAGGTGCTGGGAAAATCTGAATGTAGCAGAGAGACTAAGCTCCCTAATAATGATTACCTTTCCACCATGCCTTCCCCAATCAACGGAAACGTTAAACGTCGCTTGACACCTCTGAATGAAGATTGTGAGAGCGAAGGCTAATGAAGAGTAGCTGTCTCCTCAATTAAAACCTGCGCTAATTTCTCAAGAGTGGCTAGCCTTCCTACATTCAAACCCAGCAAATTGGTGACGGTGCTGCTTATTCATTGAGGTGCCTCTCAGCAAGGATCAGCACGCATTGAGTAGTTCTTCTGCTCCGTTTAGCCCCACACTTTTATGCAGAGCTGTAATTTTGTGGATAATTGCTGTTTGAAACGTCCAAGTTTGATGTGTCTATTTTTAAAGATTTGTTACAGATTTTCACCCTCCTCCTATTGGGGTACAGTGCTCCGGCTGTACTCTCATATTGGGATACAGTTCTCCATCTGTATCCTGATATCGGGGTACAGTTCTCTGCCTGTACTCTCATATTGGGGTACAGTCCTCTGCCTGTACTCTCTTATTGGGGTACAGTTATCCACATGTATTCTGATGTTGGGGTACAGTTCTCTGGCTGTATTCTCAGACTGGGGTACTGGCCTCTGTCGGTATTATCATATTGGGGTACAGTTCTCTGTCTGTATTCCGATATTGGGGTACAGTTCTCCGGCGGTTTTAGGGGTACACTTCTCCATTGATATTTTGCTGTTGAGGTATAGTTCTCTGGCTGTATTCTTATTTGAGGTACAGTTCTCTGGTTGTATTCTCATACTGGGGTATAGTTCTCAGCCTGTATTCTGATACTAGGGTAAAATTCTCCACCTGTATCCTGATATTGGGGTACAGTTCTCCATCTGTATTCTCATATCGGGGTATAGTTCTCCGCCTGTATTCTCATGTTGGGGTATCATTCTCCAGCTATAATCTGAGATTGGGGTACAGATCTCTGCCTGTATTCATATATCTGGATACAGTTATCTGGCTGTATTCAGATATTGGGGCACAGTTTTCCACCTGTATTCTCATGTTGGGGTACAATCCTCTGACTGTATCCTGATATTGGGGTACAGATCTCTGGCTGTATTCTGTTATTGGGGTACAGTTCTCTACCTGCATTTTACTGTTGGGGTACAGTTCTCTGGCTGGATTCTCATACTGGTGTACAGTTCTCCACCTGTATTCTGATATTGGGGTACAGTTCTCTGCCTACAATCTGATATTGGGGTACAGTTCTCCAGTTGTACTCTGATATTATGGTGCAGTTCTCTGCCTGTTTCCTCATGTTGGAATACAGTTCTCTGCCTGCATTCCGATATTGGGGTACAGTTCTCTGGCTGTATTCCGATATTGGGGTACCATTTTCAAACTGTAATCTAATTTTGGGGTACAGCTCTCCACCTATATTCTGATATTGGGGTACAGTTCTCCGCCTGTATCCTGATATTGGGGTATTGTTCTCCAGCTGTAACATGATATTGGAGTATAGTTCTCAGGCTGTAATCCAATATTTGGGTGCAGTTCTCTAGCTGTGTTCTAATATTGGGGTACAGTTTTCTGTCTGTGTTCTTATATCGGGGCACAGTTCTCTGCTTACAAACTGATATTGGGGTACAGCGCTCTGCCTGTATTCTCATATTGGGGTACAATACCTGTGTGTGCTCAAGTGTACATGCACTTCTACAAAGAGCAGGTGTTGCCTTTTTGTTGTTTCCTACGTTACAACAGTAACTACACTTCAAAAATATTTCATTGGCTGCAAAGCATTTTGAGATTTCTGGTGGTGGTCAAAGGCCCTATATAAATGCAATTTTTATTTTTTTAAAAATTCCCTTTCCTCTTCTCCTCTCTCCTCTCCTTTCTCTTCCCCTCTCCTTCCCTTCTCCTCTCTGCGTGAAACTATCAGCAGGTGCATCTCCTCATACTTCTGGGAATGAAGGTCAACGTTTTAAGAGAGTGAAGAAGCTGGTGGTAAATATAGCTGTGCTGACAGATTGGATCTCATCATGACAATTTCTGAATAAACTTAGGATAATTCTTCTGAATGAAAGTCATGATTCCTCTTATTAAATGTGACCTTATCATTGCTGAGGTACGGGACTAGGAATGTGTTAATGATCCTGATTCAGTTTAATCAGGGTTCAGGTAGCGGTTGTTGTTCAAGATGTGCAACCAAGGTCTGAAGTAAATTTGCATTACTGATTTAAATTGCTAAGGGCTGTACTGATATAAATAGCAGAATTTTCTGTTTTGAGAGTGAACTTATGCCGTCCAGTATGTTTGGCTGCTGGCAGGTAAACAGGGTGGAGTCACAACAGCTGGCTGGGTAATGTTTGGATTAGATCAAGCCCATCTCGCACATGTAGATATTCCAAGTGTACAAACATACGAAGTATGAAGGGCAGGAAAAGGCCAATCTTGCCATTGAGTCTACCCCGTACAGCCACATGACAGACCTGAACATCACGACTTACGACTCCCACCACTTATCAACAGCGTATTCATCCTGAAGCTTCATCTTTGTGAGTTATTAGCAAGTGGTTTGGGTAATGGACTTCAAATGAACTCAGTGCTTAAAAACATGACATTTTTTACAAAGTAATGCACTTCTGACAATTTCTGGTTCTTTGAGCCTGTTTGCTGTAAACTCTGTACCTAAAGGCAGTGTTTTAACTTACTCTGTGTCTAAGAGAGACGTTTTAATTGATGCGACACCAATATTGAAAGTAATTAGAGAAAATATTGATAGTTGTTGGCCTTTGTCTTCTTCCTCAAGTTTATTTTTTCACCAGCCCATCTTACAAAAAGTATATAACGCATCTCAGAATTCTCTCCTTGCATGTTTCTTTCATGACGTACTATTTAATGTTTTATCAAAGGTTTTGCACATCACAGGGTCAATTTACTCAGGCATTCAGGCACTTCTCCAGGAATGCAAATTTGGAAAATTAGACCTCATTTCAGTGGATGAGATGTTAAACCAAGGCTCTGTCCGCCCTCTCAGACAGAAGTAAAAGATCCTACACATTATTTGAAGAGGAATAAGGACATTTCACTGCATGGCGGTCAATATTTAACCCTCAAGCCAAATCGTTAAAATAAAAGGCACTCTGGTCGTTATCACATTGCTGTTGTGGGATCTTGCTGTGTGCAAATTGGCTGCCGTGTTTCCTACTTTATAACAGTGACTTCACTTCAAGAGTACAGCATTGGCTGTAAAGCATTAATGGGATGTCTTGAGGCCATGACAGATGCTACAGAGATGCAAGTTCTCTTTCTTTTATTATGTAAATTTTTCTTATTCAGTCGTTATATTCAGTCTTTCTGACACTGTAGGCCAAATGGCCTCCTTCTGTGCTGTAAACGTCTATGAGTCTACTCTCTAATGGCAATGTTATTTTAGTCTGAGACTATGAGGTAGGTTTTGCAAACACCTGCTCTGGGTACAGAGCTCATATCAGGAAATGGGAGACGGTGGTCAGCACAGCCCCCCACACAACATTCAACCCCGTCAGTGTAACGGATGGAAGTTATCCTGAGGTGCCAGTGCCCGCACCTGGATCCCTGATAATGACTCTTGGTGGTTGAGAGTCTGTGCCGGGACCATCCTCTTCCAGTGAGCAAATCACAGCAAGGAAGGACAAATGTTAGCGCTGTTGGTCACCGCTAACGGAGTTGAGATGGAGCTCAGTCATGATCTAACTGAATGGTGGAGCAGACCCGATGGGCTGAAAGATCTCCTCCTGTTTCTAATAGTCCACACGAAGCTCATGAGTCAAAGATCATAATCAGGGTGTTCAGGGGGGCAGAAGCCCTAATGGGACAGACAAAAGATAAAGAAAAACTTGCACTTATAAAGCGCTTTTCATGATCGTCGGACATCTCAAAGTGCTTTTGAAGTGTAGTTACTGTTTTAATGTAGGAAAGAAATGGGTTTAAAGAGCAGTGAGGTTGGTGCGGAAGAAAAACAGACATGATAGAAAGGTTGGAAGGTGGCAGCAAGATAGAATGAGGAAAGACATGGAAACGAATCCTCAGACTGTTCCCCTAGATATCAATCTACAGTAACATGTATTTGAGGCTGATGTCTTGTTACTGCCTCAGTGGCAGCCTGGTTAAATGGGTAGCACTCTCACCTCTGAGAAAGAGTGTTGTGGTCAAACTGAGGCTCAGTCTGCCTATTCAGGTGGATGTTAAAGAAGGGAGCTTTTACCTCGAGTTCTGGGCCAATATTCCTCCTTCGATCAAAAGCGAAAACAAAAACTGCTGATTGATCTAATTTCTGTTCACGGTATCTTTTTCTGTGTGCAAAATAGCTGCCGTGGTTACGTGACTGCAATGCCACTGTCTGTGAAGTACTTACAGGCTTTTTCAAAAGATGTGGCCAAGAGCTGATTTAATAAAATCAATTAATTAATTATAAATTGGAACTGACAATATTAAATAGGACACTGATTGTTTCTTTATCCACGTGGAGTACACTGAAATACTGGCCTTACTTCCACAACAAGATAAATACTCGGTCGGATTTGGTCGCCTGGCTGAAAATAAGGGGAGGCCTGCTCAGCACAATTCGGAACGGGAGGAGACAATTTGGCTCCTCGAGTCTGTACTGCCATTCATTTAGATCATAACTGACCTGTATCTTAACTCCATTTACCCGCCTGGGCTCCATATTCCCCGAAAACCTTACGCAACAAAAACCTACCAATCTTGGTCCTGAAAATTCCAATTGTCCCCCAACATCCTCAGCCTTTTTGGGGAAGAGAGTTCCAGATTTCCACTGCCTTTTGTTTTGAAGACACTTTTCCTAATTTCACTCCAAAATGACTGGATATAATATTGGGAGACAAGAGGTCACAAGAAGGCAGGGGTGGGAGGTCAAAGTGCCATGCTTGGGCCACGGTGAGAAAGGAATGTTTTACTGGATGTGATGGTGATGGTTTCTGTCGCGTAGCTCGCTCCTTGCTCCTGACTCCCAATGCTCAGGAGAATATTGTGTAGACAGTTATATTTTCACAGAACATCGATCACCTATAATAATTATAACAGGTGCTTGTGTTACTCAAGTCAATTCAATCCACAAAGGATTAAATCCAATATTTCCAGATTTCTGCCAGTGAGTTGGCATGCTCAGGGTTAAAGGTCAGAGGTCACATGATTCAAGGCCCTGATAATTGTGGTGCAACCGTTTCCCTGCAGAAAGATTTGCTCCTCCTGTTTTTACCCTGGCAACAAGGACTTCATTCAGGTGATGGCGCAGGAGGACTGAGCTGGGTAAACAAACTGAAACTCCAGCCCTAGAGCAAGCTGCCAGAGAATTTGTTAAATTAACTGCTTCTTAACCGTCTCATCTCATAAATCTGTAAGTACTCCACAATCACTCTCTTCCCATCTTCACCTGAAAATGTTGACTTGAGGTCTCGAGGTTCAGAGTCTTTCACCTGTCTGTGACACCTTGACTTGAGACAGCCTCTCTGGTGGCAGGCAGGTGACTGTCAGGAAATGCAGGTGCAAACCGCACTCCTGGCAGTAGAGGGCACAACAGGCACAGGGATATGAACACAGGTGGTGGGTCAAGGTCCTTAAAATAGGACAGGGCGGCAGACGGGGTAACTGAAGGTCTAGTGATGATGTGACCCTGAGTTTTGATTTCAAAAGCTTGGGAATTGTAGGAAGGGGAAAACTAAAGGTTAGGGTTAGGATTAGGATTGATTTTAGGATTAGGGTTGGGATTAGTGTTAGAGTTTAGGTTCGGAGGTTCGGTGGCTGTTCTTGTGTTCAGATTATGGTGAGGTTAGGGTCAAGGTTATCATTAAGGTTAAAGTTAGGATCAGGATTTAGCTTAGCGTCATCGAAGACTCAAGGAAGTTAGGGCTAGGGTTATGGGTAGGTGTACAATAGGGTTAGGGTTATGTTGGGCAGTTGCGTTTATATTGTCATTTCTCATGTTTTTTAGTTTCACTGGTACCTGTCACTTTACCTTACACTTACAATTGTTTTTTGCCCTGTTTTACCATTATCCTTTATAAGTAGCTTTTCTTATCCTTGGCTGGAGCTAGAGCAATGGGGTTGATTTTGTCTCTCACTAGACTGTAACTTCCTTAAGGATGTTTGCTCTGTGGGTGTAGTTTATTTGAATATTGTAAGCTGGTTTTAGTATTAAAAGTTGGAGCTCGAGGCATCTGATGGATTCTTTAAAGAGGATATATTTTGTTTATGTTATGATCAGGATAAGGATGGTAGCTGAGGGTACTTTAGAGTGAGGGTTTTGGATCAGGGTCTCAGATAGTCAGGGTTAGAGATGAGGATATGATTTGGGGTTGTTAGGATATGGATTGTGGGTGGGGTCCCTTGTAGTTGAATTAGAGTTAAGATTGAGGTCTGGTGGTTAAGGTTGGTGATTAGGGCTAGGATTTCGGGTTAAGGTCTGGGTTAGGGGTAGGAATACAGGTCAGGACCTGGATAATCAGGATTAGGGTGGGTTGGGTTAGGGTTAGAGTTAGGGTTAGGGCTAGGGTTTGCCAAGACTCAAGGAGGTCTGCAGGTTTACAGTTTTGAGGTAATGGGAATGAAAGTCTTTGAGTTGGATTCCGACATAGTGAGAGTGCAGAGAGGAGGAGGAATATGTGGGATTCGAGGATGATAAATTGTCAAAACAGATTACAGTTTCAGCAAGTAACAGTTTGATAGAGTTAATCACAGAAGGATGCAGGTGTGCCCCACTGGCATTCCTATAAAAACAAGAATTGAAGCCCATTCTGTGATTTGATTCTCTATTTAGTCAAGGACTCTGCTGAATTGAAGAATGTTCCTTGCTTCTGTACCTTTGTTCAATGTGTTTTAAATCTGCAGTGTTATAAATAGACAGATGTTTACTTAAACAGAAACTTCGTTCGAGAGCCTATTCATATTCAAAAGTTTCAAGGAATATAAAAACCTGCTTATCATCACTGCATAAAACCACAAATAAACTACAGCAAACATCAAACATTAGATAGAAAACAGTGAGGTAGTGAGTTACAGGCTGGAAGCTAATTGAGGAATTCGGGTGGCTTGGATATAGAATAACAGATACCTGGGAGTGAGTTAGAGGCTGGAATCTATTCAAGGGGTTTGGGTGGTTTATATATAGAACAACAGATCCCTGAGAGTGAGTTCCAGGCTGGAATCTAGTCAGGTATTGTGTGTAGTGTCTGCTGACCCCAGTTGAGGGGTAAGGGGCTACATTTGAGATCAATATTTGGGTTACCAAGCAAGCTTTGAAGATGATTTATGGTAGATCAGCCCTGTAAAACAGAAGCTCTTTACACTATTCCCGTCTTCCCACTCTTTTTAAGAATCTTTTATATTCTTCCTTTACAAAGACTTAACATAAACTCCTGTCTTTGCCTCAGTGAATCCACTGATGGTAAAATGTTTCATGTTTAACAACACACGGTCCCTAAAATCTCGTACTTCCAGTGATAACACTTGTTCCCGATTCAGTGACCAGTAGAAATGAACTTTCACTCCCTCTCGCAACCCCACAGGATCTTGAAAGCCTCGAAGAGATTCTTGCTCTATAGGTGGGATCAATCAGACTTGGATTTCTGCTGCTCCATGTCCAGTAACCACCTGTGCCCAGTGTGAGGACAGACTGTGCTGGCTCTGTGATCGGCACTTGCACCACTCTGCATCAGGGACAGGGGAGCAGTAATGGGGAAAATTCTCCAATGGCCATGGGCTCAGTGTTTTTCTCGCTCTGTAACTCTTTTTTGTTGTTTGAAAGCTTGTTTTTTACTGTGGTCACGTCATTTACCTGTGTAACAGGTAACTGCACATCAGAGAGGTTTCTTGTGTAGGAAAAGTGTAAGGATGTGTCTAAGAGACGTTGAGGTTTTTTATAAAAGTGGTTCTGTCATTTACTGTGATCAGCTTACAGTATCCAAAGGATGCCACAAGGAGGCAGCAGATGCACACTCCATACAAATCCTACTGCAGCTGTCTCTCCGCCTCAGTTACAGTGGAGGTCCCAATAATGCAAACAGTGAGTTGTCACATCTGTTCACTGTCTAGGTGTTGGAGAAAGTCTCTCTGGCCAGGAGTCAATTCTCAGCTGTCACTGGTTGACCAGTAAGCTCTGAAGCGCTCCAGAAGTTTATTTTCTGAAGCATAGTGCAGTAGTGTAACTAATGGAAAGTTCCATTTGCTGAAGGTATAAATTATCTACAGGTAGTGGCTAATTATCCCTCGAAACTTGTGATTTTGAAGGTGTGAATCTTTGTGGTGTTTCCCTCTATCTCCTGTCAAGGGTCTAGGTGGATACTCTCCGACCAGGCAATATTCTGAGATCGCAGGACCATCCAAAGCTAGGAGGATTCATGAATTTTAACCTTATTCCTCCTCCTTATCAGTATGCAAAGGCAATAACATCTTTCACCTTGCTGAGTTCATCAGAAACCAGAAGACCTGGTGTTGACTCACACGCAGTCTTGCTAGTTATGGACTTTCATAAACGCGTGCACACATTCACTCACATACAGCCACACACACATACACACACATACACACACACATACATACACACACACACACATACATACACACATACATACACACACACACACACATACACACACACATACATACACATACACACACACATACACACACACACACACACATACATACACACATACATACACACACACACATACACTCACATACAGCCATACACACACATACACACACACGCTTACCAATATAAAAGCACATAAAATGGTTCTGGTTGTTGGAATTCTATCATTTATCGCTGCATATTCATTGTCATTGGGGCCAATATCCTGGAATTGCCCTAACGCACAGTCAAGAATTTTGAAAAGCGGATGAATAAAAACCAGAAGGTCATAGTTCATGTTCAATGAACGGTGGGAAGGAAACATTTTAGGTTGTGATGGGTGTTGGGGGAAAGGATGCTCCTACTTGTGCTGAGCTCATGGTAATAAAAACTGAAAATAAATCTTTTTTTTGAGTAAGCCTTTAGGAATTATGAGTTCAGCCATTAAATGTTCAGCATTGTTTATTCTTTCATGGGATGTGGGTGTCACTGGCCAGGCCAGCATTTGTTCCCCATCCCCATTTGCCCTTGAACTGAGTGGCTTGCTAGGCCATTTCAGAGGGTGGTTAAGAGCCAATCACATTGCTCTGGGTTTGGAGTCACATGTAGGCTGGTAAGGACGGCAGATTTCCTTCCCTAAAGAACATTAGTGAACCAGATGGCGACAATTGATGATAGTATCGTGGTGACCTTTACTGAGACTAGCTTTATATTCCAGACTTTAGGAATTGAATTTAAACTCCACTAGCTACAGTGGTGGGATTTGAACCCATGTCCCCAGAGCATTAGCCTTGGCATCTGGATTACTAGTCCAGTGGTGTCACCACCACCCCACCATCTCCCCCGGAAATATAACGGGGAGCAGTGTTCACGGCACAAACTGTCCACCCATATCTGAATTTTGTGTTCAAACTCCTACAATTGATTTAGGAGCCGAATTGAAAGAAGAACTTGCATTTACATGGGGGGGGAGAGAATTTTCTCCCTGTCGGGGAGGGGGGGTGTTGGGCACTAGCGGGAGCAGGCAGGCCCGCAGCCGATCGCCGCCCGCGATTGGCTGCACGCTGCCATTTTATGTGGTGTTGCCAATTAAGGCCCGCCCAGTGTGTGATGGGCAGCCGGAAGCGCTGAGTGTCCCCTGGGGGGCGGAGGCTAAGTTGGGGCCTGTGCGCTGTTTCGCACATGCGTGTGAAGGAGCGCAGAAATCTCCCTGAGGCAGATTACTTTGATTTTTAAAAATTTTAATAAAGGGTAAAAAAATTTAAAGACATGTCCCCTCATGTGACAGTCTCACATGAGCTGAGACATGTCTATGAATTTTATTAAAAATTTTTATTAATGTTTTAAAACCTTCATGAAACTTCATCCCGCCCGTGGATGAGTTTTCATGGATAAATGCGAAGGCCGCCTGGGCTCTTCGCCTGCCCCCCCGCCAACCTTAAGGTTGGATGGGCAGCTCAGTTAATTATTTCAGTTGGAATTTAAATGGCCTTAATAGGCCTTTGACAGTTCGGCGGGAACACAGCCAACTCCAGTGCGCGCCTCCCGAACTGAATACCTGAGTGACGTGCGGTGATGTCGGGACGCACGCCCGACGTCACCACGCGTCGGCGAGTGGGACCCGTCCCCGCTCGCCGACCCAAAGATTCTGCGCAAGATATTTCATGACCTCAGGATGTTCCTTCTCTTCCCAGCCAATAAAATACCTTTGAAGCACGGTGATTGTGGTCAAGTAGTAAACACAGAAGCCAATCTGCACACAAGCTCCCATAAACAGCAATGTGACACTGACCTTTAAGAACATAAGAAATAGGAGCAGGAGTAGGCCATTCAGCCCCTCAAGCCTGCCCCACCATACAATAAGATCATGGCTGATCTGCTCCAGGCCTCAACTCCTCTTTCATGCCAACTCCTCATAGCCCTCAACTCCCTGATATTTCAAAATTCTATCTACCTCTTCTTTAAACACTTTCATTGATCTAGCCTCCACAACTCTCTGGGGTAGAGAATTCCAGACATTCACTACCCTCTAAGAGCAGAAATTCATTCGCATCTCAGTTTTAAATGAGCGTCCCCTTATTCTGTAACTATGTCCCCTAGTTCAAGATTCCTTCACTAGTGGAAACATCTTCTCAACATCCACCCTGTCAAGCCCCCTCAGAATCTTGGACATTTCAATAAGATTTCAATATGAACTGCACTTGCGATGCCATGGCATACAAGGCTATGGGCCTAGTGCTGGAAAATGGGATTAGAATAGTTAGGTACTTGTTTGACCGGCACGGAATCGATGGGCTGAAGGGCCTTTTCCTGTGCTGTAGACCTCTATGACTCTAAGATCACCCCTCATTCCTCTAAACTCTAATGAATAAAGGCTTAACCTGTTTAGTCGTTCTTGCTAAGTCAACCCCTTCATCCCAGGAATCAATCTAATGAATATCTTTTGAACTGCCTCCAATGCCAGTATATCATTTCTTAAATATGGGGACTAAACTGTACACAGTACTCCAGGTGCGGCCTCACCAACACCCTGTACAGTTGTAACAAGACTTCCCTATTTTGAAACTTCAACCCCCTAGCAACACAGGCCAAAATTCCATTTGCCTTCTTAATTACTTGCTGTACCTGCATGCTAACATTTTGTGTTTCATGCACAAGAACTCCCAGATCCCTCTGTGCTGCACTTTTTTTGGAGTCTCTCTCCATTTAAATAATAGTCTGCCTTTTGATTCTTCCTACCAAAGTGCATGACCTCACATTTTCCTACATTAAACTCCATCTGCCAAGTTATTGCCCACTCACTCAACCTGTCTATGTCCCCTTGCAGGTTCCTTGGCCAGGATTTCCCTGTCGGCGAGTGGGGAGGGGCGGGGCCTGTAAAATGATGCGTGGTGATGTCGGGCGGAACTCCCGATGTCACCCCGCCCCATTTAAATTTTCAGGTCGGCGGGGGCTCAGCCAAATCAGCTGTGTGTCTGCCGACCTGTCAATGGCCAATTGAGGCCATTGACAAAGTCGTTAACTCAATTAGTGGACCTGCCCATCCAACCTTAAGGTTGGCGGGCAGACCGGGAGCCCTGGTGGGCATTGGAAAAAGCATGGAACCTCATCAATGGGTGGGATGATCTTTCATGTAGGTTTTAAAAAATTTAATAAAAGTGTATTTAAAAGTGATGGACATGTCCCAACTCATGTGACAGTGTCACATGAGGGGGAATGTCAGGGAATCTTTTTTTTCTGTTTTTAGGGTTTTTTGTTGTGGGGCCGATCTCCCTGAGGCAGCACTTAGCCTCAGGGAGGTGAGTGAGCTCTTTCGTGAGCATGTGCAAAAGAGCACACTTTCAGCTCAGGGAATCCCGCACCCCCCCCCCCCGCCCGCACTGGGAGTGCAAAGCACTTTCTTGCGGACGTCACGCTGAGCGGGCTTTAATTGACTCGCCCGCGTAAAATGGCGGCGTGCCCCCAATTGGAGGCGCCGATCGTAGGTGTGCCTCAACTTGCCCGCTCCTGTTCCCCCACGACGGGCAGAAAATTCTGCCCCTTATGTCCTCTTCACAACCTTCCCCCCTATCTATTTTTGTATCATGAGCAAATTTGGATACATTACACTCTGCCCCCTCCTCTAAGTCATTAATATAGACAGTAAATAACTGAGGCCCTAGGACTGATCCTTGTGGCGCTCCACTAGTTACGTCTTTCCAACCTGAAAAAGACCCATTAATCCCAACTATCTGTCTTCTGTGTGTTAACCAGTCCTCAATCCATGTTAATACATTACCCCCAATACTGTGAACTCCTATCTTGTGCAATAACCTTTTATGTGGCACCTTATCAAATGCCTACTGGAAAGCCAAATACACTACATTTACCAGTTCCCCTTTATCAACTCTGCTTGTTAAATCCTCAAAGAACTCTAACAAATTTGTCAAACATGATTTCCCTTTCACAAAACCATGTTGACTCTGTTTGATTGCGTTAAGCTTTTCTAAATGGCCTGCCATTTCTTCCTTAATAATGGACTCTAGCAATTTCCCAATGACAGAGGTTAGGCCAACTGGCCTATAGTTTCCTTAATAAGCAATGTTTTGTGATGTTGGTTGAAGGATAAATATTGCCCAGAATACCAGGGACAACTCCCCTGCACTTCTTCAAAATAGTGTCATGGGATCTTTTACATCCACCCGTGTGTGTGGACAAGGCTTCAGTACTGCACAGTGAATGACAGCCTGGGTTATGTGCTGAAGCCTCTGGAGTGAGACTTGAACACGCGACTTTCAGTCTCAGAGGGGAAGTTCTATCATCTGACAGCAGGGAGCCTAAAAACCTGTTCTAGGTGAGCACTCAGAGCGACTAACAATTGCCCGAGTCAGCGTGGCATCTGCCGCATTTCCAGTCCTGATTCGGAGCAACTGATTACAACCAAAACTAGAAGGCTACAAATGTGAAACAGTGTAAGGATAAATTTACCCTCCTGCATCCTTCTAGTTGCGGCTTTTAAATGTTTTTGCACACTATTATATTCACCTCAGAGAACCCTTTATCCTTGTAAGATTTCGCCAAGGAATCTTTGCTTTTTTATTAGCATCATGCATGCCTTGTTTGAACTTGTTGGCCTGGGTGTTTTTATTCTGCACACTCACTTCAGGGCTTCGGTAAACCCTCTGTTCAGCTGATTGGGAGAACCACGTGGATCTTCAGGTGCTTTAAAAAAAATTTCATGTGGTGTGGGCATTTGTAGCTAGGCCAGCATTGATTGCCCTTCCCTAATTGCCCTTCAGAAGAGGGTGGTGAGCCACCATCTTGAACCGCTCCAGTCCTATTTATTGTATGTTTATGTTCAGTAGGTCTCAAGAAAACGCTCTGAAGCTTGTATGGTTAAGCATTAAGTGTTTAATGACAACACATAACTGTAATGGCACAGCGGATGGTAAATGCTGAGCTGTTCAAATCCCAGAATGAAACTTGAAACAACTGTCACAACTATTTTATGATTTGTATGTATTTTGAGATGCGTGCCTTGAATTCAGTAGTAATAAGACCACTGAGTCTTATAGGTTTCTTACAAAACTAAATTAAACATTTATTAATAGAAGAAATGATTTTAAGTACGTACATAGAACTACAAATTCCTACTACAACAACTCCTAACTCCCCTAATTAATCTAACTCCCAGTTACACCTCCGTTAAGGCAACAATAAAACACATAGATTTTAAAAGACCCAGGCAAAGGAACACAATACCCTGAACAGTCAAATTAAAAGTGAGTTTTCTTCCCTTCAGTTCGTGTGGACAACAACGTGAGGCTTAGAGGCTGGAGGCTTTTCGCACTTGTTAGGTTTTAAGAATGCCTTCCTTCCACACACACAACCTCATCCCCTTTATACAGGTTTATCTCTTTTTAATGTAAATCCCATTGTCCCAATATGTTTTTTCAACTCTACTTTTCTAATAATAAAAATCTTTCATAGTACCAATTTTATCAGTGAGCTTTGAGAAAAATAAACACACTTCTTTTGCTAAGTGTAACATTTCACCACTTCTGAAATTCAAATTACTCTGGTTTATCTAAAAATGCAAATTTTCCCTTTGCATCTCACATTCTAAATCTTCAGCCATGTTTACCTATTTAACATTTCAAATCTAGTTTCTCTTCAGACCACCTGTCTTTAATTCAATTTAAGTCCCACACACACAAACACACACTATTCCTGCTTTACAATAAATTCCAATTACATTATGAAAATTATATTTTCCTGACAATAACTATGTACATATCTACAGGATATAACCCAAGCTATGAGCTAACGTCATGCTTGCTTCTACACAGGTCTCTGTCCAGTCCACAAGTGACCCTAATCTCAGGTCATGTGTCTTTTTGCATTACACTGTGGCAGTACTATTTCCCAGTACCACATTAAACCTTGCTCTGCCAGATACCCTTATAATACACCTCCCCCCAAGTCTTTACCCAACATTTACATTACAATCGTGCTGCCCCTTCTCCCCCACTTAAGTCTCAGACTTAATAAATTCAGGCAGTCTGGAGGTTTGGCAATTCTCCCAGATCTCATTCTGGTCACATTCAGAGGAGTGATAGGCTCTGTTGATTTGGGCAACAATTGTTGATTCGGAGTTTGAGTTGTAGTCTGTGTTTCTGGCACTCAGTTATCTTCTTCTAATAGGCTTCTTCCGCTCCTTGGAGTTGAACTTCTCTTTGTCAACTCCCCATCTGCTCTGCTCAGGAACCACCGGCTGGTCCAGTTCTTTCCGGAGAGAGTGTTCACTCCGTTCATTCGTGGTACAAGTCTGGTTTTTTTTCCCGGGTGATCCGCTATGATCTTTGTGGGGGTTGAAGGCATCGCCCCCTGTCGCTTGGATGTTCTTCATCAGTTAGCTCACCTTGCAGTTTGGCTTTTATTGTGACACTGTATTCTTCCATATGTCTCCGTGCCTCACTGAGCTGTGCTCTGGCGAGTTGATGGTCACTAGCTCCTTGCTCCAGCATCATCTTGCAGCTTTGCACGTTGGCTGGAGGTTGCAGTGTCTGTGTCGTCATGTTTACAGGTAGTGTGACAGCCTGTCTACCAACTACAATGCACAAGTCAGGAGTGTGATGGAATACTTCCCACTTTCCCGAATGAGTGCAGCTCCCACAATACTCAAGCAGCTTGAAACCATCCAGGACAAAGCAGTCCGCTTGATTGGCACCACATCCACAAAAATTCACTCCCTCCACCACTGATACACATAGCAGCAGCTTGTACCATCTACAAGATGCACTGCAGGAATTCACCAAGGCTCCTTCGACAGCACCTTCCAAATGACCACTACCATCTAGAAGGACAAGGGCAGCAGGTAGATGGGAACACCACCAGCTGGAAGTTCCTCTCCAAGTCACTCACTATCCTGACTTAGAAATATATTGCCGTTCCTTCATTGTCGCTGGGTTAAAATTCTGGACCTCCCTTCCTAACAGCACTGTGGGTGTACCTACACCACATGGACTGCAGCAGTTCAAGAAGGCAGCTCATCACCACCTTCTCAAGGGCAACTAGGGATGGGTAATAAATGCTGGCCCAGCCAGCGAAGCCCACATCCCGTGAATGAATGAAAAAACGCACCGTTGGAGCCTGGGGTTGGGGTCATTCTTCTGTTGCAGGTCATTTTCCTGTGTATCTCCCACTCGAGGTACAGTGGGAATTAGCTGGAGGTTTGGCTGGTCTGACCAAGGAGGAGCTTCTGCCGCCTGCAAAGAAATTGGACAAACCGGCTCTGTGGAGAGTGAAGTCCCTGTCGAGAGTCCCTTTGATGATGGTCCTCTCGGGAACTTTGGAGTTCCGTGTAGTTGATGACAGAGGCTGTCTTGACATCTTCTGCATCTCTGCTCGAGAGGTAAAGATTGGTTTTGGATGATTTACATGGCTTTGAATATCTGCTTGTCACCAAACCTTAGTGGTCCGAGGATCGTGCCTATGGCTGGAAGTCGGATTGCTCCAGACCCGTAGAGGGGTGTGTCTGTTGTTCATACCCACACTTTCACTGAGATATCCACATTCCAAAAAGATGATCCTTGACCTCACTCAAGAAGCTTGGGCCTCTTCCTGGTGTGGTACCTCAATCTCATGGATTGTCTTGGGATCCTCTGCCTGTCTGGGTGTCTTGGATTTGCATAGCTTTCCGAAGAGTCCCAGGTAGTTGAAGTTGAAACACTACACTGAGGTTGCTGGACATTGCTCTCGTGAGGTCATTTGGCTCCGCAGTGCTGACATAATCTCTCACCCTCTTGTGGTCAGTTTGGGTATTGACTTCCTTGGTCTGGAATTTCTCTGCCCCTTTGTTGCTTTACTAATTTGACATTTGGGGTTGCCCTGTGCCATGGCTTACTTTCACCATGTAAAATGGATCGGTGCTGTTGGTGGATTTCAGACTGCCTGCCTATTTGGATGGCCTTTTCTAAAGTCAAATCTTCCTTGGCCTGTAGAATTTCTGAAAGGGCATCGTCAGCCACTCTGACAACAATTCTGTCCCTTATGAGTTCTGGCTTAAGGCTATCGGAGTTACAGCCCTCAGATAATCTGTATAAGTTGTTTATAAAAGAGTCTTAGTTTAAAATATGTATCGAATGATTTTAGAAGTTCATCAAATTTACCTGAGGATTTGTTTATTCCTTGCCTCACAATAATATCATCGGCTATCAGACCTACTGAATAAAGTAGCATATTCATTTGTTCAGCTTCTGTCTTTTTTTTTAACTAATCCTGAAGCAATCAAATATCTCAAGAGTATTTTCTGTCAAAGTTGCCAATCTTGTGTTCGGCCTGGCCCTTGGATCGGTCCAAATTGGTCTGGTAATGTTGATTTGTTGTCCATGATTGCTTTATAGTTCTGGGGAGCACAGCTTTAAATGCTGTGCTGGTTTTAAAGGTGGTGCTGCAGTAACCATTTCTTCAAAGAGTCTTTCCATGCATGTCGCATTTTGGCGGGCTCCCAGGGCGATGGTGGTCCCGACCTCTTCTTCTTTAGTTTTTTTGCAGCAATTTGCCAAATCAACGATTTGGGGGTCTCCACTGCGGTTTTGGAGGATTTTAGGGCATTTTGCAATCGGTTCGCAACCTTGGATGAGGTTTTTAATCCTTCCACTGTTTTTTTCTTACAACAAGCTTGCCCACCACGTGGTATGGCACCGATCTGAACCCGGGCTGGCCCGCGATGCTTTCAGTTAAGGGCTGCTCTGACTTTTAAAAAAATATAGCACTGAAGCTTTTTAAACTAGTTCTGGTTTAGAACTGAATTTTTCACTCACTCCTGCTAGGCCCGTTGACTCTGCGCTCTATGGACATTCACAATTGGCCTCCATGTGATCTTGTGGAGTCCTCAGCTGCACAGTGGAGTTTTTTTCTTCTGCCTTTCTGCTTCCGATTCTGCAAAGGAACTTCTTTCAGGCAATCCCGCTCTGTGCCTTCGCTTCAGGTGTTTTCAGTCAGGTCAGAATGCTGCCCCTTTAGTTTTCCAGCTTTTGAATTTCTGCCCCAGCTTCTCTGAGGTTCCAGGTTTTTCCATTCGCTGCCACCATGTTGCATGTTGTATGTTCAGTAAGTCTCACAAAGGGGTTCTGAGTCTTGTATGGTTGAACATTAAGTGTTTATTGATAACATATATGCAGGGTATAGCCCAAGCTAAGAGCTAGCTCCATGCTTGCTTCTACACAGGTCTCTGTCCAGTCCACAAGTGACCCTAGGTTCAGGTCAGGTGCCTCTTTACATCACACTGTGGGTAGTGCTCTTTCTCAGTCCCACATTAACCCTTGCTATACCAGATACCCTTATACTACACTACTCTGCTTCGACATATTCCTGGAGATTTCATCACATGATCTTTTACCTGTGACTCCCTTCCCCCCGCATGCTCGCCAGTGGCTATCTGACCCATCCACCCCTACAATGCCCTGCCTTCCCACGGCCAGTCAGAAAGCAAACAGACTACTCATTGCCTGATTGAATGGTTGTTAATCAAACTGTGTCTTTTTATGCCTCCCCAGTACTTTTACAACTAATAAACAAAAGTTTTCAAAGAAACTTTATTGAAAACAGTTTTTTATTCTCCCTATGATTCTTGTCCTGGGTGTTGTTCACAGCTTGGTCCAAGTTTTTGGTCACCTATCCTAATATCTTAGTGTCAACTTTTGTTTGATAATTGCTGCTATGTGCAACTAGATTAAAGGCACTACGTAAATGCAAGTTGATTTTATTGCTCTGTCTAATGTGACACTGTAATATCAGGTGCATAGGCAACCTTCAATCTAAATTAAATGAAATTTAACACACAGAAGTGATGCTTTTTAATACTTAGGACAAAGTGATACAGGGGAACTTGGGGATTTCCGCAGATAAATCAGTGAAGGTGGCTGGAGAAGTTGAGAAAGTTGTTAAAAAGCATATTGGATCCTTGGCTTTATAAAAAAAAAATAGATATAGAATACAAAAACAAGCAAGATAGGCAAAATCAGCTGTTAGGCCTCAGCTGGAGTATCATGTCCAATTCTGGTCATCGCAATTTAGGAGGATGTCAAGATCTTGGAGAGGGTGTAGAAGAGATTGCCAGAATGGTAACAGGGACGAGAGGACTTCAGTTACGTGGAGAGACTGGAGAAGCTGGGATTGTTCATCTTAGTGCGGAGGAGGTTGAGGGAAGGTTTGATAGACGCGATCAAAATAATAAGGGTTTTGATAGAGTAAATTAGGAGAAACAGTTTCCAATGAAAGGGGAGTTGACAACCGGGGGAGAGGGTGGTGGGGGGTGGGAATTAAGTGATTGACAAAAGAATTAAGGGGGAGATGAGAAGTTTTTTTTAATGCAGTGAGTTGTTGTGATCTGGAAGGCGCTATCCGAAAAGGTGCTGGAAGCAGGTTCAGTAGAGACTTTGAAAATAAGTTATTGAAGGGGAAAAACTTGCAGGGCTGGGGAGTGAGACTAATTGAATAATTCTACCAAAGAGCTGGCACAGGAAGGCTGGGCTGAATGGTCTCCTTCCATTCTGTGATTGTATGACGCAATCCGTCAGCAAACACTTGCACCAATCCGTTTTTAAAAAAAATGAGTGACCTATTAATCAGCGGTTATTTACTGATAAATATTAAAACCTGATAAATCTCTCATACACAAGTGGTTACCTTTTGCCTATGAGATAGCATGAGATATTGTTAAGAGGTGGTGTGAAATTAATAATGTTCATACAAAGTGTTGGATCTGACTCGCAGCCTGCTTAAATTGCCTCCCGCTGTCATTAAAATTATACATACCTTCCTTGTGAAGTGTATCTTTAGCTGAGTTAATGAAATTCTCTGCTATTTTCCTGTTATAATGAGGAGAGAGCATCTCTCAATTCCCTGCAGCATGCCTACTGTGGAGTGAGGCAGTGGGGAATCTATTTCTGGGTCTTAATTTACTTTTTGATTCCTTGATAATGATTGTCCTGTAGGTGATATATTGAAATTAACCTTCATTTCACTCCTCTACCCACAAATGACAGTTGTAGCACTTTCCACCAACACAAAGCACACTTCTTTCACACAAAAAAAATATTGAAAAATGGCGAACAGGGTTTATGCAAAAACTGCCGTTGTTTGGATTGACTCTCATTTTGAATTATCTGATTCTTTACTTAAAACGATATGCAGGTTTCAGGCTGCTCCATCCCCTACCTTAGCCACAGGCTAGCATGGGGACTGAGAGAATAGGTGCTCACACCTCAGGTAGTCAGAGCCTGGAATGAACAAAGAATTAATTTCCCTAACACCCCAGCTTCAGACTCCTGTAGTAAAGCTCATTAACCAAATGGTTGAGTGTAATCCGACTGTGCAGTTGTGTTTGAAGATCTCTCCTTGAGAACAGGATAGTGCTTAGATGACTCAAAAGAGTGATCTCAACTTGTGAGCCACTAAGTGGGTCCCCCATGTCTTGAGACCCTCAACTCCCTCTTCTCGGCACACAGCCAGTCTGTCTCGCTTGTGTCACCAGGCTTGTTATGGAATGCTAGGCACTGTATGGTGACAGAAAGGGGTTTATCAAAACCAGGTCAAGGTCAATGCAGCATGACGAGCCCACTCTCTACAGCGGCAGGTGAGAGTTTACTTCAGCAGCACCTCTTTCCCCTGTGACCTTTGCCGCTGGAAAAAACAAACCAATGTCCTGGGAACACTGTCATCTCCAAATTCTTCTTGACCCTCCTGTTTTGAGCATTCATCAGCCAATGCTTCATCGTCACTGGGTCAGAACTCCATACCTTACAGCATTGTAGGAGCACCTTCATCACAAAGACTGTAACAGTTCAAGGAGAACCACCTCCTCAAGGGGCAGCTAAGGATGGACAATAAATGCCAGTCTTACCAGCAACACCATCTAAAGAAGAAATAAATGAAAAATACTCAGTACATTATTCTTATTTCAACAATATTGCAGACAAGCACCCATAACCAACAATGCGGAGGTGATGGTGTAGTGGTATTGTCACTAGAGTAATGATCCGTAGACCCAGGGTAATCCTCTGGGGACCTGGGTTCAAATCTCACCATGGCAGATGGTGGAATTTGAATTCAATAAAAATCTGGAATAAGAGGCTTAATAATGACCATAAAACTTATGTCATTAAAAACCCATCTGGTTCACTAATGTCCTTTAGGGAAGGAAATCTGCCATCCTTACCTGGTCTGGCCTACACATGACTCCAGGTCCACAGCAATGTGGTTGACTCTTAAATGCCCTCTAAACAAGGGCAATTAGTGATGGGCAATAAATGCTGGCCACATCCCAAGAATGAATTAAAAATATAGAGTTAGAGCAGTAACAATATTACCATGCAGTAATTTCCTTACCCTGATTACAGTTAGAGGACTAGGAAATTATGTGTCTGATTAATATGTTTTATTTTAACATATTATATTATTTAATATATTTTATTCATGAAATCATTGATACAGCCCTGTACATGCAGTCTTTATGACCACAATAGCAAAAGCAACTCACATGCAACAGACTCATCAGTTGCATAAATGTCTCATCATGAATGCACAGGCTAGTCTAAACACCAGTGTGTCGTATAGAGGTAATACTCTAATAGGGATAATGTAATTACATCCTACCTACATGTAATGTCCTTAACAGAGAAATCAATGTACACACAACAAGCTCTGGCAAACAGCAACGTGATAATGACCAGATAATTTATTTTTGTGATGTTGGTTGAGGGATAAATATTGGCCAGGACACTGGGGAGAACTGCTCTTCTTCAAAATAGTGCCATGGGATCTTTTATGTCTGCTCAAGTAGACAGACAGAGTAAAAGCAAAATAAAAGTAAAAGCAAAATAAAAGCAAAATACTGTGGATGCTGCAAATCTGAAATAAAAACAGAAAATGCTGGGGATACTCAGCTGGGATGGCAGCATCTGTGGAGCGAGAAAGAGTTAATGTTTCTAGTCTGTATGACTTTTCATCAGAGACAGATGGGGTCTCATTTTAATGTCTCATCCTGACTACATCAAATTAATAGGTAAGTGCATTACCTAACATGTCACCATACCAGGTCATCTGCCTATCTCTCCTCAGTTGTCCTGCACAACACCATCAATTTCTGTTCATTGTTCATTCTCTGAGTGTCATGCATGGCCTTCACTCTCCTATTTAGCCTTTGTTATGTCTCATAGTTAGCTTTGTTCTCTGTACTCCTTTCCTGTAGTCAGAAATTAATGCTGTTTTTCATTACTTCCCACAAACTGCTACAATATTTTGCCATTGACCTTGTCCTGTTTAACCCTTACAACAGCTACAGAATTAGTATAATTAATATTCATGCTTATATAGCTATTCCATCTACAGTGCCTACTTTTACATTCCTCACTTTGAGGCTTATAAAGAACCTCAATCTAGAACCAACATTGCCATTGTATTCTTCCTATCAAATCAGTCCTAAACACCTTCATTGGCTGTTCAAAAAAGAGAGCGGTGATATCAGCAGTATTAGCCCTTGAATAATGTCACTCTGCTTGCGAGTCCCTGCCATAATCCACTCATACAAATCTTCACATTTTGGTGATGGTGCATTACAGTTCACTGAGGGAGTCCAAGCTGCTGTGGCAACAGGCACTTTTACCTGTATAAAAGCAAACTACTGCGGATGCTGGAAATCTGAAACAAAAACAAAAATAGCTGGAAAAACTCAGGAGGTCTGACAGCATCTGCAGAGAGGAATACAGTCAACATTTCGAGTCCGTATGACTCTTCATCAGAACTTTTACCTGCATGGTGTGGCCTGGAGCTATGATAGTGATGGCAGAGGCTCTAATTTCCTTACATCACATGGCTGATCAGGAATCTCTCCAACTCTTACCGCCTGTCATTGGCGTGTGTTGGAAGGATTTACAGGCTGCTTGGCTGTATAATGACCACAACTACCTGATGCACCATAAGGCCTCCACTTTACACCTTACATCAGGCCATATTCCCATCTGATTTCCAAATTTGCATTTGTTCATCCAATTGAAAATTTGGCTCAGATTACTTTCTATATCATTCAATTCCTTTTGAACCTGATTGAGCACATGTATCCTGCAGGTAGTTCAGTTATTCCTTAAAGTGATTTGGCCAATTGCATCATTACCTTTATCCTCGACCTTGCCTAATTCTTCTGCTAACTGCTTTATTGAAACTAATGACTCTTCTTCCTCTGATGAAATGTTCCCGTCTGTTCAGTCCCCAAATGAGCCCCTTCAACTGGTTGTGCATTTTTTCATTATGCCCCACACTGTTTCTACATCAATATTTTTTTCCCTGGCATTGTAGCCCCTTCTGTTCCTAAAGTTATCCGTTCTCTTAATCCTCCCTTAACTCCTGAACCCACAGTTTCTTCCAGATCCAGCATCAAAGTTTCTATTTAAACTGGGGTTAGTAAAATCCTGAACCATTTTTTGAACGTTGTATGATGGAAATTTCCAGAGAGTGGTGAGAATGTGGAACCAGAAACTGAACTGGACCAACCATATAAATGCTGTAGCTACAACAGCAGGTCAGGGGCTAGGAATCCTGCAGTGAGTAACTCACCTCCCTGCTCCCCAAAGCCTGCCCACCATCTACAAGGCACAAGTCAGGGGTGTGATGGAATACTCCCCACTTGCCTGGATGAGTGCAGCTCCAACAACATTCAAGAAGCTCAACACCATCCAGGGCAAAGCAGCCTGCTTGATTGGCACCCCTTCCACTTCCACTTCCCTCCACCACCGACACACAGTGGGAGCAGTGTGTACCATCTACAAGATGTGCTGCAGTAATTCACCAAGGCTCCTTAGGCAGCACCTTCCAAATCTACAACCACGACCATCTAGAAGGATAAGGGCAGCAGGTACATGGGAACACCACAACTGGGAATTTCCCCTCCAAGACACCCACCATCCTGACTTGGAAATATATCGCCGTTCCTTCACTGTCACTGGGTCAAAATCCTGGACTCCCTCCCTAACAATACTGTGGGTGTACCTACATCACATGGACTGCAGCGGTTCAAGAAGGCAGCTCACCACCACCTTCACAAGGGCAACTAGGGATGTGCAATAAATGCTGGCCTAACCAGTGAAGCCCACACTCCGTGAGGGAATAAAAAATACTTTAATTAAGGTGAATAGCATAAATACAGTGAATGGGAAGCTGGTTAAACATGTGAGTGGTGGGGGAAAGGATTAGAACGATATACTGATATGGTGAAATGAGGAAGGGTGGGAAGAGCATATGTAGAGCATAAACACCAGTATGGACCAGTTGGGCTGAATGGTCTGTTTTTGTGCTGTATACTCTATGTATTTGTCTGTAAAAAATCCTATTAGATTCGGTGAAGTAATATAGACCCTTTAAGATAGCGACGACCCTAAACATGCTGCTTTGCTGGTATCTCTCACTCCACAGACTGAGCTATTAGGCTAATGCCACATTCTTGCCATGGTAACTCTAGGAGTATGGTAAAAATACTGAGATTTACCTTCATGACACAAAAAATTGGAAGTTGAGAGTTTGCACACAGTTCCGGGTCTCAAAGTTGATCTCATACATTGGTGCATCAAAGGCTTGTCAATCCACCTTTGATTCTGACTTCCCTTTTGACCCATCCCAGATCATGCAGACCTATCAATAATTCTCACCAGCAGTTACATACAAGGATCAGAAAATTACCAGGTCCCACATTAAATCAGTGGCCACCCAATCTTTTCCTCTTAAACCCAGTGGGATTGCCAACTTTGGTTGAATGTTTTCTTGAAGGTTTCATCATGTGTTCTCCTCCCTTCAACTGCCCCACCCCACACTCTCTGTCATTGGTTACCTGATAAGTCAATTCTCATGGCGTCCCATCTTCCCACAGCCAATTGCAAAGGGAACAAGCTCTTCGTTACCTGATTGGACGATTCTTGACTGTCAGTCAGCTGGTAGAGGTTCCATCTGTCTCCACCAACCAACCCCACCTCCAGAGTCTGCTGTATCTGTCTCCAAGTGCCCCTATCCATCTATCAGAAGGGCCCTTATTTATATGCCCTGAGGCAGTTCTCTCAACATGGAAAACCATTGGCCCTATCAGTAGGAGTTTGAACCTGTTCTCATTGAACATTATTTGAAGCAATGTTTACTTTGGCTAGTGACAACAACAAAAAGCAAACAAAAAGAATCCAAAATGGCTCCCGCCTGCCAAACTAATATAATTTTCCCTCTAAAATCAGACTGCTGAATCTCAGTCATCAATACTGCCTGATAAAAAAGACTTTCATTTCTATAGCACCTTTCACGATCTCAGGACCTCCTATAAAGGGCTTTGCTGCCAATGAAGTACACAAGAACATAAGAAATAGGAACAGGAGTAGACCATATGGCCCATCGAGTCTGCTCTGCCATTCAATAAGATCATGGTTGATCTTGGGCTTCAACTCCAATTCCCTACCCATTCCTCATATCTCTTGATTCCTACTTTTTGAAGTATAGTCACTGTTGTCATAGAGGACATGAAGTAGCCAATTTACACACAGCAAGGTCCCACAGAGCAGCAATGTGATGAGTGATTACATTATCTGTTGGATGAGGGATAAATATTGGCCAGAACATCAAGGAAAGCTGCCCTGCTCTGTGAATAGTGCCATGGATATTTTACACCTGCCTGACAGGGCCTTGGTTTAACAATTTATCCAAAAGAAGTCACCTCTAACAGTGCAGCACTGCCTTAGTACTGCACTGGGGAGTGTCAGCAGAGATGGTGAACTCAAATCTCCTGAGTGGGTCTTTAATCTACAGAAGGGAGTGTGTTACTCATTGTACCATGGCATTGGTTAGCTCAGTTGGCTAGCTGACTAATGCAAAATGAAGCTAATAGTGTGGGTTCAATCCCCATGCCAGCTGTCGTGGTGTGTGGATTTTTGCCTATTGCTCCATTCTTGTGGACTGGTGCCTCTCAAGCTATATATAACCAATTTTCTCTCTCTAATTTTTAAAAATTCATTCTTGGGATGTTGGCTTTGCTGGGTAGGCCAGCATTAATTGCCCATCCCTAGCTGCCCTTGAGAAGGTGGTGGTGAGCTGCCTTCTTGAACCGCCTGCAGTCCATGTGTTGTAGGTACACCCACAGTGCTGTTAGGGACGGAGTTCCAGGATTTTGACCCAGCGACAGTGAAGGAACGGCGATATATTTCCAAGTCAGGATTGTGAGTGACTTGGAGGGGAACTTCCAGGTGGTGGTGTTCCCATATATCTGCTGCCCTTGTCTTTCTAGATGGTAGTGGCCATGCGTTTTGAAGGTGCTGTTGAAGGACCTAGGTGAGTTTCTGCAGTGCATCTTGTAGATGGTACACACGCTGCTACTGTGAGTCGGTGGTGGAGGGAGTGAATGTTTGTGGGTGTGGTGCCAATCAAGCGGGCTGTTTTGTCCTGGATGGTGCCAAGCTTTTTGAGTATTGTGGGAGCTGCACTCATCTAGGCAAGTGGGGAGTATTCCATCACACTCCTGACTTGTGCCTTGTAGATTGTGAACAGGCTTTGGGGAGCCAGGAGGTGAGTTACTTGTTGCAGGATTCCTAGCCTCTGACCTGCTCTTGTAGCCACAGTATTTATATGGCTAGTCCAGTTCAGTTTCTGGTCAATGGTAATCCCCAGGATGTTGATAGTGGGGGATTCAGTGATGGTAATGTCATTGAATGTCAAGGGCCGACGGTTGGATTCTCTCTTGTTGAAGGTGGTCATTGCCTGACACGTGTGTGGTGTGAATGTTACTTGTCACTTGTCAACCCATGCCTGGATATTATCCAGGCCTTGCTGCATTTGGACATGGATTGCTTCAGAATCTGAGGAGTCGCGAATGGTGCTGAACATTGTGCAATCGTCAGCGAACATCCCCACTTCTGACCTTATGATGGAAGGAAGGTCATTGATGAAGCAGCTGAAGATGGATGGGCTGAGGACACTACCCCAAGGAACTCCTGCAGTGATGTCCTGGAGCTGAGATGACTGAGATGGAGTGAGCTATAGTCCTTTGGGGACTATGGCTAATTATCTTACCCATTGAGCCACAACTGACCTATTTAATGCAAATAGAAACATAGGAACATACATAGAAACTAGGAGCAGGAGTAGGCCATTCGGACCTTCGAGCCTGCTCCGCCATTCAGTATGATCATGGCTGATCCTCTATCTCAATGCCATATTCCCACTTTCTCTCCATACCCCTTGATGCCCCTAATATCCAAAAAATTATCAATTTTTTTCTTGAATATACTCAGTGACCCGGCCTCCACAGCCTCCTGTGGTAGAGAATTCCACAGGCTGACCACCCTCTAAGTGAAGAAATGTTTCCTCATCTCAGTCCTAAGCGGCCTGCTCCGTACCTTGAGACTGTGGCCTCTGGTTCTAGACTCCCCAACCAGGGGAAACATCCTCTCGGCATCAAATAAACCAAATCCTTTCATTATAAATGTGAGACTTGTACTACTGGCCCATATAGTCCAACCTGGTCACTGCTTATTATCTGTTGTCCAAATCTAACACCACCTTCTTAATAAAGTCGGAAAGTAATTACCTTGCCTAACTGATTGAGCACACCTTATTTAGTGTGCACTAGCCCCCTCCTGTTTTTCGGAGATATTTAATGTTCTGTTAGGAATTTTGTTACCCAGGGGTCCTCAAAGTTTTTTCAACCCCTCTATTAATTCATTAAGTCCTTTACCAGGGAAAGGATTCCCAAAGTTTCAAAAAGCATCTCGAGGCGCAATGGCTATGGTCCAACTGTTGTTTAAAATTGCAGAGGTGTGCTAAGACAGTAAGCTAAGTGGCACAGTCAGTAATGTTGATGGGAGCAGAAAGTTGCAAAGAGATATTGATAGGTTAAGTGAGTGGAGATAGCTGTGGTAGATGGAGTTCCATGCTGAACTTTGGACCTAAGAAAGATAGATCAAACTGTTGGGATGGTGTTGGCTACAGAACGGTATCCATTAAAGAAGCCTTTGTGGTCTTCTGTATGTCAACAGCAAGTCTTTCTTCATGACTTGTAACTATATACATATATACAGTAAAGTGTACAGATACTTTTTTCTATTTCCATGTCTAGGTCTTAACACGTCTCTGCTCAACACCACACAGACCCTAGATCTGGATCATGTGCCTTCTTACATACTGTTTGGTGGTACTGTACTCTGTCCCCCATTAACCCTGTATGTGCCAGATTCTTGTACTACACAAAGTTTTCTCGAAATAGTAAGAAATTAAGAACTATGGGTGAGCAGAGAGATTTAGGGCTCCATGGAAGGAATTACTAAAGGTTTGAGCACAATTACAAAAATAGTTTAAAAGGTTAATGGAATGCTGGCCTTCATCGCAAGGGGACCAAGGTTAAAAAGGTAATGCCAAAGTTGTGGCATACTGGCTAGATTGCATCTGGAGTACTGTGTTCTGTTCTGAGCTCCATACCTCAAGAAAGACATATTGGCTTTGGCTGGGATTCAGCACAGGTTCTTCTGGGTACCAGATCTTGAGTTCTGAGGACAGGTTGCATAGTCTAGGCTTGTTTTCCCTTGAGTTGAGAAGATGAAAGAGTGATCTAACTGAGGAGCTTAAGGTGATGGAAGGGTTGATAGGGCAGATGGAAATGAATTGTTTCCTCTCATGGGGAAATCCAGAACAAGTGGGCTTAATCAAAATTAGAGCCAGTATGTTCAGGGACAAAATCAGGAAGCATTCTTCACACAAAGGGGAGTGGAAATCTGGAACTCTCTCCCCAAAAGCTGTTGAGGCTGGGGGCCAATTGGAAATTTTAAAACTGAGATTGAGAGATATTTGTTGGGTAAAGTTTTGTAGGGATAGAGAACTGAGGCAGGTAGATGGAGTTAAGGTAAAGATCAGCAATGATCATATTGAATGGTGGAACAGGCCCGAGGGGCTGAATGGCCTCTTTCTGCTCTGATATTTTCTTGTCACCAATACCTGAACTTTTTTTTCCCCCTTAATTCTTTCATGGGATGTAGGAATTTCTGGAAAAGCCTGCGTTTGTTGAACTGAACATTTCAGAGGGCAGTTAAGCATCAACAACATTGCTGTGGGTCTGGAGTCACGCGTAGGCCAACAGATTTCCTTCCTTAAAGGACATCAGTGAACCAGGTGGGCATTTACAAGAGATGGTAGTTGTCATGGTCACCATTACTGGGACTAGCTTTATCTTCCAGATTCATTAGTTAAATTTAAATTCCACCAACTGCTATGGCAGGATTTGAACCCATGTCCCCAGCCTAGGCCACTTGATTACAAGTCTAGTAATACTGCCACCATACTACCACCTCCCATATCTGTTGCTTGCACCTGAGATGGGAATTGTGCTTTGAACAAACATCTCTCCATTACAAAAATTTTCTTCACATTTTAATTATTAGCTTTTAACTGACTGTTTCTGATATTGGCCTCACCATGTTCAGAAAAAACCCACTGTCCTTTGTTTTACCAAAGGCATCATGAGGATTGCATTCAATGTTTGTCTCTATTCCTGTTGCCCGGTGCACCATTCCTCAGCTAATAGGAACAGGAGACCCCAAATCACCATTACGGTCTGTACCCAAGCACTGAAGAACTGTCTCCAATCTGCACCTCCCTGAATTGACCAAAGAAATGGTTAATGTTTCTGACATATCTTTATGGTCTCTATTTTCTCACTATTAGAGTTGGGGGAGGTTACAGAAATAGAACATAAGAACATAAGAAATAGGAGCAGCAGTAGTCCATTTGGCCAATCGAGCCTGTTCTGCCATTCAATATGATCATGGCTGATCTTGGGCTTCAAACTCCATTTTCCTGGCCATTCCCCATTTCACTTGATTCCCTGAGAGACCAAAAACCTGTCTATCAGAGATCAGGAAGAGATAATATTATGAAGGGTTTTAAACCCAACGGGTGTTTTAAGTTTGAGGTGTTTGAGAATGGGAGGTAATGTAGGGCTGCGAAGACTTGGGGGGGAGGGGCTGTGGGGGGGAACATTCAGGATGAGCAGGATTGTTGCATGCTGGGATATGGGCAGCAGAGTTTTGTTAAGCTGAGTTTTATAAAGGTTAGAGAATGGGAGGCTGGCCCAGAGAGCATTGGAGTAGTCAGTCTGGAGGCAGCAAAGGCATGAATGAGGGTTTGAGTAGGAATCAGGCTGAGGCAGGGATAGAGAGAGGTGATGTTACAGAGATAGAATGAGGTAGTCCCTTGTGTGGAGAGGGTATGGGGCCCAAAGCTTGGCTCGAGGACAAATAGGGCCAAACGGACTGGTCTAGTTTGAGAGAGTGAAAATGCGATGGAATTGATGTGAAGGTACAGAGCTTGTGGTGGGGAGGTGGGATTTTCCTGATGTTTAACTGGAGGAAATTACAGTGGTTCTCTAAACCTCTCTCAGTTACACCTGAGCATAATCTGGATTGGCCAGTTCAGCGAGACTGGCAGCTTTAGTTATAATCTTGTCAATCTAATGACAACCAGAGGAATCTTCAGCAATATCTTTTTCACCACCATACTGATACTTGCAGTGATCCTATGGAGCTGTTATTTCCAGCTCCTCTGGCTTGACTACATGCTGCCTCTTGGTGCCATCATCTGCAGCCATAGGATCAGATTCCACGTGCAAACTAACAACATCCAGCCCCAACTGTTCACCAATGTCCCTGTACGCTGCAGACATGTACTCCCACACAGCAACCCAGAAGGTGCTGCTTAGGCCGCTCTCAAGCTGTTCCCATGTGCCTGTAGCCGCGCAAAAAAAATTTAAAGGTACAGTGCACAACCAAAACAATTTGGAGGGGTCATTGCTCTCCATCAGCTTTCCTGACCCCCTCCAGTCGCTCATGTTTATCACACCTCGTGGCCAAACATCCAGTCTTGGATAAGCCCTCAGCAACTTCCAACAATGGACCCGTCGCAATAGCTAAAACCAGATAGCTCGGCACAAAATGGGAATTGGGATTGGGAACCCTCCATGCTCTAACTGCCACCCAGCTCTAAGCTGTGACCATAAGATCTCACTGCTTCCCTCCCTCCTTGCTCTCCCAGCAGGATGCCTTTAAGAGATCAGTGCAGTAATTTACTTTTCAGTTTTGTTCACCAGTCCCTTCGATTAGCCTTCAGACTTGCTGCCTCCTGGAGGGAACAATGATGGAAAATAGGTTCTGTTATGACATAAAGCAGGCAGGGCCATTGCCGTATCAATAGGAGATGGGTTTGGGTGTTTTTTTATCCACTTTTTATGATAATGGCTGTATTGTATCACAAAGCTGTATGATAATCAGCAGCCTCGACTGTATAATCACCTCTGTCACTTCCCAGCCAGAGGTGTCATGCTACCCTGGCACCCTGCTGAGCTTTTCATCTTTATGCTAAGAGTCGAGACTTAAAACAACAAAAAAAAATACAATGAACGCATCTTGGATTTAAAAAAGCATTTACTTACTCCGCTTCGAGTCTCTTAACTTTCTAATTCCTCAGGGTTTGTCTCAGTTGCATGGCAGTCACTGGATGAAGCAGTGAGATTCCATCCTTTCTGGGATTTTAGTCCTAAAAGCTTTACATTGGATGGGCATTTTCCATTAAATGTCAGCATCAAATACCCCCAAGACAGGCACAGCATGGGATTAGATACAGAGTAAAGCTCCCTCTACACTGCCCCTATCACACACTCCCAGGACAGGTACAGCACAGGGTTAGGTACAGAGTAAAGCTCCCTCTACACTGCCCCTATCACACACTCCCAGAACAGGTACAGCACGGGATTAGATACAGAGCAAATTGCCCCATACGCTGTGCCCATCAAACACTCCCAGGACAGGTACAGCACAGGGTTAGATACAGAGTAAAGCTCCCTCTACACTGTCCCTATCAAACACTCCCAGAACAGGTACAGCACGGGATTAGATACAGAATAAAGCTCCCTCTACACTGTCCTTATCAAACACTCCCAGGACAGGTACAGCACAGGGTTAGATACAGAGTAAATTGCCTCATACACTGTCCCCATCAAACACTACCAGGGCAGGTACAGCACTGGGATAGATACAGAGTAAAGCTCCCTCTACACTGTCCCCATCAAACACTCCCAGGGCAGGTACACCACGGGGATAGATACAGAGTAAAGCTCCATCTACACTGTCCACATCAAACACTCCCAGGGCAGGTACAGCACGGGGTTAGGTACAGAGTAAAGCTCCCTCTACACTGTCTCTATTTCCCAACCCTTGCTTTGTAAGGTACTGTGTGATGGACATAATAACTCACAAATGGAGCACATTTTGTGTTCTCTTTAGAGTGAAATTTTCTGTATACTTGTTTTTAAAAGAGCACTGCAGAAGCTCACCAAGGATCCTTATGCAGCACCTTCCAAACCCATGACCACTACCATCTAGAAGGGCAAGGGCAGCAGATAGATGGGAACCCCACCACCTACAAGTTCCCCTCCAAGTCACTCACTATCCTGACTTGGAAATATATCGCCATTCCTTCACTGTCACTGGGTCAAAATCCTGGAACTCCCTCCCTAACAGCACTGTGGGTGTACCTACACCACATGGACTGCAGCGGTTCAAGAAGGCAGCTCACCACCACCTTCTCAAGGACAACTAGGGATAGGCAATAAATGCTGGCCCAGCCAGCGAAGCCCACATCCCGTGAATGAATAAAAAAAAATACAGAAATTGAGAGTGAAAACCTTTGCCATCAGGCAAAGTCAGGATCATGTGGAACCAACTGAGACACCCGGTAAAAACCTCAACTCACTCATTATAGGATCCCCACCTTTACCTTGTTCCTTTATTCACTTTTGCATTTGCCTTACTAATTTATAACACAGACAGAGCCCACTCAGCTGTGCTGGCTTCTTGCTAGGGAAATCCACAGCTATCCCACTGCCCTACTCTCTCCCCATGGCCCTGTAATTTCCACTTGGTTTGTCTCCACCTCTCCCAGTGGCAAAACACTCCATGGTACAAGAAATTCATGTAAAGACATTTTCCAAATGCCTCTCTTTATTCTTAATGACTATTTTAAATTGTTGGCTCCCACTTGTATATCCCACCTCATAGACTGTGGAAGCTGCATGATGTGATGAAGGGATTGGGAAGGAACCATGGAAAATAAATAATAAGTCACATGGTAAAGTAGTCCATAACCTGGAAGCTCAAAGCTTTTGGAATGCTGAAAGGGAACCAAGAATAGTCACTGTCAAGATGGACATATTAACTCGTAAATGAGCTCATGAACATTTAACAAACCATTAAGTTTGCATCAATGTTTTACAAATAGGATCATTTTCAGAACTGAAATATTTAACAAAATTAATTTTAAAATAGTGGTGATTTTCAATGTATCATGATGTCTGTATTTAATTAGGTTGTGATTACTTTGTATATGATATTGCAATTTTCATATTCAGTCTGCGAATGATTGACGATGATATCGATTAACTGGTATTTATAAAGGTTTATGATTCAGTAAATGCATGCTGATTAGCTCACAATTGTAATCTTCAACTTTCCAGTGTATAAGCCATGAAGCTCCCTTAGCCACACCATCCAGAGGCCCCAGTTTGGTCCTTCACCCATGCAGTATACATAGGTTTCAGCTGGGTTTTTCCAATTACCTGCATAACTCTCTGATTAGAGAGAGAGGGGAAATCAGCCTGAAATCCTGCTCCTGATCACTGTCCAGTGATCCCTGGGTTAGAGAGAGGGAAATTAGCCTGAGTCCCTGTTCAGGAGAATTTTCTACATTAGTATGTGTGCAATCCAATAAGAAAAGATGCACTGTTGGACCTGGTTCTTGGAACTGAGATGGGCCAAGTAGTTCAAGTGTCAGGGGGTACATTTAGGAGACAGTGATCATTGTGTTGTACATTTTAGGATGATGATAGAAAAGGACGATAGGCAATCCAGGGTAAAAATAATTAACTGGACGAGAGCCGACTTCAATGGGGCAAAAACAGAGCTGGGCCAGATAGACTAGAACGAAAGATTGGCAGGAAAAACTGTGGCTGAACAATGGGCTACCTTCAAAAAAGAATTGGTTTGGGCACAGTCAAGGTATATTCCATGGAAAAGGAAAGGTAGGACAAACAAATCCAAAGCTCCCTGGATGAAAAAGGAGATTGAAATTATGATAAAGAAGAAAAAGTGTGCTTGTGACAGATGTCAGGTAGAAAATACGATTGAGAACCAAGGGGAATATAGAAGGTTCAGAGGGGAGGGTGAAAAAGCATATTAGAGAAGTAAAGAGGGATTATGATAAAAGACTGGCAGCCAACATAAAGGGGAATCCCAAAGTCTTCTATAGACATATAAATAGTAAAAGGGTGGTCAAAGGAGTAGGGCCGATTAGGGACCTAAAAGGGAATTTACACATTGACAAAGAGGCCATGGCTGAGGTATTAAATGAATACTTTGCATCTGCTTTTACCAAGGAGGTAGATGCTGCCCAGACCATGTGGAAGATGAGGAAACTCTGTCACTAGAAGGGTTCAAAATTGATAAGGAGGAAGTGTTGAATAGACTGTCGGTACTTAAAGTTGACAAGACACCAGGTCTGGATGAGATACATCCAAGGATATTGAAGGAAGTGAGATTGCAGGAGCACTGGCCATAATCTTTCAGCCTTCCTTAGACTCAGTGGTGCCAGAGGACTGGAGAATTGCAAACATTACGCCCTTGTTCAAAAAAGGTCATAAGGATAAGCCCAGCAATTACAGACCAGTCAGTTTAACTTTACTGGCGGGCAAGATTCTAGAAACAATTATTCAGGATAGAATTAGTCGTCACATGGAAAAATATGGATTGATAAGGAAGAGCCAGCATGAATTTCTAAAGGGGAAATCCGTGTTTAGCTAACTTGCTGGAGCTTTTGAAGAGTTAACAGAAAAGGTCGATGAGAGTAATGCTGTTGATGTGGTGCACATGAGGGAGAATCTTCGGCTTGGCAAGCGGGGGTGGGGTCTGCTTGCCAAGGCGTAAAATGACGTAGGGTGACGTTGGGCATGCGTCCCGATGTCACCGCGCGTGATTTAGATTTTCAGTTCGGCAGGCACGTAGCCAAGTCGGCTGCACGCCCACCGAACTGTCAAAGACCTATTAAGGCCATTTAACTAACAGTTAAAATAATTAATGGAGCTGCCCGTCCAACCTTAAGGTTGGCGGGGGGCAGGCGAAGAGCCCAGGCGGCCTTCGCGTTTTTCATGGAACCTCATCCACGGGCGGGATGAGTTTTCATGAATGATTTTAAATTTTCTCAAAATTTTTTATTGAAATTAATGCACATGTCCCAGCTCATGTGACAGTTTCACATGAGGGGACATGTCATAAAAAAATTTTCAATACTTTATTGAAGTGTTAAAACTTAAAACTAATCTCCCTGAGGCACCTTTGAGCCTCAGGAGATTTCTGTTCTCTTTCGAAAGAGAGCACTCCCGACCCAGAGAACCCCCACTCCCCAGCCCGCACAGGGAGCACACAGCACTTCCGGGTGTGCATCACGCTGGTTGGGCCTTAATTGGCCCACCCATGTAAAATGGCGGCGCGGACCTGATCGGTGCCCCCGATCAGGTCCGTGCCCGCCCGCACCCACCCCCACACAACCCCCTCAATTGGGGGAAAATTGTACCCATGGACTTTGAAAAGGCATTTGACACAGTGCCGCACAACTGACTTGTGAGAAAAGTTATTGCTCATGGAATAAAAGGGACAGTAGCAACGTGGATACAAAATTGGCTGAAAATTAGGAAGCAGAGAATAATGGTCAATGGATATTTTTTGGGCTGGAGGAAGGTTTGTAGTGGAGTTCCCCAGGGGTCGGTATTGGAACCCTTGCTTTTCCTGATATACATTAATGATCCAGATCTTGGTGTGCAGGGGACAGTTTCAAAATTTGCAGATGATACAAGGATTGGGAGTGTTGTGAAGTGCGAGGAGGATGGTGTGAAACTTCCAGAGGACGTAGACAAGTTGGTGGAGTGGGCAGATAGGTGGCAGATGAAGTTCAATGTGGAGAAGTGTGAGGTGATGCATTTTGGTAGGAAGAACATGGACAGACAATATAAAATAAGGGGTGGAATTTTGAAGGGGGTGCAGGAGCAGAAAGACTTGGATGTATATGTGCATAGATCATTGAAGGTGGCAGGACAGGTGGAGAGAGCAGTTAATAAAGCATATAGTATCCTGGGCTTTATTAATAGAGGAATAGAGTACAAGAGCAGGGCGGTTATGCTGACTTTATATAAGACACTCGTTAGACCTCAGCTGGAATATTGTGCACAGTTCTGGGCATAAAGGATGTGAACACATTGGAGAGAGTGCAGAAGAGGTTTACAAAAATGATTCCAGGGATGAGCAGCTTCAGCTATGAGGATAGATTGGAGAGGCTGGGACTGTTCTCCTTGGAGAGAAGACGGCTAAGAGGAGATTTGATAGAGATGTTCAAAATCATGAGGGGGCTGGACAGAGTAGATATGGAGAAGCTGTTCCCGCTTGTAAAAGGATCAAGAGCAAGAGGGCACAGATTTAAAGAGATTTGCGAAAGAAGTAAATGTGACGTGAGAAAAAACTTTTTCACACAATGAGTGGTTCAGGTCTGGAATGCACTGACTGGAAGTGTGGTGGAGGCAGGTTCAGTCGGGGCATTCGAGAGGGCATTAGATGATTATTTGAATAGAAACAATGTGCAGGGGTACGGGGAAAAGACAGGGCAATGGCACTAGGTCATAATGCTCATTTGGAGAGATGGTGCAGACAAGATGGGCCGAATGGTCTCCTTCTGTGCCATTAAAATTCTGTGAATCTGTGAAAAGGATTAAGTTATGAGGACAGGTTGCATAGATTAGGTATGTATTCCTTTGATTATAGGAGATTTAAGGGTGATCTAATAGTGCTGTTTAAGATACTTGTAGGATTTAATAGGAAAGATAGACAGAAACATTTCATCTGGGGTGGGGGTGGTGAAGGGGTGGGGGGGGAGGAGTCCTGAACAACAGGTCAGAACTTTAAAATGAGTAGATGTTCAATGTAAAGTCAGGAAGCACTTCTTCGCATTAACGGGAGGCATGGGGTGGAAATATAGAACTGTCCCTCCTAAAAAGCTAAGGCTGGGGGTCAATTAAAACTTTCAAAACCGAGATTGATACATTTTTGTTCAAGGATGTTGGAGAATATGGAAGCAGATGGATATATGGAGTGTCAGACTAGGGCCTGTATTTTTAGCTTGGTGGGCGGCCAATTATCGGCCAGACAGTGTGAAGCGTGCGCTGAAAAGCACAGCGCTGCCGGGGTGGGGGTGGGAGGAGGGCGGGCATGGGTAAGCGCTGAGAGAAAGCTCCCCGAAGGCAGAGAGCTGCCTCAGGGAGCCTGCAGACCTGAAAATGTTCCAATAAAGTACAAAGCAGAAACAAACGCATGAACATCACAATCAGGCACCTGAAAAGATAGATGATAAAAATGGATTTTTATTCTTATTTTATAGCATAACAGAAACCTCATCCCGCCCTTGGACAAGGTTTCATGAAAAATGTAAAGGCTGCCTGGCCGATTCGCCCGTCCGCCAACTGTAAGGTTGGACGGGTGATGAAAAATAGCGACAAATGCATTGTTATTGGGCTTAATTGCCCTCTTAATTGTCAGCTGGCGTGCTTCTGACTTTTGCGCATGCCTGCTGAGCGAAATATTGCACAAGTGCGCACTTACGCGCCCGATCAGGTTGGGCGTGCGCCTGCCCAATCAACGTAAAATTCAGGGGCTGAACGGACTTATTCTGTTCTTATTCTCTTAATCTTGAACACTTCTCTAATAATTTAAGTCATGGGTCTTGTGCTATGGGTCATAGGAACAGCCCCAATAGCTTTTTGGGGGGATGAGTTCCAGGTTCCCACCACCCTTTGCGTGATGAGGTTAATACCTAGATGTTATGAGATGAAGGAATCACATTACTGAGAGAGTGTGGCCACTGGGTTATGACCTCCTGTGCACCGATACTACTGCTACAAAGAGACCACAAGCGAGATATGAAGATGGTGGACATTGGCACTGACAACTGGGAGATAATCACCGACGTTCCTGATCTCTCGAGGCTGACTGTTTGGAAGGGCATCAGAAGAGGCAAGCAGAAATGAAAGGCACAGCTGGCCAAGAAGAGGGCCCAGAGAAAACAGGGGGCAGTGATGGAGCTCCTGAGCCACATCTGGCGATGCTTAACACAGAGTTGACCACCATGTCCATGTCGCAAACCATCATCTCACGAGACGAAAGGCTGCCAATAACAGCCACCGGGGTGTGACTGTTGCTGTAGTGATACCTTTGATTGATATATTGATTGATTGAAATCCAGGCAACAAGTCTTGCGTACAGTGCAGGGCATGAGTAAGATCAGATAGTGCAGGGGGAACAAAGGTAAGTTAATCAGGAAGTAGTGACTAGTTGGCACCAAGCCTTGGCTTGAAGGGCTAAGGAAGGAGCTGAGAAATATTGACAAAGAATGAGCTTTAATAGGAGAGACTGAAGAAGAGTCATACGGACTCGAAACTTTAACTCGCCACAGATGCTGCCAGACCTGCCGAGTTTTTCCAGCATTTTCTGTTTTTATTATAGGGGTGACAAGGATGAGTTTTAATTTCAGTAGAATTGGGAAACAGAGAATGAATAGGAAGGGTTTGAAGAAGAAAAAGAGGGACGTTTCAAGGAGCAATGGTCATAGTCAATAGTGGCACATTTATTATTGCCAAACCATTAACGGGTTAACTAGATTTAGTTAGGCAAACTGCAATTATGTCCTTAAGGCAGTTATATTAGCATACTCAAAACTTCTATTATCTGACAAATTGTCTCATCAGCTCTATTTCCTCTCCTCGTTGCCTGCTTTCCACCCGCGTGTCCATTCTTCATTATCAGGAGAAAGCTGCAGGCTTGCTTGATTGGCATAGTGCATATGCAGTTTCACTGCAGCCTCTGTGGGGAGAGACAAGCACAAGATGTTACCTTTTCCTTCCATCCCTTTCCCAGATTATCATCAATTTTACATGCCATGTTCCCCAGCACCAGGCTTGCCTGTCTATCAACCGTAACAAAATATGACACATGTCGACGAGTGACATCAATCAATTAATGACAGAGTGGGTTTAAAGACTTCGTTCCTGTTGACCTGTCACTCAAACTCCAAGCTGATGTGTGATGTGCCATGTTAACCCTTTCATGGGCTCAGTCTGTCCATCCTGGTGCAAAACTTAGTTGTTTTTAACTGGGAACAGGTTTGCATGTTATTCTTTTACATTAAACCTTTAACTCTGATCCAACTGTTTATGGTAGGGTTCAAAGAGTATAAGGTGGCACTGCTCAAACTGTTTTTCCCTTCTTTTCCTCCAGTTGTTGTTCCACAGATGTGAGAATCACCTGGTATCCAATGCAAGAGGCCTTTCTTTATCTGTGAACTGAGATGGTGACCGTCTGTAAGCTAATTGCTCGCTCCTTACTTCCCTTGACATGCACACGCACCTTCCAGCAAGGGACACTGGATGGTAAGCCTGGCAAATTTCCATCCCCTGTAGCCTGAGGTTTTGAGGGCAACTGTACTGCCCCCGAGATCACCTGACAATCTGCCTCCAGTTCCTTTAACCATGAAATCTCAGGAGCTTAATAAAGGGTTGGCCATTTAGAACTGAGGTGAGGAGAAATTTCTTCACTCACAGGGTGGTGAATCTTTGGAATTCTCTACACCAGAGGGCTGTGGAAGCTCAGTCACTGAGCATGCTCGACACAAAGATCAATAGATATTTGGACTCTAAGCGAATCAAGGGCCGGGATTTTGCCCTCGTTGGGCGGGCTCAGCGGGGACGGGCGGGAGTGGTCAGGAAGCCGACTGCCGCCCATGATTGTGGATGGACCGCGATTTCATGCTGGCTGGCGGGCCAGTTAAGGCCTGCCCGGCGCGAAACGAGTGCTGCAGTGCTGCCTGTGTTGGGGGGGGGGGGGAAGCCGAGTGGGGAACTTAGCGCATGCGCGCAAGTGCGTGCAGAAAAAGCTCCCTGAGGCAGAAGCTGCCTCAGGGAGATGAAGATTTTAAGAAATAAAAGCAAAGATTTAAAAAATGTTACAAAACATGTCCCCTCTGTCACATGAGCAGGGACATGTTATTGAAAAGTTAACATTTTTATTTTATTTTTATTTGCTGTTGGAAACCGCATCCCACCCGTGGATGAGGTTTCCTAAAAATCGCAAAGGCCACTTGGCCTTTTTGCCTGCCCGCCAACCATAAGGTTGGACGGGCAGTGAAAAATTACATTTAATTGGGACTTTAGTGGCCTTGATAGGCTTGGTTAATTGTTGGCGGGCGTGCTGCCAACTCCCGTACCCACCCACCGACTGAAATACCGCGCAAGTGTGCGATGATGTCGGGACGCTTGCCCGACACCATCGCGTGTCATTTTACGCTCGTTCGGGTCGGGCGCGCACCCGCCCGACTAGGTGAAGATTCTGGCCAAGGGACATGGAGATCAGGTGAGGAAGGTTAAGTTGAATTAGAAAATCAGCCACGATCTTATTGAATGGCAGAGTCGGCTTCAGCCTACTCCTGCTCCTGTTTTGTATGTTCGTACACTGTAACAATATATGTGCAGATAAAAAAGATGCATATAATTCATTGGTCAATCATAAATTAACCTGCTTAATCTTGGTAGTGAGTAGCCCATGGGGCATTGATACAGGATGTAACCAATCCTCACCCAAGAATCAAAGATTAATTAGGAGCAGCATCATGGATTTATAAAAAGAACGTCAAGTCTGTGAAATGCTATTGTGTTCTGAGAGGAAGTAACGGAATATTAATAAAGGAAATACAATGCATGTTGAATGAATGAATTCTCAAAAGGCATTTGATAAGGTGCTTTATGAGAGGCTTGTTAGTAAAAGTGTGTCACATGGTATTAAATGGACTGTAACAACCAGATAGGGAGTTGGTTAATTGATTGAAAACACAGAGTAATAGTGGATGTTTTCAGATTAGAATGATGTCCAAGGGTTCAGGGTTGGGACCAGTGCTCTTCCATTTCCAAAAATGATCTGGTCTTGGGTAGGGGGTACAATGTCAAATTTTGCAGATGATGTAAAAACAGGAAGCATGGTTAACTGTGAAGGAGATCCATCAAGGACTTCATGAGAACACAGGCAGGTGAGTCGAATAGGCAGAAAGATGTCGTATAAAAGTCAGAATGTAAATTGTACATTTCAGGAACACAAGTAAGGTGGAGGAATAAATGGTAAAGTTCTAAAAGAAGTCAAGGGGCAGGCTTATGGGTTCAGTTAAACAAATCTTAAATGGAAGAGCAATTTGATAAAGCTGTAGAAACCAAGTTGGTCAAGAAGGTGTTCAATATATTTCCCTTTATTAGCTGAAGCATAGAGTATAAAAACAATGAGGTAATGCTAGGACTGTATTAAGCACTAGTTTGCTCGCAGCTAGAGTACTGCATACAGATTTCACTGCTTTACAGGAAAGATGTGATTACACTAGAGATGGCACATAGAAGATTTCCAAGGATGTTGCCAAGGCTGGAGGAAAGATTGGATAGGCTGATATTGTTTTCTTTGGAACAGAGGAGGCTGAGGGGAGATTTAATTGAGCTGTATAAAATTATGAGGGGCCTAGACAGAGTAGGCAGGAGGGACCTATTTCACTGAGCAGAGAGGTCAATAACCAGGGGGCATAGATTTAAAGTCATTGGTAGAAGGATTAGAGAGGAGTTGAGGAGAAATAGAACTCACTGCCTGGAAGGCTGGTAGAGGCAGAAAGCCTTATCAGACTTTAAAAAAATACTTGGATACGCACTTCAAATGCTCTGTAACCTACAGGGCTATGGAGTGAGAGCTGCAAAGTTTGATTAGGTTGTATATCTCCATATTGGCTATCGCAGACAGGGTGGACCAAATGACCTCCTTATGTGCAGTAAATTTTCCATTTTCCTGTGTTTCAAATGGAAGCTTAGGTTTATAAAGAGGGGAATAAAGTATAAAGGCAAAGGATGTAGTAGCATCGTGGTTATGTTCCTGGTCCTAGTAATCCAGTGACAGGAGCTCAAATCCATCATTGGTGCCTCAGGGAAATTTAAATTCTGTTAATTAGTTCATATAACAATATCACACTGTAGTACAGTACTGGTGGGCACAGGCCTGTCACTGTATAACACTGGGGTACAGTACTGGTGGGGACGGGTCTGTCACTGTATAACACTGGGTACAGTACTGGTGGGCACAGGCCTGTCACTGTATAACACTGGGTACAGTACTGGTGGGCACAGGCCTGTCACTGTATAACACTGGGGTACAGTACTGGTGGGGACAGGTCTGTCACTGTATAACACTGGGGTACAGTACTGGTGGGCACAGGCCTGTCACTGTATAACACTGGGGTACAGTACTGGTGGGCACAGGCCTGTCACTGTATAACACTCAGGTATAGTACTGGTGGGGACAGGTTTTCATTAATACTGAGACTGATGATTTAAGGGGAGATGATTTAACGTGACACACAAGACGTTTATTTCACAGCATCTATATGATAAGTAAACCTGGTTTCAGGGGTGCAATCTCAAGTGAAACATAATGAGTAGCTTTCTCTGGCTGATTATAACAGGCCTGTTTTAATTTTGGGGCTCCAGTTTTCAGGGTGGAGTTTGGGGACATCATTATTCTTCACATCACTGTCATCACAACAATCTTCTCCCACATTCTCAGAAAATGATTGCCAATTACTTTGTTAATAAGAAGACAGCCTCTCTGTGAGAAAACTGGCAAACCTGAAGAATGAGAAGCAAAGTTGGTGGAATAAAGTTGAAACTTATCAGGAAGCCAATGGCAAATAATTGGAGTTTGACTTTCTTAATCAGTTTAACTGGGGAACTGGAGATCAAGGCATTACAAGGAGCTCATAAAAGGTCTCGTGGTGTAATCGTGAATGAAATTATTCAAACGATTTCAAATTAAGCAGAATTATTGGTTTCAGTTTCCCATTTGCCAAACCTTCAGATCTTTACCTGCACCACAGATGAGCACCCGCCTCGATCCCTGTCATTCTATTCACAGATCTGTTCTGTAGAATCTCATTACCATCTTCTCCCAGCTGTGTGAATGAGCCTTGCTTTATTATGCAGGAATATTAATCTTGAGTTGTCTTATCACCTCCCAAATCACACAGCTGTCGAAGCAGGAGACTTTGGACCCAGAGGCTGAAGATATTCACTTTCTCAGAAAAAATCGCTTTCAGCCCCACTTGAAGACTTGGGAAGCGTTTTGTTTCATACTAATGTTACTCTGTATATCTCTACCATCAAGTTTTAAGGATCACTTGTCAAGCTTGATTTGCAGGAACTGTTTTTTTTCAGAGGACAGAGGTAGATGATCTCCATTCTTATTTCCTTTCCACTCTTCCCTCCTTCCTCTGTGGATGGTGCTGACTCTTTTCTGCAGTGGATTCCTGTCATCAGATGTTCAATCTCCCCTGCTCACTCTGCTCCTCAGTTCCTGCTGTTTTCTACTGACCCCTCGGCCTGAATCAGGTGCATGCGATCGGCGGGCTCAGAAGCAGACGCGAAATGCGCTTCTGCCTGCGATCAGCATCCCCCCCAACCGGCCGCGATCTTACGCTTGCAGGCCAATTAACGACCAGCCAACATGAAATGCACCTGGAGAAAGGCTCAGCACTGCCGTTGGGAGCGGGAAGAGGGCAGGCAGCGGCATCACTGCGGGTGCTGGTGAGCACTTCCACTGATCTCCCTGGAGGCAGACAGCAGCCTCAGGGAGCTGCTGACCTCCAGAAACAAAAGAAAGCACAAAAATGTCACAAAAAATGTCCATGCAGCACAATCGAGCCCCTGAAAGCAGACCTCGTAAAAGAAAAACAGTCCCCAGATATTTCTGATAAAAACAAAAAGCTAAAAGCTACTGCGGATGCTGGAAATCCAAAACAAAATAAAAACAGAATTACCTGGAAAAACTCAGCAAGTCTGGCAGCATCGGCGGAGAAGAAATCAGTCAACGTTTCGAGCCCTCATGGCCCTTCAGCAGAACTGAAGCATAGTTTCAACAAGGGAGAAATATAAATTGGTTTAAGGTGGGTGGGGGGGAAGAGACACATTGAGGGTGTGGTGTGAGCAGATAATCAAAAGATGTCAGAGACAAAAGGGTCAAAGAGGTGTTGAAGGTGGTGGTCTTTGTCTGAGAAAAGTGCTAATTAAGAATGCAAGACAGGATATTCAAAGTACAGCTCTAGCGGGGGTGGGGTGGAAAGACTAAAGGTTTTAGTTTTAGATTTAAAAATAATGGAAATAGGTGGGGAAAGAAGAATCTATATAAATTATTGAAAAAAAAGGCGGGTGGGGGGGGAAAAGAAACGGGGTGGGGATGGGGGGAGGGGGGTTTAAGATCTAAAGTTGTTGAATTCAATATTCAGCCCAGAAGGCTGTAAAGTGCCTAGTCGGAAGATGAGGTGCTGTTCCTCCAGTTTGCGTTGGGCTTCACTGGAACAATGCAGCAAGCCAAGGACAGACATGTGGGCAAGAGAACAGGGTGGAGTGTTAAAATGGCAAGCGACAGGGAGGTTTGGGTCTTTCTTGCGGACAGACCGCAGGTGTTCCGCAAAACGGTCGCCCAGTTTGCGTTTGGTCTCTCCAATGTAGAGGAGACCGCATTGGGAGCAACGAATGCAGTAGACTAAGTTAGGGGAAATGCAAGTGAAATGCTGCTTCACTTGAAAGGAGTGTTTGGGCCCTTGGACGGTGAGGAGAGAGGAAGTGAAGGGGCAGGTGTTGCATCTTCTGCGTGGGCATGGGGAGGTGCCATAAGTGAGGGTTGAGGAGTAGGGGGTGATGGAGGAGTGGACCAGGGTGTCCCGGAGGGAACGATCCCTACGGAATGCCGTCAAGGGGGGTGAAGGGAAGATGTGTTTGGTGGTGGCATCATGCTGGAGTTGGCAGAAATGGCGGAGGATGATCCTTTGAATGCGGAGGCTGGTGGGGTGATAAGTGAGGACAAGGGGGACCCTATCATGTTTCTGGGAAGGAGGAGAAGGCGTGAGGGAGGATGCGCGGGATATGGGCCGGACACGGTTGAGGGCCCTGTCAACGACCGTGGATGGAAAACCTCGGTTAAGGAAGAAGGAGGACATGTCAGAGGAGCTGTTTTTGAAGGTAGCGTCATCAGAACAGATGCGACGGAGGCGAAGGAACTGAGAGAATGGGATGGAGTCTTTACAGGAAGCGGGGTGTGAGGAGCTGTAGTCGAGGTAGCTGTGGGAGTCGGTAGGCTTGTAATGGATATTGGTGGACAGTCTATCATCAGAAATTGAGACAGAGAGGTCAAGGAAGGGAAGAGAAGTGTCAGAGATGGACCATGTGAAGATGATGGAGGGGTGGAGATTGGAAGCAAAATTAATAAATTTTTCCAGGTCCCGACGAGAGCATGAAGCAGCACCGAAGTAATCATCGATGTACCGGAGAAAGAGTTGTGGGAGGGGGCCGGAGTAGGACTGGAACAAGGAATGTTCCACATACCCCATAAAGAGACAGGCATAGCTGGGGCCCATGCGGGTACCCATAGCCACACCTTTTATTTGGAGGAAGTGAGAGGAGTTAAAGGAGAAATTGTTCAGTGTGAGAACAAGTTCAGCCAAACGGAGGAGAGTAGTGGTGGATGGGGATTGTTGGGGCCTCTGTTCAAGGAAGAAGCTAAGGGCCCTCAGACCATCCTGGTGGGGGATGGAGGTGTAGAGGGATTGGACATCCATGGTGAAGAGGAAGCGGTTGGGGCCAGGGAACTGGAAATTGTTGATGTGACGTAAGGTGTCAGAGGAATCACGGATGTAGGTGGGAAGGGACTGGACAAGGGGAGAGAGAAGGGAGTCAAGATAACGAGAAATGAGTTCCGTGGGGCAGGAACAGGCTGACACGATCGGTCTGCCAGGACAGTTCTGTTTGTGGATTTTGGGTAGGAGGTAGAAGCGGGCCGTCCGAGGTTGGGCGACTATCAAGTTGGAAGCTGTGGGAGGAAGATCTCCAGAGGAGATGAGGTCAGTGACAGTCCTGGAAACAATGGCTTGATGTTCTGTGGTGGGGTCATGGTCCAGGGAGAGGTAGGAGGAAACGTCTGCGAGTTGACGCTCAGCCTCCGCGAGGTAGAGGTCAATGCGCCAGACAACAACAGTACCACCCTTGTCAGCGGGTTTGATGACAATGTTGGGGTTGGACCTGAGAGAACGGAGTGCAGTGAGTTCAGAGAGAGACAGATTAGAATGGGTGAGAGGAGCAGAGAAATTGAGACGGCTAATGTCACGCCGACAGTTCTCAATGAAAAGATCAAGAGAAGGTAAGAATCCAGAGGGAGGGGTCCAAGTGGAGGGAGAATATTGGAGGTGGGTAAAAGGATCCGTTGAACGGGGAGAGGACTCCTGCCCAAAGAAGTGAGCACGGAGACGAAGACGGCGGAAGAAGAGTTCAGCATCATGCCGAGCCCGAAATTCATTGAGATGAGGGCGTAAGGGTATGAAACTAAGTCCTTTGCTGAGCACTGAACGTTCAGCATCGGAGAGGGGAAGGTCAGGGGGTATAGTGAATACGCGGCTGGGGCTGGGATTGGAAGATGGGGTGAGGACGGAGGGACAAGCAGGGGTGGAGGGTCCCCGATGGGTGTTGGAGTCGATGAGTTGTTGGAGCTTGCGTTCCTTAGCACTTGAGAGAAAGAGAAAAAGTTTCTTGTTGAGGCGACGGATGAGGCGAAGAATAAAATGAAACTGGGGGCACGCGCAGCTTTGAAAAAGGGTGCGGCGGTGCTGCTGGAGGGAGAGGTCGAGTGTGTTCATATGGCGGCGCATGGCACTGAGTGTGGATCTCAGAATGCGACGGGAACAGCAGTCCAAGAAACGTTTTATGTCCCGGAGATACCTGTAATCCTGGGTGGGTTCGAAACAAGAGGGATGGAATTTCAGTTGAAATCCACGTGGGGTGAGTCGGAGACGGAGACAGTCACTGAGAAAGGAGATATGGCTGTGAAAGCGGGTTTTAGTAAACACCTTGTCAAACACCAGGAGAGAAATGGAAAGCAATGAAGGTGAGCAGGGCAGAAGAGACAGTCGGAAATCCTGTCGGAGGACAGAACCATACTTCTTCCAAGAGGGCATTTTTTTGAAGAGAGGTGGCAGTCAATCAAACACAAAGATAAAAACAAAAAGCTAAAAGCTACTGCGGATGCTGGAAATCCAAAACAAAATAAAAACAGAATTACCTGGAAAAACTCAGCAAGTCTGGCAGCATCGGCGGAGAAGAAATCAGTCAACGTTTCGAGCCCTCATGGCCCTTCAGCAGAACTGAAGCATAGTTTCAACAAGGGAGAAATATAAATTGGTTTAAGGTGGGTGGGGGGGAAGAGACACATTGAGGGTGTGGTGTGAGCAGATAATCAAAAGATGTCAGAGACAAAAGGGTCAAAGAGGTGTTGAAGGTGGTGGTCTTTGTCTGAGAAAAGTGCTAATTAAGAATGCAAGACAGGATATTCAAAGTACAGCTCTAGTGGGGGTGGGGTGGAAAGACTAAAGGTTTTAGTTTTAGATTTAAAAATAATGGAAATAGGTGGGGAAAGAAGAATCTATATAAATTATTGAAAAAAAAGGCGGGTGGGGGGGGAAAAGAAACAGGGTGGGGATGGGGGGAGGGGGGTTTAAGATCTAAAGTTGTTGAATTCAATATTCAGCCCAATCCCGTCGCATTCTGAGATCCACACTCAGTGCCATGCGCCGCCATATGAACACACTCGACCTCTCCCTCCAGCAGCACCGCCGCACCCTTTTTCAAAGCTGCGCGTGCCCCCAGTTTCATTTTATTCTTCGCCTCATCCGTCGCCTCAACAAGAAACTTTTTCTCTTTCTCTCAAGTGCTAAGGAACGCAAGCTCCAACAACTCATCGACTCCAACACCCATCGGGGACCCTCCACCCCTGCTTGTCCCTCCGTCCTCACCCCATCTTCCAATCCCAGCCCCAGCCGCGTATTCACTATACCCCCTGACCTTCCCCTCTCCGATGCTGAACGTTCAGTGCTCAGCAAAGGACTTAGTTTCATACCCTTACGCCCTCATCTCAATGAATTTCGGGCTCGGCATGATGCTGAACTCTTCTTCCGCCGTCTTCGTCTCCGTGCTCACTTCTTTGGGCAGGAGTCCTCTCCCCGTTCAACGGATCCTTTTACCCACCTCCAATATTCTCCCTCCACTTGGACCCCTCCCTCTGGATTCTTACCTTCTCTTGATCTTTTCATTGAGAACTGTCGGCGTGACATTAGCCGTCTCAATTTCTCTGCTCCTCTCACCCATTCTAATCTGTCTCTCTCTGAACTCACTGCACTCCGTTCTCTCAGGTCCAACCCCAACATTGTCATCAAACCCGCTGACAAGGGTGGTACTGTTGTTGTCTGGCGCATTGACCTCTACCTCGCGGAGGCTGAGCGTCAACTCGCAGACGTTTCCTCCTACCTCTCCCTGGACCATGACCCCACCACAGAACATCAAGCCATTGTTTCCAGGACTGTCACTGACCTCATCTCCTCTGGAGATCTTCCTCCCACAGCTTCCAACTTGATAGTCGCCCAACCTCGGACGGCCCGCTTCTACCTCCTACCCAAAATCCACAAACAGAACTGTCCTGGCAGACCGATCGTGTCAGCCTGTTCCTGCCCCACGGAACTCATTTCTCGTTATCTTGACTCCCTTCTCTCTCCCCTTGTCCAGTCCCTTCCCACCTACATCCGTGATTCCTCTGACACCTTACGTCACATCAACAATTTCCAGTTCCCTGGCCCCAACCGCTTCCTCTTCACCATGGATGTCCAATCCCTCTACACCTCCATCCCCCACCAGGATGGTCTGAGGGCCCTTAGCTTCTTCCTTGAACAGAGGCCCCAACAATCCCCATCCACCACTACTCTCCTCCGTTTGGCTGAACTTGTTCTCACACTGAACAATTTCTCCTTTAACTCCTCTCACTTCCTCCAAATAAAAGGTGTGGCTATGGGTACCCGCATGGGCCCCAGCTATGCCTGTCTCTTTATGGGGTATGTGGAACATTCCTTGTTCCAGTCCTACTCCGGCCCCCTCCCACAACTCTTTCTCCGGTACATCGATGATTACTTCGGTGCTGCTTCATGCTCTCGTCGGGACCTGGAAAAATTTATTAATTTTGCTTCCAATCTCCACCCCTCCATCATCTTCACATGGTCCATCTCTGACACTTCTCTTCCCTTCCTTGACCTCTCTGTCTCAATTTCTGATGATAGACTGTCCACCAATATCCATTACAAGCCTACCGACTCCCACAGCTACCTCGACTACAGCTCCTCACACCCCGCTTCCTGTAAAGACTCCATCCCATTCTCTCAGTTCCTTCGCCTCCGTCGCATCTGTTCTGATGACGCTACCTTCAAAAACAGCTCCTCTGACATGTCCTCCTTCTTCCTTAACCGAGGTTTTCCATCCACGGTCGTTGACAGGGCCCTCAACCGTGTCCGGCCCATATCCCGCGCATCCTCCCTCACGCCTTCTCCTCCTTCCCAGAAACATGATAGGGTCCCCCTTGTCCTCACTTATCACCCCACCAGCCTCCGCATTCAAAGGATCATCCTCCGCCATTTCTGCCAACTCCAGCATGATGCCACCACCAAACACATCTTCCCTTCACCCCCCTTGACGGCATTCCGTAGGGATCGTTCCCTCCGGGACACCCTGGTCCACTCCTCCATCACCCCCTACTCCTCAACCCTCACTTATGGCACCTCCCCATGCCCACGCAGAAGATGCAACACCTGCCCCTTCACTTCCTCTCTCCTCACCGTCCAAGGGCCCAAACACTCCTTTCAAGTGAAGCAGCATTTCACTTGCATTTCCCCTAACTTAGTCTACTGCATTCGTTGCTCCCAATGCGGTCTCCTCTACATTGGAGAGACCAAACGCAAACTGGGCGACCGTTTTGCGGAACACCTGCGGTCTGTCCGCAAGAAAGACCCAAACCTCCCTGTCGCTTGCCATTTTAACACTCCACCCTGTTCTCTTGCCCACATGTCTGTCCTTGGCTTGCTGCATTGTTCCAGTGAAGCCCAACGCAAACTGGAGGAACAGCACCTCATCTTCCGACTAGGCACTTTACAGCCTTCTGGGCTGAATATTGAATTCAACAACTTTAGATCTTAAACCCCCCTCCCCCCATCCCCACCCCGTTTCTTTTCCCCCCCCACCCGCCTTTTTTTTCAATAATTTATATAGATTCTTCTTTCCCCACCTATTTCCATTATTTTTAAATCTAAAACTAAAACCTTTAGTCTTTCCACCCCACCCCCGCTAGAGCTGTACTTTGAATATCCTGTCTTGCATTCTTAATTAGCACTTTTCTCAGACAAAGACCACCACCTTCAACACCTCTTTGACCCTTTTGTCTCTGACATCTTTTGATTATCTGCTCACACCACACCCTCAATGTGTCTCTTCCCCCCCACCCACCTTAAACCAATTTATATTTCTCCCTTGTTGAAACTATGCTTCAGTTCTGCTGAAGGGCCATGAGGGCTCGAAACGTTGACTGATTTCTTCTCCGCCGATGCTGCCAGACTTGCTGAGTTTTTCCAGGTAATTCTGTTTTTATTTTGCCCCAGATATTTCTCTTTATTTTAAATCCTAATGGAGATTTCATCCCGCTCTTGGATGAAGTTTCATCGAAAAAGTAAAGCCTGCCTGGTCGATTGGCCCATCTGCCAACTGTAAGGTTGGATGGGCCATGAAAAATCACTGACATTAAGCCCGTTAATGGGCTTAATTGCCCTCTTAATTGTTGGCGGGAGCTCTTCCGACTTTTACGCATGCCCACCGACCGAAATATCACTCAAGTGCGCGATGACTTTGGGACGCACGCCCAACATTATTGCGTGCAATTTCATGCCCGTTCGGGTCAGGCATGCACCCGCCCGCAGGACATAAAATTCTGGCCCTCATTCCCCTGCAAATGCATCGACATCAAAATCCCCATCCTTGTCTTTAACTCCACCAAGGTCTTCTCCTTTTCCTGCCTCTAACCCTAAACCTTCTTCTGCTGGATGTCCCTCACTCTTTCAACTCTGGTCTTTATTTAGATTCACATTTGGGATCTGGGAGTGGCTGGCAAAGCCAGTATTTATTGTCCATCCCTGTTGTCCTTGAGAGGGAGGTGGTGGGCCACCTTCTTGCAGACTGTGTAGGAGTTTCAGGATTTAATCCAATGACAATGAAGGAATAACAATTATATGTTCAAATCAGGATAGTGTATCACTTGGTGGGGAATGCAAATGTGATGGTGTTCCCTTGGAAAGGCTGCCCTTATGAGGTGTCCCCATACATTCCCCTCCACCTGATCTACCATTGTTGGTTCAGCCTTTGTCAATTTTGTCTCTAAGTTCTGCTTGGAAATTGGGAGAACACCAGCAGAATTTCTTAAACCCTTTTGCTTGACTACCACTATCCCTACCTTCAACAGCCTTCTTAAAATGTGCCTCTTTGAGTGCACCTTTAAACATCACTGCTAATTCCCTCCAACTCCTGCTTGGTTCCTATGCTACCCCCTCAACTATACCCTACCCAACATGACAGGCTTAACTAGTTTCACAAGTTGATATTACAAAGCACATTATGTTAAATCAAGTCTAAAGGACAGCCGTAGACCATTCAACCCAACTGGTCCAATCCGATGATTATTCTCCATATGAGCCTCTTTCACCCTTCTTCAGCTCACTCTCTCAGTTTATCCATCTATCCCCTTCTCCCTCATGCTTACCTAGCTTTCAATTAAAAATATAAGACCATAAAACATAAGATGTAGGTGCAGAATTAGGCCATTTGGCCTATCGAGTCTACTCCACCATTCAATGAGATCATGGCTGATCTGATAATCCTCAACTCCACTTTCCTGCCTTTTCCCCATAACCTTAAATAGACTTAATGACCCAGCCTTGAATATATTTAATGACCCAGCCTCTACAGTCCTCTGTGATAAAGAATTCCACAGATGAACTACCCTCTGAGAGAAGAAATTCCTCCTCATCTCTGTTTAAAATGGGCCCTTACTTTGAGATTATGCCCTCTGCTATAAACTCTCCCACAAGGGGAAACAATCTCTTGGCATATACCCTGTGAAGCCCCTAAGAATCTTATATGTTTCAATAATGTTGTCTCTCATACTTTTAAACTCCAATGAATACAGGCCCAACCTACTCAACCTCTCCTCATAGGAAAATCTCTCCAACCCTGGGATCAACCTAGTGAACCTTCTCTGGACTGCCTCCAATGCCAGTATATCTTTCCTTAGATAAGGGGACCAAAACTGTTCACAGTATTCTAGGTGTGGTCCAACTAGTGCCTTGTATAGTTTCAGCAAGTCTTCCCTATTTTTATGCTTCATTCCCTTTGAAATAAAGCCCACATTCCATTTGCCTTTCCTATTACCTGTTGAACTTGCATGTTAGCTTTTTGGGATCCATCTATGAGGACCCCCAAATCCCTCTGTGCTGCAGCTTTCTTCAGTCTTTCTCCATTTAAATAATATTCAGCTCCTCTATTCTTCCTGCCAAAGTGCATAACCTCACACTTACCCACATTATGTTCCATCTGTCACATTTTTGCCCACTCACTTAACCTGTCTATATGCCTCTGTCGACTCTTTGTGTCATCCTCACCACTTGCCTTCCCACCTATTTTTGTGTCATCCGCAAACTTGGCCATAGTACATTCATTTCCCTCATCCAAGTCATTAATACATATAGTAAATAATTGAGGCCCAGCACTGATCCTTGTGGCACTCCACTAGTTACACGTTGCCATCCTGAAAATGCCCCCCGTATCCCAACTCTCTGTCTTCTATTAGTTAGCTAGTCCTCTATCCATGCTAATATGCTAACCCCAATACCATGGGCTCTTAACTTATTAAGTAGCCTTATGTGTGCTTCCTTACTGAACGCCTTTTGGAAATCAAAATATATTACGTCAACTGGTTCCCCTTTATTTTTATATTTCTTTGTAATTGCCCTTATTTAAGTTTTGCACAGATGTTTCTGAACTAAGTTTCTCACTCTCAAACTGAATGCTAAATTCTACCATATTATGGTCACTGTTTCCTAGGGAATCTTTTACTCTGAGATCATTTATTAAACCTGCCTCGTTACACATTACCAGATCCAAAATAGCCTGATCCCTGGTTGGATCCACGACATATTGTTCTAGGAAACTGTCCTGAATACACCCTATGAATTCTTGCTCATCGCTACCTCTGCCTCTGATTTTCCAAATCTACATAGGGATTAAAGTCACCCATGATTAATATACTGCCTTTTTTGCATGCCATCATTATTTCCTGACTTACTCTCTGCCCGGCAGCATAGCTACTGTTAGGAAGCCTATAGACTACTCCCACCATTGTCTTCTTCCCCTTGTTATCTCTTACCTCCACCCATCCATATGGATTCCACATCTTCTGATCCAAGATCATTTCTTGCTATCGTACTTATTCCATCTCGTACTAGCAAAGCTACTCCATCACTCTTTCCTTCCTGCCTGTCCTTTCGAAAAGCCACATACCCCTCTGCAATATAGAGATAGAACAAGATCGAGATGATATTGTCAGAATGGAACTTGTCCAGGGTTTGATATTTTTAGAGATATTGACATTTTTGTAGTTTGTTTCCTTGATCCACATTTTTGAAACGACTTCTCTACTGGTTTTCTTTGTTGTTTTCGTACCACGTGTAGTATTAGAGATTGAACAATGTATTTTTCGTATAACGCAAAATGGTTGCTTGGTGGGCCAAGAGCTGACAGGAAGAAGGTTAGGTCGTGGACAGACAACGACCAGAAGAGAGAGAATATGCCCAGATATGTAGGCAGAAATGTGTCAAACGGCACCTACACACACACAGAACCCTGGAACAAAGTACCAGCCCAGCGTGATATGAATGCTGCAATCAGGATGTGGGCAATTGTGATGACCCTGAGGACCCATCATCTCATTGTAGGGGGAGGGGGGGGAGGGTGGGGGGTAACTTGAGGCTGAAAGCACTGTACCAATGAAAAAGTGACATCACTACAAATGTAGTATGCAGGCCCGACAGAAAGATATAAGAACTAGATGTGCACGAGAGGATAGCCTGGTTAGCTATCAACCTGAGTTACAGGGCAGGACAAGCAGACCACTCGGCCTTGTCTGTCTCTCAAGAAACCAAGCAACCAGATTGTAAGTATACATTAGCAGATACTTGAATTAGTATTTTTACATTGATATCGGTTATATGCTAAGGGATTTAGGCTAATAAAAGTGTTGCTTGTAATGCCAGTAAAGTGCACATTGAGTCATTGATATCCAGAGTGGACCTCTGAACCACAAGGATTAAGTAGCTGATCCAGAGAAGGGGATAGCCCACTGTTACCCCTCAGGCTTCTCTTTTCTAGAGAAGATATAGAGAAGACAGAGATGAAAGGAAATTTTTTTCTCTCAGAGGGTCATGAGTCTTTGGAACTCTCTTACACAAAAAGCGGCGGTCTACATTTTCAGGCGGAAGTAGGTAGATTCTTGATAAGTGAGGGGTTGAAAGGTTACCCAGGGTTGGCGGGAATGTGGAGTTGAGATTAAAATCAGATCAGCCATGATCTTATTGGATGGCGGAGCAGGCTCGAGGGCTGAGTGGCCTACTGCTGTTCCTCATTCGTATATTCGTAATTAGTTCCACCCTGTTAAATCTTTCCTGATCAGTATAACCTCTCAGTTCTGGTCTCATTCTAGTAAATCTTTTTTTCAACTTTCTATAACCATACAGTCACACAGCACAGAAAGAGGCCATTCAGCCCATCATGCCTGTGCCAGTTCTTTACTAGAGCTGTCCAATTCATCCCACTTCCCCTGCTCATTCTCCAGAACCCTGCAGATTTTCTCCCCTTCAAATATTTATCCAATCTCCATTTGAAAGTTATGATTGAAACTCCTTCCGCCGCTGTTTCAGGCAGTGATTCTAGACAATCATAAGGTCACAGCAGCACTATTGAAGAGGGGTAACATAGAAGTTTCCTGAATAGCCAGAGATCATATTTTCAACATTTCTACTGCTTTAAATTAAGTACATACTTTGAAATAATTTAAGGAAACTTGAAAATGAAAATTGAGCTCCTGTCTTTTTCTGTTAAATCCAATAACTGTGAGGTTTGAAGTAACCTTTAATTTTTTAACAGGGAGTGCAAAAGATTCAATTAATATTTATGTCGGTGACTCATTTGTGAACAGTTACTATCACGCAACAGTCCAAGTGATAACCAACAAATTAAGGAATATGTAAAGAAATAGATCGGAACAGCAAGGCTTTTGGTATTTTGTTACTATGTTGCCATGGAGAACCATCAAAGCTTCATTGCGATCAATATTCACCAGAGAAACAATGAAGTTATTCTTGAAGGGAATCTCAGGAGTGAAGGCCATGAGGAAGGTTGCTAAAGCTCAACCACACCATGAAGGCATTATTGAGTGCTGAATAAAAATCCATTGATGTTTTCAATGGCTTTCCTTCCCCCGCAAGCAATCGCCTTGCTCCGCAGCGAGACTAACATTGAAGCTGTGATTTCATTAGTGCTAACGTCACTGGCTTAGGTTAAAAAGGAGATTTGCTCTGTCTCAGAAACCCCCACTGTCTCCCTCCTGCCCCCGCCCCTGCCCCACCTGGGGCTTACTCCACCACCTTTGTTATTGCGCCAGCCTGAACCTGGTGAGCCGAATCATTCAACGCCCACTTTGCTCACTTGCTGTATTAACATGAGGACAGGGCTTCAAAATTGTTCTGGTCTCTTGGCTGCCAGTCAGCCCCCCTCACAAGATAAATAGAACCACCCCCCGCCCAACCACAAACCCCCCGCCCCGTGTCCGATTTTATCAAAGATGCAGAGAGCTCAGAAACAATTTCATTGAAAGAAAGCATTAGAAACACTTTGATCTAGCAGACAGCCCTTGATAGGATTCATAAAATACATGTCAGTGAAGTGACAGAATCTCTGATCAATGTTGTCTCTCTGGCATTGACAATATTAGTCTAAGAAAAACTTTCAGGCAATACATTTTTAGAAAGCTTATCCACACTGTAGAATGTTGACTGGCTTGTCCATTTCAGTGATTGCACGTGCCCTCTGTTATTGAGGAAGGTCTATGAATAAAGGTTCGCTGGGTGATCATTCTTTCGTCTCCAGGCTCCAACTTCTCTCCATTTCTTGTCTTAACTCTTTTACTGATACTATTAATATTCATTGAACTTCTAAATTTTCTTGCCATCTTCTTCTTCACTTTCAAATACGCAGGCCAACATATTTATCCTCGTCCCTACTCTTTTGCAGCTCCTCGCCGTCTTTCACCCCATGGCCGCAGAGGTACAATCGTATGAGTTGGATATTCCTGCCACAGGATTTGTGATTCACCCATTTCCCTGCCATTCCCTACACCTTCCCACTGCTGACCATAATGCCTGGTTCCTCTAAACCTCGGATTCTGCCATCATTAGAAGGGGAAATTTGTCACCGGACTTCCTGCTTTCAGTACCCTCAAGAGAGAGGACCCTCTTCAACTCCCTCTGATCAACTTCATTACTCAGACGTGGTGTCACCTCTCTCTGCCTTCATGATCTGTCACATTTTTTCTGCTGTTCCCTCGGCCCCTGACAATAAAACAAAAGAATTTAGTTTCCCAATTTATCCCTGATTTTCTTTTTTCACCATTGACTGGCATGCCCCAGCTCTGGAATTCCCTCCCTAAACCTCTCCACCTCTCTCTCCCCCTTTAAGACACTCCTGAAAGCCTACCTCTTTGACCAAGCTTTTAGTCACCCGTCCGTTTATCTGGCTTCATGTCGAATCTTGTTTGATAATCACCCATGTGAGGTGCCATGCGACATTGTACTATTGTAGGTGCTATAGCAATGTAAGTTATTGTTGTTGTTCCCCTCGAGGAAATGTTTCAGGAATCTTAGTGCCGTGGGGTTGTTTTCCCCTGGCAACCTCAGGCTAATGTCCTGATAGGTCAGGCACTCTGTGCTAAGGATGCTTTCCAATATCAAGCCCTATCGTGCAGACAGAGAGTTTATTGGGCAGGAGGGAGGGATGAGCACCTTAGGAAGAAAATATTGAATATTGGAAACAGCAGAGAAGACAACTGGTCTCGGTGTCCTTGGCCTAGGACTCCTGCTCACAACTGGCTTTTTCTAAAAATCTAGTTGACATCAGCTAGCCTGGTGATGCCCATTTTGATTGAATAGCCTAAAACACTTGCTGTTCAGGTGAAGAATGGTTCCTGCACTAGGTGTCAGCTAGGGGTCAGTGCCCATAACCCATTTCCCAGCAAACCTTCAGAGAAAATCATGAAAAGGCAAAGGGAGAAAAGCTTGATTTTTTAAATATATTACAGAAAAATATTCCCTGTCCTCTCGGACGACCTCCCCTTATTCCTCGGTAAACTGTAACCTGTGTTGTGACAGAAAACTCTGGCCGTGTCTCACTGTGTCCGCACCATTTGGCAGTCAGTGCATGGGCCAGTGAGGGCACAACATGACAAGAATCCGTCCATCCTGTTTGTCAAGTTTCAAAATGCATTGAGCTAGTCACTTGCCAATGTTTGATATCTGTTCCTCTGTCAGTGTTCAAGTGACAGTAGATTAAATCTCTCATCAATCAGTGTCAGATATGTTCAGGCAGACAGAGGGTACAGCTGATTTTTTTCCTCTTTGCATTGCACTGCAGAAACCCTAGAACAAAGATTTCCCCGGCAGGGGAGTTGTGGGGGGGTGGGTGATGGGGAGTAATTATTCAGAACTGTTCACAGCCTAAACATGAATTTTGAGCTCAATTTCATTCATAGTTTTTATTGACAATTGGACATGCAAATACAACTTTTTCCTCTGTTTACTTTGAAGTACATTCTCTAAACTGGCAACTAGCACTTTATCACATGCAGAACTAGTCACACATCCACACAGTAATTGCCACACATGGCAATTGTCACATCACAGAATCACAGAGTTTTGATGGCACAGAAGGAAGCCGTTTGGCCACAAGCTCATTTTCACATGGTAAGTGTCGCACAGTAAATGTCACACACAATATCTATCGCTTCCTCTAGTCTCCCAAAGGCATCGATTACAGTTGGAACATAATTCCATTTCTTGCCAAAATTCCGTCTTTGCCTCATCCAACTGGCCACCAGTAATACTTGAATCTGGGTAGTGAGTGTGGCTGTGGTTTAGTAGGTAGCAATCTTACCTGTGAGTCAAGAGGTTGTGGGGCCAAGTCCCACTTGGGATATATGATCTAGGTTCAAACACCAATGCAGTTACTGAGGGAGTGCTGAAATTCTGGATGAGACATTAAACTGAGGCCCCATTGCTCTCTCAGATAAATGCAAAAGATAACATTGTGAAGAAGTTCTCCACAGTATCCTGATCAATATTTATCCCTCAGTCATCATCACAAAAAAGGGATTAACCGACATATTGCTTTTTGTGGGATCTTGCTGTGTGTAAATTAGCCTCCGCATTTTCTACTGACTAAACCTCAAAAATACTTCATTGGTAATGTGGAAAATTGCCCAGGTATGTCATGCCCGCATAAAGCAGGACAAATCCAAACTGGTCAATTGCTGCTCCATCAGTCAACTTTTGATCATCCGCAAAGTGATGGAAGGGGTATTCCACAGTGCTGTCAAGCAGCACTTAATCAGCAATGACCTGCTCAGTTTATCTCCATATGCAACTTGGCCCCTGGGTTGCGACAGGGGCCACCTGGTTCCTGATGTCACCACAGCCTTGGTCCAACATGGACAAAAGAGCTGAACTCCAGAGATGAGGTGAGAGTGACTGCCCTTAACATCAAGGCAGCATTTGACTGAGTGTGGCATCAAGGAGCCCTAGCAGAACTGGAGTCAATGGGAATCAGGGGGAAAACTCTCCACTGGTTGGAGTCATATGCAGCAGGATCTAGACAATATCCAGGCTTGGGCTGATAAGTGGCAAGTAACATTTGCACCACACAAGTGACAGGCAATGACTATCTCCAACAAGGAAGGATCTAACCATCTCCTTTTGACATTCAATGGCATTACTATCACTGAATTCCCCACAATCAATGTCCTGGGCATTACCATTCACGAGAAACTGAGCTGGACAGCCGCATTTAAGTACTGTGGCTACAAGAACAGGTCAGAGACTGGGAATTCTATGGTGATTAATTCACCTCCTGACTCCCCAAAGCCTGTCCACCATCTACAAGATGCAAGTCAGGAGTGTGATAGAATACTCTCCACTTGCCCAGATGAGCGCAGCTCCAACACGCAAGAAGCTCGACATCAACTAGGACAAAGCAGCCTCCAGAATTGGCACCCCATCCATCCCCTTAAACATTCACCCCCTTCACACTGACGCACAGTAGCAGCAGTGTGTGCCATTTACAAGATGCACTGCAGCAACTCACCAAGGCTACTTCAACAGCACCTTCTAAACCCACGACCTCTCCCACCTAGAAGGACAAGAGCAGCAGATGCATGGGAACACCACCACCTGCAAATTCTACTCCAAGTCACTCACCGTCCTGACTTGGAAACATATTGTCATTCCTTCACTGTCACTATCCTGGTCAAAATCCTGGAATTCCCCTCCTAACATCACTGGGTGTACCTACGCCACAGGGACTGCAGAAGTTCAAAAAGGTGGCAATAAATGCTGGTGTAGCCAGCGCGCCCACATCCTGTGAACAAATAAAAAATGGCTGTAAAGCACTTTATTAGGTCATGAAATGTGCTATAGGAATGCAAGTCTTTCTTTCTTTCTTATTTGGCTGAGGAGGGACACAATAGCAAACCCAAATTCTGCCCTCACTCTGACATCTGCAAACATGCTCTTTCTCCAGCCATCAGAGGAGGTCAACCAGGCTGAATGCTGTCAAGTGGCTGATCCAAGCATGTGAACTGTTAAGGTTTTCAATGAATTTTCATTAGTGGCAAATGCCAATGGATCAAAATGCTGATTGGGTGAAGTTCATCAGAAGCTGGCATTTGGTTATTTTACATGGATTATTGATTTGTGTTAGATTCGGACTCATGTCAATGCACCACCCACATTGAGCTATTGGGCATGAGCTTTGACAAACTGAAATTCTAACTTTGGGACCTCAAGCCTGATCCCAGCATCTTTGTACCTCTACCCGCCTGCCTTTAAGCTGATTTTTGGGTGTGGCAAAGTTTATGACTAATTGGTAAAGGCATTTCTTCAATGTCAGGGCATCCACCCTGCACCAGGGATAGATAGCATAGTCTTGGTAGATAACAACAACAGCCTGCATTTATATAGTGCCTTTAAGGTAGCAAAACATCTTACGATGCTTTATTGATTATCAAATAAAATGTGACACCAAGTCGCATCAGGAGATATTACGATAGGTGATCAAATGTTTTACATAGGATTACATAGGACACACAGCACAGAAACAGGCCATTCGGCCTAAGCAGTCCATGCTGGTGTTTATGCTCTACTCAAACCTCCGCCTATCTTTTCTCACTAACTCTGCCATCATAATCCTCTATTCCCTTCCCCCTCAGATGCTTGTTTGGATTCCCCTTAAATGCATCTATACTATTCACCTCAACCACTTTCTGTAGTAGCGAGTTCCACGTTCTCACCACTCTCTGGACAATTTTTTCGGAATACCCTATTTAATTTCTTGGCGACTATCTTATATTGACGGCCTCTAGTTCTGCTTTTCCCCACAGGAGGAAACCTTCTCTCTGTATCCACTCGATCAAAACCTTTCATCATTTTAAAGACCTCTGTTAGGTCATCGCCTCAGCCTTTTATCTTCAAGAGAAAAGAGATCGAAGAGGTAGGGTTTTAGTAGGGGAAGAGAGAGGTGAAGAGATGCAAAGATTTAAGGAGGGAATTCTAGAGCCTATTGCCCTGCACCCGAATGCATAGCTCTGAAAGAGGCCGGAACTTGAGGGATGAAGAAACCTCAGAGGTTCGTAGAGTTGGAGTAGGTTACCTCCAGGATCTGGGAGGCAGGTATAGGTTGGCGAACCAGAGGTGATGGGTGAATAGGACTTGGTGTGAGTTAGGGTACGGGTGGCAGATGAACTGAATTTTACAGTGGGTGCAAGTTGGAAGGGCCCCGTGAGGAGAACATTGGAATGGATAGACAAGTAACGGGGACATGGATGAGAGCTTCAGCAGTAAATGAGCTGAGGCTGTGGTGGGGATAGATGACATTATGAAGGTAGAATTAGATGATCTTGACCATCATTGACCATGGAGAGAACATGGGTTAGGAAGCTCAGTTCAGGGTCAAATAGGATGACAAAGCTGCGAAAGGTCCATATTACAGGCCCACCATATTACAGCACTATAACAGTCTTGAGTCGCAATTACATTGAGAGGGCATAAAACCAAACACACACACAGATTGGCACCAGGGTAGTCATTTAACTGGACTAGTAATCCATTTGCTGGATTAATGATCCGGGGACATGGGCCAGATATTCCTGAAGGTTCAGGAAAACTTGACCTGCGCAATGCCCTGCCTTCCAAAATGCCCCCACGCCCCAGCCAAGTGTGACTTTGGCCAGGATTTTTGTCTTTTCACACAGGGGTTGGGTTGACATTGCATTTTTCGAGCCTCGAAGGAGTGTGTGAGGAGTATGGGTGCAGGGGCAGGCCAGTTAGGAGGCCCATCTCAGTTCTCCAACACAGCAGCCCAGCTCCTAACATCATTTGAAGGCCCCCTAAACCTCACCCCTTACCCCTCTCACCTATCAACCCACTCCTCATGCTGCCCCATTCCCCCTCAGATCAACATTCCACCTCCTTGCCACTTAGATGGCCCCCATGTACCCTCCATAACTACTCACCTAGTGTGCACTATGTACAGTCCACAGGAGCCATGCAATAGTAATAGGAATTATTTAAAATCATTGGAAAAAATTAAACTTCTAACAATCTATTAAAACTTTGAATTCAAACCCACTATTATTGATATAGGAAAGAAAAATATCTACTCCAATTTTAAAAAAATGAAATTCTTTCAGTGCTTTTTAGGTTTGTAAATAAACAAGGAGCCACATGAAAAGCATATTCTGTCATTCAAGCTTCTTAAAAGCATCAATCATTCTTGGATCAATAGGCTACCTGCTGAGCTGAAGCCAAATTAGTTTTTGAAACCCAGCCAAGCATTCATAATGAGCACTGCTGCAACAAAAGCTTCCAGTTACATTGTCTGAAACTGACTGAACAGAACGATGTCCCAATTCCACTTCAAAGCAGAATGCTTGTCAATCAATAGAGTGGAGCAGGTGCAGAGATATTTTTCAACTTTCAAAAGCCGGTATTTTTTTTAAACAGCCGGAGCTGTCAGTTAATTTAAAGCACAGTAGAAAACATGACAGCGGAGGCTGACAGGACTTTTAAAAAAAAGCGTTATAACGCTTTCTTCAATGGAAAAATACTGTAATGCATGTCAACACTTACACAATGGTGATCAATCTAAGGGTCCACTTATCTTTGCAGGACAGATCCCTTTGGTGAATCACTGTATTAAAAACACATCTACTTTACAATACAGCATCTAATAGTAACATTTAAACATGTCAAAACATTTTACCATTCAGAGTGCTTCTAACTCCTCAGCAGTAGCTGAACAATGGGCTACTTTCAAAAAAGATTGGTTTGGGCACAGTCAAGGTATATTCCATTGAAAGGGAAAGGTAGGACAAACAAATCCAGAGCTCCCTGGATGGAAAAGGGTATAGAAGTTAATATAAAAAAGAAAAAGTGTGCTTATGACAGGAGTCAGGTAGAAAATACAATTGAGAACTAAGGGGAATACAAAATGTTCAGAGGGGAGGTGAAAAAGCAAATTAGAGAAGCAAAGAGGGATTATGAGGAAAGACTGGCAGCCAACATAAAGGGGAATCCCAAAGTCTTCTATAGGTACATAAATAGTAAAAGGGTGGTAAAAGGAGGAGTAGGGCTGATTAGGGACCTAAAAAGGAATTTTCACATGGATGAAGGGGCCGTGGCTGAGGCATTAAATTAATACTTTACATCCATCTTTACTAAGGAGGTAGATGCTACCCAGGCCGTGGTGACAGATGAGGAAACTCTGTCACTGGAAGGGTTCAAAATTGAAAAGAAGGAAGTGTTGAATAGACTGTCGGTACTTAAAGTTGACAAGGCACCGGGACCGGACGAGATGCATCCAAGGATATTGAAGGAAGTGAGATTAGAAATTGCAGGAGCACTGGCCATAATTGTTCAGTCTTCCCTAGACTCAAGGGTGGTGCCAGAGTACTGGAGAATTGCAAACATTACGCCCTTGTTCAAAAAAGGTTGTAAGGAGAAGCCTAGCGATTACAGACCAGTCAGTTTAACTTCACTGGTGGGCAAGATTCTAGAAACAATTATTCAGGATGGAATTAGTAGTCACGTGGAAAAATATGGGTTGATAAGGAAGAGCCACCATAGATTTCTAAAGGGGAAATGATGTTTAACTAATGCTGGAGTTTTTTGAAGAGGTAACAGAAAAGGTTGATGAGGGTAATGCTGTTGATGTGGTGTACATGGACTTTCAAAAGGCATTTGATACAGTTCCATACAACAGACTTGCGAGAAAAGTTATTGCTCATGGAATAAAAGGGACAGTAGCAATGTGGATACAAAATTGGCTGAAAATTAGGAAGCAGAGAGTAATGGTCAATGGATATTTTTCGGGCTGGAGGAAGGTTTGTAGTGGAGTTCCCCAGGGGTCGGTATTGGGACCCTTGCTTTTCCCAGTTTGCGGATGATATGATGCTTGGGAGCATTGTAAACCGTGAGGAGGGCAGTGTGGAACTTCCAGAGGACACAGGCAAGTTGATGGAGTGGGCAGATAGGTGACAGATAAAGTTCATTGTGGAGAAGTGTGAGGCTGTTCATTTTGGTAGGAAGAACATGCACAGACAATATAAAATAAGGGGTGAAATTTTGAACGGAGTGCAGGAGCAGAAAGATCATTGAAGGTGGCAGGACAGGTGGAGACAGCAGTTAATAAATCATATAGATCCTGGGCTTTATTAACAGGGGAATTGAGTACAAGAGCAAGGTGGTTATGCTGAAATTACATAAGACACTCATTAGCTGGAGTATTCAATTTTGGGACCACATTATACGAAGGATGTGAACACGTTGGAGGGAGATGTTTATAATAATGGTTCCAGGGATGAGGAACTTCAACTATGAGGATAGATTGGAGAGGTTGGGACTGTTCTCCTCAGAGAGGGGAAGGCTAAGAGGAGATTTGATAGAGATGCTCAAAATCATTAGGGGGCTGGACAGAGTAGATAGGGAGAAACTGTTCCTGCTCGTAGAAGGATCAAGAACGAGAGGGCACAGATTTAAAGTGACTTGCAAAAGAAGCAAGTGTGACGTGAGAAAAAACTTTTTCACACAACGAGTGGTTCGGGTCTGGAATGCACTGCCTGGAAGTGTGGTGGAGGCAGGTTCAACTGAGGCATTCAAGAGGACATTACATGATCATTTGAATAGAAACAAGGTTCAGGGGTATGGGGAAAAGACAGGGCAATGGCTCTAGGTCATAATGCTTATTTGGAGAGCCGGTGCAGACACAATGGGCTGAATGGCCTCCTTCTGTGCTTTTAAAATTCTGTGATTCTGTGATTCTATGAGGTTTCTCCACACTCTTAGGAGGTGTGTTCATTTGAGGGCTTCCAAGACCCACACCAGTTCATGAAAATTGTGTATGGGAGGAAATGTAATTTTGCTGTGATCCTCACACTGGGGACCCCAACCTCAGAAAGACCTCCCTGACCTGCAAAAAGGCCACAGGGACATGGTGTAGGGGCCGGGACAGCAGGGAAAACTGCATTTCCAGCAAAAAATAAGTTCAGCTTTTTACGACCCGATGCACAGTTCCATTGGGAAACAAATTGGGAGGGAAATCTGCCGGCCTTACCTGGTCTGGCCCATGTGTGACTCCAGACCCACAGCAATGTGGTTGACATGTAAATTCCCTCTGAACAAGGGCAATTAGGGATGGGCAATAAATGCTGGCCTCGCCAGTGACGCCCCCATCCCATGAATGAATTAAAAAAATTCCAGCACTTGAGTTCAAATCCTACCACACAGCTGGGATCTTAAATTCAATGCATTAAATAAATCTGGAATGGAAAAGCAGGTATCAGTGCTGATGATCATTAGACTATCGGATTGTTGTAAAAAAACCATTTGGTTCACTAACGTCCTTTAAGGAAGGAAATCTGCCATCCTTATCCGGTCTGGCCTACACATGACTCCAGGCCCACAACATTCGGTTGACTCTGAACTGCCCTCTGAAATGGCCTCACAAACAACACATTTAAGGGCAATTGGGGAAGGGTAATAAATACTGAACTTGCAAGCTATACACACATCCTCTGAATGAATAATAAAAAAAAATTACCCAGAATCTTTAATGAGACGTTAGTCACAGAGCCACATTGAGGGGAGGTTGACAGGTAAACACGGCGGAACTGGGGAATGAGAAGAGCTCTAAATCCCAGAGCAATCTCTGTTTCAGCTCTGCGACAAGCTAATTAACACTCCTTGAATATGGAGCAGGACCATGAGGCCATGCCACCTCACAAGGTTGCGAGAGATGTGAATTTAACTCAGTTGTGCTGGAGACAGGATTCCAATCAAAGACACTTTATTCTGGACACATCCTAAAGGTAGCCCCGGGACATTGCAAAACCTTTCTTCAGCTTCTTTTACTGGCTTGATTCTGTGTTGAGTTTTTACTCTGTATCTAACCCTGTGCTGTACCTGTCCTGGGAGTGTTTGATGGGGACAGTATAGAGGGAGCTTCACTCTAAATCTAACCTCATGTTGTACCTGCCCTAGGAGTGTTTGATGAGGACAATGTAGAGGGAGCTTTATTCTGTATCTAATCCCGTGCTGTAGCTGTCCTGGGAGTATTTGATGGGGACAGTGTAGAGGGAGCTTTACTCTGTATCTAATCCCGTGCTGCAGCTGTCCTGGGAGTGTTTGATGGGGACACTGCAGGGGGAGCTTTACTCTGTATCTAACCCTGTGCTGTATCTGTCCTGGGAGTGTTTGATGAGGACAGCGTAGAGGGAACTTTACTCTGTATCTAACCCTGTGCTGTACCTGCCCTGGGAGCATTTGATGAGGACAGTGTAGAGGGAGCTTTACTCTGTATCTAACCCTGTGCTGTACCTGCCCTGGGAGCGTTTGATGAGGACAGCGTAGAGGGAACTTTACTCTGTATCTAACCCTGTGCTGTACCTGCCCTGGGAGCATTTGATGAGGACAGTGTAGAGGGAGCTTTACTCTGTATCTAACCCTGTGCTGTAGCTGTCCTGGGAGTGTTTGATGGGGACACTGCAGGGAGAGCTTTACTCTGTATCTAACCCCGTGCTGTACCTGTCCTGGGAGTGTTTGATGAGGACAGCGTAGAGGGAACTTTACTCTGTATCTAACCCTGTGCTGTATCTGACCTGCAAAAGTTAAAAACTTTGTGATAAAAATGAAATTTAATCACAAAGTGAAAGTTCAGGAAATGCTGGTAATGAATGACCTCAGGTGGATCAGTGCTGGTCAATGTAGGGTTAATTAGATAAAAGCTGAGACACAGAGCCACGTAGATTTGAGGCTTCCTGCTGATTTGTAATATCTGATCATGACTTGAAGTGTGCAGGTGTTGTGATGAATTGGGATCCACTTTGATTTTTGGTTAATTAGCTCATTTGTCTTTTTCTATTACTTTATATAGCTCTGAATTTATTGAGCCATTAGGACACTGATGACTGTGATAATGATTATGAAAGAAGAAATGGGAAAAGAAGCAATATTACAATTCCAACGGCTCCCCCATGATATTGCTCCTAGCTTGTCTTGCAGCTTGGATCATGTTGAGAAGATCATAATATCGACATAGATAGTTCTCTATCCATTGAGCACATCTTAGCTCATCCAATCAGAATAATCTTCCATACAAACATAACACTGAATGCTCTATTCTCAGCTGGGAGATTGTGTTTAGCATTCCCACTCCAGAGACTTGAATACATAATCAAGGCTGACACTCCCAGTGTCAGTACCGAGGGAGTGCTGCACTGTTGGAGGTGCTAAATTTCAGATGAGATATTAAGCCCTCACAGGCGGACATAAGACATCCCTGGCACTTGTTTAAATAAGGGCAGAGGAGATTTTACTGGTTTCCTAGGCTAACACTGCTCTTTCAAACACAGGTTCACTCATTATACATCTCATTGCTGGTTGAGAGTTCATAGTTTGAAGAAATTGACTGTTACATATGTCTATATAACAATGGCAATTTCACTTCAAAAAAAGGTCACTCATTGACTGTGACATGCGAAGAATATGAAAGGCTCTATGTATATAGTTCCCTCTTCATGATATCTAGCTGCCTCTTAAACAATTCTGGAGATCCAACCTTTATTTCAATGTCCAGAAATGCATGGCCGCTTGCTGAACAGTTGATCAGGATCCTTCTAACATCAGTCATGAGTTTACTTTTCCTAGTTCGAACAAGATTTTCTTTTATTCATTCACAGGGCGTGGGCTTCGCTGTGTGGGCCAGCATTTATTGCCTATCCCTAATTGCCCTTGAAAAGGTGGTGGTGAGCTGCTGCTTAAACTTCAGAGGGCAGTAAAGAGCTCACCACATTGCTTTGGGGCTGGGCCTAGACTGGGTACGGATAGCAGGTTTCTTCCCTTAAAGAAGGTTAATGAATGAGATGGCTTTTTGCAGCCATCCAATGGTTTCATGATCTCCATCACTGACACTAGATTTTTTTTTTAAATTCCAGATTTATTTAACCATTTGAATTTAAACGCCCCAGTTGCCACCGTGGGATTGCAATTCATGTCTCCGGATTATTAATCCAGACCTCTGGATTACTGGTCCAGTAAGATTATCATTATTCTGTTGTATCGCTACATCTAGTCTGAAGTAATCTTCCAGAATTAGCATTTCCAGATGTGGCCCTATCTAATGGGCTGCTGTATGTTCACTTCTCAGTCACCTGCATGAAAGACTGAAATCTTTCTTCATACTTCCATCTTCTGGCATTGGGAACCAGCCTCATGGCTCTTCCTATCCCGATCTTCTCCTGTTAAACTCATTATATAGGGAATTCTGGGGAATTGTACCTACATGTAAACTGTTGAAATCCATTGAGGGCAGTATAACTCATTACAAATTTCAGGCTGTATGCAAATGTTTGCTTTACTTCCTCTATTTTTCTTAAGAGCGATTTTCATTCATGAGAAAGCATGACATCCGTTGTGTAAATTCTGGTCCATGTTAGATCATACAATTTTATAATGTACCAGTCAATCTCCTGTGCCATTGCTCATGGTTAGTCAGATGACACATAGTCTTACAGGGACAGGAGTTTGTCTATGCACAATGTGGTCTCCTAATAACCTAGGGTTGTGTTTCTTTAGGAACAGAAAGTTAACTTGGGCTCGGATGAACAGATTGGGAAATTTTACATCTTGGAATGTGTAGCAATGTTTATGTTACAGATTAGAAACAGCCAGCATTTTAAGATTGTTTCTCATTTGTGAATGTTTAATGTTTGGAATGCACTTGATGTCACATTTTTTATACTATGGTTGATCTCTTGTGGTCGTGGTGTAACAATGTAACCATCTCCCCTTGACATTCAATGGCATTACCATTGCTGAATCCCCCACTATCAACATCCTGGGAGTCACCATTGACCAGAAACTGAACTGGACCAGCCATATAAATACTGTGGCTACAAGAGCAGGTCAGAGGCTGGGAATTCTGTAGTGAGTAACTCGCCTCCTGACTCCCCAAAGCCTGTCCACTATCTACAAGGCACAAGTCAGGAATATGATGGAATACTCTCCACTTGCCTGGGTGAGTGCAGCTCCAACAACACTCAAGATGCTCAACACCATCGAGGACAAAGCAGCCCGCTTGATTGGCACCCCATCCATCACCTTAAGCATTCACTCCCTTCACCACCGATGTACAGTAGCAGCAGTGTGTAACATCTACAAGATGCACTACAGAAGCTCACCAAGACTCCTAAGGCAGCACCTTCCAAACCCACGACCATTACCATCTAGAAGGACAAGGGCAGCAGATAGATGGGAACACCACCACCTGGAAGTTCTCCTCCAAGTCACTCACCATCCTGACTTGGAAATATATTGCCATTCCTTCACCATCACTGAGTCAAAATCCTGGAACTCCCTCCCTAACAGCACTGTGGCAGTTCAAGAAGGTAGCTCACCACCACCTTCTCAGGGGCAATAAATGCTGGCCTAGCCAGTGTTGCCCACATTTCAAAAAAACCCTTTCAGTGGTACTCTCCATGAGGATGACTTCCCCCTTTAGGCACTAATGTGTCTCTGAGCTGGTCTTAAGATGAGTCTTCAGCTGAAATTTTGTCCACATTTAATGCAAGATGCCATCCTGTTAATGGAGTGGAAGTAGGTGCTAGGAGCAGCTGCATGGAAAATATTTAAGGGGCTGATTGGCAATTACATAGCCACTAGTGTTCATTAATAAGGCTGCATGGCTTTTGGTGGTCGGTGGTTGACCTAGTGCCTGCAAACAGCAACCAGTTGAATGAGACTAAACAAGTCATTACAGACATGTTTTAGCATAATGCAGATCAGCTTTTACTGCTTACTTGCTGTTCGGTCCATGAAGAGGAGTTTTGAAACACACCGGGAGAATTTCGGGGACAGTTTGTCAAGACCTCACCCATACCCAATCAACAATTATTCCAGAAATACTCTGAGAACTTCACCTAAATGTGTGAGAGCTGTTAAGAGCCACTAGGGGAAGGGGAGTGCTTGGTTATGGGCATCTTGCTAAGGATTCTCCTTTCTCTGCTGGGGCAATGGGAAGAGATGAAGGGAGGTGTCAGCTGTGGCTCAGTTCATAGCACCCTCGCCTTTGAATCAGAGGGTTGTGGGTTCATGTCCCACTCCCGGAAACCAAGAACTGTGATTGTACTCGAAAAGAGTTGCAATCTGTGACTGTTGGTAACTCGAACGAGTTTCCTACAGGTAGGAAGTAGACGATAGAGATTTAATCAAAAATGGGAAGAGATGAATGTGGACTATAAGATTCTGTCCAAGGTCATCGCCAACCGGGTCAAATCCGCTCTGGAATTGGTGATTCACCCTGACCAGACCTGCTCTGTGCCAGGCAGGAAGATCTCTGACAGCCTGGCGCTGCTCAGGGATACGATTGCCTATGTACAGGACAGGGGTGTGGATACCTGCCTCATCAGCTTGGATCAGGAGAAGGCCTTTGACAGAATATCGCACACCTACATGGGGGATGTGCTCTCCAAAATGGGCTTTGGGGAGGGAATTCGAAATTGGATCCAACTGCTCTACACTAACATCAGTAGCGCAGTCTCAATCAATGGGTGGGAAACAGATAGCTTTCCGATTAAATCTGGAGTCAGGCAGGGCTGTCCTCTCTCGCCTGTCCTTTTCGTGTGCTGCATAGAACCCTTTGCCGAGTCCATCAGGAAGGATCCGGGCATAAGAGGAGTGACGATCCCAGGCAGTGGAGGCACTCAGGTAAAAGCCTCCCTGTACATGGACGACGTCGCCGTTTTCTGCTCGGATCCGCTGTCGGTGCGCAGACTGATGCACGTCTGCGACCAGTTCGAACTGGCCTCGGGAGCCAAGGTAAATCGTGGGAAGAGCGAGGCCATGTTCTTTGGGAACTGGGCTGACCGATCCTTTGTCCCCTTCACTGTCAGGGCTGACGGCCTGAAGGTGCTGGGGATATGGTTCGGAGGGACCGGGGCATGCGTTAGAAACTGGAAGGAGCGAGTGGCTATGGTGAAAAGGAAACTGAGCATGTGGGAGCGACGCTCCCTCTCCATTGCGGGTAAGAACCTGGTCATCAGGTGTGAGGTACTCTCGCTGTTGCTGTACGTGGCGCAGGTCTGGCCCATTCCACACTCCTGCGCGATGGCGATCACTCGAGCCATCTTCCGCTTTATCTGGAGGTCGAAAATGGATCGTGTCTGCAGGGACGCGATGTACAAGCCTCTAGATAAAGGGGGAAAAAACGTGCCCAACATCGCCCTCATACTGATGGCCACCTTTGTGCGTGGCTGCATCAAGCGGTGCGTAGACCCTCAGTACGCAAACACCAAGTGTCACTACGTGCTGAGGTTCTACCTGTCCCCGGTGTTGCGAAGGATGGGTCTGGCCACGCTGCCGCGGAACGCTCCAAGTAGTTGGACCGTGCCGTACCACCTGTCCCTGGTGGAAAAATTTATGCAGAAAAACACCTTTGACCACAAGTCCATCAGGCAGTGGTCAGCACGTAACGTCCTAGAGGCCCTGAGGGAAAAGGAGAGGGTGGACCCTGTGGGATGGTTCCCCGAGCAGACTGTCAAAGTCATTTGGCAGAATGCCTCATTGCCAGAACTTTCCAACAAGCACCAAGACGTAGCTTGGCTGGTGGTGAGAAAGGCCCTCCCCGTCAGATCCTTCCTACACGCCAGGAGTCTCACCCCCTCTGCACGATGCCCTCGAGGTGGCTGCGGTGGGGAAGAGACCGTTGTTCACCTCCTTGTGGATTGTGCCTTTGCAAAGAAAGTCTGGAGAGAGATGCAGTGGTTGCTGTCGAGGTTCATCCCGAGCAGTTCTGTGACACAGGACTCTGTGCTCTACGGGCTGTTCCCAGGGACACACACCGAGACAAACATCGACTGCAGCTGGAGGATCATCAACTCGGTGAAAGACGCGCTTTGGTCTGCCCGAAACTTGTTGGTCTTCCAGCACAAAGAGTTGTCCCCGACCGATTGTTGCGGACTGGCACAATCCAAAGTCCAGGACTACGTGCTGAGGGACGCACTAAAGCTTGGGGCAGCTGCCGCAAAGGCGCAATGGGGAAGGGTCGCTGTCTAAGACCTTTCTACCACAGCGCACCGAGAGACTGGGAACTGTTTAGAGCCCCTCGGGCTGTACAGATCAAAATGAAAGGCTGTAAATGATTGTAATATTGTTTGTACTGATGCACCTGGTGATACATTTTGTAAAAGTTTAACCTGGATTGTACCCTTGTAATGTTGTTTTTGAAATGGTTTTGAATGTGATTGAAGATATTTTATGAATAAAGTATATTTTTACAAAAAAAAAAAAATGGGAAGAGATGAGGCCTGGCAGGACAGCAGCAGGGCTTGAGGAGAGATGGACAGGAAGGCAAGGTGGACTCCTTCTGCCCTGTGGGTACAGGACATCCTTCCTCTTATAGTCCTCCAGTGCCGTGTCTGAGAACCTGTGCGTGCTCTTCCTAGGTCCCTGAGCTATCCTGGAACATATTGCCATGTGCCAGCCTGTGCACGCCACTTCAGTGGGAGTGGATGTGGGTGCTAGGAACCCACATATGTTGCTCCATGAAAATTGTGTCTAGTTAATCAGAAACTATGTGCTAAACCTGCAGGTTTCTGGTTTAGTGTGTTTAATTTATGATAATCACCAACTTGTCTCAAAATTGCATGCTGAAATCTGGCTTTGAAATAGGCATGTTAACACTGCTCCACTTAATAAAAACAAAAAGCTAAAAGCTACTGCGGATGCTGGAAATCCAAAACAAAATCAGAATTACCTGGAAAAACTCAGCAGGTCTGGCAGCATCGGCGGAGAAGAAATCAGTTAACGTTTCGAGTCCTGCCGAAGGGTCATGAGGACTCGAAATGTTAACTGATTTCTTCTCCACCGATGCTGCCAGACCTGCTGAGTTTTTCCAGGTAATTCTGTTTTTGTTCTGCTCCACTTAATGCTTGTTTTCACCCTTCCTTAAAATAATCCCCTGTCTACCTCTCTCCTATTTGTTTGTCTGCGTTGTTCTCTTGTTTCTCGGTTAAACTGTTTAACTTATTGTCACCTATGTTACTCACTGTGTAACTCCATCTTATCCGGGTAACGCTCTTTCCTATTTCTGTCACACACTCTGTAACTCACTTCTGTCTGTGTAACTGTTGTATCCTCGTGTTAGTCTCCATATAAATCCTTTACACATACTTATTAACTTGTATACCTATGCTACCAGCGAGTATTGCTATAACAAATGAGAAGCTTTCTACAACTGGATTCATTTGTCCCAATCAAAATGAAATATTCCAGCAATGTGCAGCCAATCTCATTATGTCGATGTGTGGAGCGGCCTATACCAAGCATTGCCACTAATTAATCCTTCAACACAATTAGACATTGTTGGAATCACAGCTGTGCACCATTAGTGTCGGCAAGTTTACATACAGCCAGCCAATAACAGCCATTACGTACATAATTGGATGTTGAGATTTTTAACCTGGGGCGTCTGGAGTTGGCCTTCCCTAATTAGGCTTCAAATGTTTGCAAATGGATTAATCATCAATTCTGTCTGTGTAACTGAGCAGCTTTTTCTCCAGTTAAATTGACTGTTGCAGGTTTTGAGGTCAAGATACGGGACCGAGACCCTGAAACACATCTCTGTGTCTCTCAGTGAAACTCAAATCAGACACACGGGACACTGATTCACCATCAAACAAATTTTATTGCGAAATACTTTCATTTAGAAATGGGTTTGCACCAGTTAAATGTTAATTTTTTTTTTGTGTGATGGGCAGATGGTCTCGGCATTTTGTGCCATTTCTGAGTGGGACTAATTGAGCTGTGCTAGGAGAGAGCTGACATGGCATGATGGAGCGAATGGCCTCCTTCTGTGATGTGACCACTCTACGATTCTATGATTTTACCTCAGTGCCTCCACTTTTCTCCCCTCCTGCCCTGAAGGCCTCTCAATTTTGTTGACATGGTCCTACCTGTACTCTTGCCCTGTCCAATGGCCTTGTGTGCGAGTCTACACAGTGAGTGCTGGCAAGCTAATCCATCATGAAGGCCACATAGCCTATGCTGACCCTAACCTTGCCTGACTTGCACCTTCCAGCAGGAATTATTGGGCAGCCATCAGGTACTGGAGCCCTGGCTGGTTTCTCCTGCCTCTACACAAAGGGAGATTTGTACTGCTTTTCTCAGCTTGTTCATTCAGGCAGTTCTCAGCCATGAAAAGTGGTGCAAGTTGCTTGTTTCTTTGAGGAAGACAGTGCAAACCACTGTATAAATTCTCATCCTTGTTTCCAAATTCCTCCATGCCCTCAACACTCTCTATCTCTTTAATCTCCTCCAGCCTTATAACCCTCTGAAGAATCTGATTTCCTATAATTCTAGCCTCTTGGGCATCCCCGATTTTAAGCGATCCACCATTGACAACTGTGACTTAATGCCTAGGCCCTCAGCTCTGAAATACCCCTCCTACATCTCTCTACCTCAAAAGACACCCCTTAAAACCTGCCTCTTTGACCAAGCTTTTGGACACCTGCCCTTATCTCTCCTTATATGGCTCACATCAAACCATGTCTGATAACTCTCCTGTGGAGCATCTCGGGACATTTTATGACATTAAAGATGCTTTATAAATGCCATTGACAGTAATGATGTCCCATTTCCATTACAGCGCAGCCTCTGTTGAGTTGTATCTCTGCATTGCTGACACATCTTCTGGAGCATGAACCCTTATTATTCATAACTGAAACTATTATTTTAGGCAACTTTGTTAATCCTTATTTAAAATTAAAATATAGGTTACCACAGCATCTGCCTAATGCTTGCTGGGAAGTCTAGACTCTCGACAATCTGATTGAAATTGGCGCCAGAGTGAGAGATAAAGAGAAAGAAAAGCTCACTAAAACCTCCTTCTTTTACAGAACCATCCAAAAAAAAACGCTAAGTTTTAAACACAGATTGTTGAAGGAGGGTTGGCATGTCAATTCGTTAAAGTTGAAATGATCTTAATTCTGGTGTAGAGCTCGTTCAGCCGCTCCCTTGCACATTGTGCTGATTCACCGGCACAATGGCTGGGAAATTACTACCAGAGTGTGGCCATTGTTCCCCAGTCACCGGGCTGTCCAAACAATGCATTAATTCTGTAGATGCACCTTTTGAAAAGTGGTTGGAGGACGAGAATAAATAGCATGTTTTCGGCAGAAGTGAATAGGGGCAGGTTTAGGCTCTAACAGACCCTCACCTCTCAGCTGTATTCCCCGCTTTCCATCAAGTGTAGAAATGGGAATATTCCATGGTGATGTTTACTCCCTCCTCCCTCTGTGGTTTTGTCTTAACTTTGTTGGTGCTTTATCAGTTGGTTGCAGTCTGATACGATGTAAGCAGGGACACATGAAAGCGGAGGAGGCTATTCAGCCTCCCTTGAGTCTGCTTGTCCATTCAATGAGATCAAAACCTGATCTTTATCTCAACTCCACTTACCCGCCTTGGTTCTGTAATCCTCAGTACCCTTAATGAACACAGATCTTGGTCTTGCGAATTTCAATTGGCCCTCAGCCTCAACAGCTTTTTGCAAGACAGGATTCCAGTTTTCCACTAGCCTTTTCTGAAGAAGTGCTCCGCTCCAGCTCAATTATCTGTCGATGAAGAGTAAACACAAAAATGCACCAGGAAGTGATTTTTATCTCAAAAATTGGCTGTCATGTTCCCCATAATGTTTTGCACTTTCATCTCAATCAAGCTTTAGAAAATTATATTAAAAAAAAACTATACTGAAGAATTTTTACCACTGCCCAGGAATGCAGAAATTAATTTCCTTTGGCATTGAGTAGATGGCCCAGACTATTGCTTCAAGGTCATAAAAAAGGTTTTTTATTTCACATTCGACTTGTGTGGGGTTGGTGCATGCTTGAAATAACCTGGCTTTGCCAACAGGGCTCAGTCACCTCGGCCCAATCTCCAGCTGTGCCTGCAGTTCAAGACTGTTCTTCCCACACCCACAACTTGCTGGCAATTTTAACCCCGTGAGGGCCGAGGGTGGAATGTAACTTTTAAAAAAATCCACGCACATGATCCATTTCCACTTGTGAACATTGCGAAGTAGCATTAGAGCCACGTCTGCCTCATTACTTTAAAGTATTTTTCATGGTTTAGTGTGTAAATGCACTCATGCTGGACCATTCAGATATTGATGAGACAGGACTTAATTTCCAGTCCGACTTGAGTTAGCTGCTCTTGGCTAGGACAGTAAAAGGGGTGTAAAGTCATCAGGCAGAGGGGTGACCTTAACCCAACCTGCCAGGGTCCTTCCTTAGATATGAAAATCTGGATTCGATGACAACCTGGTGCCTGCCTGGGATTGTACCTCAGACTGGAGCAGGAGTCAGAATCTGTTGTGAAGACAAAATGTTAAATTTTCCTTTGTGAGGCCGAGAGTACTGCTCTAAACACTACAAGAAAGAAGGAAGTTAGACTTGCAATTCTATAGCGCCTTATCCACAACCTCAGGACATGCTAAAGTGCTTTACAGCCAATGAATTATTTTTGAAGCTTGTCTGCAGTTGTAATATGGGAAAAGCAGCAGCCAATTTGTGCACAGCAAGCTCCCAGAAACAGCAATGTGATAATAGCCTGATCATCTCTTTTAGCAATGTTGATTGAAAAAACATTGGAAAAACGTTGGTGTAACTCAAAATGGTAAAGGCCCCAGGCCTTGATGGTTAAAGACAGACAGTGAGAGAAGAACAGAGACTGTTAACACATCCTTCAAACATCAAACAAAAAGGAGGAAATGGATCGATCAGGTAACTATAGACCAGTTAGCCTAATGTTGGTCATGGAACACCTCCTGGGGACCATAAAATGAGATACAATCGATTCTCAGCCAGGAAGGCAAAGGCTTGATTAAACACAACCATCATGGATTATTATAAAAGGCAAGTTATGTCTGAGAAATTAAATAGAGTTCTTTGAGGAAATATATTGGAAGTATATTGATGAAGGAAATGCATTGGGTGTTGTCTATATGTAATTTCAAAAGATATTTGATAAGGAGTTGCATAGGAGACGTACTGAAAAAATTAAGCCACATGGCTTTAAAAAGAGTGTAACAGCATAGGCAGGGAGTTGGTTAAATGACTGGAAACAGTAAGAGTAATGGTTAATGCATGGTTCACAGCGGTGTCCCCATAGGGATCAGTGTTTGGACCAGTACTCTCAGTCTATCAAAATGATCTGCGCTAGGATAGAAGGGGCACAATGTCCAACTTCACAGATGCACAAAAATAAGGAGTGTGGTTAACTGTGATGAGGTGTGTAAGTGACTTCAGGAGAATACAGACAGGTTAGTGGATTGGGCAGAAAGATGTGAGATGAAACTTAATGTGGAAAATGCGAAGTTATATAAGTTTGGGAGAGAAATGAAGGAGACGTAATACACACTGAATGGTGAAACTTTAAAACGAATAAGGGTGTCTATATTTCTTTAATGATAAGCTTTTTTTCCCAGAAAAATAGCAGAAGCATTGAGTATTGGGATTGTTGTGAAAACCCATCAGTTTACTAATGTCCTTTAGGGAAGGAAATCTGCTGTCCTTACCCGGTCTGGCCTACATGTGACTCCAGACCCACAGCGATGTGGTTGACTCTTAACTGGTCTCTGAAATGGCCGAGCAAGTCACTCGGTTAGAAGACAGATCACCATCAGCTTCTCAAGGACAAGTAAGGATTGGCAACAAATGCTGGCCTTGTCAGCAATAACCACATCTCACAAAAGAAAAAAAAGCAAAGCAATAATGCTAACCAAGCACAATTCATTCATCAGGCCACAGTTACAATGGTAAGACCCAAGCTTGACATCATTCTGAGGACCTTCTGTCATCTATGACATTGGGATTGCTTTGGTCAATTTCCTGTCAGTCTTGAAATGGGAACAAAATTAAATAAATGTTCTTCTAATAAAAATGTATTAACTTATTTTTAATGTGCCTGCACCAGGTATAACCACAGTGCAGACTTTAATTAATAGGTTTACATGATCTCAACTTTAAATAGTACTGAATTTGAATGAGGCCCCTTCCAATATGTGTCACAGTCTTTTGTTAACTTCATCGTTGAGTGCCAAATAAACCTAAGGGTTTGTTAGCCAGAGGGCATGTTCACAGGGAGTGTAATGTCATGTACATCTTCAAGGCCACAGGCTTTTGATGTCAGCATCGGCCCGGTGCACAGCACTCTTGCTTCTGGGTATAGGAAGTTAAGTTTGAAACCTGCTCCAGAGACTTGAACACAAAGTCTAGGCTGATACCTCCAGTACAGTCATGAGGAAGTGCTGCACTATTGGAGGTGCTGTCTATCAGGTGAAGCAGTAAACTGAAGCCCACCTGACCTCTTCAGTGCATGTAAAAGAATGCACTGCGCTATTTCAAAAAAGAACAGGAGAGTTTTCCCTATCCTGGCCAATATTTATCCTTCAATTAACAGTGCAAAAACAGATAGTGTGGTCATTGTCAAATTACTGTTTGTGGGAGCTTGCTGTGTGCAAATTGGCTGCTGCATTTCCTACATTACATCAGTGACTTGCACTTCATTGGTTGTAAAGCATTTAGGGATGTCATGAAAGGTGCCATATAAATGCAAGTATTTCTTTTTTTAAACTATATTTAAGGATCAGAAGTGTTTTCCCCTCTCCCCCTCATTTCCGTTTGACTCCACTATGCTTTGTGTTGTTTCGAGTTCTTGGCGAGTTCACAACTCAAACCCCACAACTATAAAAAAAGTTTCAGTAAACATTGTCTCCTCTCATTTTTCACTTCAGCGATTGAGCCAAGCAAACCTTGCTGAGTCGAAAAGGAAATCAGTATTTAGTTTACGAGGTGCCTCTTCCTGTTCTCTCTCTCTCATGATACTGCTGAGTGAATGCCCCTACTTTCTACCGTCTCTCCGCAATTACTTTAACTCTTAAATTACACATTTTAAGAAGAATTTACCCCTGCAGCTTTCAAAACACACCCATGATTTTTCACTTTGCTGTGACCACAGAAATCTGGTTAGTTTTCTGAATAGCTGAAATCCGAATCAGTACAGGAAATGAAAAGCTTGGAATGAGAACTGATCAGTCACCTCGAGTGAAGCTGACCTATTTCCAATTCCCCCCCTACAACAGAGGCCTGGAATAATAACCCAGGGACCCTGAGTTCAAAATTTACCAGGGCAGATTGCAAGTTCAAATTCAGTTCTTAAAACCTGGAAGTAGAAATTAAACTAGTCGCAGCAAAAGTGACCTTGAAGCTATTGGATCGTTGTAAAAGCCCAACTGGTTCATGTCCTTTAGGGAAGGAAACCTGATGCCCTTTACATGTTCTGGGCCTGCATGGAACTCCAGTCCCACACCAATGTGGTTAACTCTTAACTGCCCTCGGAAGTGGCCTAGCAAGACATTCAGTTTGTATCAAACCTGGGCGAGAAGGGATGGGCAATAAATGCTGGCCTTGTCGGTGACACCCAGATCCCAAGAATAAATTTAACTATAGTGAAATCAACCTTTTTAAAACCGAAGCTGGACATCGTTCATCGAAGAAACCTGATGATCTCTTCCCTTTGCAACTTGGAGCTGTCCCTCCATTACGGTCCTTAGCCCCTCACTTGGGCTTTACAACTTACAAAGAAAATATTTGTCACGTTCAAGTGTGTCGGATATTAGATGGCACAGGGTCAGAGTTGGTACCTGTGTTGAAGACCAGCTACATGGAACACAGACCAAGAACAGCAAGAATTTGTACTTAGCAAAGTTCCTTAAACAGATCGAAACAACCCAAGTCATTTCAGGGCATGACAGAACCTTTTGAATTCAAGATGGCTAAACGTTTTCAATCCCTTTTTAAAAAATTTCCCTTCGTCTGAGGCTATGAACTATGTGATTCAGGTATATGGTGAAAAGTCAGTGCAAACATTTAGTGTGTGTTAATGGGACCTATGGAACAGTACGGAATTGTGTGAGAGGTAAACTGCGCCATTTCAAAATAAGCAGGTCTCTTCTTGAGAATTGGGTGAAAGTTTACCTCCGAAAGGACTATTTTGTTAAATTTGTTATTGGGGTCTGTCTGTCCCACTGACGGAGGGCTGCAAAGTGTACGTTCTGCCTGTGCACATTCCAGGGCTCACTTTCCAATTTCATGCAGCTCACCTCACCCACTGAGAGCTCCAAACAGAGGCTGCACCTCATGTTTCATTTCCTGATCCAGGATTTTGCCAGTCGAGGCTTGCTAGCAGGAGTTTGAAGTCAAGCAAAAACCCCTGTGTATCATTTGTAAAAGACATTACAGTACAACGTTATATTTACACTGCCAGTCATGCTGAGGGATGTTGAATTGAATTTACAAATGTGTTTAAGTCTGGTTGGGTTCTGTTTGTCATGAAAAGGCATGAGTTTTGATCTTTACATGCTTAAAGTGCTAAGTAAAATCATAGACCAATTTACTGTGAGTGCATGGACCACATGAACTGCACCGGTTCATGAAAGTGGTTCAGCACCAACTTCTCAAAGTGGGGGGCGGGGGTGCTGAGGGGAGGCTGTGGCATGGTGGTATTGTCACTGGGCTAGTAATCCAGAAACCCAGGGATGTGAACCCAGGCTCCTGGGACCTGGGTTCATATCTCACCACAACTGATGGTGAAATCTGAACTCAATAAAAATGTGGAATTAAAAGTCTGATGATGATGACTACCAAACCATTGCCGATTGTGGTAAAAAACCCATCGGGTTCCTAATGTCCCTTTAGGGAAGGAGATCTGTCGTCCTTACCCGGTCTGATCTACATGTGACTCCAGATCCACAGCAATGTGATTGACTCTTAAGAATGGCAATTAGGAATGGGCAATAAATGCTGACCTAGCCAGTGATGTCCACATTGCGTGAATGAATAAATAATAATTAAAAAAATGATCTTACTTACATTCAGCCTGATGATAGTTTCATTGCATCACCCTCGAGAGAAGCAAAGAAAAAGGGAGATAGAAGAGGAGGAGGGAAAAATGAGAAGGATGAGGAAGAAGTGGTGGAGAAGGTGGGGGGGGAGGTAAAGATGGGGAGTGAGGGAGGAGAAGAGGAGCACCAATTCTCATTGTAATTTCAAGGGCATAAACGGTCAAGCAGGTTTGAATATGTAGCCCAGAAATTATTGTCAGTTCTCTCAGTTCACTAGAGTTTAACGTGCCTCTGAGACATTCCCCATCCAGTATTGAAACCCGTTTAAAATAAACCGGCTAACATCTGCGCTGGAGAGAGACATTTTGTACAAATGTGTTAAGTGCTTCTTCACTATTATCAGCATCTGTCATTTCTCAGATCTTGTTAAATTCCTTGCTCGCTGATGTCACAGGACCATCCTATATAATTCACATTTAGAACATCTCGTGTAGTTCCTTAAATTATTGTGTTGAAGCAACAACTTGCATTTATATAGCATCTTTAATATAGTAAAACGTCTCAAGCCATTTCACAGGGGTGGAAATCTGACAAAGTTTGACGCTGAATCATTTAAGGAGGTATTAATGCAGAGGACCAAAAGCTTGGTCAAAGAGGTAGGTTTTAGGGAGCGTCTTAAAGAAGAAAAGTGAGGTGGACAGGGAGGGAGTTTTAGGGATGGAATTCCAGGGTTTAGGGCCCAGGCATCTGAAGGCACGGACACTAATGATAGGCCAATCAAAATCGGGTATGCTCAAGAAGGCTTGGAAGAGGAGAGTTGTGGGGTGGGTGCAAAGCTGTGGAGGGATTTAAAAACAAGGATGAGAATTTTAAAATCAAAATGTTGCTGGAGAGGAGCCAAGGTAGGTAAATGAGCACAGGGGTGATAGGTGATCAGGACTTGGTGTGAGTTAGGATACAGGTCTAAGAGTTTTGAATGAGCTCAAGTTTATGTAGGCTATGCATAAGTGATTGACCGGGAGAGCATTGAAATAGTCAACTGTAGAGGCATGCATGAGGGTTTCCGCGGGAGATAGGTTGAGGCAGCCAAAGGTGGCGACGTTATGGAGCTGGAGCTGTCTTAATGATGGATGGTGTGAATTACAGAAGATGTACTCGACTGGGGCCAAGGCACTCCCAGTACCGGCCGTGAGAATGTCTTTGTCTACGAACTATTATATACTGTACTATTATATTATATAATATTATATTATATTATATAGAGGTTCCAGAGTGACTAATTTTCCCTCAAACCAATTTCCCACCAGCACCAACACCACCATGCCCCCACATCCCACCACCACTAACCACTGCCAACCCCACCCCCCAACCCCCCGCCCCCCACCACTCGCCTCCTGGGCAGAACGTTGTGCTCTCACTGTTGGCGAGCTTGGAGGCGGGAAGAGTATTTACTCAGGCAGGATGGTGTCTTATCAGAACCCCGCCACCTTTCCATCTCGGCCAGAACTGAGTTCTTGGTGGGAACGCCCAGGATCAACCTTCCCAACCAGCGCCAATTGAGGCCCCTAAAGTGGCCAATTAATAACCACTTAAGGGCTTCATCCCACCGCCATTGGGATTAACTCAGCTGCAGGTGGGCCTGTCACCATTCGACATGCGCAACAGGTGAACCTGTGCTTGTCACCTTGTGGAGTGCCCCTAGATCAAGGGCAGTCAGTGCCTGATCAAGGGACTGGACATCGGGAATGAGGGGGGCCAGTTGAGAGCCACCCTCCTGCTCTTGCTTCTGACCACCTGTCCACACTCTCCCCATGACCTCCGCCACACATCACTCACCCGTGGCCTGGGTCACTCGGCGATCCTGGGACTTTAGTGCTTGTCCTCCTGGCAGCAGCCCCAGCTTCCCCAGTGATGCAGCTCTTGACAGGCGGGACTTCCACCCCTGGGATCTTTATTCCAGGGGAAGGCACACCGCTGATCGTGGCACCCCCTGATTGGCGTTTGGTTCAGCGAGCCTTCCCGCAAAGAGGCAGTGCTGGTCTCTCGCTGACTCGCCAGCGGGCAGGCAAGACCCCTGAAGCCACAACCAAGATTCTGCCGCCATCGCCCCCTAAAGGCACTAACTCCTGAGCTTCCACAATGGTCAAGTGGCCAGGTCTCACCTGAGAGTGCAGTCAATGAATGCCCACCGGGTCTTTGACATTAGGTGGCATTGGCTGCACAGGCCCAAACACATCCACAGCTGAGGTTTCTGTCCAGTCACTGGACAGTGAACAGTTGAGGGAGTCCTGCCCGACTCTCCATTCCCCTCCCTAGCCACCGTAACTCTCATTGACTGATGACGCTAGGGACTTCATTGCTGTGCCAGCTGATACGCACAGAGTGTAGTTAAAGTGTTGGCCTGGGAACTTTTATATCACGAATTGAAATCCCAATATGGCACATTTTGAAACTGAATTTAATAAATCTGCGGCTGAGACCAAAATAACAACAGTGCAACCTGCCAGATTATTGTAAAAATCACCTGGTTCACCTACCAATAATGGCGCCAACTGTGTCTCAGTGGGTAACATGCTTGCATCTGGGTCAGGAGGTTGTGGTTTCCAGCCCCACTCCAGAGTTTGGTCATAAACTCCCGGCTGATGTGTCCCATGCAGTACTAAGGGAGAGCTGCAGTGTCAGACATGCCAGTTTTAGGATGTGAAGTTAAAACCAAGGTCCTGTTTACCTTCTCAACTGGACATAAAACTTCCCGTGGCACAATTCTGAAGGACAGGGGCGTTCACCCCCAATGGCTTCGGCAATATTAATTCCTCAACCAACATCACTAAAAACAGATTATCTGGTCATTATCACAGTGCACATTGTTTGTGGGAACTTGCTGTGCACAAATTGGCTGCCATGTTTCCAATATTATAACCGTGACTACACTTCAAAAAAGCGCCTCATTGGCTGTAGAGTGCTTTGGGATGTCCTCAGCTTATGAAAGGAGCGAGAGAGATGAAAGTTCTTCCTTCATAAATTCCTCACAATCCTCCAGAAATGGTTCTCTGGCACCCTGGGAGTGCTGCAGTCCTGGCCAAAGGGTAACGGATGGAAACCGCACCTGCAGATTTTTCCCTTGCTCCTTCACATGAGTGGCTGCTGGGGTGATTAATCTTTAATTCGAGAAGATTCCAGGACAATCCAGGAAAGTTGGCATCCCTGTTGACATGGTGTGACCTACACTTGACACCAGTTCTATACAAAATGGTCGATGCTTACAGCCCCTGGGACAACCAGGGCTGAGGGATAAATCCCAACCTTGCAAGTGCCGCCCACAATCTATGAATAAATAACATGAAGAAGAGGCACAGTCAGGCTTGTGTGGCTCAGCACCAGAGGGCTGGTGAATCTGCCAGATCAACTACTAAGGAAAATGCTATTTTTGTAAATGGATTGGGGGCTTTTAAATGTAGGTACATTAAGGAGGAGATGAGTGATTGCCTTTTTATCCAGCCATGAATGGAACTACCTGCTGCATAGCTAGAGGCAACATTAAGTGCTGACTCTGCTGAAATGGAATCAGCATGTGCTGCTCCCATCTGTTCCTCTTCATGTCTGTGCTTACAGGCGGAGAATTGCTCTGCAGGGACAAGCGCAGACAGGGTCACTTGCTGCACCTTTCCCTCTTGCTGCTGATTTTACATATATATATATATATATATATATTGGGCTGATCTGCAGAGAGAGAGGCAAAGCATCGCATTTGGTGCTTGTGGGGAAAAAAAAAATGAAAGACGTGCATTTAGATAGCATCTTTCACAACCTCAGGACATCCAAAAACTCTTCCCAACCAATGAAGTACTTTTTGAAGTGTAGTCACTGTTATAATGCAGGAAATACAGCAGCCAATTTACACACAGCCAGCTCCCCCAAACAGCAATATGATAATGACCAGGTCGTCTATTTTTGCGATATTAGTTGAGGGATAAATATTGACCTGACAATTGGGGAGAACTCCCCTGATCTTCAAAATAGTGTCATGGGATCTTTTACATCACCTGAGAGGGCAGGTGGGGCCTCAGCTTTACATCATATCTAAAAGATGGCACCTCTGACAGTTCTGTACTCTCTCAATACTGCACTGGTGTATCAGTCTCGTTACAGTGCTCAAGTTGTGGAGCGGAAATTGAACCCACAACCTTCTTGATTCAGAGCTGAGATAATGGGTTGGATTTACATCAAGTCACAGAGACACTGCAAGCCTTTAAAAGTGGTGGAAAGGAAGGGCGGAGCGTGGACTCAGCAGGGCCATTTGAACTCAGTGCTGTGTTCAAACAGCCCCATTTTCCTGCAGCAGGGATCTCACCCCACAGTGAGGGAGTCATGAATTTATGGGGGAGATGTAAAGGCTCATGAAGGATAGAGAAGGTCTGTAGAACTGTCCAGCCATGAAGTTATTTAAATTCTCAGCCCTTTAAAAATTTGAAAGAAAAGCCAGCCTGTATCAGTGAGAGTTCTAGCAGTTACAATACTGTTTGAAGACTTTACCCAAAGGGCTATCATTATGTCACATTATGTCATTATTAATGGTTAGCTGCTTTCCACAACCTACAATTATCTTTGATGAATGAGCGTTTTTTATTGTGAAGGTTTTCATTGATAATTAGACCTTTTTATATTTCATCTCAACATAGATATTTGGTGAGTTGGCATGGAGAGTGTAAGGGCAAGGAGTGGTGGGTGGGGAGGCATGAGTTGGCATTAAATTGGCATGGAGGGTATGAGGGGCCATGGGGGCATGAGTTGGCATGGATGGAACATGGGGAGTGGGCAGGGGAGCGATGGGGTATAAGGGGTAAGGGCTGGAGGGCCTAATATTTAACAAAACAACTGGGATGAGGTCCTAGAGAATCAAGGCAGGCTTTTTAAACAGCCTGCCTTGGCACTCGGTAGTCCCTGTGGCCGCCTCTGAGCTGCACCAGGGCAGTAGAATACCCGCCCCTCTGGATTGAAAATCGGGTCTGACGAGGCATTTTTTCTGAGGTAGGCACTGCAAACCAGGACATTTTTCAATTTGAGCTACCCAGCTACCCAACTCGGGAGTCAAAATTTGACCCAATATATTTTAAAAGTGCCTCATTGGCAGCAAAGCTCTTTGGGACATCCCAAGGTCATTAGAAACACTGGGCTGAATTTTGCTCTCGGATGGCATGCAGGCCCCACCGGCTCGGCAGCGGGCGGACAGCCAATCCCTGCCATCAAAACGGGGCCCGCCGCCATTTTGAGCGGGTGGACCAATTAAGGTCCGCCCAGCGTCCTGCCCGACAGGAAGCGCAGTGCGCTCCCTGTGCCGGGGAGGGAGGGATTCCCCATCTGTCAAAGTGTGCTCTTTCGCACATGCGCACGAAAGAGCACACTGCTCCCTGAGGCAAAGTGCTGTCTCAGGGAGATTAGTGACAGGTAAGTAAAGTGTAAAAATAGATAAATATTAAAATTATTAACATGTCCCCCTCATGTGACAATGTCACACGAGATGGGACATGTTAATAATAAACACATAAAATTTATTAAATGTTTAAAAAATGGACATGAAACTTCATCCCGCCGGTGGATGAGGTTTCATGTATTATCAGAAGCCCGCTGGGGCTCCTGGCCTGCCCGCCAGCCTTAAGCTTGGACGGGCAGGTCTTTAATTGCTTTAAATAGCCTGTCAATGGCCTCAAATGGCCATTGACAGGTCGGCGGGTGGACAGCCGATTTCGCTGTCCACCCGCCTTCCTAAAAATTTAAAGGGACCGGGATGACGTCGGGGATTCCTCCCGATGTCATCCCACGTCATTTTCCCCTCGGCGAGCGGGCCCCGCCCCCAAATTGCTGAGGGGAAAATCCTGGCCACTGTATAAATGGAAAATGTCTTTCTTTTTACTTTTATGTGTTTGAAATCCAGCCCCAAGGAGCCTTCTGCCTGATCCCATGCACAAGTACCTGATTCTACAGGAGTGGACTCAACAATTAACAATATTCAGACATCTATCTGGTCAGGAGTGACTTCCCCTGATTTTGAAGAAGACCTTTACATAGAGAGAGTAGATGCATTGACTATAATATTCCAAAATTCCCTGGATTCTGGAAAGGTCCCAGTGGATTGGAAAAATGTTAATATAATTCAATAAGTGGGGGAGGCAAAAAGTAGGAAACTGTATGCCGGTAAGTTTAATGTCTGTCATTGGGAAATTGTTGGAATCCTTTATTAATGAAGTAGTAATGGGGAATTTGGAAAGTCAAAATGCAATCTATCAGAGTCAGCATGGTTTTATGAGGAGTAAATCGTGTTTGACTAATTTGCTAGAGTTCTTTGGAGATATGACAAGCAAAGTGGATAAGGGGATCCTGTAGATGTAGTATATCTGGACTTCCAGAAGGCCTTTGATAAGGTGCCACACAAAAGATTAATACACAAGATAAGATCACACGGAGTTAGGGGTAATATATTAGCTTGGATAGAGGATTGGCTAACCAACAGAAAGCAGAGAGTAGGGGTAGATGGGTCTTTTTCTAGATGGCAAGCTGTAACTAGTGGGGTGCCACAGGGTTCGGTCCTTGGGCCCCAACTATTTACAACCTATATTAATGACTTGGATTCAGGGATAGAAGGTACTATAGCTAAATTTGCAGATGACACCAAAATAGGTGGGAAAGTAGGTTGCAATGAAGAAATAAGAAATTTACAAATGGATATGAACAGGTTAGGTGAATGGGCCAAAATTTGGTAGATGGAGTTTAACGTGGATAAGTGTGAGGTTATCCATTTTGGTTGGAAGAATAAAAAGGCGACTTATTATTTAAATGGAGAGAAACTTCAGAATGCTTCAGTGCAGAGGGATCTGGGTGTCCTTGTGCATGAATCGCTGAAAGATAGTATACAGGATGAGAGGAGATCTAATTGAGGTATATAAGATGCTAAAGAGGATAGACAAAGTAGATGTGGAGCGGATGTTTCCCCTTCTGGGGCATTCTTGAATGAGAGGCCATAGTTTTAGGCTAAGAGGTAGTAGATTTAAATTAGAGATGAGGAGGAATTACTTTTCTCAAAGGGTCATGAACCTGTGGAATTCACTACCCCAGAGTTTAGTGGATGCCGGGACAATGAATAAATTTAAGGAGGAGATAGACAGATTTTTTCATTAGTAATGGGTTGAAAGGTTACGTGGAGAGGGCGGGAAATTGGAGTTGAGGCCGAAATGAGATCAACCATGATCGTATTGAATGGTGTGCCAGGCTCGAGGGGCTGAATTGCCTACTCCTGCTCCTAGTTCTTATGTTCTTATGTTTACATAAGGCAAAGAATATTACAGGTCGCCAAACAAACAGCCAAAGTGCTCACTCACTCTCTGGAGCATCTCAACTCTTTCATTCTTCCATTTCTCTTACAATCTTAAGGCTTCTGAGCCCCAAGTTTTGTCCCATCAAATCTCTGCTTTCTCTTTCACCTGACCTTCTGTGTCACCCTTTCAGCCTTGTACATGGTCTCCCTTTGGGATTTGGTCTTGACTTCTTCTGACACAGATGCCTGGTTGTGACTTGCAGAAGTCCAAGGGAAAGGGTGACTATTGCTGTCCCCGAACTAAGATCTCACTCTGAAGCTATTGCTGGCTATGACTAAAAAAAAAGGAACTTCCTGGAATTAAGAAAAGCTGCCACCTCATTATCTCTGAAGAGATGCTCATGCCCTCTGTGACTGCAAGGATCAAATCCATGGGAATTGTACAAAGGCCATTTACATTTCTAAGGTCAGGGTCTGGCCAATAGAAACAACCAGTCTGATAGGATACAGGACCCCAAAACCGCTTTTTAAATTATTTAAGGTTGAAACCTTAACCATCTCGAGAATCCAGACAAAGCAATATACATCCTTTGATCAAAACAAAGTGTAGAAGTGGAAGTCATATCATATCACTAGCTGAGAGAGCCAGGTACTCTGCTTTGTGGAGCTGCAAAACAAACTACCACCTTCCAGCAACCAAGTAGCAGCTCACAACAAGGGCTCGGTCCAGGTGAATATCTGGCCCCCATCTACACTGTTTCTGCTGGAATCTCGGTACCACCGTCTATAAGACTAATTCATCTCTGCGTGACTATCTCATCGTGGAAGTTATCTCTGCTGAAAAAGTGAATCATCTAGCATCAGTCTTTCGCCTGTGGACTCTCTGGAAGAAGACACCATTGGACTTTGATTCTGGACTCTAGACTCACATGAAACAATAATTCTTATCTTCTCTGTGGTCTTTGCCCTGTATCTTTTTCTTTTCCTTATCCCCCTTTTATTGTAGGAATGCAAAAAGGGGAGGGGGGGTGGTGCTGTGAACCCTCTTCCCCCATTTTGAGTGAATGTAAAATAAATTAACCTCCGATTTTACCCTATTTCGAGTTTGCTGTGGAGTCATTAATAAAAATTGGAGCACACCAAAACTGAGGAGTTGGGGAAAATACACCGCCACTTATAAAGGGGAAAATAAAAAAAATCAATTACGGACAGGTGGTGAGAGGAGAAATTAGGGCTGTTTAAATTAAAAACCCTCCTGTCTGTAACAATGGCCATTATAAAATTCTTATGCAGAGTGACTGTTTGCCCTGCCTGGAGAGTCTAGGACACGGTGTCACAGTCTCAGGATAAGGGGTCAGCCATTTAGGACTGGAATGAGGGGAATTTTTTTCAGAGGGTTGTGAACCTTTGGAATTCTCTATCTCAGAGAGCTATGGGTGCCCAGCTGTTGAAGACGGAGATTGATAGATGTTCCGAATCTAAGGGGATCAAGCGACGTGGCAATAGTACAGGAAAGTGGAGTTCAGCTAGAAGATCAACTATGACCATTTTGAATGGCAGAACAGGCTCAAAGGGCCCAATGGATTACTCCTTTTCCTCATATTCTGAAATCTTTTGAATTCCATTCTTGAGGAATCACACTGAAATGTACCAGGTAACCAAGTTTATGTGGCGTCAGATCAATATTCCACACCAAAGTTCCTTTTAAAAAAAACACTAGGCAGCCCATGAGCAGCCATTTTGTCACATTCTTGAGAGACCATAGGGGGCCATTTTGCAACGTCCATAAAGGAATCAATGACCATTTTGAAACATTCCAGAGAGAACATTTTGCAAATTGCCAGGGAGGCCACGCTTCAGAATGCGGCAATGCGTCGACATCAATACATTGAGATTGTTCCATTATTCTGATCTGCTCTGCAAAGTCCTACATCACTAGTTTCACTGTGTGTCTAATTGATAGCTCCATTTAATTACATTGAGTATGAAATTGCTGCTCTGGGGCTGAGTGTGTTCAGTCATTTATCAGAACGTCAGTTTTCTGCTTCATTTCCGCTGTTGGTGGCTGTGGTGAAGCATTGTAAGTAACACTAGTGAGGGGTGAGATTCAAGAACGGAGACTTCTTGGATTGGGGAATTAAACAATGGCACGATTAAAGTCAAGACTGAGAACCTGAGTGGCTGCACAGTTTTAAGATGTTGTTGGCACCCTTTAAATGATATTATGGGTTGGTGCAGGCTTTCAGTCACCAGTCTTACTCTGAAGCTTTAAATTTCAGAGGCTGCTGTTTTCCATCATCATAAATCTAGACTCACATCCAAAGATAACTTGAACCAATCTTTAATTTTGTTTGCGGGACAGATTCATAGCAGATGAATATTTCAATAAGTGTTCCAGAACTCTGCTTTTTCTATCTCACTGGAGAGTTCTCATATTACACAGGGAAATGTTTCCCATCCTTTCACTGATTGGCACCTTACCCACCCACTGGCTGGCTCGAATACCACAATGCCTCAATAAAAGCTGCTGTTAAGCTTGAACAGTTCACTTCCCATGCTGGGTGTGGTTCAGAGACATTGGCAGCTCTCCAATGTTTCAACCAGGAGATTATTCTTCAATTGTGTGTTAACAGACTATTCTTGTCAAGGAGATGAAGAGGTGAGCCATCACAGCAAACTCTGATCTCAATCTTGTCCTAAACTGCTATTCAAACATGTTCTGGCAGAAGTCACTGCACAGTGATTAGGAAAAAGAACAGTGGCTGCTTTTTGTCCACACTTGCTGACTCTGGGGTTATGGTTGTGGCTGTTCCTCCCCTGCCCTTGTGCTGACACCAACTGCCTCAGGATAGATGAAGAATGGAGTCTGAGACTCAGGTCTGACTGCAGGATAACAAACTGGGAGGTGCTTTACACACTGAACCACTGTGGTATCTGGTAGGCTAGGCTAGTTTGGTGAGGAAAGATCCACATTGCAAGTCTTACTGATAATGTTAAATTGGTTGTTAGTAGCCACTTACGCTTGTTAGAAATTATTTATATTCATAAGCGGGAGCCTGTCCTCTGCAGGCAAGAGGAACATGTCCAGGCATTGTACCTTTTTTTGAATGAAACAAGTGTGGGGGACAATTGGTCCCTGGTACATTCTCCATGGCAACACCTCAACTAATCAGGATAAACTTGCTAACCAATCAGCGCCCTTTGCTGATGCAGTATAAATTATTGCCCCCTTTGAAATTTGGCATTCTTGTGTCTGTCCTGCTGAGTGCAAGGTGAAAGGCTTCAACAGCATGTCTCTTTTTTCAACAATACTCAGGTTCTCTACTACCAAGCAACTATATTATAATAGATTTATTCTTGTGCCTAATTATTGTTTGACAGTATGATGTGTTACCGCAGCACTAAAACACAGGGAAGGTCACAGCTAAGGAGCTATTAAACCATTCATTCTGTGCAAGGCAACAACAGAGGGATAAAAATTTGGTGAAATGACAAAACATGCCCACATTTTACATAGAAAGAGAAATAAACTCAAATCAGTTGCACGTTATTCTTTTAAAATGTAACACACCATGACTATAGGTTGCAAAAATGTTATGATGGACAATCTTTTTCTCATTCACAACCTCCAACTTCTGCTCGTTACAACCTTCTTTGCCTTTACTTTATTGAAAGTATTGCAGCTAAGGTTTATGACTTTTCATCCCTGGTGCAGTGGGTTGTGAGAACGGATAGAGAGAGTATGGTCAGCGTTCCCAATTCACGGCCAACACGGGAGTTCCATCATTCCTGATGTGCATTCCATCATGCAAAGCTCTACACTGGAGGCATAGTTCGGACTCAGCTGGAGTACCGCATCCACTTCTGGGTGCTGCACTTTAGGAAGGATGTGAAGTCATTGGCGAGAGTGCAGAACAAAACCACGAGAATGGTTCCAGGCATGAGGAAATTCGGTTACAAAGATAGACTGGAGAAATTACAACTGTTTTCCTCAGAGAAAAGAAGGCTGAGAGGAGATTTGATAGAGCTATTCAAAATCATGAGAGGTGTGGACAAAGCAGATAGGGAGAAACTGTTCCCAATTGCCTCCTTCTGCGCTGTAACAATTCTATGAATTGTAAAGCTAACCATACTGTTTTTCCCTCTGTTCCAAATGCTTTAACTGTCCACATCTTCATTGTAATCAAATGGCAAGGTGTCATACTGTCTCCCAATAACCTATTCATTCTTGCTAAAAATGATTAGCAATGGTGGAACTCACCTTCTCCAGTCTTCCTTTCCTCTCACAATCTATAAAACCAAACCTTGGCATTACCCAACCATTACGTCCTGACTTAGAAAAGAGCAGGAGAGGGGAGGACCCAGAAACAGATAGCAACACCTAAAAGAGTGGGAGAGTAGAGGACCCGGAGACAGACAGCAGCATCTAAAAGAGCGGGAGAGAGGAGGACCCAGAAACAGATAGCAACACCTAAAAGAGTGGGAGAGTAGAGGACCCGGAGACAGACAGTAGCATCGAAAAGAGTGGGAGAGTAGAGGACCCGGAGACAGCTATATAATTCGTGGGAGGTTCCAGTTGTGGTCCGTGTGGGTACCAATGACATAAGTAGGACTAGGAAAGAGGTTCTGCTGAGGGAGTATGAACATCTAGGTGCTAAATTAAACGGCAGAACCTTAAAGGTAACAGGATTATTACCTGAGCCACAGGCAAACTGGAGTAGGGTAAATAGGTTAGAGAGTTAAATGTGTGGCTCAAAGATTGGTGTGGGAGAAATGGGTTTCAATTCATGGGACACTGGCACCAGTACTGGGGAAAGTGGGAGCTGTATTGTTGGGATGGTCTTCACCTGAACCATGCTGGGATGAGTATTCTAGTGAGTCACACAACTAGGGTGGTAGAGAAGGCTTTAAACTAAATCGTGGAGGTGAGGGATCAAGTTAGGGAAGATGTGATCAATTAAATCACGAGGACAAGGCAAGAGAGCAAGGTAGGAATAAAGGAATTGATAATCTGAGTGCAGGAAGGGACAGAGTGTACAAACTTAAGAGTGTGCCAACAGATCAGGCTAGGGGTTGTGAAAATAATAAAAAGACAGAATTAAAAGCACTCTATCTGAATGCACACACCATTCACAACAAGGTAGATGAATTGACGGCACAAATGGAAGTAAACGGGTATGATCTAATTGTTACCACGGAGACGTGGCCGCAAGGTGAGCAAGGCTGGGAACTGGATGTTCCTGTGTATTCAACATTTAGGAAGGATAGGCAAATAGGGAAAGGAGGTGTGGTCGTGTTGTTAATAAAGGATGGGATCAGTATGTTAGTGAGAGAGATCTTAGATCGCAAGATCAAGATGTAGAATCAGTTTGGGTGGAGCTAAGAAACAACAAGGGGCAGCAAACATTGGAAGAAGTTGTTGATAGGCCACCAGACAGTAGTGGTAATGTGAGGCACAGTATAAGTCAGGAAATTAAAGGTGCATGTAACAAGGGTAAATACAGTAATCATGGGAGACTTCAATCCTCATATAGACCGGGTAAACCTAATTCGCACTAATGCTGTGGAGGATGAATTTCTGAGTGATGTAGTCCAATCCAAAACTAGGGTCTCAAATCTAAACAAAGGAAACTACGGAGGCAGCTGGGACAAATTGGCTGTGGTAGATTGCAAAACTACATTAAAGGGTATAACAGTAGACAAGCCATGAGTAGCATTTAAAGAATGAACACATGGTTTACAACAAATATACATTCCATTGAGGCACAAAAGCCCAGCAGGAAAGGTGATCCAACCATAGCTAACAAGAGAAGTTATTTAAGATTATAGTAGATCAAAGGAAGAGGCTTTTAAAGTTGCCGAAAAAAGTAGCCAGCCCAAGAATTGGGAGCATTTTAGAATTCCGCAAAAGAGGACTAAAAAACTGATAAAGAAAGGGAAAATAGAATATGAAAATAAACTAGCGAGAAACATAAAAATGGACTGTACGAGCTTCTATTGGTATGTAAAAAGGAAAAGATTAGCAAAGACAAATGTGGGCCCATTACAGACAGAGACAAGAGAATTTATAATGGGGAATAAGGAAATGGCAGAGAAATGAAACAATTACATTGTGTCTGTCTTCACGGAGGGTGATCCAAAACAACTCCCAGAAACACTAGAGAACCAAGGGACTAGCGGGACTGAGGAACTGAAAGAAATTAGTATTAGTAAGAAAAAGTACTGGAGAAATTAATGGGGCTGAAAGTTAATAAGTCCCCTGGACCCGATGATCCACATCCCAGTGTTGAAAGAGGTGGCTGTAGAGCGAATGGATGCATTGCTGGTCTTCCAAAATTCTATAGATTCTGGAATGTTTCCTGCAGAGTAGAGGGTTGCAAATATAACCCCACTATTTAAGAAAGGCGAGAGAGAGAGAGAGAAAATGGGGAACTATAGACCTGTTAGCCTAACATCAGTAACAGGGAAATTGCTAGAATCTATTATAAAGGGTGTGATAACTGAACACGTAGAAAATAGGATTGCCAGGGTCAACATGGATTTAAGAAAGGGAAATCATGTTTGACAAACCTGTTGGAATTTTTTGAGGATGGAAGCAACAGAATATAAAAAGGGGGAATCAGTGGATGTGGTGTATTTGGATTTTCGGAAAGCTTCTGATAAAGTCCCACACAGGAGGTTAGTAATAAAATTTAGAGCACATGGGGTTGGGGAGTAATATACTGGCATGGGTTGAGGATTGGTTAACGGACAGAAAACAGAGAGTAGGGGTAAATGGATCATTCTTAGGTTGACAGGCTGTGACTAGTGGGGTACCACAAGGATCAGTGCTTTGGATGTGGGGATTAAATGTAATATTTCCAAATTTGCTATTGACACAAAACTAAGTGGGAATTGTGAGTTGTGACGAAGATGCAAAGAGGGCATTTAGACAGGCTTGCTGAGTGGACAAAAACAAAGCAGATGGAATAGAATGTGAAAAACTGTGAAGTTATCCACTTTGGTAGCAGGAACTGAGGCGCAGAGTATCTCATAAATGGCGAGAGATTGGAAAATGTTGATGTCCAAAGGGACCTGGGTGTCCTTGTTCACTGAAAGCGAACATGCAGGTGCAACAAACAATTAGCAAGGCAAATGGTTCGTTAACCTTTATTACAAGGAGATTTGATTTCAATACAGGAGTAAGATGTCTTGCTGCAATTGTATAGAGTCTTGGTGACACCGCACCTGAAGTATTATGCACAGTTTTACTCTCCTTACCTAAGGAAGGATGTACTTACTATAAAGGCAGTGTAACAAAGGCTCACCAGACTGATTCCTGAGATGGTGGGATCATCCTATGAGGAGACATTGGTGAGACTGGGCCTGTATTATCTGGAGTTTAGAAGAATAAGAGGTGCAGTCATCGACGCATCCAAAATTCTTACAGGGCTCAGCAGGCTAAATGCAGGAAGGCTGGAGGTGGGGGCGGGGGTTGGTGGTGGGGGGTGGTGGAAAGAGGTGGGGGGTGTGGGAGGGCGGCTCTAGAACCAGGGGACACAGTCTCAGAATAAGGGGTAGGCCATTTAGGACTGAGTTGAGGGGGAATTTCTTCACTCAGAGGAGGGTGAATCTTTGGAATTCTCTAAACCAGAGGGCTTTAGAGGTTCAGTCATCAAATACATTCAAGACAGAGAGTGACAGATTTCTAGATGGTAAAGACATCAAGGGATTATGGGGATAGTGCGGGGAAAATAGCATTGAGGTAGAAGATCAACTATGATCTATCTAAATGGCGGAGGAGGTTCGAGAAGCTGAATGGCCAACTCCTGCTCCTATTTCCTATGCTCCTTTGTTGCCTTCTCTCCCCTTATATTCTTTCCAACTTTGATGGGGTCTTGATTTACAGGTGTCTCAGTTGAAAGCTGGCCTGAGGGTTGTAAATCCACATTCTCCTGAATGAGAAAAAAGAGACCTTGACAAATCTAGTAGAAGTGCACAATACAGGGGGGGTTATTCAGCCTGCTGCGCTGGCTCTTTGCTAGAGCGACCCCACTGCCCTTGCCCACTCCCCATCACCCTTCATCTTCCTCTGCATCATCTCTTCACCCAGGTTTTTCTGAAAAGTTGCAAAGACCTCTGCCCCAACTGTTCCTGTGGTAAAGCAATGTATGCTTCAACAACCATCTGTGTGAAGAAATTTGCCCTAACTCTCTCGCTCTGTCAGTGACAATTTTAACTGATGACCTATCATTGCTGACTCGCCAATCTGAGGAAATCTTCATCTTTCCCTGTTCACTCCCTCAATCCCTTTCATAATTTTAAAAAATCTCCCTTAAATCTTCTGGCAGCCATCTCTATTCCATTGAGCCTCCCATTCCTGGGGGAGAATTTTCTCCCTGTCGGGCGGGCCAGTGGGGAGCGGGCGCCGAGCCAATCGCCACCTGCGATTGGCTGCACGCCGCCATTTTATGTGGGTCGACCAATTAAGGCCCATCCAGCATGACGCGCACCCGGTAGTGCTCAGCGCTACCTGTGCGGGAGTTGGGGGGGGTAGGAGAGAGGGTTGGGGCCTGCGCTCTTTCAGGCACATGCGCGTGAAAGAGCTCAGAAATCTGCCTCAGGGAGATTATGTTCAATGTGAAACATTGAAAAGAAGAAAAAAATAAAATTATTCAGATATGCCCCCTCATGTGACAGTGTCACACAAGCTGGGACATGTTTATGAATTTTCATGAAAATTTTTATGGAATGAATAAAACGTTCGTGAGACCTCATCCCGCCCGTGGACGAGGTTTCATGAAAAGTGCCAAGGCCGCCTGGGCTCTTCGCCTGCCCCCCACCAACCCTAAGGTTGGACGGGTAGCCCCGACAATTAATTAGTTTATTAATGGCCTTAACAGGCCTTTGACAGCTTGGCGGGTGCGCAGCCGACTCCGCTGTGTGCCGGCCGAGCTAAAGGTTGGAATGACGGGCGGTGACATCGGGACGCACGCCCGACATCACCGCGCCTCATTTTATGCCCCGCACACCAAATAAAAGGTTCTGCCCCCTGGTGAATCTGCTCTATTGTCCTTCCTATAATATGACAATAGCCTCACTGTAGCCTAACCAATGCTCCTGGTTGCAGTGAGTTTTATTTTAACTAAAATAGTAAAATACATGCTGCTGGGCTCAAAAGAAACGCAGAAAAACATTTAGAAACCATCAGTAGAAGTAACCCCGGGTTGGCTGAAGATTTCTGTGGCTGAGATTTTCTCATCTTCTCTGAGTTTGACAGGGTCGATCACACCATCCCCTTTTCATTTTGCCCCCCAGGGGGTGGGCGGATGGAGGCGGGGTTGGTGTTTGGGGGTCTTGTTGGTGGGGCGGTGGGGGAGAGTTGGTGTCGGTTGCTCATTATCGATTCCTCACCTATCTATCACCCACAGTGGCGTCTCTGCCTGTAAGCGGCACTCTCAACCTTGGGTTTACCCCAGGATTTTATTCTTGGTGCTCTCCCTGGTACCACCTCCGTACTCCCTTCAAACCCCCCAAAAAGCACTCCTTATCGTCACGATGCACTGTGGCAGACTATCTCCTGTTTGGTCGCCAGGCTGACCCCAGTTAGCTGCAGAATTCTGGGACACCCAAAGCCATTTTGGCGCGCAGGGAGTGAAATCTGCCATCTCATCGTCGATTTTGACCCTTTCCACCAGCCAGTTCCCACCTCAAATGCTAATGAAAAGCATTGTAGATACTTCCAAGCTAACTGGTTAGACAGTACTTTGGGTACTGTGCACATTTCTGGTCTTCAAATTAAACGAAAGGATGTAGATTCACTGAAACATGTTGAATAACAGGCCCAGAAGGATGATACCAGGACGGAGAGCTTAGAACTATCAGGAAAGGTTGATAAGGCTGGGACTCTTTTCCCTAGAAAAGAGAGGGCTGAGGAGGGACCCGATAGAGTTCCTTAAGAGCAGAATTTTGCCCTTGGTGTGCAGGATTAGCGGGGGTGGGCAGGAAGCAAACCGCCCCCCCCCCCGCGATTGGCAGCGCTCCGCAATTTTACGCGGGCGGGTCAATTAAGGCCGGCCCAGCGTGATACGCAAGCGGCAGCGCTGACTCTACGAGCAGTGGGGCGGTGGGCGGGGGGGGGGAGTGGGAATAGTGCGAGCAGGCCAAGTGCAAATTTCGCGCATGCGCACGAGAGAGCACAGAATAACCTTGCTGAGGCACGGAGCTGCCTCAAGGAGATAAAGAAAATATTGAACGAATTCTTGAACACCAGAAAACATTTAATAAAACATGCCCCCTCATGTGATCCTGTCATAAGAGCCAGGGCATGTTTTAATTAAAAAATAAAATTTTTATTTGATTTGCATTTGCTTTTGGAAACCTCATCCCGCCCGTGGGTGAGGTTTCCAAAATAACGCAAAGGCCGCTTGGCCTTTTCGCCCACCCGCCCAGCCGTAAGGTTGATTGGGCAGTGAAAAATTAAACTCAACTGATAACTTAATGGCCTGAATAGGCCTTTAATTTGTCGAGCCTGCCTTTCCGAACTATCGCACCACTGCGTGTTGATGTCACCGCGCTCGGCCGACATCATCGCGCATCGTTTCACGCTCGGTCAGGTCGGGCCCAGGCCCACCCGCCGAACTAAAAACTCTGGCCTAAAATTCTGAAGGGATTTGATAGAGTGAGCGCGGAGAAGAGGTTTTGATTTGCGGGGAGTCCAAAATTGGAGGCCACGGATAGAAGATGGTCACTAATAAATCCATAGGGAATTCATTACCCGGAGAATGGTGAGAACGTGGAACTTGCTACCAGGGAACGGTTGAGGTGAATAACATCAGTACATTTAAGGGAGAGCTGAAAAAAACACGTGATGGAGAAAGGAATAGAAAGTGAGCCGGTTAGAATGAAATGGGAGAGTCAGGAGGAGGTCGCGTGGACACCTACATGGACCTTATGGGCTGAATGGCCTGCTTCTGTGCTGCACTTTGTATGCAGACTTGCCAGCTGTGTTTGGAGCTGTTGGTTTTTTTCCATGAATAGAATCAGTTTTGTGGAGGGTTGGTACACAGGGAACTTCATTGGGTTTAATCATTGACAAGGTGCCAGCCAGACTGTCTCAGCCATGCCAGTAGAAGGTTGGTTCCTTTGCCAGGAAGTAGTTACTCAGTAGATGGATCCAGTTTCACAGAACCATTGGCTGGGCCGTGTGTGATTACTGGACTGGTCGATTCTGTTCTGACCGCTGGGACCTAGGGGTTTGAATTCAGACAAGGCACAGGGGCTTACACTTCATCGCCAAGGTTATAAAAGGTCTTAAGTAAAATGGATCGGAACGGTTTTTATGTAGAATTCCATAGAATACACAGGCCATTCCACCCGGCCAACCCATGATGACATTCATGCTCCAATCTGCTTATACAAGTGCCAGCCATTGGTTCACACTGGTAACACAGCCATGCATCCCCCTGTGATCATTATGGAATGACCCCTGTCTGCGTGAACTTCAGGGGTGAGGAAAGGATCAGACTCCAGTTATCAAGTCAGCTGCAGTCGAACCGTCACCTCACACTCTGTTTAGATTCACCCAACAAAAACGGCTGACTGGGTCAGGCAGTGGTGGATGTTTGATGACTGGGGAGATGTACCCCAGTGGGAGTCAGCATCTTCAGAAGAGAAGAGGCGAAGTGTTGAATGGGGGTGGGGCAGAGGGGGTGGGGTGGCAGAGACAAAACATGAAACTAAAGGCAGCTGTGTTGCAACATCAAAACAGAAGGAGGCCATTCAGCCCCTCAAGCCTGTTCTGCCATTCAATTAAATCACGGCTGATCTGTATCCTTCACTCCATCTATGTACCTTGCCTACGGAACCCTTAATACCCTTAGTCATAAAAAAATCTATCAGTCTCAGTTCTGAAGTTTTCAATTGATCTCCAAACTCAACAGCTTTTTGGGGGAGAGAGCTCCAGACTAACCTTTGTGTGAAGAAGTGCTTCCCACCAGAGGAAATAGTTTCTCTCTTTCTACCCCTACCAACTCTTTTCATCATCAAATCCTTTCAACTTTTTAAACACCTTGATACATTTTTTTTGTATCTAAGGGAAACAAGCCAAGTCTACGCCACTCACTCTCATAACTGGACACTTACAGCCAATACGATTCAGTGTGATGGAATGATATGGTGCCTTTGGCTAATGTGAAGCTCTATGGTTTCACTTTCATATCCTAGGGGTTAGTGTTCAGAAAGTGGGGCCCAAATGGCTAACACTCAGACCACAGGTTACTAATGTTACATTAGAGATTGAATGCTTTGAGTGAGCTTAGAGTGTGCTGTTACTTCTCAGCTCCTCCAGGGCGGTACCTCAAAGATATGCTAGGGAACCCCCCTCCCCACCCCCACCTCCGGACATTCCCAGGTAAGGTTTGCACAACAATTGCCTGGGAAGTGCAATCCTCCCGTGGACAATTGCCCTGCAATGGGAACCATCTGAAAATGCAATTTAAATCACATTTCATATGGTTCAGACTGGGTTACATCAATAGTTACCCAGAAAAAGTTAGAAGAATTAAAACCAATTTCTAACTCCTGGGTAACTATTGTACAGTCCCACGCTGACCCCCCACGGGATTCCCCCTACACCCCTGAGTCCCAAGGAGACACCCCACAACCCCTGACTACCCCCACCATGGGACTCCCCTGGACCCACCTGACTATCCCCCCACAGGATTTCCTCCCCACAGGACTCCCCACCCCCATGGGGTCTCTTCACGCCACCCTCCCCCACCTCCTTCACAGGCATTGCCCCCTGCAAGGCCCGACTGCCGACTTTTCTCCCAGCCCCCGCAGCTGCCAGGCTCAACTCTTACCCCCACTCCCCGGCCCCGACAAGGCCCAACCTGACTGGATCCAACACCCCCTTCCCCCAAGACCTCCTGACCCGACCCAGCCCGACCACCAACCTCCAAGGCCCGACCCGACACTCCTTCCCGAGACCCAAAGCGACATCACCACCCCACCCCATCCTCAGGGCCCGGCCCAAACACCAACCCCACCCCCACTGTCTCCCCAGTCCTACCCACTTACGTTATATATATTTACTTTCTCCCTGGCTGTTCAAGAACCGTTAAACCTGGCTGGACCTTTAAACTTACCTGGTTTACAGCAGCTAGTGCCATGAAAAGGGGGCGGGGTTTACTTACCTGCTACTCTACAGCACTCAGTGCTAGGCCCCAGGGACATAACAACATAAGAAATAGGAACAGGAGTAGACCATTCGAGCCCGCTCCGCCATTCAATAAGACCATGGCTGATCTCCTTGTGTTTCGATTTCCACATTCCCATCTAACCCCGATAACCTTTGATTCCCTTGCCTAACAAGAATCTATCTACCTCCGCCTTAAAAATATTCGATGACCCCGGCCCCACCACCTCTTGACTTCTTCTCATCTCTGTCGGTAAGAGGGCAACCCCTAGGGCAGAATTTTCCACTCGGCCTGTGGGGGCAGGCCCGACACACCGGAATGTAAAATGACGCACGATGACCTCGGGTGTGTGTTCCGATGTCATCGTGCTGTCTTGCAATATTTCACGCCTTGATGTCTAGTGCCTGTCCACCGATAATTGATAGGCCTATTAAGGCCATTAAACGGGTAATTTAACATGAATGTTACACTGCCCGTCCAACCTAACGGTTGGCAGGCAGGCAAAAACGCCAGGCGGCCTTTGTTTTTTTAGGAAATCTTGGCCCACGAGCAGGATGAGATTTCCTAAAGCTAATAATGATTATATAAAAACTTTTTCTGCAAAATAAAAACGTGTCCCATCTCATGGACACAGTCACATGAGGGGACATGTTTCATTAAATTTTTATTGTTTTTATTTATTTTTTTTAAAAAGCGCTTCAACCTCCCAGCTCCGTGCCTCGGGGAGATCAAAGCGCTCTTTCGTGCGCACGCGCAAAGGAGTGCTAGCCCACGACTCTCCCTCTTCCCCCCGCCAGAGATTATTACCTTTGAGGTTCTGCTTCTTAATTTGGTACCTAGCTCCTCAAACTGACTTTTCAGAACCTATTTTCTAGTTCTACTTATGTAGCTCTACATTGTACTGCCCAGATCTCACCAGGCCTGAGTCAGAAGGTCAGGCGAGATAGGATCACCCGATTTCACGGTAAGTACTTTCGAGCGGAGAGGCGATCCAATTTAATTGCCACTTCATCGGAAGTTACAGTCTATATAAAATGGGCTAACACCTGCCCTCAAATAGCAGGGAAACGTCACACAATCAGAGTAATTTTTAAACTACTGTTCTTTCATCTCACAAAATGGAGTTGTATCCTTTTTCTGGCTGAATGATTCCTCTCTATAATAAATGTCAAGAGCTTCACAAGCAATAAATCCTCATCTCAATTGGTCTGTTGCCCCAGTAGGAATTTAGCAATCCCATTACATCAGTCTTTACTAATAACCCAGTCGGATTTGTAGTTTCCATTGGGACTATAAGTCAGTCTAAAATTCTAACTTATTCAAAAATAAATTTCCCAATAGTTGGTTAAATTTACTGGATAAAGTTTGTCATGCCTCAGTGCTAGTGTCCAGCAGCTGCAATTATTTCTTACTGTTTCAACATAACCCTTAACTTTCTAACAAATTCTTTCTTGAATCTCCGAACTGTGGACCTACTTCTCTCCACCACCTTCACCTTTCTCTGAAGCCAGTTCTAGACACAGTGCAAAGTCACCCTCGTGTTTCTCAATTTATATAAATGACTTGGATGAAGGGACCGAAGCAGTGGTGGCTAAATTTGCTGACAACATAAAGATAGGTAGGAAAGTAAATTGTGAAGAGGACACATGGAGGCTACAAAGTGACTTAGATAGGTTAAGTGAGTGGGCAAAGATCTGGCAAATTGAGTATAATGTGGACAAATGTGAAATTGTTCATTTTGGCAGGAAGAATAAAAAAGAAGCTTATTATCTAAATGGTGAGAGATTGCAGAGCTCTGAGATTCAGAGGGATCTGGGTGTCCTAGTGCATGAATCACAAAAAGATTAGTATGCAGGTACAGCAGGTAATTAGGAAAGCTAATAGAATGTTATCATTTATTGTGAGGGGAATTGATTACAAAAGTAGTTTGGTTATGCTTCAGTTGTACAGGGGATTGGCGAGACCACATCTGGAATATTGTGTACAGTACTGATCTCCTTATTTAAAGAAAGATGTAAATATGTTAGAAGCAGTTCAGAGAAGGTTTACTAGGCTAATACCAGGAATGGGTGGGTTGTCTTATGAGGAAAGGCTGGACAGGATAGGCTTGTATACATTGAAATTTAGAGGAGTAGGAGGTGACTTAATTGAAACCTTTAAGACCCTGAGGGGTCTTGACAGGGTAGCTGTGGGGAGGATTTTTCCTCTTGTGGGGGAATCTAGAACTGTTTAAAAATAAGAGGGTTGCTCATTCAAGACAGAGATGAGGAGAAATCTTTTCTCTCAGAGGGTAGTGAATCTTTGGAACTCTCTTCCTCAAAAGGCAGTGAAAGCAGAACTTTTTGAATATTTTTAAGGCAGAGCTAGATAGATTCTTGATTAACAAGGGGGTGAAAGGTTATTGGGGGTAGGTAGGAATGTGGGGTTGAGGTTACAATCAGATCAGCCATGATCTTATTGAATGCCGGAGCAGGCTCGAGGGGCCGAGTGGCCTACTCCTGCTCCTATGTTCGTATGTAAGTCATTCTGAAGGCTCTTGATGATCATTTACATTGTGATCATTAATTTTTTACACCATCCTAATAGCCAATCTGACTTAGTATACTGTGGATCACTGTGTGATGATCTGAATCACCTAACTCAAGTTGCCATTCTAGTACTGTACCTTGGGAGTGCTACATTGCTGGTGGTGCTCCATTGTTGGTGCTGCTGTGTTGTCAGTGGTGTCATATTATCAGTGGTGCTACATTGCTAGAGTTGCTCCAATATGCTGGAACTGACTTTTCTATGAGACCTAACATGGAGGCTCTGTCTGCTTGTTCTGTTGGACATAAAACTTTCCATGGCGCAATTTAACGAAGAGTAGGGGAGTTCTCCCCAGTGTCCTGGCCAACATTTTTCCCTCAAGCAACAACATCAAATCACATTACTGGCCATTCATCTAATTTGTTGTTTGTTGGATCTTGATGTACACATATGGCTGCTGTGTTGCTCACATATCTGTGACTGCAGCTCAGAAAGAATCCATTGATTTTAAAACTCCCTGGATGCCAAAGAGTGACCATGTGTCATAAACCTGCAGGTTCTTTCTTCAAATATCCTGCACTAGAATGATTTAGGCATAAGTCTCAGATTGTAAAAACAAATCTGTTGAAGGGTCATGAGGACTCGAAACGTCAACTCTTTTCTTCTCCGCCGATGCTGCCAGACCTGCTGAGTTTTTCCAGGTAATTCTGTTTTTGTTTTAGTCTCAGATTGTGTTAGATTAAAAAAAAAGGCATAGCGCTGTAGCTCTCTGTACTTTGTAACTTTCCTCTTTCATAGAACATAAGGGTTTACAAAACTTAAGGTTGGTGTTACAAAATCACGACTTCATGTTTTAACTTTTTATTTAAATCTAATCTTTGGGGCCCTTCATTTAATATTTCTTGAGTTATTCTTCAAATTGTGGAAGCGATAAAGATATCCTTCTTTACTAAAGTAATCTTGATAGGGTCTGTCTGCTGGCCTGAGTGTGATTTAGAGAGTATAGTTAGGCAATTGTGTAAAGCGAAACAGCCTGTACTAGAATATATATCCCACATGACTTGGATCAACCTGCCAAGACGCCTGGTTCAGATTAGATCCCAAAATGAGTTACCACAGATTCTGGCAATTTTACACAAAGTTCAATCTCACTTTTTTTTTTACTTTTTTTAAAACAGCTATGCACAGTTTGATTTGTTTTCATGAACAGATACAATCTTGCTAATCTGTCAAAGTGAAATAAAAAAATAAAAGCAAAGCAACGCACTGAGTTACATTCTTAATTCTCTTTAGAAATTGGAAACGGCACCTCAGAGAAGGCAGGTCAAGAATCTGAGAGTCCCAAAGCTCGGTTCAGATTCTAAATTGCAATTTGACTTGAATTCTTAATAAAAGAGAGGCCAGTGGGGGAGATGGTGGAGCAGTGGTTCTGTCACTGGACTAGTAATCCAGAGGCCTAGGCTAATACTCTGGGGAGGCTGGTTCAAATCCTACCATAACAGCTGGTGGAATTTAAATTCAACTAATAAATTTGGAATATAAAACTCATCTCAGCAACCATGACAGCTATCATCAAATGTCATAAAAACCCATCTGGTTCAGTAATGCCCTTTAAGGAGGGAAATCTGTCATCCTTACTTGGTCTGGCCTGTGTGTGACTCCAGATCCACAGTACTGTGGTTGACTCTTAACTGCCCTCTGAAATGGCCTAGCAAGCCACTCAGTTCGAGGGCAATAAGGGATGGGCAACAAATGCTGGCCTTGCCAGCAACACCCATATTGAATGAAAGAATTAAAAAAAAAATCTTCGAAGTGATTGTTCATAGATCAGATTATAATTGTATTCCTCTCTCACCTCCAGGAACATTGGAAACAGAAGGAACTCAATCAGCTTCCTTGAGCCCACACCACCATTCAATTCAATATAACACCTCTAACAGAATAAAATGTCCCAAGGCAATTTATGCAAGCTATCAGATTTTGTCTCTAAGCCACAGGAGTAGACATCAGGACAGATGACTGAAAACATGGCCAAAGGTGTAGGTTTTAAAGGGCATCTCAAAGCAGGAGAGAGATAGACAGACCATTACTGTTAGTTCCCGCAAAATTCCCCTCTTGTTTCTCCTAAATTCCAATACCCCGCCCTACACATCCTTCCTCTTTCCATCATCCTCACTATGACGGAATCAAACTCATTTCGTCAGCTTTTACTCGAACTGAAGTTTTCAGAAAAACTGAAAACTATGGATCTCCTCAACTCCCTTTCCCCTACAACCTACAGGCTTTTAAAAACCAGTGTAATACAGCGGCTAATGGCTCACTGAGATTATCCTTCAAGTAGCTCTATCAAAACAGATGAGGGAAAGTTTAACGATGGTTTCCTTCTCACTCGGTGTTGAGTCAGCTGATCACAACTAGGTGGGTGCTAGAATCAGACAGCATAGGACGTGTTCCCAGCCAGGGAACACTTTCAGCTGAAAAGTGGAGGTGAGGAAATTGGTGAGTTCAAATGGGGGAGAAGTCCATTAAGTAAACAGGGTGCTAGGAAACCAATTAGAAATGTCACCTTTGGCTTTTTTTCCTCCTCTCCTGTCCTTAAGATAGCAATCTTATTGAAGATCTAGACGCTTTGGGTGCTGAAACTCATCCAATTGTTCACCCAACTCTTCGTTTTCCATCATTCTGAGTGCAGACAGCCTAATTCACCATGATAGTTGAGTTAAATTCTATCCTACCCCAACCTACACGCCAACTCATTTGTTTAGGAGGGTCATTGAACTGCAATGAGGATTACTGGTCCTGATTCCTGTCCTTGTAAGACCGGTTGTAATGCCTTTCCTGCTGCCCTGGTTGGGATCATCTCATTTATTCTGAGAAATTGAGGCTTTAGTTGTACAGGGTCTTGATCAGATCCCAGCTGGAGCACTTAATTTTGGCACCACACCACAGAAAAAATATATTGGTCTTGGAAGGAGTACAGTCCAGATTCATCTGAATAACGTCAGGACCTAAAGAGTTAAATTATGAAGCCAGGTTGCATAAACTTGGCTTGTATTCTCCTAAATTTAGAAGCTGCAGAGGTGATTTAGTCTAGCTTAAAATGATGAAAGGATTCCATAAGGGTAGATACAGAGAAAAGGGGAATCCAGGATAAGGGGCACAAGGATAAAATTACAATTAGCCAGCGGAATCAGTAAGAACTTTCTTACTCAAAGGGTAGTGGAAAATTAGAGCTTTTCCTTCAGAATGTGGTTGAGGCTAGAGGTCAACTGAGGTTTTCAAGACTGAGATCAATAGATTTTCAGTGGGCAAGGGTTTCCAAGAGATATGGAGTTAAGATCAGCCATGATGTAACTGAATGGCAAAACAGGCTCGAGGGGCTGAATGACCTCTTCCCGTTCCTATGCTTCAATATACCCCTCTGGAAGATGAGGCTCTCACCCGAGTGGGAACATTCAGGAAGTTGTCCTTCTAGCCACCACCTACCAGGTGACCAGTCTGTGTGAAGTGAAACTTCTTGACATCAGTCCTAAACTTTTAGCATTTGTGTTGTGACTTGAATGACCACTTTTTCATGAAGGTTAATTTTAATTTGTGGTAACATTGACATTTGTATTGTTAGGTCCATAGTAGCAGTTTTCAGCTTGGAAAAATGAGAAGCTAATTGGCTTTGGAAACACAGAATAATCCCAGGCCTGAAAGAGCCTTCCAGAGAATTCACCTCCAACACCAAACCTCCGCACCATGGAATTTCTGAGGCAGTTTTACAATGAAATGGATCAATTTAATCTAAAATGTGTCACTTCACTTCCCAGACCTTTATTCATTCTTCATGTACTGTTAGTCAGGTACCCATCTTGCTGCATCTTCCATGGCAATAATTCATGTTGAAAAATGCAGTTTTGGGTATTAAATTCCTGTAAATCAAATGTTTGTGATGTGAGTCATTCAGTGGGACATGGCAAACTTGCTGTTTCTGCAACTCCGCCCTTGAGAAACCATTAATAAAAAAGACAAGCTTTATTTATAACAGAGAGTGTCTATGCAAGTGGCTGGTGGGACTATACACAGAGGAGAAGGCTTGTGAGACCCTTATCCTAGTGTTTTATATAGGCACTGCTTTTTAATATGCAAGTCACAAAAATCCTGTTGGAGGGATAATCCTATACTAAATGAAAAGGTTATTGGAAAAAATCAAATTGTGAGCTTTATGTTATCGAGGCACCTTTGTCAATCTCCTTAATTTACTACAATGTTGTTGCTTTGTTACATCGAGAGGAATAAGATTTCTCTGGGACAATGTGTAGAGCCACTGATGGCTCCTTGCATAATGCACTGGGTCTTATAAACCACAGTGACATCTGTGCCACAGTTTTAGTGAGAGGAAGTTCAGCCAGGATTCTTGCTTTGACCACACCTTCTGCTTGAAAGTGTGGAGTTCAGCTGAGGACAGGATCAGACCTGCCTGTAAGATCTTCGTTGGTTGGTGTGAGTCACCAGCTCGGCCAATTCAACAAGAACCAGTGTAATAGAAAGCTGCTGAAACTTGTGGAACTACAGCTGTGGCTCATTGAATATCATTCTTGCTTCTGGGTCAGAGGTTCTGGATTCAAGTTCTACTTGAGAAACTTGAGTGCAAAAAAACCAACATGTACGGAGAGAGTGCAGCACTGCCACAGGTGCTGTCCTTCAGATGAGACATTCATCAAAGCTTGTCTGCCCTCTCAAGTGCAAGCCAAAGATACCCCCATGGCACTATTTTGAAGAAGAGTGGGGGAGTTCTCCCCAGTATACTTGCCAATGTGTATTCTCTTAACTAGCGTCATTAAAATACATTATCTGCTTATTGCCACACTGTTGTTTGTGGGATTGTGCTGTGCACAAATTGGCTATCGCATTTCCTTCATTACAACAGTAACTACATTTCAAAAGTACTTCATTAGTTGTAAACTGCTTTTGGACATTCTGAGGTTGTGAAAGGCGCTATATAAATGCCTTTATTTACCTCAGTATGAGAAGTGCTGGGAGAAAGAATATTTTTCTCATTCATACTTCCAGTACACACTCGTGTTCCTGTAGAGATCTGCAGGAGAGGTCGAATTGAATATGGGAGCAACATGTCTTTAAAGACCTTTGTTTTCAGAAAAATCCAGGTAAAGTAGGAAGTGAAACCACAGTCACGTCATTGATGGTCACCTCTGAACTCTGAAACACTCCAAAAAATCAGATGGAGGGGGAAACAATGGCAGTGTCTATCAGACACTCAAAAATTAAACCATCAAATGGGACCACAGACGGAGTGAGCATCATGGTCTCTCTAATTGTGCACTTAGAACCCTCACTTTGCCTTTTTCATCTCAACTGGATTTAAGCTCAGATTCCAGAGCAGAAACTTAATAACCCAACGGATCACAGGAACACACGGATGAACACAATTCAAACTGGAAAGTTAATTCTAAAAGCTTTAATACACATTAAGAGCTTCAGAAACATATACATAACACTTTCATTAAACTTCACATCTCACCCACAATCTTCCAAATGAATCAACTAAACAGGTTGAAACTGTGTGAAGATGGGCATGTCAGGGAAACATTAAATAAACAAACGGCTATCACCCAATACTGCAGAGTTACAGACTCAGATTTGCTGTTGATATGGATGGGCCAGGCTGACCTCTTTGCCCAAGTTCCTGATCTTAGTTTCAACAGATATTATCGACAGGAGAGAGCTTCAAAATAAAGCATCATTCTAACTGTGCAAAAAAAAAAACAACTAGCAATACAGATCCAAAACAGATAAAACACTAGAAAAATCAACATAATAAGTCCCTCATTTAAATCACATCAGGGGGCAGAGCTAATGCAAGTGGGCTTTTCAAATAATATGGGACTTGTCTGATTTTAGCAAGAGTAATAAATAAATTAACATCTCATTTGCATTCATTACTTTTAAAAAAAAAAATGTGACTGTCATTTGCTATCTTCCACAAACCCCCGGCTGGATAAGTCTGGGTGAGGAAGATCCTTTGTCCATTTGACCTCAGTCTTTTTGGCAAAAAGCTCTTCTGCCAATATGGACCGGATGCCTTTAATTCTGGTGGCCACAGGACCAACCTTTGCTTTCTGGACTCCTGCAAGGCGTTGCCACCCAGGGCGGAAAGTTCTTTTCCAATTTCCTTCTTCTGAGTCCTTCCAGGAGAGGTGGCAGCCTCTGAACTGTACTTCGCTGCGCAGAGCAGGTCAGATTAAAAACCAAGTGGAGTGGGTATCAATCTCTACCTCGCTCATGTTGCAATGATCTCTCAGGTGAAGAAACATCATTGGAAATTCGCCTTCTCCAGAGTGAATGTGAGCATGGCTGTTCCATTCCTCTCCATTGGAAATTCCAGCGGGCCAGGCCTGGAATCGAAGGCCAGGATAATTCCAGGTTATATGCCAGGCTGGCGTTGCGTTAGCTGATTCCACCCAACATGGTGCTAGGGGCACCACACTTGGGTAGGGAGGGTTCAGGCTGGGGAATCAGTCTTCAGGAATTGCTGTCAAAGAGTGTAAATGTTTGAAAATTGAGTGTGGGCAAGATTGACTTGGGTCATAATTCCATCCCTGCAGTCCCAAAACTTTGATACCAAAGATTGTGAGGCTGGGGATAATCATTGGCTTTGGTTATTGAAGCAGAAAAGCATGTCAAGATTTAAGGCTAGGTTAGATAGCTGATTGAAAGGGACATGGGGCACATAGGATTTAGATTCTGCTCTTGTGAAGGGTGAGCAGCAAGAAGGACTGGCTGAGTGGCCTATTTCCATGTTGGTAATTCTTTATTAAAATAACTGCAAACAATCAGAACTCTGGATCACAACTGGAGATTAGCCGATGGACTGAGACATCACAGAGCAATCATTCTCCAAAAACTAGATCCCAACAGTCAGGAGGAGAAAGGGGGAAGATGTGGGATAGGTGGGAGAAAGCTTTTGATTGAAGGCAATCAATATATTGACTTAAGCACCAGGATCCCCATCATCTCATTGTGGCTTTCACTGAATTTAAAACAAGTTATCAGACAAAATTTGATACTGAGCCACGCAGGGAGATTTTAGGACAAAATGATCAACAAGCCCGGGTTAAAGAGGTAGGTTTTAAGGAGCACCTTAAAAGAGGAGAGAGAGGTAGAGAGGTGGAGAGGTTTGGGAGTTTAGAAAGCTTAGTACCTCATAGTTGAGGGCACAATGTCGGAGCATAGGAAGTGCTCGACTCTTTCACTGGATCTTCTCTACAGCGTTCAACCTGGAGTGAGGGACGGGGGTCTAATTTGACCAGTCTTCACTCCCTGTGAATAGCTACATCTCTGACAGCACAAGCATACAATGTTACCCCTTTCCCCTCCAACCCGCCAATATAAATCAACATTACAATAACATGGCAATACAATACTGCATTGCCAAATGAAAACACAATGATTCATTCAATTTGACTTTAATGTTTCATGCTAGCAATAAATTATTAGCTTGTAGTTTTGGATGTTTACGTTTAAAAAAGAACCAAAGATGGAGAGGAGGAAGTGGCATTATTGTGAGTTAACAGACCCATTCCTTTAGTGCTGTAGAAACCTTTTGTTTGTAAATACATTTTATCTCACAAGGATATAACTGAACCTTTACATATAAACTAAACTCACCAGCAGGAAAAGTGTTTTACCTCCAACAGTTTTATTATATCAGAGATGGTATTATATTAAGTGTTTCATTATGTCAGGAGTTTCATCATGTCAATGATGTTATTGAATTAGCATCTCACTGTATCAGGGTTGGTTGATAATTCGATACAGTAGAACAAACAGTAAATGGGAAATGGCTGCAACTGGAATGACTAAATCCTGAACATTGATTCGTGGAGTGACTTTTACACTCTCTAATCCTCGTGAATGTCCTCTTACCTGGGGCTTCAGGTCCTGAGTTTGACCTGAAACAGGCGGTATATGTTCTGCAAGGTGAACAATCTGAGCCTGGTTCGTGTCCTGCAGCTGAATGGAGATTAAAGGTTTTTTCGAAGCACTATTAGGGAAAGTGAGTGAGTGTTCAGCCATTCAATCATATCATGGCTGATCTATGCCTCAACTCATTTTACCTGCTTTTGCTCCAGGTCCCACGATGCCCTTAGCCAATGAAATGCTGTCCGTCTGCCTTGTAATTTTTAACTGATCCCCAGCATCCATAGCCTTTTTGGGAGAGAGTTCCAGATTACCACTCCCCTTTGTGTGAAGAAATGCTTCTTGGCATCACCCCCACCCCTGGATAACTAGCTCTAATTTTAAGGTTGTGCTCCCTAGATCCCCCCATCAGGGGTAATAGTTTCTCCCTGCCTACCCTATCAAATCTCTTTACCATTTGAACACCTCAATTAGATTATCTGTTGACTATTCAAATTGAAGGGAATTCAAGCCTAGCTTTTTGTGAAACTTGCCTTTCTAGAGTAATGCTTTATAGGGGATCAGTCATCTACTTTCTGGTGATGTTGGTTGAGGAAGGCCTATTGGCCAGGGCAGGGCACAAGGAGATTTCTGTGCTCTTCATATGGGAGGAAAAAATAAATGAGCTGCCAAGGAAGGAAATTTAAGACCAGGAGGGAAGAGAGCAAAGAATCAAATCAAAAGAGGGGTGTAAGAGAAATATGAAGACTGAGGAGGCGGCAAGGCACGAGGTGTTGATGGAGAACCGTACAGGGCAAGGGTAGAATGGCCGAAAGATCTGCCTCTGGTAGTGTAGAAGGACGAGTGGAGAATGAGCAGCAATACCAAGTGACAGGAGGGCACAGCCACAGATAACTGGACCAGTGTCTCAAACACCTCACCAAACCCCCAAAACAATACACCTGAGTACCACAGAAATTGGTTTTCCAGTTTTCGATAGTCAGCGGGAAAAATTGAATTGAGATGAAGAGAGATTGGGACACACTTGCCCGGCATAAACAGCATCAAACTATTTGATCCATTTCAATGTTATTTAAGATTCAGAAAATTGTTTCGCCACTGATTTTTCCAGTACAGTAAGAACACAGAATGGAGGCGACAGCCATGGCTCACTGGTCACACACTTACCTCGGAGTCAGAAGGCTGTGAGTTCAAACTCCACCACGGAGATGTGCGCCCCATAATCTAGGCTAACACTCCTAGAGCAGTACTGATGGAGTGCTGCACTGTTGGAGACGCTGTCTTTTGAATGAGGCATTAAATCAAAGTCTTGTCTCCCCTGTCAAGAGGATGCAAAAAATCCAAAGGCACTTTTTCAAGAAAGGGCAGGAGAGTTCTCCCTGGTGTCCTGGCCAATATTTCAACCAACATATGATGAACTGGATTGTGAGATTTTGCAATGTGCCATTTGTTTCAACTGTGACCACACGTTAAATGTACTTGCAAAGCAAAATACCGCGGATGCTGGAGATCTGAAAAAAAAACCCAGAAAGTGCTGGAAAAATTCAGCAGGTCTGGCAGCATCTGTGGAGACAGAAACAGAGTTAACATTTCGAATCTAATATGACTCTTCCGACCTCCTGAGATTTTCCAGCACTTTTTATTTTTATTTACTTTGAAGGTGCTTCATTGACTGTGAAGCACGTTGGGATGTCCTGAGGTCATTAAAGACGCTATATAGATGCAAGTCTTTTTAAGATGCTGGGGAAGCTGAATGCAAAAAAGATAAAGATAAAGTAAATGAAAAGGTATCAGTTAGACAATGGAAAACATGGGTTTTAAGAGGCTGTGGGTGAAGTGAAGACTGAAGGAGATTGGACATTTCACAATTTGAGGTGGTCAGGGTGGAAGAGTTAGAGAAGGAGATGGAACAATGAATCTTGATTTTAATGCTGCGAGATAGTAAGCAGGAGGCACGTCAAAGTGAGATGAGGAAAGTCCCGAACAGCCTTGAATGTTACGTGGTGTATGAAACAAGGAGTGTGAGAAAAGAAAAAGGAGTTTCCTCCTTAAATAAAAATCCTGCAAAATATTAAAGCTGCAGATACCTTCGGCGGGATTTTCCGTGCCTGCTGGGATTTTCCTTTCCCGCCCACCGGCGGGATCTTCCGGTCCCGCCATAAGTCGATGGGCTTCTGGCTGGGGCACCGCCTCGCCCACGACAGTGCCCGAAAATCCCGGCCCTTGTTACAAACCTGATCAGAAGTGAGTCATTTTGCAAGTGTGAATGCTTAGATCATCACTTTGCACAGAGGCAGACAAAAATATTGTACCAAATATTTGTTTTAAAGAGAGCACAGAGAGTGACGAAAACTTCATTTTAAAAAGATCGGGGAGAACAGGGAGACTTGTGGTAAATCAGAGGATTGGGAAAGTTTTAAAAACCAACAAAAGTTGACCCAAAAATTAATAAAGAGGGAGTTGACCCAAAAATTAATAAAGAGGGAGAAAATAAACTTTGAGTGTAAACTATAAGTAACATAAAAATGGACAGTAAGAGCTTCTTTAAATATATAAATAGGAAGAGAGAGACCAAAGTGAACACTGGCTCCTTAGAGAATGAGGCTGAGGAAATAATAATGGGGAACCAGGAAATGGCAGAGCAGTTGAATAAATATTTTATATCAGTCTTCATGGTAGAAGATACTAATAACATTCCAAAAATACTAAATAATCAAGGAGTAAAAGGTGGGGAGGAGATAAATACAATAACTATCACTAGAGAAAAAGTACTAGGGAAACTAATGGGACTAAAGGCCGATAAGTCCCCTGGACCTGATGGGTAGCATCCTTGGATATTAAAAGAAGTAGCTACACAAATAGTGGATGTAGTGGTAGTAATCTTCCAAGAATCCTTAGGTTCTGGAGAAGTCCCAGAGGATTGGAGAACTGCCAATGTAACACCCTTACTCAAAAAGTGAGGGTGACAAAAAACAGGCAACTATAGGCCAGTTAGCTTAACATTCCTCATTTGGAAAATGTTAGAGTCTATTATAAAGGATGTAATAGCAGAGCATTTAGAAATACATAATATAATCAAGCAGAGTCAGCATGGCTTCATGAAGGGGAAATCATGCCTGACAAATTTATTTAAATTCTTTGAGGAAGTAACAAACAGGATAAAGGGGAACCAGTAGATGTAATATATTTGGATTTCCAAAAGGTGTTCGATAAGGTACCACACATAAGGCTACTTAATAAGATAAGAGCCCATGGCATTGGGGTAGTATGTTAGCATGGATAGAGGATTGGCTAACTAACAGGAGACAGAGAGTTGGGATAAGGGGGGCATTTTCAGGATGGCAACCTGTAACTAGTGGAGTGCCACGGGGGTCAGTGCTGGGGCCACAATTATTTACCATATATATTTTTGACTTGGATTGGGAAGTGAATGTACTATTGCTAAATTTATGGATGACACAAAAATAGGTGGGAAGGCAAGTGGTGAGGGTGACATAAGGAGTCTACAGAGGGATATAGACAGGTTAAGTAAGTGGGAAAAAACTTGGCAGATGGAATATAATGTGGGAAAATATGAGGTTATAGACTTTGGTGGGAAGAATAGAGGAGCTGAATATTATTTAAATGGAGAAAGACTGCAGAATGCTGCAGCACAGAGGGATTGTGCATGAATCACCAAAAGCTAGCATACAAGTTCAGCAGGTAATAGGGAAAGCAAATGGAATGTTGGCCTTTATTTCAAAGGGAATGGAGTATAAAAATAAGGAAGTCTTGCTAAAACTATACAAGGCACTAATTAGACCACACCTAGAATACTGTGAACAGTTTTGGTCCCATTATCTAAGGAAAGATATACTGACACTGGGGGAAGTCCAGAAAAGGTTCACTAGGTTGATCCCGGGTATGGAGGGATTTTCTTATGAGGAGAAGCTGAGTAGATTGGGCCTGTACTCATTGGAGTTTAGAAGAATGAGAGGCGACCTTATTGAAACATATACGATCCTTAGAGGGCTTGACAGGGTAGATGCTGAGAGGTTGTTTCCCCTTGTGGGAGAGTCTAGGACTAGAGGGCATAATCTTAGAGTAAGGGGTCACCCATTTAGGACAGAGGAGGAATTTCTTCTCTCAGAGGGTAGTCAATCTGTGGAATTCTTTACCGCAGAGGGCTGTAGCGTATATATAGAGGTCGTTAAGTATATTCAAGGCTGAGATAGGCAGATTTTTAATCAGTAAAGGAATCAAGGGTTATGGGGAAAAGGCAGGAAAGTGGAGTTGAAGATTATGAGATCAGCCAAAATTTCATTGAATGGCGAAGCAGACTCGATGGGCTGAATGGCCTACTTCTGCTCCTGCGTCTTATGGTCTTATTGACCTCTGGAATAAAGAGAATGTAAAATCAGTTTCTCTTACTGTCTCAGCCTTGTTTTCAGTTAACTGTTATGATTAAAACAAGAGATTTATAGAAAGGGGAAAAATGTAGTTCCAGTCACCATATGGTAGGTTTCATAGAATCAGACAATGATACAATGCAGGAATCTATTTGGCCCATTATGTCTGTGCCGGCTCTTTGATAGAGCCCACCAAATAACTCCCTTGCTCTTTCCCCATTGGCCTGTAAATGTTTCCCTTCAAGTATTTATTCAATTTCCCTTTTGAAAGTTACTACTGAATCTGCTCCCACGCATCCCCTCCCCGATCCCCACCCCACACTATCAACCCCTCCGCCCACCACCACCCCACCCCACCAACCCCTTTCAGACAGCAGGTTCCAGGTCATATCTTAAAAAATATTTTCCTCATCTCTCCTCTGGTTCTTTTGCCAAATACCTTGAATTCTCCTGGTATCATGCTGCAATGTGATACAGTCTTATCATACTATTTGTTTATTCATTGCACATTAAAGTTCCTGTAAACTTGGAGTGTTCCAATGGAAACACCATCACTGAACAATTAAATAGAGCCACTTGCTCATATATGTCCCACCCCGCCATCAAAACATACAGTCTGATGTGATTATAGCTAAGATAGCACTGATAGTTCAATGAGTTCATCCACTGAGCAGCTTATTCACAATATTTGCCACTGGGCTTCAAGGATCCCTCAGTTTGATTCCTTTTGTGCTAGGCAATCTCACGCTGCGATTAGTCACAATGTCCCTGCGGTCAGTCCAAGGGACATCAGCCATGGATGCTGTTACTGATGATTACCTGACAAACCTCTGCTGGCAATGTATCTGGGAGGAGGGGGGTTGTTGAACTGGAGAAGGTTACAGGGAGAGATGGGGAGGAGCAGCATTGAGTCTGGCTATGTCCAAAGCAGCTGCAACACTCTCAGTCCAATCATACAGAATTCATTGAGCAAGCAATTAGAGGGCATCTAAAGTAACCCATGGAATGTCAGTATGTTCTGAAAATGAGACAAAAGCCTGAGAAATTGTCACATCAAAAGCTGGAAAGGTCTCAGATCCTGTCCCTATCGCACTGCGCCAACTGATCGCAGTAATAAGTGTCTGACTGAATGAGTCACCTTATTGCCCAAAGCTTTGGGGGAGGAGAGGACTGGGGGAGCAATCATGACTGTTCCCAGCTCCCTAGTTTTTTTTAAACTAACTTCCACATTGGTGATATAACATCCACATCTCAAAAAACCAGAAAAAACAGGCCGGAGGTCTCTCATTAGCATAAATAAGGTGCCTAACCCCTGTTTTAGGTGGCTGCTCCAAAGGCCTGAGAAGAAACCTGACACAATTTTGGGTTTGATGTTTTTTCAGGTGGCCTTGAGGCACAGGATGTTAGACCCTGAAATTGGTTCTTTGGCATCCATTTTGTGCTTGTAAAATAGGCACAACGAGGACTAATTTCTACCTCAAGAAATCTTAATGGGCTTAAAGAAGGAACTAGACAGGTTCTTGCAACACATGTAATTCAGAGTTATTAAAAATACACATGAGGGAATTCTGTGAACGTGTGCGAAAGATGGGCTGAATGTCTCAACCTCTTATATCACCATTGTCAAGGGTAGTTGGGAAATTGTCTTGCTCTCAAGACTTTGCCACTGCCACTCTGAAAATCACTGAGAGGTGTGGGGCGAGCAGCCTGAGGCCTGTAGGCAGCAGAAGCTTGGAACTGAAGGGGCAACCCTCCACTGCTCACAGGCAACCCAGCATGTCTCCCATGACCTGCTTCCCACCCTTTTCGTGTGCCCCATTTCCTTAAGGGTGCCATGGGACTGGGAACGAGTCTCCAAGGACTGAAACTGAGACTCAACATTGGACACCACTGGGGGAACATTCTAACAAGTGAAAGGGGACAGTATAAACTGCTCCACAAAAAAGCTTTGGAGTTTGAAGTGCCTGAAGAGCATAGTTTTAAACATAACTACTGAACAATGTTCAGCAAAACTTGCTGCTAAATCAAACTGAAGTGGATGCCAATATCATCATTATAACATATGTCTTGTCTTCCAGTCTTGACAACTATCAGTTTGAGTTGAAATCCTCGTAGACTGTTCCTCATCTTGAGGTCACTCGTCCTCTAATCACTGGAGAGCCTGCAAGACTGACCATAACCAACAGCCCTGTTCCGTTCTCATCAATGTCAGTCTGGATTCCCAGGATTCACAATTATGAGGAGAAGCAGAGGCCACAGCACTCCATGCAGATCTCCAGACAGTCTGCTGATTCACAGCACGCATCTACAATCCCACAATCCAGGTCACACGGCAAGTCACAGGGTGCACACTCCTCCGAGCCACAGCAGAAACAGCAGGAGCTGTCAGAGGTACAGGTGCCACAGGTTGCACAGTCTAGCACGAGATTGCACAGGGTGAGGAACTGACAGAACAGGCAGGCCAGGATACAGTGTACACAGCAGTCTACACAGGAGAGAGGATGGAGAGAGAGAGAGAGAGAGAGAATGTTACAGCGAGGTGCTCTCAGTATGATTCTGACCAGTAAACTTGAAAAAAATACAAGCTCTGAATGTTCCTGTCTATGTGTGCTCATGTCTGATAGAAACATCAGACACAAGCCTAATCCTGCCCTCAGTGAGTATCTAGCTGGGCAGTGATCAGGATCAGGAATCCTGTCTAATCCCCCCCTCTCTCTAATCCAGGGCTCACTGGGCAGTAATCAAGATCAGGAATACTGTCTAATTCACCCCTTTCTCTAACCCAGGGTTTACTGGGCAGTGATCAGGATCAAGAATACTGTCTAATTCACCCCTTTCTCTAACCCGGGGTTCACTGGGCAGTAATCAGGATCAAGAATACTGTCTAATTCACCCCTTTCTCTAACCCAGGGTTCACTGGGCAGTAATCAGGATCAAGAATACTGTCTAATTCACCCCTTTCTCTAACCCAGGGTTTACTGGGCAGTGATCAGGATCAGGAATCCTGTCTAATTCCCCCATTTCTCTAACCCAGGGTTCACTGGGCAGTAATCAGGATCAAGAATACTGTCTAATTCCCCCATTTCTCTAACCCAGGGTTTACTGGGCAGTGATCAGGATCAGGAATCCTGTCTAATTCACCCCTTTCTCTAACCCAGGGTTTACTGGGCAGAGATCAGGAATAAGAACCCTGGTTGATTATTCATTGCCCTAGACTGCACCCTAAAGCCAATAGCAGGTGCCCTTAGTGACATCAATGAACAGAGCCGAAATTTCAGATTGATCTGGCCCCCTCACAGACAGCCTGTTCTACAGCCACGAAGACCATGAGCAAAGACCCAGAGCTTCATTTTGCTGTAACCCTCACTGTTTTCTCAGCTGAACTATTCCTAAAACTGTATCCATGGGTTAGAATTGACCAATCTTAACTTACTGCCGATCAAACAACCAGATCTCACTGGTCGGAGCCATTTTAAACCCCCTTGTTAACCCAGGAGGCTGTGGCCAACAGTGACCATCCCTCCTGTTACACATCCAGGAGAGATTTATTCAGAGCTAGATTGAGCCCCGGATCACATGAGCAGTATTGCTCTGTACTGGAACACTGAGACTCTCAGTTGGCTACTTAAAGAAGAGATTTTTGGGGATTTCAGTTTGAAGCTATTTTCTTTCATCCAATTTAATTTCCTTATCTTTAGCACTTCTGTTCCTTACTTCACTCAAGTAGCCTTCAACTAAGTGTTGGCCGGGTGATCCACCATGATGGGCATCACAGTAGCTCCCGATTCTGTCTGGACATCTAGACCCATACACTGTCCCAAAGAGGGCAGCTGCTCTCTGGATAGTGATGAGGACGAGCATTTCTGATCAACTATTACTTTTTCCTTGACTTGTTTACCCAGGCTAATATAGCAGCCCTAGCTAGCGTGAGCCCCAGGCCAGGGGCAGGGCCTGGGAGATAACATTTATTTAACAGGCAATGAGAAAAGGCCATTCTGCCCATCAAGGTGGCTTCATATCCCCTGTGCTATAATTTCTACTGATTAAGTCTTGCTCGATCAGAACCATCGATGTCAGTGATACAGGCCCTTAGGTCAGTATGAGGAACCCACACCTACACTCACCTTCCTCTGCATCAGAAGGGATCTGAGATGCTGTTGACCTGGAGCTGGATTTACTCTTCTTGCTGCTGTGGCTGTTGATGGATGGGTAGGAATGCAGCTTACCATGCTGGTTATCTGAGGTTAAAGGCGTCAAGTATTCTGCGCCACTGCCGCGGACTCGGTGACCAGCTGGAGCATGGGAGGCTGAGCTTTGTGATGTGGTTACAGCTTCAGTGTCTGTGCTGTTTGAGTGGGCTGCCTGTCTGATGCTGTTCTGTGATAAAACAGGACTCTCTTCAGCATCTTCTAGTGCCGAGCATCTTGCTGGAAGGGAGGTCTCAGGTTGAACTTAGGAAAAAGGTGACAAAAAAAGCTTTAAACATCAAAGTTACTTTTACCCGTGACCCCCTGAGAGCGCTGCCCTCCTTCAGTGCTGACCCTCTGACAGTGTAGCACTCCCTCAGTACTGACCCTCCAACAGTGCAGCACTCCCTCAGTACTGACCCTCCGACAGTGTAGCACTCCCTCAGTACCGACCCTCTGACAGTGCAGCACTCCCTCAGCACTGACCCTCCGACAGTGCAGCACTCCCTCAGTACTGACCCTCTGACAGTGCAGCACCACCTCAGTATTGGTGTATTTGATTTCTAAAAGTCATTTGATAAGGTACCACATCAAAGGTTACTAAACAAAATAAGCTCATGGTGTAGGGGGTAACATATTAGCATGGATAGAGGATAGCTAACAGGTTTATTTTTAGGTTGGCAAGATGTAACCGCTGGAATGCCACAGAGGTCAGTGCTGGGGCTCCAACTATTCACAATGTATATCATTGACTTGGCTGAAGGAGCCAAAGGTATGATGGCTAAATTTGCTGATGGCACAAAGATAGGTAGGAGAGTAAGTTGTGAAGAGGACATAAGGAGTCTGCAAAGGGATATAGAGTCAACTCCTGTCATTTATGACCCCCTCCCCCATCACACATTTGTTTACCTGTGTGAATGTTTACATACACAAAATCAAGGTTCGCGGCCCCAAAACTTTCACCTGTCCACGGTTTAGAATGTTAAACTTTCACCTTTCCCACCTGGAAAGCGGGCACTGTGCATGTGCAAGTTCACTGTTCACGATTTCACCCTTCACAAGATGTCGCGGGAACGGAACACCCACATATGCCGTGTGTTGCCGGTAGACAGGTTCAGTGAGTGGGCAAAATATTGGCATATGGAGTATAATGGGAGAAAATGTGAACTTGTCCACTTTGGCAGGAAGAACAGAAAAGCAGCATATTATTTAAATGGAGAGAGATTGCAGAACTCTGAGGTACAGAGGGATCTGGGTGACCTGGAACATAGAAACATAGAAAATAGGAGGAGTAGGCCATTTGGCCCTTCGAGCCTGCTCCGCCATTCATTATGATCATGGCTGATCAACCAACTCAATAGCCTGCTCCCGCTTTCTCCCCATATCTTTTGACCCCTTTTGCCCCAAGGGCTATATCTAACTCCTTCTTGAAAACATACAATGTTTTGGCCTCAACTACTTTCTGTGGTAGCGAATTCCATAGGCTCACCACTCTCTGGGTGAAGAAATTTCTCCTCATCCCAGTCCTAAATGGTATACCCCGGATCCTCAGACTGTGACCCCTGGTTCTGGACTCCCCCACCATCGGGAACATCCTTCCTGCATCTACACTGTCTAGTCCTGTTAAAATTTTATAGGCTTCTATGAGATCCCCCCTAATTCTTCTGAACTCCAGCGAATATAATCCTAACTGACTCAATCTCTCCTCATATGTCAGTCCCGCCATCCCAGGAATCAGCCTGATAAACCTTCGCTGCACTCCCTTTATAGCAAGAACATCCTTCCTCAGATAAGGAGACCAAAACTGCACACAATATTCCAGGTGTGGTCTCACCAAGGCCCCGTATAATTGCAGCAAGACATCCCTGCTCCTGTACTCGAATGCTCTAGCTATGAAGGCCAACATACCATTTGCCTTCTTTACCATCTGCTGCACCTGCATGCTTACCTTCAGCAACTGCTGTAGGAGGACACCCAGGTCTCGTTGTACATTCCCCTCTCTCATTTTATAGCCATTCAGCTAATAATCTGCCTTTCTGTCTTTGCTACCAAAGTGGATAACCCCACATTTATCCACATTATACTGCATCTGCCATGCATTTGCCCACACACTCAGCTTGTCCAAATCACACTGAAGCATCTCTGCATCCTCCTCACAGCTCACCCTCCCACCCAGCTTTGTGTCCTCTGCAAATTTGGAGATATTACATTTAGTTCCCTCATCTAAATCATTGATATATATTGTGAATAACCGGGGTCCCAGCACTGATACCTGCGGTACCCCACTAGTCACTGCCTGCCATTCAGAAAAAGACCCGTTTATTCCAACTCTTTGTTTCCTGTCTGCCAACCAGTTTTCTATCCATCTCAATACACTACCCCCAATCCCATGCGCTTTAATTTTACACACCACTCTCTTATGTGGGACTTTGTCAAAAGCCTTCTGGAAGTCCAAATAAACCACATCCACTGGCTCCCCCTCATCAACTCTACTAAGTTAGTGTACAGGTACAGCAACTGATTAGGAAGGCAAATGGAATATTGGTGTTTATTGCAAGGAGAATGGAATATAAAAGTCAGGAGGTTTTACCGCAGCTATACAGGGTCTTGGTGCGTCCCATTAGAGTTTAGAAGAATGAGAGGTGATCTCACTGAAACATATAAGATCCTAAGGGGACTTTATAGGGTGGATGCTGGGAGGATGTTTGTTCTTGTGAGGAGACTAGACCAAGGACAGTTTAAAAATAAGAGATCTTCCTTTTAAGGCAGAAATGAGGAGAACTTTCTTCTCTCAGACGGTAGTTAGTCTGTGGAGTTCTCTTCCCAAGAAAGCAGTGGAGGCAGGGTCATTTCATTTATTTAAGGCTGAGTTGAAGAGATTTTTGATAGAGAAGGGAGCCAAGGGTTATGGGGAGGGGGTAGACAGGAGAGTGCAGTTGAGACCACAACCAGATCAGCTATGGTCTTATCGAATGGCAGAAAAGGCTCAGAGAGTCGTATGGCATACTTCTCCTCCTAAGTCCTATCTTCCTATGTTCCTATGTATTGACACTCTGACTGTGCAGCACTCCATCAGCACTGACCCTCTGATAGTGCAGCACTCTCACAGTACTGACCCTCCGACGGTGCAGCGCTCCATCAGCACTGACCCTCTGACAGTGCAGCACTCCCTCAGTACTGACCCTCTGACAGCGCAGCACTCCCTCACTGCTGCATCGGAATTGTTGACCTTCACGTTCTGGACTTCAGATTGAAACCACATAGTTTTGTTTCAGACAACAGAGAATGACTCACAGAAGCAGGTCAGCGCTTGCAAGACAGGTGCCGCTGATGAGGTTTCAATTAATAAAAGCTGCACGTTTGCTCTGAGCTCATGGTGTCTGAATCCTGATTGAATTAATATGGCCCCGTTTTTATACAAATACACTGTATTATCTGCCCATGCTAATTAAAATCTGTGCATTGGAGAGAATATAAAGACCTTGGGAAACTGAAATCAATCATCTCACTTCACATCAAGTCACTGGAGCAATTTAATTTTAACTTTTTAATTTAAGAAACATTCTGTGGATGATTCCTGTCTGAATCAATTTGCTTTGGATTATTTTGAGATGTAATACAGCTCCCAATTTTAGCCTGGATTTGAAACTTTATTCTAAAGTTTGAATTCTTCTCTCATCTCCAATCTGTGGATTCCTATCCCTGTTTCGTTCCCCTGCCTGGGCTCACGATGCGATAGTGCACAATCAATGCTCCAAAATTGAAGATCGCCTGTGACTGGTCAGGTTATGATCAAAGGCAAGAGTTATCAGTACAAGGATGTAAACCAGGCAACGAGGAATTTACACATCAGCAGGACGATTGCAGTCTGAAAGGAGGGACTGATGTTCCAGTCCTGCACTCTGTTGGAAAAGAAAAGGCAATAATCAAAGCAAACAGGGTGGAGAGTTTCCCCGTACGCTAGCCTCCCTGCTGGCCTTTCAGAAGCTAAGAGCCCAGCTGAGCTGCTTCTTGCATTTTCTGTCTTTGTTCTGGATTTCCAGCATTTATTTATTTTGGCACGAAAGTGAAGTTGGACTATTCTATGCTGTACCGCAGCACGGTGTGACACAGAACACTGTTACTGGATCGTCAGCAAGCGGTAGATGTGTCAAATTTTCATACTGACCCCATTAGAACTGGGCAAACACTCACTGCAAATTTCCCACTCTGTTCTTCCAAACTCGAGGTATATTTTGAGAGTCGGTTGCACAATGCTGGAATACATTCAGGGAAATAGGGTTTTGGGGTTCAACACTGGGGTACAGTACTGGTGGGGACAGGTCTGTCACGGTATAACACTGGGGTACAGTACTGGTGGGTACAGTTTGTCACTGTATAACACTGGGGTACAGTACTGGTGGGTACAGTTTGTCACTGTATAACACTGGGGTACAGTACTGGTGGGTACAGTTTGTCACGGTATAACACTGGGGTACAGTACTGGTGGGGATAGGTCTGTCACTGTATAATGCTGGGGTACAGTACTGGTGGGGACAGGTCTGTCACGGTATAACACTGGGGTACAGTACTGGTGGGTACAGTTTGTCACTGTATAACACTGGGGTACAGTACTGGTGGGTACAGTTTGTCACTGTATAACACTGGTGTACAGTACTGGTGGGGACAGGTCTGTCACTGTATAACACTGGGATACAGTACTGGTGTGCACAGGTCTGTCACGGTATAACACTGGGATACAGTACTGGTGGGGATAGGTCTGTCACTGTATAATGCTGGGGTACAGTACTGGTGGGGACAGGTCTGTCACTGTATAACACTAGGGTACAGTACTGGTATTTTTTTATTCATTCACGGGATGTGGGCTTCGCTGGCTAGGCCAACATTTATTGCCCATCCCTAGTCGCCCTTGAGAAGGTGGTGGTGAGCTGCCTTCTTGAACCATTGCAGTCCCTGTGGTGTAGGTACATCCACAGTGCTGTTAGGAAGGGAGTTCCAGGATTTTGACTCGGCAACATTGAAGAAATAGTGATATATTTCCAGGCCAGGATGGTGAGTGACTTGGAGGGAATTTCCAAGTGGTGGTGTTCCCCTGCTGCCCTTGTCCTTCTAGATGGTAATGGTTGTGGGTTTGGAAGGTGCTGCCTAAGGAGCCTTGGTGAGTTGCATCTTGTAGATGGTACACACTGCTGCTACTGTGCATCAGTGGTGGAGGGAGTGAATGTTTGTGGATGGGGTGCCAATCAAGTGGCTGCTTTTCTCCTGGATGGTGTCAGGCTTCTGGAGTGCTGTGGGAGTTGCACTCATCCAGGCAAATGGGGAGTATTCCATCACACTCCTGATTTGTGCCTCATTGATGGTGGACAGGCTTTGGGGAGTCAGGAGGTGAGTTACTCGCCACATGATTCCTAGCCCCTGACCTGCTCTTGTAGCCACAGTATTTATGTGGCTAGTCCAGTTCAGTTTTTGGTCAAGGGTAACACCCAGAATATTGATAGTGGGGGATTCAGTGATGGTAATGCCATTGAATGTTATGGGGCAATGGTTAGATTCTCTCTTGTTGGAGATGGTCATTGCCGGGCACTTTGTGTGGTGCGAATGTTACTTGCCACTTGTCAGCCCAAGCCTGGAAATTGCCCAGGTCTTGCTGCAATTGGACATGGACTGCTTCAGTATCTGAGGAGTCACAAATGGTGCTGAACATTGTGAAATCATCAGCGAACATCCCCACTTCTGACTTTATGATGGGTGGAAGGTCATTGATGAAGCAGCTGAAGATGGTTGGGCCAAGGACACTACCCTGAGGAACTCCTGCAGTGATGTCCTGGTGCTCAAATGACTGACCTCCAACAACAACAACCATCTTCCTTTGTGCTAGGTATGACTCCAACCAGCGCAGAGTTTTCTCCCTGATTCCCATTGACTCCAGTTTTGCTAGGGCTCCTTGATGCCACACTTGGTCAAATGTGGCCTTGATGTCAAGGGCAGTCACTCTCACCTCACCTCGCCTCAAGTTTGGCTCTTTTGTCTATGTTTGAACCAAGGCTGTAACGAGGCCAGGAGCTGAGTAGCCCTGGCGGAACCCAAACTGAACATAAGTCAGCAGGTTATTGCGAAGCAAGTGCCACTTGATAGCACTGTTGATGACACTTTCCATCACTTCACTAATGATCGACAGTAGACTGATAGTGCAGTAATCAGCCGAGTTGGATTTGTTCTGCTTTTTGTGTACAGGACATACCTGAGCAATTTTTCACATAGCCGGGTAGATGCCAGTGTTGTGGCTGTACTGGAACAGCTTCAATATGGGGGCAAGTTCTTGAGCACAAGTCTTCAGTACTATTGCTGAATATTGTCATGGCCCATAGCCTTTGCAGTAACCAGTGCCTTCAGCCATTTCTTGATATCACGTGAAGTGAACTGAATTGTTTGAAGACTGGTATCTGTGATGCTGGGAACCTCATGAGGAGGCCGAGATGGATCATCCACTCGGCAATTCTGACTGAACCTTGTGGTGAAGCTTGGTGGGTACAGGTCTATCACTGTATAACACTGGGGTACAGTACTGGTGGGAACAGGTCTGTCACTGTATAACACTGGGGTACAGTACTGTTGGGGACAGGTCTGTCACTGTATAACACTGGGGTACAGTACTGTTGGGGACAGGTCTATCACTGTATAACACTGGGGTACAGTACTGGTGGGGACAGCTCTATCACTGTATAACACTGGGGTACAGTACTGGTGGGGACAGGTCTGTCACTGTATAACACTGGGGTACAGTACTGGTGGGCACAGGTCTGTCACTGTATAACACTGGGGTACAGTACTGTTGGGGACGGGTCTGTCACTGTATAACACTGGGATACAGTACTGGTGGGAACAGGTCTGTCACTGTATAACACTGGGGTACAGTACTGGTGGGGACGGGTCTGTCACTGTATAACACTGGGTACAGTACTGGTGGGTACAGGTCTATCACTGTATAACACTGGGGTACAGTACTGGTGGGGACAGATCTGTCACTGTATAACACCTGGGTGCAATACTGGTGGGAACAGGTCTGTCACTGTATAGCACTGTGATATGGTAGTGGTTGGTACCATCTGTCACTGTATAACACTGGGGTCCAGTGGGCCTGTGGTTGACTGGTGGGGAGAAGTGTCAGATATAGGATAGGATTGGTAGGTACAATTTTATGCAATGAGCTGGACTGAGCATGATTTTACTCCCAATTTACAGTGTGAACATGCTAAATCAGAACACTCCAAGTCTCCCGTGGTGCTTCTCATGGCTAGTTTGCTGTCAGCTGTTGAGATGTGATGTTTAGTTGATGATGTAGACCAATGATATAAATGTCCTTCCCCTTAAGGTCCTTCCTTAGATACACTAATTTGAATAAACACACCTTGAGCTCAATTTATGATGACTGTTTGACAGAAGTTTTCTGTAGATTGGTCCCCCTGCTTTATACATCCCTGATTTCCATCCTTGGGGAGACACAAGTTCTCAAGATTAGGAAACTGGAAATACTTGATTGCCTTTCTTAATTTTTTATGTTTCTGATGCCTGTTCCACCATGTGATAACATTGCCTACATCATATCAGTGACTACAACTCAAAAGTATTTAATTGGCTGTAAAGCAATTTGGAACATACTGAAAGATGCTGTATATATATAGGTTTTGTTTCTCTTTCATTACGCCTGCATGCAGTTGGCAGAGTGATTGTAGCAATGGTGAAATTGAAGGCCAAATGCTGATTCTCTAAGGTTAATTAATCACACAGCGATCGATTGATATTAGGAAAGTCCCAACAAAGAAATCACTACACTTACAAAACAGTTCCACTCTGTAGCTATTACAACCATACCATTCTGACTTCTCTGGCACCAACCCACTGTCATACAATTGTGTTGTTCACTGTGAATTTGCAGCCTATAAACAGGAGGGCGAGCGTGGAAGTTCGTGCATACGCGCAGGAAAAGCTCCCTGAGGCACAGAGATTTTGAACAATGAAAATAGGAAGTTTGAAAATGTTTATAACATGTCCCATCATGTGACTCTGTCACCTGAGCAGGGATATGTTAGAAATTAATTTGAATTTTTTTTAAATCGGTGAACAAAACCTCATCCCACCTGTGGATGAGGTTTCGCAAAAAATCCAAAGGCCACCTGGCCTTTTCACCTGCCCACCAACCGCACGAAAAGTTTAATTCAATTGGTACTTCAATGGCCTCAATAGGCCTGTTAATTGTCGGCAGACTCCTGCGCACACCCGCCGACCGAATAATCGCTCGAGTGCGCGATGATGTCCGGACGCTCATCTGATGTGATCGCACATCATTTTACCCTCGTTCGGTGTGGGTACGCGCGCGCCCCCAATGAGCACAATGTTCTGGCCTAATTGTTGTTTGAGCTGGAAGGCAAGTAGCCAAATTAGGTGGAAAAATGTAATTGTAATAAGAAACTCCAACAGCAAAAAAAAGTGTGTCAGCAAAATCCCGAGAGAAATCATTTCTAGAAGCATAAGTCATAGGATTGGGTTTCTAGAGGGATCCTTCATGTTAAAAGCCCTTTAGGCTGTTTCTCTGGGATTTCAGTGGATTTTTTTTTTTGCCAGAATTGTAATAGGTGATCGGGAATCCTCACCCAGAGAAATTTTAGTCCCACAGTGTGACCAACTTCTGCTAGGTTTTTAACAGGGTGGTGCAGGGTGGGGTGAAACTAGGATGAGGTAGGAATTTGTAAAGCTTTTCTTTAAGTGCTTTTAGTGACAAATAGGGATTTCATTCCCAGACTCTGCAAGAGTAAGAAAATTGGCAATAGTGAGTCCACACCCTGTTTTGCATCACTCCCAGTTTTTATTTTCTTACATTTATTTGATGAGGCCCAAGATTCCCAAGCCTCTGGTACATCAACACAGCTTGTCATCAGAATTGTGTTTACTTTAGGGCATAATGAAAAATTAGACTGCTATTTATATGCTGGTTTAAATTCAGAAGAGAATTTTGAGAAGTATTTAATTTTGTGGCACTAAAGCTTAAAACTGACCCCATCACCCCCCCGCCCCGCCCCACTCTCAACCCCGTGACCTACCCTGCATGAATAAAGGACAGCATATTGTGGAACTGTGTAGCTATGTAATGCAACATTTATGTGGGAAGTGAGGTGGGTGCTTGTGGATGTGGAAGACATGACTTTGCTGTAAAGTGAAATTTTGATTTATGTCAAAGGACAAGTTACAAAAAGCGAAATTAAAACAGAAAATGCTGGAAAACTCAGCAGGTTTCACAAAAAGTGAAGTCTTGTTGATAATTTCTTCATTTGGGGATCATTCAGTAAATTTGGTTCTTTTTGTTTATGGTTCATGGTGGGGATCATGACAATTGGCCAGGGCACCAGGGAAAAATTCTGGCTGTGGAAATGTTTACATTCACCTGAGCTGGTATATGGATTTGAACAAAAGTATTTTTGAATTCACGACACTATCTTATCTTTCTTTTATATAAATTCTGCTACATCCTGGACAGAGAAAAAAGCTCCCTCTACACTGTCCCCATTAGACACTCCCAGGACAGGTACAGCACAGGGTTAGATACAGAGTAAAGCTCCCTCTACACTGTCCCCATCAAACACTCCCAGGTCAGGTACAGCACGGGGTTAGATACAGAGTAAAGCTCCCTCCACCCATCCCCATCAAACACTCCCAGGTCAGGTACAGCACGGGGTTAGATACAGAGTAAAGCTCCCTCTACACTGTCCCCATCAAACACTCCCAGGTCAGGTACAGCACGGGGTTAGATACAGAGTAAAGCTCCCTCTACACTGTCCCCATCAAACACTTCCAGGGCAGGTACAGCACGGGGTTAGATACAGAGTAAAGCTCCCTCTACACTGTCCCCATCAAACACTCCCAGGGCAGGTACAGCACGGGGTTAGATACAGAGTAAAGCTCCCTCTACACTGTCCCCATCAAACACTCCCAGGGCAGGTACAGCACAGCGTTAGATACAGAGTAAAGCTCCCTCTACACTGTCCCCATCAAACACTCCCAGAACAGGTACAGCACGGGGTTAGATACAGAGTAAAGCTCCCTCTACACCGTCCCCATCAAACACTCCCAGGACAGGTACATCACGGGGTTAGATACAGAGTAAAGCCCTCCACTGTACTTTTAATGAATTTTCTTGTCCCAGTGACAGGAGGCTGGATTATTCGTAATGGTTGCTTATTACCCTTGCAGAGAGAGAACAGATCACATTCTGACAGCCAGTGTGCACGGTTTGACCAACATCTGCAGTCCTGCTTACTATATGATTGGAGTATTACTCCAGTATAATTCATACCCTAATAACTTCATGGTAAAGCAGCTGAAAATTGTGAAAGTTGACATGCTTCTTTGAACGAGACTGTCAACTGAGCCCCAAAATAATGGCAGTCCTAAATTCTGTGGATGTACAGCCCCCAGGAACCAGGAAGACTGTTCAACAATTGTCATCTAGCAGTCAGGCAGCCAACAGTGAGAGAAGACTCTGAATCAATCTGTTTCAGATCTGCTTGACACAGGTCCTAGAGGTGAAATGTCACCCTGTTAACCTCAGCCACATAGTAGTTTTTCATTTTGCAAATTTTGAACACAGGTTATATTAAAATATATTTTGGAGAGTTCCTGAGATTGAAGTTTACTGGAAGAAATTTGCCTTTAGTGTGTTTAAGTAAATGAAAACTGTTTTTGTTTCACAGCGGCCTGGGGCGCATTTGTCCGCTGTGACATGATACACATTCTCTCATGTTTGCTTTCTGTAAAAAAAACTGCTCAATGGTTATTCGTCTCAAAAAGAAACAAAACTCAGATTTCGGGCAGAGATTACGTTGGAATCCTGCAAGAATTAAAATAATCCCATTTTTAACATTTCTGTCACTCTAATCGGTTAGCACGCGGGGAAATGGTATGACTATGGGAGCTGTCGCAGAAGCTCTTCCATATCATAGACAAGCGTGTATAGACAAATGATGAGAGTTGGGGCGGGAGGGGGGGTGCGGAAACTGAAGAAAATGGGATTTGCGCTTGGACAGAACAGAACAGCAGAGACGGCCGAGGGATAGTCTCACTGTTAGGAGCAAATATTTTCCCTCACACTTGTAGTTGGAAAGTGACGGAGGAAGGGGAGAGGGGTTTAAGGAAATGGTTTGTTACGGAAAACGAGCTCCCCCGAGGATGATGAAGGCACGCTGGCAGAGGCAGGTGATGCCCAGAAGTGCTCTGTGTCGCTGAGCCAGATGTGGAGAAGGGTGGTGAAAATAGCAGGCGGCCTCACAGCTGAGATCTGCGCCCCTTGGAGTTGAGGAGCAAAGATGGGGCCACACCAAGGGGGTGGACCACGGTGAGAGTAAAAGCACCTCAGGACATTAAAGGCACCATAGAAACCAAATTGTTGTTGTAAAGATTTTACTGGGCCGAAGGCTTTAAAAGCGAGACTGAGAGGGTATTTGTGCTGCGGGAGGGCGCTGCAGAAATTCTTCCTTCCATACAACTGATAATTTGGGGGCTGGCACCAGAAGCAAAGGCCATGAAGCTGCCAGATTATTATAAAAACCCAACTGGGTCACTGATGTGCACGTCCTGCTTGGTCTATTTGAAACTCCAATCCTACGCTAACATGGTTGACTCTTACCTACCCTTTGAAGTGGTCTAGTAAGTCATTCAGTTGTACAAGGCTGAGAAAATAAATCAAAATTTGACACTGTCAAGAATGCATTAAAAAAAAATTCTCTCACAGACATAAACTTGCCTACAAACACACACGCATGTACACGTACACACGAGTACAAACTCCCTAGCGCGCACACATATGGCTCTATGCCATTGGGTGGAATTTTCCCAAATTTGCACTAGGTACAGCAGTGGGCAGCTCGTTTTACCCGCCAGCCGCAATGGCGGATTTTCACATCTTACCATCCCAAACCCACCACATTATTCATGCACTCCCGGGGAACACGCCGTTCCCATGGCGAGCAGGGTCTCATGCACCCACCCGCCATCACTTCACCGCTGCGTCACACCAGGCGCCATGCTTCAAGCCCACCCACAAGCGCAATCTCAGGGCTTCAAGCTCACCACTGCTGCACGGAAGACATGGCCCTGAAACTGAAGAAGACGGTAGCTCCTAGGCTCAGCAACATGTCCTTCAAGCACCTTTTGGATGCCGTGGAGGCCCGTGGGGATGCCCTCTACCCCCGTTCTGGCCACAGGATGGGCAGCAACAGCACTAACCTGGCTTGAGAGGTGGCGGTGGCCAGTGCCAATGCCCTTGAAAAGAGGGCAGCCACCCAGTGCCACAAGATGATGAATGGTCTCTTCCGTTCCACCGGGGTATGTCACTCTTCTCATTACTCTCAACTCACACACTCACAAACCCATCACACATCCACAGGGGCCTCACTCACTGCTGGTTCAAGAGACATCACTATTCACTCTCTCACACTCACCCTCATTGTCCTCATCCCATCCATAGACCACTCACCACCCACACAGGCCAGGTATACTTGTCATCTGGCCTGGCAGGATTCCTGCTTACACTTTCTCCATCTCTATCCATGCAGGACAAGCTGGCACACAACAAGAGGGAGAGGTCGCAGACCGGTGGCAGAATGCCTGAAATCGAGGCCTTCACGAACTTTGAAACCAGAGCCATCCAGCTAGCCAGAGAGGGTCCAGACTGGTCCTGTGCTGATGGTGAGGTTGGCGCTGCTCTACCAAGTGAGGATCCAGCAGTGCAACATCCATCAGACAACCATGCTGTGAGTGATGTGTCCCATTTCACGGGCCACTGCCATGCACTAATTATCTCCCCTTACTCCCGCAGGTACATCCAAGAAATAGCCTATGGAGTCCAAGACCCAGGGCCTCCAATCAAGCCCTGAAGAAACCTCTGAAGGGGAATCTGAAGGCACCTTCATTGAAGACCCATCACAGCGCTCACCCATGCCCTCCACCAGCGCAGAGACACACAACTCAGTGGGACCTAGTTCTGGAGTAGCCTCGCGATCACAATCTGGTGAGCACATCACACTGTTTGATCCTCCAGGATTGCTGGAGGCCAGAAATTTGCTGAGTCCGAGTCAGATGACAAGCCTTTGGGCTCGGTCATGTCACAGTTGCTGGAGCTGCAAAGGGAAGCTCAGGAACATCAGGAAGGGATGTCTGCTGCACTCCTCAGATTGCAAGGCACGATGGAGGAGTCCATCCGCCTTCAGTCTGAGGTGATAGCGCTGGCATGCCAACGCACCGAGGTCAACACTGGCAGGATGGCGGCCGCCATAGAGATCTTGGTCCAGGATGTTGTTCCTGTGTTCCTGCACTGCTGCGCGGGTTCAACTCCATCACTGATGCGATAGTTGGCCTCCAACAGTGAGTACACGAGAGGTGCCAGGCAACTCAATCTCATTCCAGCTACCCCTGCTCCTCAAGGAGTCACCTGAGGCTCCTGGGCACCCATAGGGTGGAGGATCAGCAGGTGCACACTCTGGGGCCACCCACTCAGGTGACTCCAAGAGTGTCCGGCCCATCCAACTCCCCTCTTCCTCTGACCTCAGCAGCTCCAGCTCCACAGGCTGAGGAGGGTTCCACAGCCACACAGCAGGACCCTGAAAGCAGGCCAGAGCCCTCCAAGTCGCAGCCCTCTAGCAGACTCCTGCCAAGGTCATCACAGGTAGGGTGTCACAGTCAGCAGGCTGCCTCCAGCTCCACTGTGGATGTCCAGGGAGCACCAAGATGTAGCTGCAGGGTTAGGAAATTTAAGGAGAATTAGTTGTACAGCCTGGGCACAGGTGTTAATCACTTGTACATACTGTTCACTATTGTCAATAAACTCCCAAGACTGTCTCCTTGCCTATGGTTCCTTGTTCTGATGAGCAGTGTTCTTGTCACTCAGATGTGAAACATTTCTGCACAAGATAAAGGCAGGTGTCTCAGTCCAGGGCCTCTTCCCTGTGCTCTGTGCAGCCTTCAGACCAAAGTGATGGTCCGGCCTCACACTCACTGGGAACATTACTGATGCCTGCACCTCAGTGGTGCTGGTCATTGCTGCCAGAATGTAGTGGGCAGGTGTCACAGAGTTCTCTCATTCTCTCCGTGTGCTCTCAGCACCTTCAAGGTGGGGCTGGCCCCCATCTTTTTAGCACTCTCAGGAATTCAACAGGTCCTTCGACAGCACCTTCCAAACCCATGACCACTACCATCTAGAAGGACAAAGGCAGCAGATAGATGGGAACACCACCACCTGAAAGTTCGCCTCCAAGCTACTCACCATCCTGACTTCAAAATATATCACCGTTCCTTCACTGTCGCTGGCCTGATAATGATAATGCTGATGCATGACAATGAGGTTCCCAACGTCTGATGGCGGGAAATGCGGCCCGCCAAACGATCGCGAACTGGTTTCATGCCTTCATAAAACCGATCGCGCCATATTGTCTGCTCACACCACCGATCAGCCCGACGCCAATGGGCACGGAAAATTCCACCCATAAACATGTGCATACAAATTTCTTGCCTTACACAAAAACACTCTCATTCAAACCTTGAATCTTAAAAGCAGCCAAAGAATAAAACTGTTAATAAATACAAGCTTTCAATCTTACATTTTTGAACCCCAAGCCAGAATAAGTAATTAAAGAAGTTACAAGAGGAGTGTCATGATTAGCTGGCACCAGCCTTGCCTGTTTTAACTCCTGACCGCCCAGGGTACTGCATTCGAGCATGTTTCCTCTACTTTGAGGTTGAGTAGGCAAGTACTGAGAGAACTCACTCTCTATTGACCAGTTTGATAAATTCTATGTAATTCACTGTAGCACAAGGATTGAGCCAGGAACTGGAATGGTTTGTATGCCTACGCAGTCACATTCTGCAATATTTCAGTGACTCTCTCTCAATGACAACTAAACAATGTTCTGCAACACTTGTCCACACTCGCACAACTATTATTCAAACTCTGATTGGTTATGTTCCAAAGAAGGTCACACATAGCCCCAGTTGCATTTGGGAACTACGCCTTCACGCATCTCACCAATTCCTTCAAACTCAATCCTCACCCAATATTTATCTTCCTTTTCCTCGAAATAATCTCAGCAGTGATGCTGCTTGGAGCTAGGTTCCACATTTCCACTTTCCTGAAGAGAAATCATTTCCTCTAAACTCCAATCAAAATATGGGAGGAAAATGAGAGAGAGAGAGAGAGAGGGATAGAGAGGGAGGAAGAGAGACAGCAACTCCCCACAGAGTCTAATTTACAAAACCTTCTCACAGCAGTCTGTGAGCTGCTTCCTCACTGTTATATTCAGTGACTTCTCCCCAGTTCCCTCAATGAAGTTGTCAGTGCTCCGTGCTAAAAAGTCTGTATGATGTTGCATTTAACATGCATGTCACATACACAAAAATTGTCACACATACAAACCTGTGTCTTACTCCCATTTGATTAACTCAAGAATTTATGAAACAAATAACACCCCAAATGTCAACCATCCAATGAATAAACAACAACTAAAAATTGTGAAACAAAAACAGGATTACCTGGAAAAACTCAGCAGATCTGGCAGCATCGGCGGAGAAGAAAAGAGTTGACGTTTCGGGTTCTGTTGAAGGGTCATGAGGACTCGAAACATCAACTCTTTTCTTCTCCGCCGATGCTGCCAGACCTGCTGAGTTTTTCCAGGTAATCCTGTTTTTGTTTTGGATTTCCAGCATCCGCAGTAGTTTTTTGTTTTTAACTAAAAATTGTGGGTGAATGAACAGAAAGACCCGGAGTGTACGTACGTAAATCTTTGAAGGTGCCAGAACAAGTTGAGAAGTCAGTTAGAAAATCATTTGGGACCCTTGGTTTCATTAATAGGGACATAATGCACAAAAGCACGGAAGTTTTGCTAAATCTTTATAGAACACTGGTTAGGCCTCAGCTGGAGGGTTGTGTCTAACTCTAGGCACCGCATTTTAGGGAGGATGGTAAGGTCTTTGGAGAGGGTGTGGAGGAGATTTACTAGAATGGTTCCAGGGATGAGGGGACTTCAGTTATGTGGAGAGACTGGAAAAGCTGAGATTGTTCTCCTTAGAGCAGAGAAGGTGAAGAGGAGATTTAATAGAGGTGCTTAAAATTCTGAGAAGATTTTGATAGAGTAATAAGGACAAACTCTTTCTACTGGCATACAGAGTTGGTAACCAGAGAGACAGAAATTTAAGATAATTGGCAAAAGAACCAGAGGGGGAGATGAGGAGAATTTCTCTTTACACAATGAGTTGTTGTAATCTGGAAGGCGCTGCCTGAAAGGGCGGTGGAAGCAGATTCACTAGGAACTTTCAAAAGGGGAATTGGATAAATACTAGAAGGAGAAAAATTTGCAGGGTTATGGGGAAAGAGCAGGGGATTGGGACTCATTAGATAGCTCTTTCGCAGAACCCACACAAGTTTGATGGGCCAAATGGTCTCCTGCTGTGCTATATGATTCTATGATTCTACAAGAATAAAAGAGGAAGAAAGCAATTAGCCTCCACTTGACCCCCAGGATGTTCTTGTTTTAAAACATCAATTAGACTCTTATGGCCTTATAAGGGGAGGCTACAGTTGACACAGCTTCATCTTAGCAGCAGAATAATACCTTGTAATTTATTGGTTATAATGATCCATTCCTTATGAAAGAGCACGTTGACTGACCGACGAGAAGCAATGCCATGGGAGGTCTGTCAATGTATTAACGCACAGCAGGAAGAAAATCAGAATGGAAGTTAAAATTGCTGAGCACTTAAAGGGCCCCAATGATGGAGCTTTAACCATTCATGTGATTTAAGCTCTGTTGCCATGATTACCCAAGGTTTGTTCCCATGGTTACTCAAGGTTTAGCAGCTCATAGCATGCAGCCCGCTCACAGTCGAAAATGTTTGAAGTTTTCTGGGGCCATAGACTGGGTTTCGTGTCGGACCTGTGCAAAATCCATAGGGAATCCAAAGGCTGAGGGGGGAGAAGTTACGTTAATGAATAAAACATTACAGTTTGACCTAAAATGCTGCTTGAAGCTTTCAAGCTGTGATTCCTGTGATGTGGTAGAGGGTTAGAAGCTGTTGAGAATTTCCTAATTTGATTGCAGGAATTTGACTTGAGGATCGCAAGCCAAAAATAAAATAAATCGAACCCAATATTCACAGTAAAAAGGGTTGGCAGAGGAGTGGTGGGGACCAAAATAGACATCCATTGGTGGAAGATGAAGGAATGGCTGAGGCACTAAATGAGTCCTTTGCATCAGTATTTACCAAGGAACAGGGCTTTGCCGAAGCTATGGTAAACGAGGAGGTTGTCGGCGTACTGGATGAGATAAAAATCGGTAAAGAGGGGCTCCTAGAACAGCTGCCAGTACTTAAAATGGAAAAGTCACCTGGTCTAGATAGGATGCTGAGTCACTGAATGGTTACAGCGCAAGAGGAGTCATTTGGCCCATCATTTCTGCACTGGGTCTCTGAATGAGCAATTCACCTAGCTCCATTCCCCCACCTTCACCCCATAACCCAGCGCATTCCTCCTTTTTAAGAGACAATCTAATTCCTTTCTGAACACCTCAATTGAACCTGCCTCTACCACACTCTCAGGCAGTGCCTTCCAGACCCTAACCACTCGCTGTGTGAATAAGTTCTTTCTCATATCACTTTTGCTTCTTCTACTAATTACTTTAAATCTGTGCCCTCTCATTCTTGATCCTTTCATGAGTAGGAACAGTTTCTCCCTATCACTCATGATTTTGAATACCTCTATCAAATCTCCTCCCAGCCTTCTTTTCTCCAAGGAAAACAGCCCCAACTTCTCCAATATATCTTATTAACTGAAGTTCCTCATCCCTGGAACCATTCCCGTGAATCTTTTCTGCACTCTCTCCAATGCCTTCACCTCCTCCCTAAAGTATGATGCCCAAAACTGGACACAATACTCCAACTGAGACTGAGCTAGTGTCTTATACAAGTTCAACATAACCTCCTTGCTCTTGTACTCTGTGCCCCTATTAATTAAGCCCAAGATGCTGTATGTTTTATTAACCGCACTCTTAACCTGTCCTGACAATTTCAATGACTTATGCACATACATAGCCAGGTCTCTCTGCTCCCGAACTCCAATTAGAACTGTACCCTTTATTTTATATGATCTCTCCATGTTCTTCTTACCAAAATGAATCACTTTACATCATTGAACTTCATCTGCCACTTGTCTGCCCACTCTACCAACTTGTCTATGTCTCTTTGAAATTCTACACTATCCTCCTCACAGTTCACAATGCTTCCAAGCTCTGTATCATCCTCAAACTTTGAAATTGTTCCCTGTACGCCAAGGTCTAGGTCATTAATGTATATCAGGAAGAGCAAGCGTCACAACACTGACCTCTGGGGAGCTCCACTGCAAACCTTCCTCCAGCCTGAAAAACACCCATTAACCACTACTCTGTTTCCCATCATTCGGCCAATTTCATATCCATGTTGCCACTGTCTCTTTTATTCCATGAACTCTAATTTTGCTCATATAAGCCTGTTGTATGACACTGTATCAAATGTCTTTTGGAAGTCCACATACTACACATCAACAGTATTGCCCTTATCAACCCTCTCTGTTACCTCTTCAAAGCTCTAGCAAGTTAGCTAAGCATGATTTGCTCTTAACAAATCTGGGCTGGCTTTCCTTAATTAACCCATATTTGTCCATGTGACTATTAATTTTGTCTTGGGTTATTGTTTCTAGAAGTTTCCCCACCAGCAAGGTCAAACTCACTGGTCTGTAGTTGCTGGGTTTATCGTTACACCCTTTTTTGAACAAGGGTATAACGTTTGCAATTCTCCAGTCCTTTACCACCACCCCTGAGTCTAAGGAAGATTGGAAAATTATGGCCAGTGCCTCCACAATTTACACTTCCACTTCCCTCAGAATCCTTGGATGCATCTCACCTGGTTCTGGTGTCTGATCCATTTCAAGTACAGACAGCCTATCCAATACCTCCTCCTTATCAATTTTAAAACCTCCTAGTGTCTGAATTACTCTTTCACCATCATCTGAGTAGCATCTTCTTCCTTGGTAAAATATTCCTTGATGCAAAGTATTCAGTTAATGCCTCAACTACTCTCCCTGTCTCCATGTGTAAACCCCTCTATGGTCCCTAAATGGCCCCACTCTTCCTTTTACTGTTTATGTGCCTATAGAAGACTTTGGGATTCCCTTTTTATGTAAGCTGCCAGTCTCTTTTCATACTCCCTGTTTAGTTCTTTTATTTGCTTTTTCACTTCCCCTCTGAACCTTCTACATTCAGCCTGGTTCTCAATTGGATTTTCTACCTGACACCTGTCGTAAGCACACATTTGTTTCTTTATCTTAATCCCGATATATTTTGTAACTAGGGAGCTCTGGCTTTGTTCAGCTTACCTTTCCTTTTCGAGGGAATTTCGAGGGAATATGCCTTAGCTGTGCCCGAACTATCCCTTCTTTGAAGGATCCCATTGTTCAGCTACCATTTTTCCTGCCAACCAATTTATTTGACCCAGATTCATTCTTACCCCCTTTGAAGTTGGCTTTCCCCCAGTTAATTATTCTTACTCTGGATTATTCTTTGTCCTTTTCCATAGTCAGCCTAAACCTTATAATACAATGATCACTGTTCCCTAAATGTTCCTCGACTGATACTTGATGCATCTTGGGTCGCTGAGGGAAGGAAGAGTAGAAATTGCCAAAGTGCTGGTTACAAATTTCCAATCCTCCTTTGATATGGGGTGATACAGGCAGGGGCGATACAGGCAGGGGTGATACAGGCAGGGGTGATACAAGCAGGGGTGATACAGGCAGGGGCGATACAGGCAGGGGTGATACAGGCAGGGGTGATACAGGCAGGGGTGATACAGGCAGGGACTGGCGGATTCACCCTTCTTCAAAAGGCTAAATTTGGAAATTCCCATCCAGTCACTTTAACATCAGCAGTGGGGAGCTTTTAGAAACAATGATCCAAGATAAAATTAATGGCCATTTGGATAAGAATGGACCAATAAAGGTAAATCAGCACAAATCATGTTTGAATAACTTGATTAAGTTTTTTGTTGAATATTTAGGTGGATGAGGACAGTGTAATTCATGTTGCGTACACGGACGTTCAAAACTCTGATGATAAAGTCTCACATATTAGGCTTGTTAGAAAAAATGAAGTAGGGTCTGTGACAAGCTGAGTGAGTGGGCAAATGCATGGCAGATGCAGTATAGTGTGGATGAATGTGAGGTTATCCATTTTGGTAGCAAAAACAGGAAGGCAGATTATCATCTGATTGGCTATAAATTGAGAGAGGGGAATGTGCAACGAGACTTGGGTGTCCTCGTACACCAGTTGCTGAAGGTAAGCTTGCAGGTGCAACAGACAATAAAGACGGCAAATGGTATGTTGGCCTTCATAGCGAGAGGATTCGAGTACAGGAGCAGGGATGTCTTGCTGCAATTATACAGGGCCTTGGTGAGACCACACCTGGAATATTGTGTGCAGTTTTGGCCTCCTTATCTGAGGAAGGATGTTCTTGCTATAAAAGGAGTTCAGCGAAGGTTTATCATACTGATTCCTGGGATGGTAGGACTGACATATGAGGAGAGATTGAGTCAGTTAGGATTATATTCGCTGGAGTTCAGAAGAATGAGGGGGATCTCATTGAAACCTATAAAATTCTAACAGGACTAGACAGGGTAGATGGAGGAAGGATGTTCCCGATAGTGAGAGAGTCCAGAACCAGGGGTCACATTCTGAGGATATGTGGTAGACCATTTAGGACTGAGATGAGGAGAAATTTCTTCACCCAGAGAGTGGTGAGCCTGTGGAATTCGTTACCACAGAAAGTAGCTGAGACCAAAACATTGTATGTTTTCAAGAAGGAGTTAGATATAGCTCTTGGGGTGAAAGGGATCAAAGGGTATGGGGAGAAAGTGGGAGCAGGCTATTGAATTGGATGATCAGCCATGATCATAATGAATGGAGGAGCAGGCTCGAAGGGCTGAATGGCCTACTCCTGCTCCTAGTTTCTACGTTTCTATGTTTCTACTTCATTTTTTCTAACAAGCCGAATATGTGAGACTTTATCATCAGAGTTTTGAAAGCCTGTGTATGCAACATGAATTACACTGTCCTCATCCACCTAAAAATTCAACAACAAAAACTAAATGAAACCATTTTAAAGAGCATGCAAGAAAAGAGAGACCTGGGAGTCTTTGTACATAAATCAGTGCAGGTGGAAGGACAAGTTAACAAAGCAGCTAATAAAGTATATTGAACCCTTGGCTTTATAATAGAGGAATTAAGTGCAAAAGCAAAGAAATTGTGCTAAACTCATATGAAACACCAGTTTGTTCAAAGCTGGAGTAGAGTGTTCAATTCTTTAGGAAGAATATCAAGGTCTTGGAGTGGGTACAAAGGAGATTTACTAGAATGGTTCCCGGGATGAGGGATTACAGTTATGCACAGAGACTGGAGAAGCTGGGATTGTTCTCCATTGAGCAGAGAAAGTTAACGGGCAATTTAATAGAGGCGTTTAAAATTATGTAGGGCTTTATCAAGAGAGACAGTACCCGAGAGACACAAATTTAAGGTAATTCACAAAACAACCAGAGGAGAGTTGAGGAAAATACTTTGTTGATGCAATAATGTGCTGTGAGCTGGAATTCACTGCCGGAAAGGATGGTGATAGGGTGAGACGACAAGGGGTTGGAAGAGTTTCACCTTGATTTTCACCAACGTTTGTATGGACCAGTTGGCTGAATGTTGTGTTTACTGGACTCACATCCTGTGGATTATGAGTCCAACATCAGGACCACGACAGACCAAACCATAACGTACCAAACCACACCGTACCAAACCATACTGCACCATAACAAGTTAAAACACTTTGGGCAGGATTTTTAACTCACCGGGCGGGTGTGGTGGGCAGACCCGGGAGTGGCCGTGAAACCAGCCGCCACCCCCAATCGGGCCCCAATTGTGATTTCACAGTGACTGGCCAATTAACGTCTGGCCAGCGTGAATTGAGAGTTGAAATGCTCAGCGCTGCCGGGGTGGGGTGGGGGAAGGCGTGGGAGGAGGGTGAGCGTGCAAGTTCACGCATGCGCGCGGGTGCATGCACTGAAAGCTCCCTGAAAGTACAAAGTTGAAGATTTACAACATCACAAATAACGATTTAAAAAATAGGTTAAACATGTCCCCTCATGTCACATGAGCAGGGACATGTTATAGATGAGAGTTAAAACATTTTTATTTTATTTTTAATTAACTCCGGAAACCTCATCTCGCCCGTGGATGAGGTTTCCTCAAAAATCCAAAGGCCGCTTGAACGTTTGGATGGGCAGCAAAATATCCGGTTTAATTAATTGATTAAGGGCTTTAATTGGCCTCTTAATTGTCGGCGGGCGCACTGCTGCCCATCGCATGTGCCTGCTGAGCGAAATATCGCGAGAGGGCATGATGACATCGGGACGCTCGGCCGACTTCATCATGCATTAATTTACTCTCGCTCGGGCTGGGCGGGTGCCCTCCCAACGAGGGAAATATTCTGCCCATTGTTTATTAATTGCAGAAAAGCAGGGAGTGAAAAATCTTGGTATAGGGTACTTATTAGCCCTAGTATAAAGCACTTATTATTATGTCTGTGCAAACCACACCCTTACATTACATCAGTTTAGAATGTTTTTGAGAAAATATACAATTAGTGGCTGATGTATAGAGGTTCTGAATATTCCGTGTGAATAAATCTTCGTCATCAATGTATATCAGGAAAAGCAAGGGTCCCAACACTGACCCCTGGGGAACTCCACTACAAACCTCCCTCCAGCCTGAAAAACATTCATTGAGTACTACTTTCTGTTTCCTGCCACTTAGCCAATTTTGTATCCATATTACTGCTGTCCCTTTTATTTCATGAGCTATAACTTTCCTCACAGGTCTGTTGTGTGGCTCTGTATCAAATGCCTTTGGAAGTCCATGTAGACCACATCAACAGCATTACCCTCATTAACCGTCTCTGTTACCTCAACAAAAACTCCACCAAGTTAGTTAAACACAATTTTTCCATAACAAATCCATGCTGGCTTTCCTTAATTAACCCATATTTTTCCATTAATCGTGTCCAAAGTTATTGTTTCTAGAAGTTTCCCTACCACCAAAGTCAAACTGATTGGCCTGTAGTTGCTGGGCTTATCTTTACATGTTTTTTTGAACAAGGGAGTAACATTTGCAATTCTCCAGTCCTCTGGACCTACTCCAAAGTCTAAGGAGGACTAAAAAATTATGGCCAGTGCCTCTGCAATTTCCACTCTCACTTCGCTCACTGTGCTTGGATGCATCTCATCCAGTTCTGTTGCTTTAACAACATTAAGAATAGACAGCCTATCTAATACCTCCTCCTTATTAATTTTAAATGCACACAGTGTTGAATTATCTCCTGTTTCACCATGGCCTGGGTAGCAGCTTCTTCCTTGCTAAAGACAGGTGCAAAGTATTTATTTAATATCTCAACTATGCCCAGTACGTCCAGGTGTAAATCCCCTTTTTGGTCCCTAATTGGCCCTATTAATCCTTTTACTCTCTGCTACCTATATGCTGACAGAATACCTTGGGATTCCCTTTTATGTTAACTACCAGTCTCGTTTCATACTCCCTCTTTGCTTTTTTTATTTGATTTTTCACTTTCCCTCTGAACTTTCTGTGTTCAGCCTGGTTCTCCATTTCATTATCCCTGTGACATCTGTAATTATCACACTTTTTCCTCTTCATCTTAATTCCTATCTCTTTTGTCATCCAGGAAGCTCGGGAAGCTCTTGTTTGCCCTACTTTTCTCTTTCGAGGGAATATACCTTGACTGCACCCAACTACCTCTTCTTTGAAGGTCGCTCATTGCTCAGCAATCATTTTTCCTGACAACCTTTGGCTCCGATTTATTCGGCCCCGATCCATGCTTACCCCATTGAAGTTGGCTTTCCTCCAGTTAATTATTCTTACTCTGGATTGTTCTTTGTCCTTTTCCATAGTCAGCCTAAACCTTATGATACAATGATCACTGTCCCCTAAATATTCTCTTGCTGACACTTGATCCATCTCATTTCCACAAATCAGGTCTAGCAGTGCCTCCTTTCTCATTGACTGGAAACATACCGCTGCAGAAAATACTCCTGAACACACTCTAGGAAACCTTGTCCCTCTCTGCCTTTTACACTGCCCCACTATCCTAGTCTACATGTGGATAATTGAAGTCCCCCATTATAACTACTCAACTACTCTGTAATTCTCACAATTTTCTTGCAAATTTGTTCCTCTACATCCTTCCCACTAGTTAGTAATTGTTTCCATTGGTCGGTGAGTCAGTAGCAACAGAAGAATGACAGGAATGAAGGGAAATATTTCACCACAAGTGGCTTTTGAAGCAGAGATGAGACCATTAGATAAAAGGGAATTGGATAAATATTTGAAAATGAAGAGTGTAAAAGGAAACAGAGACAGGAAAGGGAAATTGGACTGGAGTGGGCAACTCTAGTTAGAGATCTAGTACCAGCACAGACATAATGGGCTGAATGGCCTCCTGTTCTGTAATGGGTGTGATTTTATTTGCACTTATCAATGTAATTTGGCAGTGTCATGCATTTGTATAACATCTTTGAGTCAGAAGGTTGTAGGTTTGAGTCCCACTCCAGAGACATGAGCATATAGTCCAAGCCTGCACTCCCGGTTCAGTATTGAGCGCAGGTTGCACTGTCAGAGATGATGCCTTTTGGATGAGATGTTAAACCGCTTCCAATCTGTCCTCTCAGGTGGATAAAAGATCCCATGGCATTATTCAAAGAAAGGAAAATAAGTTTTTTCAGTGTCCTGGTACAACATTTATTCCCTAAACCAACATCACTGGAAAAGATTATCTGGTCATTATTGCACTGCTGTTTCTGAGATCTTGCTGTGTGTAAATTAGTTGCCAAGTTTCCTACATTACAACAGTGATCATACTTCAAAAATTACTTTATTGGCTGTCCTTTGGCATGTCCTGAATTTGTGAAAAGGATACATAAATGTTTTATTATTCTACTTGCTACCATATGAAGGCAGCCAGAGCGTAACATCACTAAGTGGCAGAATAAAGGGAGCTGAGCAAGAAGAGAGAGATTAAGAGTGAGATTGCAAGGCTGGTCAAAGAGATGGACTTTATGGAGATTTTTAAATGAGTTTAAACCCTCAGACCTGTTGGCAATGAAAAGCAGGTGACAGCCTAGACCTTAGGGTGATAGAATTGGCAGGAAAGATCTGTTCCCTAAAGATTAATTTTAAATTGGGACTTTGAAGAAATGTTTGATTTCACGTGGTGACTGGATTAGAGCAATAGGCTGTCTTGAGAAGTTTCAATTAAAATTGCTCTGTCTATAAATGCAGTAAAAAAAGTTAAAAGTGTTGCCTTTGATGAAGGGAAAAACCTGTGTTTGAAGACCAACTACAGTTCATTGAGTGATATAGGTGACGGGGCCAGAAAGAGTGATTTGAAGCGATGGTTTGATGACACCTGCCAGGATTGGTCGTTAGACTGACCAACTGATGTGTAAAATTATAATTTGATGTTTGAGAGGGGGAATACAGAAATCCACTTAAGAAATTGTTAAGGCAGATTATGGTTGTGGTTTTGCAACATAAAAGGGTGAGTCGGCAGAATTTCTAATCATGATTGGGTCATTTGTGGTTGACTCTTAAATGCCCCTGAAATGGCCTGGCAAACCACTCACTTCTCAAGGGCAATTAGGAATGGGTAATTAATGCTGGCCCAGCTAGCGACGCCCACATCCCATGAAAGAATGAAAAAAACAATTTGGAAACCAGGCTAACATCAACTTAACACATGCCAAGTAAATCTCCAAAATAGACTCTTTGCTTCAGTTCCAGATGAAATAGAGGTTTCTGTGCTACCTTGCACTGAGGAAAAATACTGCTAACATCTGAAATGTTGACAATAACTGTCTCAAGGAAGAGGGAAGTGAGAGATCATCTGATGGAGATAGCCATGGACTGTGTTCTTCACTGTTCTTGAATTCTAAAGTCCCCACTACTGCAGTGATAACTGTTACCTTTGAATGTCTCCCCAACTTTGGAAAAGGTGTCCATTCAGTGTGCCTTTTCTGCCATTTAATGGGAACATGATTGATCTGCACCTCAACTCCTTTTATCTGCCTTTACTCCATATCCTCTAAAGCTCTTACTCAACAAAAATCTACCTCAGTCAAAAGCTCCAATTGTCATTGGCTGAACTACCAGAGTGCTGCCAAGTACATGTGATACTGTAGCCTAGCAAGTGTTAGCACCTTCAGGGAGAAGATGGGGGGAGCAAATTTGATGTGAATTTAGTGTAGGTGCCAGCAGAGGCTGCTTGGGTCAATTGGTTTGTTTCTATGCTGTAATTTATCTGTGTTTCCCTGCCCTGTCTCCCCCACTTCCATCACAAATTGTGGTATGTAGGACCGTCACTCCTGTACTGTACTTTGATTTAATGAGGTCCAACTTCAGTTTTGTGCAGAGATTGGAAAACGTAGGTAAAAGCAAAACACTGCGGATGCTGGAAATCTGAAACAAAAACAAAAATTGCTGGAAAAACTCAGCAGGTCTGACAGCATCTGTGGAAAGGAAGACAGAGTTAATGTGTCGAGTCCGTATGACTCTTCATCAGAACTGGATCTTCATCAGTTCATCAGTTCTGATGAAGAGTCATACGGACTCGACACGTTAACCCTGTCCTCCTTTCCACAGATGCTGTCAGACCTGCTGAGTTTTTCCAGCAATTTTTGTTTGTGTTGGAAAATATAAGATTGTTCCCCTTGGAACAGAGAGGGTTAAGAAGTGACCCAATAGAGGTTTCCAAGATGATAAGAGGTTTTGATAGAGCAGATAGAAAAGAAACTATTCCTCTGCTTGTGGTCATGGGTTTAAAATCACTGACAAAAGATTTTGAGTGGAGATGACGGGAACTATTTTTCACTGAGTTGTTGGGATTTGGAACACTTGACCTGAAAAGGTCATAGAAGCTGATTCCATAAATAACTTCAGAAGGGAGTTGAACAGGTGCTAGAGGATAAGGAGCACAGGGCTGCAGTAAAAAAGCTGGGGTTGTGGGACAAAACATGACTTCTTTCTAACAGCACAACGATGTGAATGATTTCCTTTCTGTGCTGTTAGTTTCAATGATTCTCTGAACAGCTCACACAAACCCTGTATCAGGGTGATTACAAATTAAAGGGCTTGCGATAATGAAAAAGACCCAGGCACAGGTTAGAGGTGCTAAAAGGCCTCCTTCTGTACTGTATGATTGTACTCTAATAAGTCACAAGCTGCAATATTTTAATGGCTGTTCATATAAAATCATTTAATACGTTTTCATGCTCTATTGAAAATTGAAGTCCTATCTGCCCTCTCAGGTGGATGTAAAAGATCCTCTGGCACAGAAGAGCTGGAGAGTTCTCCCCAGTGTCCTGGCCAATATTTATGCCTCAACTATCATCACAAAAAGAGGTGATATGGTCATTATCACATTGCTGTTTTTGAGAGCTTGCTGTCTACTAATTGGCTGCCACATGTTCTACATTAAAACAGTGACTAAATTTCGAAAGTACTTCATTAGCTGGAAAGCAATTTGGGACATCCTGAGATTGTGAAAGGCATTATTGAAATTGTTATGACCCCAGCTGATGTTATTACTGGACAAGGCGGATCTCAGGGTGGAACCTGGCTTGATAGATCCTAACATTTATTTTTGCTTAGATACATGGAGAGTGGCTACTGAACAGAGTCACAGGAATCAGCTGATGAACTTTTAAGAGAAGAATAAAACATTTATTAAACAAGAAAATATGAACTATATTACAATACTCCTTCACCCACAACTATACCTTTACAGATATATACAGGTTAATAAGGATAACACAAGTTATAAAAGCTATCTTATACTTTAATGTTCACAGTAAACACACAGTCCATGTAAACCAATAGGTGACCTGTGGTCAGACACACCACACTCTGAAACCAAGTGACAGATGTCACCCCAAACAGATGCTATGGATCTCTCCTCAACTCTGCCCCCCCAACACTTGTCACACCGTGCGCCAACCAGTCTCATTGAATTCCACCTTTCACATGAGGGTTTTCAATCTCCACTCTCCAAGAGCTCACTTTGGAATCTTCTCCCAAAGTATGCTTCCTCTCAGACACCTTCCACAAGGGTCCACTTCCAGAGTTTCAAACTCTCGTTCTGATGTTCCTCTCGCCTGGATCATCACATGCATTCAAGCTTTCTTCCAGTCACTCTCTCTCTCTCACTGACTCAGCTGTGCCACAGTACACCACTGCTTTACATGCCCATAGTAAAGAGTTACAGACCTTCAGCTGTCTCATTGGACCTTCCGGCTTCTCACTCACCTACATTGCTTTAAATCTGTTTGCTGCAGCTTTCACCTCTTTAAGCTTGAAGTTTGGTGCCTTCCTCACTGCTGCTTACTGTCACTTGCAAAGAACAGGACCTTTTCTGGACTCCTGTTCTTCCTTTGACTAGAAGTTCTTCTTGGGACCTTTGCTGTTCCACTCCGCTGGATTTGGGGATTTTCTTCCTTAGTTCCTGGAACCTGTTTCTACAGTTTCCTCTCCTTTCTAGCTTCTCTAAGCAGCTGCCTTCAACTTTAATTTGGGACCTGCTATCTGTCCCTCTCTGCTAGACTGCTCCTGCTGGCAACTGCTTCCAACTGGACTCAAACTGCTTTTTCTAGTTTTTTCTATCTCTGTGCGTGTCTGTGTGTGTGTGTGGGTGCGTCTCCCTCTCTGGACCCCTGTTACTAGGCAACAGCAGTTTTTTCTAATCATGTTTGTTTTTCCTCCTTCAAGAGTCATAAAAATCCAGAAATGCAGGGACCTTTTAAAATGAAACTAAAACTCAAATTCTCCTTTTCTTAACATACAAATACAGAAACACAAATCAACCTTAACTTAAAGATATACCTTATTCTTAACACACCTAAATACATATGAACATACAAACATAGGAGCAGGAGTAGGCCACTCAGACCCTCGAGCCTGCTCCGCCATTTCATAAGATCATGGCTGATCTGATTGTAACCTCAACCCCACATTCCTGCCCTGATAACCTTTCATTCCCTTGTTAATCAAGAACCTACCTAGCTCTGTCTTAAAAATATTCAAAGGTTCTGCTTCCACCACCTTTTGAGGAAGAGAGTTCCAAATACTCACAACCCTCAGAGAAAAAAATTTTCTCCTCATCTCTGTCTTAAATGAGTAACCCCTAGCTCTAGATTCTCCCACGAGGAAACATCCTCTCTACATCCACCCTGTCAAGACCCCTCAGGATCTTAAAGGTTTCAATTAAGTTGCCTCTTACTCTTCTAACTTCCAGTGGATGCAAGCATAGCTTGTCCAGCCTTTCCTCATAAGAAAACCTGCCCATTCCCGGTATTAGTCTAGTAAACCTTCTCTGAGCTGCTTTGAGTGCATTTATATCTTTCTTTAAAAAAGGAGATCAGTACTGTGTACAGTACTCCAGATGTGGTCTCACCAATCCCCTGTATAACTGAAGCATAACCTTCCTACTTTTGTATTCAATTCCCCTCACAATAAATGATAACATTCTATTAGCTTTCCTAATTACTTGCTGTACCTGCATACTAACCTTTTGTGATTTATGCACGAGGACACCCAGATCCCTCTGAATCTCAGAGCTCTGCAATCTCTCACCATTTAGATAATAAGCTTCTTTTTTATTCTTCCTGCCAAAATGGACAATTTCACAATCGCTCACATTATACTCCATTTGCCAGATCTTTGCCCACTCACTTAACCTATCAATGTCACTTTGTAGCTTCCTTATGTCCTCTTCACAATTTACTTTCCTACCTATCTTTGTGTCGTCACCAAATTTAGCCACCGTTCCTTCAGTCCCTTCATCCAAGTCATTTATATAAATTCAAAAAATTGAGGCCCCAGCACTGATCCCTATGGCACACCACTTGTTACATCCTGCCGCCAGAAAAGACCCATTTATGCCAACTCTCTGCCTCCTGTTAGCTAGCCAATCTTCTAGCCATGCCAATATGTTATCCCGACACCATGAGCTTTTATTTTCTGCAATAACTTTTAATAAAGGCCTTCTGGAAATCTAAGTACAGTACATCCACCAGTTCCCCTTTATCCATAGCACATGTTACTCCTTCAAAGAAGTCCAATAAATTGGTGAAACATGATTTCCCTTTTAAACCATGTTGACTCTGCCTGATTGTCTTGAATTGTTCTAAGTGCCCTGCTATAACACCTTTAATAATAGCTTCTAACATTTTCCCTATGGCAGATGTTAGGCTAAATGGCTTATAGTTTCTTGCTTTCTGAATCCCTCCCTTTTTGAATGAAGGAGTTATATTTGCTATTTTCCAATCTAACGGAACCTTCCCCGAATCCAGGGAATTTTGGAAAATTAAAACCAGTGCATCAACTATCTCACTAGCCACTTCTTTCAAGACCTTAGGGTGAAGTCCATGTGGACCTGGGGATTTGTCAGCCCGCAGCTCCAACAATTTGCTCAGTACCACTTCCCAGGTGATTGTAATTTTCCCAGAGTTCCTCCCTCCCATTTCCTGATTTACAGCTATTTCCAGGATGTTACTTGTGTCCTCTATAGTGAAGACCGAAGCAAAATACCTGTTCAATTCAGCTGCCATCTCCCTACATTCCACCCATTCCCCAGGTCCCTCTATGGGACCAACGCTCACTTGGTTAACTCTTTTCTTATTTAAATATCTATAGAAACTCTTACTATCCATCTTTATATTACTAGTTAGCTTTTTCTCATTCTCTAGTTTTTCCCTCCTTATTAATCTTTTTGTCATTCTTTGCTGATCATTATATTCTTTCCAATCTTCTGACCTGCCACCTGTCTTTGCATAATTTAATGTTTTTTCTTTAAGTCTGATACTGTCTTTAACTTTTTTAGTTAACCACGGATGGTGGGTCCTCCCCTTGGAATTTTTCTTTCTTGTTGGAACGTATCTATTCTGTGTACGCCGAAATATCCCTTTAAATGCCTGCCACTGAACCTCTGTTGACCTATCCCTTAACCTCATTTGCCAATTGTTATGACTGATGCAGTTGGTAAAGTGTAGTTATTTTAAAAATCCCAGAGGGAAACTTTAAACAGCTGTTTTAACGTATAATTTTAAGTGTTATGTTTGAGATGTGACTCTAAATTCAGCAATCAGACCATCAGTTCTTGAGGTTTTACATTAAACTAATTGAAATATTTTATTAATTTACACAGGTTAAAGATATATATACACATGGCTACAAATTACTACTATCATGACTTTTAACAAATTCCCAAACTAATCTCTATTAAGGCAACAGCAACCCATAGACTTAACCAAACACCAGGCAAAGTATTTTCACCTTACGAATTCAAAATGAGGTTCTTTTCACTGTGGAGCCAGTCGGAGGCTTACAGCTGCCCTTTGACCTTACATTACCTCTACCCTGCACACCCGAAAACTACTGAAGTTATACCTACCAACACTGATTGAATTCAAATTCTCGTTGTCTCACCTGTCTCTTTGAACTTTATCTTTTAACAATGAAATCCTATTCATTGCACTAATGTTATTAGTAATATAAACATATTGCTTGGCAGCTGCTAGACAGGCGTGAATTTTTCACCCCAATCTTGAATGCCCTATTCAAAAAATGCAAATACACTCTACCTCTCTGTTTACATCTCAAACTCGTACATATCAAAGCACCCAGACTAGCTGACTTTAATCTAATTAAGACACACCCACAGACTAAACCTCTATTTTAAAATAAAAATATTTTCCAGAATATTATATACATTAATAGCTTCATGACTAGTTCACTTTAGCTAGCTCCATTTTCATGCGCTTATAATTGCCCTCATTTAGGTTTAAAATACTAGTCTTTGATGCACTCGTTTCTCCGTCAAAATTAATGTAAAATTCAATCATACTATGATCGCTGCTACCTAGGGGTGCCTTCACTAGGAGGTCATCAATTAATCCTATCTCGTCGCTCAATACCAGGTCTACTATAGCCTGCTCTCTGGTTGGCTCCAGAACGTGCTGTCCTAAGAAACTATCCCAAAAACATTCTATGAATTCTTTGCCTACGGTACCTTTGCTCATCTGATTTTTCCAGTCTATGTGTAGATTAAAACCCTGCATAGTTATTGCCATACCTTTCTGGCAAGCTCCCATTATCTCTTCTTTTATACTCTGTCCTACCGTGCAGTTACAATTAGGAGGCCTGTACACCACTCCCACAAGCAACTTCTTGCCTTTATCGTTCCTCATCTCAACCCAAACCGCTTCTACATCCTGGTTTCCTGAACTTAGGTCATCCCTTTCTAATGTGCTAATATCATCATTAATTAACAAAGCCACTTCTCCGCCTTTTCCTAGCTTCATGTCCTTCCTAAATGTCACGTAACCTTCAATATTCAGGTCTCAATCTATGTCATCCTGTAGTCATGTCTCTGTAATGGCTATCATATCATACTTATTTATTTCTATTTGCACTATCAGTTCATCTGTTATGTTTTGGCTGCTACATGCATTTAGATACAGAGCCTTTAGTTTTGTCCTTTTATTATTTTTGTAGCTTCTAGTCTTATCTGATGATTTACTCTTGGAATTGAAATCTTTGTCTCTTCCTGTCACGGTCTGTTTACCATTTGCCATATTAATACTTTCTCGCTTGTCTTGTCTCTATTCTTTGGTTTACCACTTCTTGCCAAATTTGATCTTTTGCCCCACGATTCAATTTCAAACCTTCTCTGCTTCCCTTGTTATGTGGCTTGCGAGGACACCAGCCCCAGCACGATTCTTCCCCGAACTCCCCTCTCTCCAAGTCTTCACTCAGTTAGCTCAGCTGCACTCCATTTGTCAAGGCTGCATTAAAGAAAGCTGAACTGGGGCTACAGTAACCAGATTCAACCGGTTAGCTAATTAACTACTCAGCTCCTATAGCTGAGAGTGGGTTTACCCTGTAACTTACTTAAACTATTTCTATTTCTTGACAAAATGCAAGTTCTTTCTTTTTTTTACATACGGATGGAACAAAAATTCTGACTCATTGTATAGCAACTGACAAACCTCTCACATATTGGCACCTTGGTATATTGCTATGCCAGTCCTTCTCAACAAAACAAATTCTGAAGAACAGAGAAATGTCATTGAAATGTGTTATAGAGAAATAGCAAGTGAAGCAGCTAAGGAGCTTGACAAGTGATAGGTTTGAAGAAGAGAAGGAAAGTTCTGAAACAAGTTTTCAAAAGGAAATTGGATGGGCACTTGAGGGAAATGAACTTGCAGGGCTACGGGGAAAGAGCGGGAGAATGGGACTGATTGGATTGCTCTACAGAGAGCCAGCACGGACTTGATGGACCAAATGGCCTATTTTTGTGCCATAATGACTGTATAACTCCCTATGACTCTCTGAAAAGAAGGGATCTGTCCAAAGGTAAGTAAGAATGAGAGAGAGAACTGGAGAAAAATAAAGATAAAAACCAAGGATGAACTTGAAGATAAAGAGTGAAGAACTATCTGAAGAGATTCTGCCTGGTCCCGGCTGCTTGAAGATGTGAAACCACTTGTAAACTCCGCACTCCACACATAACTTCAGTCGTATTTGACCCAAAATGTTAACACAGTTTCACTCCCCACAGATGCTGTCAGACCTGCTGAGTTTTTCCAGCACTTTCTGTTTCAATTTCAGATTTCCAGCATCCATGGTATTTTTGCTTTTATTATATCTTCTAGAAGCAGCCTCAGTGAAACTTGCAGAATGTCAGTTCTGCGCTTGAGGACGAACAGGAGAGTAAGAATTCTTCTGTTTGCTGCGCAGATCAATATTGTCAGAGAATTCATGGGTTTTCTTCCGTATTTCTAGTGAAGTTTTCAATGTGTTCAGCTCCTTGTTGTAAAAAGACAGATTGAAGAACTACTTCACCACATCGCTACACATACTGAGGAACTCACGTCTCGGCTAATGGTGGTATTTAAAAATACATACATTGTGCCTCACACCGCCTCAACCCAAGGAGCTTGATGCTGTCATTCTAACAGTCTCTGTTAGTGAGACTCACTGCAGTGCAGGCAGGCTGAACATTTGTATGCATATGACGATAAGTTTGAGAAATGTGTATCTCAGAAGCATGGTTTCCCGACAAGATATTTTGAAATTGGCAAAAACCTTTGAGCTTCTAGCCAATGTTATCTGGGTTTATTCCCAATGAAAATATCTGGGTGTTCTATTGGGCAAAAGGCTTACGAACGAAGTCTACAATAATCCCATTGATGCAAAGGCCTATGATTTTATTAGTGCTATGCACCCTGAGTCATCTCTTCCTGTTTCCCTTCTTCACTTCTAAGACAACCAAGGAAAGAATAGTGTTGGAATACACTAACGGCTAAACACATTTGATAATCAACCGAACATAGTCCTTACACCCTGGAGAAACCGAGGGGGAGGAGGTACCGAGAAAGGGGAGGGTGGGAGGAGGGGAACTGCTTATCAATTTAGATACATAACTCTAATTGCTTTCAGGTAACGATGAAATTAATTTTAGCTATTAAAACAGCAAAAAGGCTGAATGCAGCAGGTTTAGTCCCAATACTGAAAATTTTTTGCTAAATTCAAAGCTGGAGAGAGGACACAATAGAAGCAGAGAAACGGTGAGTGGGACCCTGGTGTGAGTTTTGTAGGGTTACTTTATAATGTGCACTGCTGTGGGGAGCCTCACCCATCAGTGGAATGGGAAATTTGAGTGCGTGCTCCTCGCAATTAATGATCAGAAAATCACGACTAATGAGCGCCCAAATTTCTGACATTAGCTTGGGACAAGACTTTCTTTTGGCAAGATGGTCTGGTAAAAATGATCGATTGCAGTTGCGGCTTTGCTGCAGATGAAGATGATTTGAGGATCTTAATAACTAACAACCCTCCATTATGAGACACAGGCGGAAATAAATGGGCGAATTCTTACAAATTTCCATTCTCAACGCCAACCTTCTCATGCTGAAGTTCAGGCTTGAAGGTTAGGAACGTCAAGGGGTTTTCTGTCCATCAGTTTTAATGGACAATAAGTCCTCTGTTTATTTTCACTTTGGAATTCCTGATATGTAAAAGAGTGCAAATCCTTCAAGAGTTTTGGCATCTGGTTTTCATTTAAGAAATGTGCAGATGAGCCACTCAAACACAGGTCAGTCTAACCCTAGATAACAAGAATTTCTTTCTTTACAGATGCTGGGGTAATTCTGACTTTGGTTAATACTATAAAACTGCAATAACTGCCTGTTGTACATTACTCCCAATTTTCATTTTCCAACCTTTGGCACCACACTTTAAAAGAATGTCAAGGCCCTAGAGAGATTGGAGAAATTGGGATTGTTCTCCTTCGAGCAGGGAAGGTAATGGGAAGATTTGATCAGAGTCTTCAAAATCGTGAGGGTCTGTAACTAAGGGACAACGATTTAAGATAATTCACAAAAGAGCCAGAGGGGAGTTGAGAAAATATTTAGTTTGCACAGTGACTTGCTGTGATCTGGAATGCAGAGTCTAAAAGAGCGGTGTAAGTAGATTCAATAATTTTTAAAAAGGAATTGGATAAATACTTGAAAAGGAAAAGAATTGCAGGGGTACAGGGAAAGAGCAGGAGACTGAGACTAATTAGATACGACTTTCTAAGACCCAGCACAGACACAATGGGCTGAATGGTCTCCTTTTGTGATTTATGGTCTGATGGTTCTATGACAAGACTTCTGTACATTCAGACTACATGCAGCCCAAATTATCAGGTGTTACTTGTGTCAGGCATTGAAATGTGTACAGAGACTCACTCCAGATATGTAGGACTGTGTTGATATAATTCTGGTCCCTTATCCCACTGTGTTAATCCATTCTGTGTTGTCTGGGTGCTTTGTTGAGGAGAGAAAACTATGCATAATTATCGAAACACAATTTATCGAGACATTCATTTAAATGAAAGGAGATAAAGAACATTTTCTATAGCACCTTTCATGAGCTCTGGGCATCTCAAAGCACTTCACACAATGAAATGCTTTGAAGTATGGTCACTGTTTTAATGCAGAAAACACAACAGTCAATTTTAGCACAGTAAGATCCCACAAATAGCAGTAAAATAAACAGTTAATCTGTTTCAGTGGTGTTGGGTGGGGATTAAATATTGGCCAGGACACTAGGGAAATCACCCTGCCTTCTACAAATTGTGCCATGAGATTGACCTGTGAGGGCAGATGGAACCTCAGTTTGACATTTCATGTGAAATACAACACCTCTGAGTGCAGCTCCCTCAGCACTGCGCTGGATTTTGTGCTCAAGTCTCTGGAGTGGGAGCTGAATCCACAACCTTCTGACTCAGAGGTGAGAGTGCCACCCGCTGAGTCATGTCTAACACATAAATGGTGGGAATGCACGCCTGAATATCCAGTCTGTGCTGATGGTGGTGAGACTCCCCCACTGCCCTAAAACAGAAAGTTTGATTCCACAATGAACAAGATTGTCTTGAATGCAGTCACTACAAACCACAGCTTTCTCAGCTTGGCTGCAAACTTCTTTAATGTGAGCAAAGCTGCCAACAGGTCGGTGCAATCATAACCAGAGCCAAAGGTGAAAGGACTGACTCACCAATCCATTTTGACAAGTGACAGGTACACTTCACACATGGAATACAACAATAGCTTTGCATCTATATAGCATCTGTAACATAGTAAAATGTCCCAAAGCACAGGAGAGTTCTCAAAGAAGGGAGAACCATCGCCCCTTGACGTTCAATGGCATTACCATCACTGAATCCCCCACTCTCAACACCCTGGGGGTTACCATTGACCAGAAACTGAACTAGACTAGCCATATAAATACTGTGTCTACAAGAGCAGGTCAGAGGCTAGGAATCCTGTGGCGAGTAACTCACTTCCTGACTCCCCAAAGCCTGTCCACCATCTACAAGGCACAAGTCAGGAGTGCGATGGAATACTCCCCACTTGCCTGGATGACTGCAGCTCCCACAACACTCAAGAAGCTTGACACCGTCCAGGACAAAGCAACCCAATTGACTGGCACCACATCCACAAACATTCACTCCCTCCACCGCTGACGCACAGTAGCAGCAGTGTGCACCATCTACAAGATGCACTGCAGGAATTCACCAATTCTCCTTAGACAGCACCTTCCAAACTCACAACCACTACCATCTAGAAGGACAAGGGCAGCAGATAGTTGGCAACACTGCCAGCTGGAAGTTCCCCTCCAAGTCACTCACCATCCTGACTTGGGAATATATCGCCGTTCCTTCACTGTCGCTGGGTCAAAATCCTGGAACTCCCTCCCTAACAGCACTGTGGCTGTACCTACACCACATGGACTGTAACAGTTCAAGAAGGCAGCTCACCACCACCTTCTCAAGGGCAACTAGGGGTGGGCAATAAACACTTGTCCAGCCAGCAATGCCCAAACCCTATAAGTGAATTAAAAAAAAGAATTGGCACTGAGTCTGGAAGTCACACTCTGACATGGATAGAAACTGTTCATTTGCAATCACTGAACTTGCTGCTTTAACGCTGCTGGAAACACCTCTAAGCCCTGTTGGTGATGAAGTTCTTTTCCAGAAAATAATTTAGCACTCGTCTGCTAATATCACACAATGCAATTACAGGCTGCAAGGTTTGATTTTCTGAATACAATTTGCTGAGGAGGAACTTCCATCAGTGACTGAGTATATCAGAAAATAAAACTGCAGACAAGCTGCTCAAAATGAACCATCCTTGTTCAGTTCGAAGGAATGAGGTGGCCTCAATAATGGAAAGTTTAATCCTCACAAGAGACATTTTGTAAGTTAAACAAACTTATGTTTTGGCAAAATGAATTTAGATTAAGGAGTTATGGGTCTAAATGTTAGGATCACTGTGTGGCATTTCAGTCTGAGGTTACCAACAGCAGTCCCTCAATGCCAGGCTGTTTCAAAGCAATCTGTACCAGGGACTGACTCACAAACTATCGGATCTTGTGTTTACATACAGTTCAGAGAGCCAGGATATCAGTACCCCTCAGTCTAACAGCTGTATGGCTCTTTTGAGAAAAGCAATTTCACTTTTAGGCCCAAGCTCAAACTATCCTTAATCCTGCACTAATTGGAAATGTCACCCAACAAGGCGTGTAAAATAGAAACATGTTTACTTGTTACAATTGGGATTACCTTATAGTGTGAGGGCTTCAGGACATTATTATGGTCCTGCAGAATGGGCTTTACTTGAATATAAAATTCTCACCCGAGTGTTCAAATCCCTCCACTGCCTCATCCCTCCCTATCTCTGCTGCTTCCTATGGCCCTACAACTGTCTGCATTCCTACAATTTTGGTCTCTTGAACATCAATATCCTTCCCCCTTCACTGGTAACTGTACCTTCATCTGCCTAAGGTCTGAGCTCTGGAACTCCCATCTCCACCTCTCTCTTCTCCTTAACAGCTACCTCTTTGACCAAATTACCTGTCCTAATGTCACCTTATGTGATTCGGTGCCGAATTATATCTGATTACAATCGTGTGAAGCACCTTGAGCTGTTAAAAAGTGATGTAGAAATGCAAGTTGTTGATACAGGTTAAAAATGAGGAAAGTCAGGAGGGAGAAAGCTTACACCCAAAGAATGATAGAGATTGTGCGCATCACAAGGGACGAAAGGAGCCAGTATAAACGCAGAGGCGATGATACACATTGCTGGATACAGAAGAGAAATGGTATTCATTTACTAAAAGAGACAGGCATGTTAGAAATAGTAGCTTTGTTCTAATTCTTAAAAATTCTGAAACTAATGTTTGCAGGAAAATATTTGCTGTCACAGGAGATTATCTCGCTGTTGCTGGAACATTTCTCTCCTTTCTCTGGAACTCAATCTGTTATTTATAAATAAGCTAAGGAAGATGTTTGATATTTTAGGTCTGTGGAAAATGTGCTGGCAATTTCTTGGTGGTGTATTCACATGCAACTAAATAGAAATCAAACAAATAACACATTCCTAGTTTTTTCACCAACTGGGCCCTTTCAGTTCATGTGCCTGGGGATTGAAAGCAGACGAAGCACAGGCTGCAGTATGTCTCAAACAAACTTGAACTTTGCCAGCCGGAGTCAGTTCTCCCTGGAGAACATCCTTACCTAAACCAACCTCCACTGAGTTCAGAATGAAAAACAGAAATGCATCTGAAAGAGATCACTAGGTTAGACCTAAACTGAATCATTAACTTATTTTATTCTCTTTCAGATACTGGTTATCAATTGCCTGTTCCTATATTCTGTATAAGACTCTTACCTCAACCAGAAGATTTGAGCCTCACTCTGGTACTACGGCACATAGCTGACATTCCAGATGGTGCGGAGGGAGGGTGCTGCATTGTCAGAGGTGCCAAACGTCAGATGAGGCATTAAGCCTTATCTGCATGAGCAAGTGGGTCAGATGATGTGAAAGGTCCCACGGCACTATTCAGAGAACAGGGGGTTCTCAGCAATGTCCTGATTAACATTCCGTCTCCCCAACAAAACAGCAGCAAAACCAGTTTAACTGGCCACTCACTCGTCCTGTTGCCTCTAGCCCAACCTTTGAGCGACATTTTGCCAAATTGTCCAATTTAGGAGAGGTTGAGTATATATAAGAGGATGAATTGGGAGTGCCCAAACTCAGTTCAACTAGGGCCCTTAAAGCTGGCAGCGAGAGGAACCTCTCGCCATCGGTCTGAGCTGGCTTTCAGGCTCAGGTTACTGAGGTGAAAGGACAGTCCTCCACATCATCCACTTAGAGATCCTGCAAGCTTTTATCCCCACTGAAGTCTGAAAGATTGAAAGGGTACCCATGATTGTTCATGTCTTTTCCCTCCAATAAATATCATGGAAGTTTCAGTTGGGAAAGCCAAGGAAGGGCACCAGATTCCTAATGGATCTGATGTGCTGAATAGAAATATAGAAACATAGAAACTAGGAGCAGGAGAAGGCCATTCGGCCCTTCGAGCCTGCTCCGCCATTCATTATGCTCATGGCTGATCATCCAACTCAATTGCCTGCTCCCTCTTTCTCCCCATATCCCTTGATCCCCTTCGCCCCAAGAGCTTTATCTAACTCCTTCTTGAAAACATACAATGTTTTGACCTCAACTACTTTCTGTGGTAACGAATTCCACAGGCTCACCACTCTCAGGGTGAAGAAATTTCTCCTAATCTCAGTCCTAAATGGTCTACCCCGTATCCTCAGGCTGCTGTGACCCCTGGTTCTGGAATCCCCCACCATCGGGAACATCCTTCCTGCATCTACCCTGTCTAATCCTGTTAAAATTTTATAGGTTTCAATGAGATCCCCCCTCATTCTTCTGAACTCCAGTGAATATAATCCTAATCGACTCAATCTCTTCTCATATGTCAGTCCCGCCATCCCAGGAATCAGTCTGGTAAACCTGCGGTGAACTCCCTCTATAGCAAGTACATCCTTCCTCAGATAAGGAGACCAAAACTGCACACAATATTCCAGGTGTGGTCTCACACCTGTATAATTGCAGCAAGACATCCCTGCTCCTGTACTTGAATCCTCTCGCTACGAAGGCCAACATACCATTTGCCTTCTTTACCATCTGCTGCACCTGCATGCTTACCTTCAGCGACTGGTGTACAAGGACACCCAGGTCTTGCTGCATATTCCCCGCTCTCAATTTATAGCCATTCAGATAATAATCTTCCTTCCTGTTTTTGCTACCATAGTGGATAACCTCACATTTATCCACGTTATACTGCATCTGCCATGCGTTTGCCCACTCACTCAGCTTGTCTAAATCACACTGAAGCATCTCTGCATCCTCCTCACAGTCACCCTCCCACCCAGCTTTGTGTCATCTACAAATTCTCCCTCCTCTGCTTAACTCTAAGTTACACATCCAAGGGTGCTTTTAAAGTGGGTGCAGGAAAGAGAGATCTGTACATTGTTCCATTTTCAACACTAGGACCTGGTGTGTTGCTGACTTGTCTTTTATTCTACAGAGCCATACTTTGGCCAAGTAAAAGTGATTGGAGATTGTAAGACTTTATCTCACAGATCACCCTAAACAATTATAGCAGAAATTAGAGGTGGCAATGACATAGTGGTATTGTCGCTGGACTAGTGATCTCAAGACCCAGGGTAATGCTCTGGGGACCCAGGTTCGAATCCTGCCAGGGCAAATGGTGGAATCTGAATTCAATAAAAATCTAGAATTAAAAAGTCTAATGATGATCATGAAACCACTGTTGATTGTTGGTTCACTAATGTCCTTCAGTGAAGGAAATCCGCTGTCCTTACCTGGTCTGGCCTACATGTTACTCCAGACCCACAGCAATGTGGTTGACTCTTAAATGCCCTCTGAACAAGGGCAATTAGGGAATGGCAATAAATGCTGGCCTAACCAGTGATGCCCACATCCCATGAATGAATTAAAAACAAGTTTGCTTTGCTTAATTAAGATTCATATATTCATATAGTACAGGTTCAACCGTTGACATGTTGCTGGCCCGTTTTACTGTAACATCGGCCAATTCTGAGTTAATCTGTATTAACCTGTCTAAACATTTATAAAATTTTAATTTCTTCCAGGATGGAATCAATGATCAGTCTCTCAGCAGTTTGACGATTCTGGAGTGTGATGTGTGGCACTGGGTAGTGGAGCAACCACTGCTGGACCACCTGATGGGATGAAGGTGGAGGCGAATATGTCCAAAAATCAACTTTAACTACCACCAATATACTTCCCAGAGCTAACCCAAAATACCTGGATTCCTACAACCTGCCCAGGTCTTCTTTTGATGAGTTGGAAGAAACTTAACTTGCATTTCGTTAGATCTTTCATCCCATAATATCTGAAATTGCTTCAAGTGGTCAATTATTGTGCATACCATGCATCATGAGCATTCCACAGGCATCAATCAAATGATTTTTGAGGTTCCTCTGTTTTTAGATGGATGAGAGAGATTGGCTGGGATGAGCTACTCAGCATTTTCAGTATTCCTTTGTACAACTGCAGTCCCATGGGTTTTGAGAACCTCCAGGTAACCCACTCAAATGGCTTACATAAGAAATAGAAACAGGAGTGGGCCATTCGGCCCATCAAGCCTGCCCCATCATTCAATAAGATCATGGCTGATCTGCCTCAGGCCTTAACTCCACTTTCGTGTCAGCTCCTCATAGCCCTCAACTCCCCGATATTTCAAAAATCTATCTACCTCCTCTTTAGTGATTTAGCCTCCACAACTCCCTAGGGTAGAGAATTCCAGACATTTACTACCCTCCGAGAAGAAATTCCTTCACATCTCAGTTTCAAATGAGTGTCCCCTTATTCTGTAACTATGTTCCCTAGTTTGAGATTCCCCCACTAGTGGAAACATCTTCTCAACATCTACCCTATCAAGCCCCCTCAGAATCTTGTACAGTTCAATAAGATTACCCTTCATTCTTCTAAACTCTAATGAATAAAGGCTTAACCTGTTTAGCAGCTCTTGATAAGTCAACCCATTCATCCCAGGAATCAGCCTAGTGAATCTCTTTTGAACTGCCTCCAATGCCAATATATCCTTTCTTAAATACAGGGACCAAAACTGTAACAGTACTCCAGGTGCAGCCTCACCAACAACCTGTAAAGTTGTAACAAGACTTCCCTATTTTTAAACTCCAACCCCCTAGCAATACAGGCCAAAATTCCATTTGCCTTCTTAATTACTTGCTGCACCTGCATGCTAACTTTTTGTGTTTCATGCACAAGATCACCCAGATCCCTCTGTGCTGCACCTTTTTGGAGTCTCTCTCCATTTAAATAATAGTCTGTCTTTTGATTGTTCCTACCAAAGTGCATGACCTCACACTTTTCTACATTACAACTGCCAAGTTTTTGCCTACTCACTCAACCTATATCCCATTGCAGATTCCTTATGTCCTCATTGCAACATGCCCTCCCACCTATTTTTGTATCATCCGAAAATGTGGATACATTACACTCTGCCCCCTCCCCCAAGTCATTAATATAGATAGTAAATGATTGAAGGCTTGGACTGATCCTTGTGGCGCTCCACTAGTTACGCCTTTCCAACCTGAAAAAGACCCATTAATCACAACTCTCTGTCTTCTGCGTGTTAACCAATCCTCAATCCGTGTTAATACATTACCCCCAATACCATGAGCTCCTTTATTGCGCAATAACCCTTTATGTGGCACCTTATCAAATGCCTTCTGGAAATCCAAATACACTACATCTACCAGTTCCCCTTCATCAACTCTGCTTGTTATATCCTCAAAGAACACTAGCAAATTTGTCAAACATGATTTCCCTTTCACAAAACCATGTTGACTCTGTTTGATTGTGTTAAGCTTTTCTAAATGTCCTGCTATTTCTTCCTTAATAATGGACTCCACCATTTCCCCAACAACAGATTTCAGGTTGACTGGCCTATAGTTTCCTGCTTTTTGTCTCCCTCCCTTCCTGAAGAAGGACGTTACATTATTGGTTTTCCAATCCGCTGGGACCCTCCCAGAATCCAGTGAGTTCTGGAATATTTCGACCAATGCCTCCGCTATTTCTCCAGCCAATTCCTTTAAAACCCCTGGATGCAGGTCATCAGATCCTGGCAACTTGTCTGCCTTTAGTCCCATTAGTTTGTCAAATACTTTGTCCCTCGTGATAAAGACTGTTACAAGATCTTTCCTCCCATTAGCTCCTTGCTTATCTGATATCTTTGGGGTGTTTATAGTGTCCTCCACTGTGAAGCCTGATGCAAAATATTGGTTTAAATTATCTGCCATTTCCCTGTTCCCCATTATCAATTCTCCAGTCGCATCCTCCAAGGGTCCCATGTTCACTTTAGCCACTCTCTTTCTTTTTATATACCTGTAGAAGCTCTTGCTGTTTGTTTTTATATTTCTTGCCAATTTATTTTCATAATCATTTTCTCCCTCTTTATTAGCTTTTTAGTCATCCACTGCTGGTTCCTAAAAAATTCCCAATCCTCTGGCCTACTGCTAGTTTTCGCCTCTTTGTATGCCTTAGTTTTTGATTGGACACTCTCCTTGATCACCTTTGTTAACCACGAATGGTTCATCCTTCTCATCGAGTCTTTCTTTTTGACCAGGATAAATTTTTGCTGAGCGTTATGAAATACCTGCTTAAATGTCTGCCACTGCTCAACCCCTGACCTTCCCCTTAGTCTATTTTCCCAGCCCGCTTTAGACAACTCTTTCTTCATACCTCTGTAGTTTCCCTTATTTAAGTTGAGGACACTGGTTTGAGACCAGAGTTGCTCGCCCTCAAACTGAATTTGAAATTCTACCATGTTGTGATCGCTACCCCCTAGAGAATCCTTAACTACGAGATCTCTTACTAATCCCACCTCATTACACATTACTAGATCTAAAATAGCCTGTTCCTGGGTAGGTTCTGCAATGTATTGCTCTAAGAAACAATACCTGATGCACTCTACAAATTCGTCTCCCATGTTACCCCTGCCAATTTGATTTGTCCAATCAATATGCAAATTAAAATCACCCATGGCAATTCTAGCACACCACTATTATTTCCTGATTTTTATTTTGTCCTACAGTGAGGCAACTCTTCGGAGGCCTGTAGACAACTCCCACCCGTGACTTCTTCCCCTTGCTCTTCCCCTTGCTATTCCTTATTTCCACCCAAACTGATTCCATATCATGATCTATTGCACCTATATCACTACTCATCACCGCACTGATACCTTCCTTTATTAACAAAGCTACCCCACCTTCTTTTCCTTTTTGCCTATTTTTCCGGAACATCAAATACCCTTGAATACTGAGCTCCCAGCCTTGGTCACCCTGCAACCACGTCTCTCTAATAGCTATCAAGTCATATTCATTTATTTCTATTTGTGCCGATAACTCATCTATCTTGTTACAAATGCTGCGTGCATTCAGACAAAGAGCCTTAAGCTTTGACTTTTTACCATTGTTACTCATCCTGGTTCTGATTTCTGCTGCACTCTTCTGCTTATATTTTCTGCCCCTTCCTGTCACACTTTGATCATAATTCTCCTCTTCACTACCCTGCACCTCTGCTCTCTCGTTTCTTTTTGATTTTTTTAAACTTTCCTCGAACCTTTTCTTCATCTGCACTGCCCCCCTCAACAGGATTTAAGTCAATTGCAGCAATACTCTCATTCCGAGCTGGCTGAAATGTGTTAATTGAGCTCAGGCAAAGCATCAAACCCAATTCTACACTGGGTAGTGATTAGAATGATAGAATTGTACAGCATAGAAAGAGGTCACTTAGCCCATCATTCATACGCTGGCTCTTTTAAAGAGCTGTCCAATTAATCTCACTCCTCTACTCTTTCCCCATAGCCCTGCAATTTTTTGCTTTTCGAGTATTTATCCAATTACATTAGGAAGTTCCTACTTTTTCTGCTCCCTCCACCTTTTCAGGCAGTGGAATCTAGATCATAACAACTTGCTGTGTGAAAATAAAAAACTTCTCCTCGTTTAACCTCTGGTTCTTTTGCCAATTATCTTAGATCTGTCTCCTCTGGTTACCGATCCTCCTGCCAGCGGAAACAGTTTCCCCTTTGTTCTCGAGTGGCCGTGTCGCCTATTTGTAATAGAGTTGATCTGCAGGCAACTTTCTAAGTGGAAACATTAGGTTTATTTACAATACAGCCAGCAACAACTACAGGTGTGCTTTCAACTCCATCTCTATCTCTACACTGACTGTGGAGGTAGCCCGTGCTGCTAACACATTGGTTTACACAGATCATGTGAGCCTACATCACAGGAATGTTCTTAAAGGTACATTCCAACATTTAACAAAACCATAATTACTACATTACACCCCCCCCCACCACCTTTAACTTTGCTGTACATATTGTATTTACAAGTATATTTATCTCATGACGTTATAATATTTATACAGGTCATGAAATTTAGAAGTTCAGTCTTTCAGGTGGTTTCCTGATTCGTGTGGAATGTCGCAGCTCCACAACTTCAGATTCTTTTTCAGGAACCACATTCTCTGGAACTGCATGAACATCAGGAACATCAGGTACCTCAGTGGGCACTTGCAGTTCAGTGTCTACCACTCTGATTGAGACATCAGACATACCAGTCCATGGTTGAGCATTTTCAACAGGAAACTGGTTCAGTAATGGTTCAGGTGGAACCACATCTTGTTGTAATATCTCTCCTTTTCCTAAATGGTCCACATGCTTACGGGTGATCTGGCCTTCCACTTCCACATGGTATGATAATGGCCCGGTCACTGAACATATTTTACCCGGTAACCACTTTGGTCCTCCACCGAAATTCTTCACAAATTCTGCTTCTCCAACAGTAAATTGTCTCTGCAAGTCATGTGCAGCTTTTTAGTTTCCTTGACTCTTCTCCACCTTCCCCTCCAAATTTGGAAACATTAGGCTCAGCCTTGTGGTAAAACGATGTCTCATTAACAATTCTGCAGGTGTTGCTCCCGTCTTCATGTGGGGAGTTGTTCTGTAGTGAAGAAAAAAGCAAGCAAGCTTGGCCTCCAACCAATCACCTGTTACTTTCTTTATATTTGTCTACAGCATCTAGAATTCTTCCCAGATAAGGCCTTGGAAGTAACTTGTACGTCTTTGATTTTATCTTCAGCATCATCATCCAGCAAACCAGTGTGAGGGACTGGAATAATATCAAAGTAGGCACAGGTCAATAATTCATTCATTGCCTCCTTTGAGTATTTATAGGTGATTTGCCTTGTTCCTTTTTCAAGACATGAACTCTTCCAGCTTCCTTTTGAAATCTCACTGGCCAATCAAGGTTGATTTCCCTTAACCATTTTCACCCTAGAAGGCTTGGTCCTCTGCCTCTCACTACCAGCACTGGCAACTGTGCCAATTGCTATCTATAATGGGCAGGTACTCTGTGCTGATACCTTTTACTTGGATTTCTTCACCTGTGTACATTTTCAACTTGGCAGATGTTTGTTCCAGATTTAATTGATGTTCACCATTATTTAAATATCTGAAAGTGTGTTCTCCAATTACAGTAGTGGAAGCTCCTGTGTCTACTTCCATTTTTACTGGTTTACCATTCACTTGTACTGTGAAAAATATTGGCTCTGTCTTCCCAACTTTCATGTTAAACAATGAATAGATGTCAGAATTTGTTGTTTCAGGCTCTTCAGCACTGTAGATTTCATTGGGCTTCTTCTGTTGTTTGCAAGCCAGTTTAAATCTCTCTTTGCACTGCCTCATTATATGTCCACTTCTGTGACAAAACTAATATTCTACTTTTTTAAACTGCCAATTGCTAAAAGACTGATTGTTTCCACATTGATTAAAGTTGTTCTTTGATTTAGCTGCTAAATTACTTCTTCTTATTTTTCGGTTAGCGGGGGCTGTTTCCCGCTTCGCGGCCGGGTCTCGTTTTTTCGCGCCACTTTCGGCTGACTGTTCCCGCCCGATTTGGAGTACGGCGCCATTTTTCATCCCTTGTATTGCTCATGAATCTCTTACAGCGCTTTTCATGGCCAACGCTATTTCTAACACCTTCTTAAAATCCAGATTCACTTCAGCCAGCAATCTTCTCTGAACAGTATCTTCTTTCACACCACACGTTAAATGAACTCCGAGCATGTTGTTCAGAGTCTCACTAAACTCACAATGTCCAGTTAGTTGCTTCAAATTCGCCACGTAGTTAGCAATTGTTCCTCCCAGGGCTCTATTTTGCGACTTGAACCTTAACCTCTGCTGAGGGCTTGGGTTGAAAACAGCCTTTCACGAGGTCCACCAATTCTCTGAAATTCTTCAAATCTGGGGCATTGGGTGCTGTCAAACTTCGAATAAAACTGTAGGTTTTGCTCTCACAAGTACTCAAGAGGATTGCTTGGCTCTTCCCTGTGACTCTGTTCTCTTGAAAGAAGAAAGAAAGAAAGAAGTTCTATATACTGAGACCAATCATCTGTGGCTGGCTCAAAGGGATTGATTTTCCCAAACTGTGGCATTGTGGGTGGGTATATCTTCCGTTATTTTAAACAGACGTTGATACTCACTATCACTGGGCGAGTTACAATACCAATTCCGATTTATCTTGATTTATCCCGATTTATCGTCATCGCCAGTTTGTTGTCATGTGGCCGAGTCACCTATTTGTAATAGAGTTGATCTGCAGACAACTTTCTAACCGGAAACACTAGCCGGGATTTTCTGGTCCCGTCGCGGGCAAGGTGGTGCCCCAGCCAGAAGTCCCTTGACTTGCAGCGGGACCAGAGGAATGTGGAGGCGGGCGGGTGTGGAAAATCCCGCCCAATTAAGTTTATTTACAATACAGCCAGCAGCAACTACACATGTGCTTTCAACTCCATCTCTGTCTCTACACTGACTGTGGAGGTAACCCGTGCTGCTAACACATTGGTTTACACAGATCATGTGATCTTACATCACAGGACAATTCTTAAAGGCACAGTCCATCATTTAACAAAACCATAGGCCAGGATTTTTACCTTGTCGGGCGGGTGCGGCAAGTGGGGGCGGTCCTAAAGCCGACTGCCGCCCACGATCGGGCCCGACATCAATTTCACGCTGGCTGGCCAATTAACGGCCAGCCATCATAAAACACGCGCTGCAGTGCTCAGCACTGCCAGGGTGGGGGCAGGAGGAGGGCTAAGCGCGGAAGTTTGTGCATGTGCACGAGTGTGCACAATGAAGATTTAAAAACACAAAAAATAAAAAAGTTACCACTGTTAAAAACATGCCCCCTCATGTTATGAGTGAAATTTAAACATTTTTATTTAATTTTTAATTGCTGTTCGAAACCATATCCCGCCCGTGGATGAGGTTTCCTAAAAAAATCTAAAGGCCGCTTGGCCTTTTTGCCTGACCGCCAACCGTAAGGTTGGATGGGCAGTGAAAAATTTCATTCAATTGTGACTTTAATGGCCTTGCTGGGCGTGTTAATTGTTGGCCGACGTGCTGCCGACTCCCGTGCACGCCCGCTGACCGAAATATCGCGTGAGCGCGCGGTAATTTTGGGACACTCGCCTGACGTTATCGCGTGTCATTTTATGCTCGAGCAGGTCGGGCACACCCCCGCCCGCTCAGCACAAATTTCTGCATATAATTACTGCGCCCTTATTTACTCTTATTAAACCTCTTCATAATTTTGAACACCTCTATTAAATATCCTCTCTGCTGTAAGGAGAACAATCCCAGCTTCTCCCATCTCTTATGTAACTGAATTCCCTTATCTCTCGTAACATTCGAGTAAATCTCTCCGGTGCTCTCTCCAAGGCCTTGACATCCTTTCTAAGTGGGCGTCCAGAATTGGACAAAATACTGAAGCTGGGGCCCTATACACAAGATAAGATCACACAGAGTTTGGGGTAATATATTAGCTTGGATAGAGAATTGGCTAACCAACAGAAAGCAGAGAGTAGGGATAAATGGGTCTTTTTCTGGATGGCAAGCTATAACTAGTGGGGTGCCACAGGGTTCGGTCCTTGGGCCCTAACTATTTACAATCTACATTAATGACTTGGATTCAGGGATAGAAGGTACTACAGCTAAATTTGCAGATGACACCAAAATAGGTGGGAAAGTAAGTTGCAATGAAGAAATAAGAAATTTACAAATGGATATGGACAGGTTAGGTGAATGGGCCAAAATTTGGCAGATGGAGTTTAACGCGGATAAGTGTGAGGTTATCCATTTTGGTTGGAAGAATAAAAAGGCGACTTATTATTTAAATGGAGAGAAACTTCAGAATGCTTCAGTGCAGAGGGATCTGGGTGTCCTTGTGCATGAATCACTGAAAGCTAGTATGCAGGTACAGCAGGTAATAAGGAAAGCAAATGGAATTTTGGCATTTATTGCTAAGGGAATAGAGTATAAAAATAGGGAAGTGTTGTTGCAACTGTACAAGGCATTGGTGAGACTGCACCTGGAGTACTGTGCATAGTTTTGGTCCCTTTACTTGAGGAAAGATGTAGTTGCATTCGAGGCAGTTCAGAGGAGGTTCACTAGATTGATTCCAGCGATACGGGGCTTGTCTTATGAGGAGAGATTTAGCAGTTTAGGCCTATACTTGCTAGAGTTTAGAAGGATGAGAGGAGGTCTAATTGAGGTATATAAGATGCTAAAGGAGATAGACAAAGTAGACGTGGAGCAGATGTTTCCCCTTGTGGGGCATTCTAGAATGAGAGGCCATAGTTTTAGGCTAAGGGGTGGTAGATTTAAATCAGAGATGAGGAGGAATTACTTTTCTCAAAGGGTCGTGGATCTGTGGAATTCACTACCTCAGAGTGCAGTGGATGCCGGTGCGCTGAATAAATTTAAGGAGATAGATTTTTAATTAGTAATGGGTTAAAAGGTTATGGACAGAGGGCGAGAAATTGGAGTTGAGGCCAAAATGAGATCAGCCATGATCGTATTGAATGGCGGGGCAGGCTTGAGGAGCTGAATTGCCTACCCCTGCTCCTATGTTCTTATGTTCTAACATTTTTTATTCATTCATGGGTCATGGGCATTGTTGGCAAAGCCAGGATTTCTTGCCCATTCATAATTGCCCTTGAGAAGGCAGTGGTGAGCTGCTTTCTTGAACCAAGAACACAGAAAATAGGAACAGGAGTAGACCACATTAGCTGTTGAGCCTGTTCCACCATTCAATATGATCGTGGCTGATCTTAGACTTCAACTCCACTTCCCTGCCCGCTCCCCAAATCCCTTGATTCCCTGGGAGACCAAAAATCTGTCTATCCCAAACTTAAATATATTCAATGATGGAGCGTCCACAACCCTCTGGGGTAGAGAATTCCAAAGATTCACAAACCCTTGAGTGAAGAAATTTCTCTTCATCCCAGTCCTGAATGATCGGCTCCTTATCCTGAGGCTGTGCCCCCATGTTTTACATTCTCTGACCAGCAGAAACAATCTCTCAATATCCACTCTATCAAGCCCCTTCAGAATCTTGTATGTTTTAATGAGATTGCCTCTCATTCCTCTTAACTCCAGAGAATATGGGCCCAATTTACTCAGCCTCTCATCATAGGACAGCCCTCTCATCCCAGGGACCAGTTCGGTGAACCTTCGCTGTAGAGTCTCCAATGCAAGTATATCTTTTCTTAAATGTGGAGACCAAAAATGCACACAGTGGACAGAATCTTTAGGTCGGCAGGAGAGTGCAATCGGTGGGCCTGGGATCGGCCAGGGAATGGACCGCTAACCGCGATTGGCCGCTGACCGCGATTTCGGGCTGGCTGGCCAAATAATGGCCAGCCAGCGTGAAGCGCGCACTGAGAAGCTCAGCGCTGCCTGGGTGGGAGCAGGAAGAGGACGAGCGATGATGTCAATGCGGGCGCGGGCAAGCGCTGACAGAAAGCTCCCTGGAGGCAGAGAGCTGTGGGAACATTCTGAATCTAAGGAATTTTGGAAAATCATAGCCAATGCATCCACTATCACTGCAGCTCACTCTTTTAGAATTCTAGGGTGTAGGGGTCCTGGGGATTTGTCAGATTTTAGTCGCTTCAGTTTCTCAAATACTTTTTCTCTAGTGATATTAATTTCCTTAATTTCTTCACTCTTGTTAGCTCCTAGGTTACTATTTCGAGTAATGAAACTTGTGTCTTCTACTGGGAAGACAGACACAAATTATTTGTTCAATGCCTCTGCCATTTCCTCATCCCTCGAGATAATTTCTCCTGCCTCTGCTTCTAAGGTACCAACGTTTACTTTAGCTACTCTCTTCCTTTTTATATACTTATAAACATTCTTGCAATCTATTCTTATATTTCTAGCTAGTTTACTCTCATATTCTATTGTTTCCCTTATCATCACTTTTGGTGGATCTATGCTGTTTTCCAAAACACTCCCAATCCTCAGACTTGCTATTGTTTTTTTGCCAGATTGTAACCCTCTTCTTTCAATCTAATACTATCCTTAACCTCCTTAGTAAACCACAGATGGATCTTTCTTGCTGAGTTTTTGTTTTTCAATGGAATGCATTTTTTGTTGAAAATTTTGAATTGCTTCTTTAAATGTCTCCCTCTGTTCATTTACTGTCATACCTTTTAGTCTATTTACACAATTAACTTTAGCTGGTTCTCCCCCCCATACCTATGTAATTGGCTTTGCTTAAGTTTAAGATACATGCTGTGATTGGAGTATGCCACTTTCAAACTTAACATGGAATTCAATGGTATTATGATCATTATTTCCCAGTGAATCTTTCACTATGATATTGCTAACTAACCCTGATTCATTACACAATGCTAGATCTAAGATAGCTTTATCCCTAGTCAGTTACACAACATGGTTTCTTAGAGAAATGTCACAAAAACATTCGACAAACTCATCTTCTTAGACCATTCTTGCCAATTTGATTGTCCCAGTCTATATGAAGATTAAAGTCCCTCACAATTATTACATTGCATTTGTTACAGGTTCCAATTTTTTTTATTTAATGCTCTGCCCAACGGTATAACTACTGTTGGGGGGGTGGGGGGGGCTATAAACTACTCCCGCCAATGTTTTCTGACTCTTGCTATTCCTAATTTCCTCCCATACTGATTCTACTTCAGGATCTTCAGAGGCCAGATCCTTTCTCACTAATGTTCTTATGTCACCCTTTACTATCAGGGCTACCCCTCCTCCTTTGCCATACTGCTTGTCTTCCTGAAACGTTATGTACCCTGGAATATTTATTTCTCAACCTTGATCACCGTGTTTCTGTGATGGCGATTAAATCTAAATTATTTACCTCTATTTGTGCCGTTAGTTCATCCATCTTATTGCAAATGCTTTGTGCATTCAGACAAAGAACCTTTAATTTCATTTTTTACTACTATTCCCTGCAACTAACTTATTCACTGATGTACAAATTTCGTTCAACTTTCAGACCCATCCTGTTCCATTCTGCTCGTCTTTACCCACATCGCTATGCTGTTCCAATTCCTTGGCCTTTCTCTTTGGATTTTTAAATCTCCCCTCACCCACTCCTTCCCCCTCCTTCTCTCCCATCATCCCTCCACCCACCACCCCACCCCACCACCCCACCACCCCTACCCCTTTTAGTTTAAAGCCCTGTCCACAGCTCTAGCTATACGATTGGCTAGGACACAGGTCCCAGATCACTTTTCCCTGACAACTGATGCCAATGCCCCATGAAGTGAAACCCCTCCTTCCCAGACCACTCTTTGAGTCATGCATTTAATTATTTAATCTGTTTGACCCTATGCCAATTGGTGTGTGGCTCAGGTAACAATACTGAGATGATTACCTTTGATGTTCTGCGTTTTACTGCTGTCCGTGTGCTGCAAGTACACCCAAAGTGCTTTTCTCTGTAGCAGTTTGACACAACTAAGTGGTTAGTGTTTATAAAGGTTCAGCATAGTTTCCTTGCTTTTATACTCGATGCTTCTACTTATAAAGCCCAGGCTCCTGTGTGCTTTTTAAAGTAGCCTTCTGAATTTGTCCTACCACCTTCAAAGATTTGTGTACATACAACCCTAGGTTTCTCTTTTCCTGTGTCCCCTTTGAAATGGTATCATTGACTCCATATTGCCTTTTCATTTTCACTTAATGACCAAACCATTATATGGATCGATCTGATCTCCTCGCTCTGATACACAGAAAACAAATCACCAAAATAACTATGGCAAAACCTTCCCAGCAAACCCCAAAGGAAAATATTTGGAGACAATTACGTTACATAAAACCAGACTTGTCTCAGCAAATTCCTTTGGGACCACAGAAGGAATCAGTGAGCATAGATACTGTAATTGAGAAATATCCTGTTGCTTAAGAAGCACAAAGCATTAAACTGCTCAGTGTTACAGTGCTGTGGCATCAACTGGTCTTGAACAGCTCGAACCGCCACTGTAGTGATGAATTTGCATTAAGTCCAAAAGACGAAGATAAGTTGTATTCTTCCTTTCTAGTGCTCCTGTTCTTTTCTGCAGCCTTCCCCCTTGCAGGGGTGGAGGCGCTGATTCTAGCTGGGATACAGTTAGATGGACCGTCACCAGCCCCTCGTACTGGGGCTACGTGGTGATTGTTCGCACACTGAAATCCGATTCCTCTCACTTTACAGTGAAGTATCATTCCAATGTGGCTAGGCGGAGGGGGATTTTCAGAACAGCTTTATATTTCTTTTGGAGAGAGTTGCATTGATTATGTTGCAATCTGAAGAGGGAATGGAATATTTTTGGCATTGACACTTAAATTTACTGCGGAGTTGGACTGGATGGGTGTGCGTGTCAGGTGGTTGGCGACATATTGTTACAGCTCCAGTACTCCCAGGTCAATAACACCATGGCTTGAGGAGCTAACTCCCATCTCACCAGACAATTGCAACATATGATTGATGCAGGCTAACGCTTCCTCCATTCTGTGTCAGCTAGTTCTAACCTCAACTCCAGAACTGAGACATTTCCAAATCTTGTATAAACATTCCCATGGCTTCAATGAGTGAAATAGTCCAACCAGTGACAATTTGGATTGGATTTTTATGCCTCCTTCTGTGTCAGAATGGAGGAGGAAGAGCTTTAAAAATGTTGTGTGGTACCTGATTCTGGGATTCTTACTCCCATCCCTGGTTTCCAGCAATTTTTGTCAGTATAGGATAATAGTGCAGATAACAAGACAACACGCAGCATTCCCAACCTTGCCTGTTCCATTGTGGGGCATTTCAGACCCTCCACAATTCTGATGCAGTCAGGCCAGCTTTTACAGGAGCTGTAGTTGACAGCTCCTCGGAGGAGTTGTGAACCATGGGGATGCCCTAGTCTGGAGTTGGGGGCCTTTTGACAGGCAAGTTTTACAAGTGTTTAGATGGTGTGTGATAATTAAAAAAAAATTTTTAAGTCTGTACTTAAGGGTTTTGTATGGGTCTAAGTATGTTTACAATGTAGTGATTGATCATATGACTCTGCCCTTAACAGTAAAGAGACCATAAATTTATCAGTACTGTGCAAGGGTTAAGATACATTATAATTCTTTCTCCAGTGGATAAAGTTCTCTTCTGCATTCTACAATTCAGAAAATCAGATATGAATTACATAGGGGACACTGTGGTTTGATCTTTTCATTGTTTTAATGTCTTGACATCTACTGAACCTTTGAAGTACTCTTGCAGTATCCACTAGGTGGAGAAGCAATGAGTCATATAATAATACCAACAATGAAATACTCATGAAAGAAAAGAAAGCAATCATATATTCAACATTCTCTTTGTAAACAATTGCCTCACTAACATTTTCATAAAACTGTCAGTTGAACACAACCAGTGAAAGTCCCATTGAATAAATCTTTAATCCACCTACTGCCACTTAATTTGTCCAAAAAACCACTTCAAAGAAAGATAAAGCAATTAAGGGTTCATAAAACTGCCAAGAAATAGCAGCTGTGTAAACAACCCCCATCAGGCTAAGTCCATTAACCATTCTTAGAGCTCAGCCAAGCATTCATAATGAGGCAATTTGGCAACAGTATTAACAGGAGCAAGCTAAACAGATGGCCAGATGAGCCTGCCTCCCTAACTTGAGCCCACCCCCTCAAGATAAAAATACAGCAGGTGGGCCCTGCCAGGACAGAGGTAAGATTGTAGAGTCAGGAAAAGTCCCGACTCCTGATTCTCACCTCAAAGATAAAAACCCAGTCCAATTTGCATCTAATATTTATGCAATCTTCTTCTGCTGACATGTTCTCACCCTGAACTTGGGTTAAAACTGCACAAATTCATTTCATAAATGTATAGTAGATTCAAGAACAGAAGAGGGCCAGAATTGTTTGTGATGCTGTTTGCTAAATTAATACAAAACTAATCCCACTGCCATGCTCCCCCATAGCCATATATCAATTCCAAACTAATCACACTGCTCCACTCTCTTCCCATAGCCCTGTGTCAATCCCAAACTAATCCCACAACACTGTTCTCTTTCAATATCTTCTTCTGCTTCAAGACAAGTACCCTTTTTTTCTTTAATAGATGCAATAGCCTTTATCAAACCATGCCTTGTGGCAAAGTATACAATATTCCAACAACACATTATGTAAAATATATTCTCCTAGCCTATCTCCTCACTCTCTGTAAATTGATGACCTGTCAACACTGACTCCCTAATGGGAAGAAACTATCTTGCCTTATTTATCCTGTCCAAACATTTCATAATACAGAAAACTTCAAATAAATCTCCTCTTATCCGTCTCTGCTCCAATAGGAATAGTGCCAATATCTCGAGTCTCTCCTCATCAACTCTTGTTTTCCATTCCTGACATTATCCTGGCATCTATACTATTTCTTCTCAATGGCTTTAATGTCCTTCATATAATAGGGAGCCAAAAGCTGCACACAGTGTTCTGACTATCACTAAACCAGTACCTTGTGCAATTTTATTATTACTCCTTTACTCTAATACTTCATACCCTATTTATTAAACCCAAATGCTATTGGCCTTTTTTATGGTTTTACTGAGCTGTATTTGTGCTTTAAGGGATTTCTGAATTTGAACTTTTATGTTTAAGTAGTCACATTTCTAAGCATCTTTCCATTGAATGTATGTTCCCCTTCCTCGTTTTTCATCTGTAGATGCATCATCTCTCGACATTAGATTTCACCTGGCATCTATCCATCCATTCTGCTGGCTATGCCTTTGTGAAATCTTTGTAATTCTCTGTCTTTGCCAACCACACTATTTTTGTGTGGTCAGCACATTTTACAGGTCATGTTCCTGATGTCCAGCTCCAATTCATTGCTTAAAAACGTGAGTGTAAAAATGACTCCTGGCTTAGACCAAGTCTTCTCAATTCCAAACAATGAGTGGTTAAGATCTAGAATGCATTGCTTGAAAGGGGGATGGAGGCAGATTTAATTGTGGCCTTCAAGAGGAAATTGGATTAGCAGCTGAAAGGAAAAAAAAAGCTTTTCAGAGCGACAGGAAAAGGACCAGGTGTGGAACGAGCCATATTGGTCTTGCAGAGGGCTGGCATGGATATGATGGGCTGAATATTCCCATTCTATGGGCAGAATTTTATGTTTGTCAGGCGGGCGGGCGGGCCCGACTCAATCGGCGGTGGGCGTGGAGCCAATTGCCGCTGGCGAAACGGGCCACACCGCCATTTTGCGTGGGCGGGCCAATTAAGGCCTGCCCAGCGCGTTTCAGACTCCGGTGTACAGCGGGAAACTCAAATGTGCGGCGGGCGTGTACAGACCGTCGGTTCCAATGGGGAACCGGCAGTCTGTATGAAGAAAGGCCAGGCAGCCTCCATTAGGTTGTTCACCATGGCCAGCGACTGTGCTCCAGAGGAGGTCAGGGCAGAGGAGGAGGAGGGGGAGCAGGCTGCAGGGTAGGCCAGCGGGGGGCCACTGTGCCCCTCGGTTCTCCGATGCCTGCCTTGCTGCCCTCCTCAAAGAGGTGTCTAAACATCGGGAGGTGTTGTTTCCCGAGGATGGGAGGAGGAGGGCCCCCCACGTGACCAGGCAGGCATGGCAGGAGGTGGCAGAGGCTGTTAGCTCTCAAGATGCTGTGCGGCGCACAGGAATCCAGTGCCGCAAGCGCTTCAATAATTTGTTGTGCTCTGGAAGGGTGAGTACCATGTCGGCCTTGGCCATTTTACCCAGCAGGTAGCCTTAGCCTTTGAGGCCCCCGCCCCACCACGTCTTAGTGTCGTTACTGCATTGGGAATTTGGCACACGCTGGGTGGGCAAACAGATAGTGACCATGCTTACATCAGCCTTAGTGGCTGAGGAGAAGATGGGTTCTCCCCACAGCATATGTTGGTGTTTGTCGCATTTGAGTAGTCTGGGGGCAATCTGCAGGGGAGGCAGCTAGACACATACTCAGAACTCCAACACATGTCTTATTGATGGTGATGAGATGGTGGAAGGGGGGTCTCAAGGTGTCATGGCCAAGAGCCATCTGCTGGCCTCGGTGCCACACCTAGTTGTGCCTCCTTGCCATGGGCGCTAAGACCCGTGTGTTATTCAAAGTGATGGATGCCGAATGTGTCCAAGGTGGCCTTTGGGGGAGGGGGTTGGGAGCAGCCGGACTATCTTCTGGTGACTGATCACCAGTAGTGTGGACAGGAGCCGCTGGAGGCCTCAGATGGGCCACTGTGGTTGGGGTGCGTCATGCGCATGCAGACTACATGAACGATCAGCCCCAATAAATCCTCTTCTCTGTTCTGCAGGCAAAAAGTGAACACAATAGCCAGGAGCGTTTGCGGACTGGTGGTGGGCACGCTGTGCTGCAGCTCCTCACCACATATGAGGAGCAGGCCATGGAGCTGGGGAGGAGGCAGGCGGCCAGGTCAGCAGGTGTCGGTAAGGCTGGGGTGTAGCGGCCAGGTATTTGAGGGACACAGTCCCATCCACTCTGTCCCCCCACCATCCAAACCGTTAATGCAGCAACACTGCTCATTCACAGACTGATACAGTCAGACGTGTGGGTCATACACAAAGGTCCCTCGGCCCCTTGAGGATGTGCGTCTCTAGCACCTTCCAAAGTCGCCTTATCCCATTTGTGACCACTATCCCCATGGCCTAACATGCCATGGCATCACTGCTGCACATCCAAAGACTTATTGCATCTTAGGAGGGTTTGTACCTCCACCACCCTTTCAGCCAGTGCGTCCCACATTACTCTGTCCAAAAGGTCCTCAGCACCTCACCTGTCAACCTCATGGCACTCAACTTAAAGAAATGCCACCAAATTAGTCATCCCTGCGCCAAGGGGAAATGTTGCCTTCTGTCCATCCGTTCTATGCTCCGCATAACGGTATGAAGGTCAATAATGTGACCTGTCAATCTCCTGTGCTCCATGGCAAATGTCACAAGTGTATGCAATGTTTCCTCATAACTCTAACTCTCCAGGCCAGTGTGCATCCAGGTCAGGAACCTCTGCACTCTCCCCACTCCAATGCCATCCCTCCCATGAAGCGCAGGTCACAACTGAATGCAGAAGTGTAGCTGTGGCCTCAACAGTGTTTTCTGCACTTGCAACATGACCTCCCTTTTCCTACATTCTATTCCTCGGCTAATAAAGGCAATTTTGGCTTTGACCTTGTTAAACGCCTTATGTTCCTGTTCTGCTACCTTAATGGGTCTGCCCAGCAAAGTCCCTGTAATTGTCGTGACTTCCCACGGTCCTACCATTACTCATGTATTCCCGTACCTTGCCTGTCTTACCCAAGTGCTTAACCGCACATTTATCCACAAAACATTCCATGTGGCATTCCTTAGGCCATCTGACCAGCCTGTCTGTATGCGCGTGTAATGTTTAGGCCTCCTCTTGACTATTTACCACCCACCAATGTTTGTCTCCTTAGGTTCTTGAAGGTTGAGTGCATTATGAGCCTGGGGGGAAAAGGATGAATGGTGTTACTGACTGAACGCTAACTGATCCACTGTCCTTGTTGTTAATTTCAGCATCACCATCGCATGGCTGCCACCAACAAGTCCAGAGCCCCCACTCCACACCTGAGGGCCAACACTTGCAACTTGTGTCACATCCTTTCAGTGAGCCAGGCACCAGCGCAGCGACTACCACATCGGTGGGGAATATAACGTCGGCTAGTGTCCCAGGGCACAGTGGAGAGGGCACTTCACAATCGCTGGAGGAGATGGCATGGACAGAGAGTGCTGATGGCGCCAGCAGCCGGAGGACTGCAGGGGACCAGGCACATGCTGCGTCGGGCAGTGATGATGTACCTCTGGAGAAGTCCGCCATGCAGCAGCTGCAGGACAAGAGGCCGGGTGTGCGGGAGCATCTGGCACGGTTGCATGAGGGTGTGCTTCACTTGGTCTCTGTGCTGGAGGAGTCCAGGCAGAGTGTCAGTGATGGCATGAACCTCAGGACAGAGCTTCAGGCTTCCTCCAATGAGAGATTGGCGACTCTCATGGAGAGGGGCTTCCATCAGGTTGAGAATCTTCTGATTGGTTACGCTCTGACCTGCAAGCCCTCACAGCGCTAATGGCCACAGGTGGTCATTGGCAATGTGGGAGATGTTCTGGGCACCAAGTGTCGCAGCTCGGTGCCCATCCATCTGCGGTGAGCAGGGAGGTCCAATGTGACCCCACATTGGCGCGGCAGCTGCCTGTCGTCGCTGTGAGCTCCTCTCAGGGCGCTCCGGATGAGGGCAGCAGCTCCTCCGCCCCTCTGCCAGTGACCGTTGGATCCATTGAGGCTGCGACAACTGGGGAGGTGCCAGTTCTGGAACTGACCGTTCCCTCCCAGGCGGGGCCAGCACAGGCTCCACGGGCCAGAGGACAACCGCCAAGGTCATCGAGGCCAACAGGACAGCAGAGTCAGTAGGCTGTCTCACAAGCCACTCCGAGCGATGGGGCGGCACCTAGATGTAGCACCCCCAAACGTAAGCATAAGGCACGCTAGGCACTCCACGGGTTTGTCACTGGCAATTTTGTGTTGGCCCTAGATTAGGGAATATATCATTATGTACATCACAGTGACGTTTGTGCTTTATTTTGGTGGCAATAAAGTCCACTTTTCTGACCATGGCTGAGGGTGTTTCCTTTGTGCTGTATTTGTATGTTTCACAGACATCTCATGAGTGTTTGAGTGGACATTGATGTTTCTGTACTAAGCCCTTAGTTGCAGCTGATGAGGTGGAAGATGTAGCACCTAAGTGCCACGTGTGGAAGACCCAGGCAATGCTGGTCCTGCAGATCCATGTGTGTGGAGCTGAAGGTTTGTTGGATTAAAGTGTCCTGGATGTCCCTGCATCCTTGGTGTAGTTGCAGGTCGGCGTGCTGCCTCTCGTCATTGCCCTCTGCTTCCTCATTCTCTGAGCCACTGCTGGATTCATCATGTGCAGCCTCATCCACTGCATCAAGGTCTTCATCGTCAACTGCATCCCCCCTTTCCAGCGCAAGATTGTGCAGAGCGCAGCATGCTACCACTATCACAGAGACACGATCTGGGGGGTACTGGAGTGCGCCCCCTGAGCAGTCCAGGCAACAGAAACGCATCTTGAGAAGACCGATGGCTCTCTCCACCACAGCACTTGTGGTGCCGTGGCTCCTATTGTAGCGCTGCTTAGCTTCTGTTCTTGGATAGCGGAGAGGCATCATGAGCCACTTCTGAGGGGATAGCCCTTATCACCCAGCAGCCGTCCATCTAGCCGGGCCGGAGCACTGAAGAGCGCCTGCACCTGGGAGTGACTGAGGATGTAGTCGTCATGGGAGCTGCCTGAGTACCTTGCACAAACTTGTAGAATCTGCATCCTGTGATCACACACTATCTGCACGTTCATGGAGTGGAAGCCCTTCCTGTTGATGAAGGCACCGGGCTCACCTGCTGGCGCCTTGATGGCCACATGTGTACAGTCTATCGCACCCTGGACGCGGGGGAAGCCAGCAATGGCCGCGAAGCCTCTGGCTCACTGTGCCTGACTTGCCTGGTCACAGCGGAAGTGGATGAAGGTCAATGAACAGAGCGTCTGTAACCTGCTTGACACAAGTGTGGACAGCTGATTGAGAGACACCGCAAAGATCACCCACCGAGCTCTGGAAGGAGCCACATGCATAGAAGTGGAGGTCAACTGTGACCTTCAGAGCCGCTGGCATGGGGTGACCACCCACACAGTTAGGGGAGATCTCAGGGCCAATCATCTGACAGATATAGTTCACTGTCCACCTTGACAGGTGGAGCCTCCTTCGGCACTGCACCTCAGACATATTGAGGTAGCTGCTTTGCCACCTGTATATCCTGGCAGCAGGATAGTGGCGTCTTCTGCGGCCCCTTCCACCTTGGACAACATCTTGGCCCTGCACCCCTTGTGCCTGCGCCTGGCCTCCCAAAGGTGGCTCCCCTGGAGGCTGATTGACCACTCCTGGCCTCCTCCTTATTCTATCCCTCCCTTCCTCCTCAGAGGAGCTGCCTCCAGTGGAGATGTCAGAACCCATACCCCCAGGCTAAAGGGAGGCCTCCGGAAAGCTGCAGGCCCGATAAAGATTCCTGTCTGCAGACTGCTGAGCTGAAGATTCAAAGTACAGAGAAAGCTGTTGGAAATCGATCTGAACTGCTAACAATCACACAGGCAAGTTTAAAACACTTTCTGCATTAACTACTTCAGATAAAACATTGACAACCCCTCTGAGCCCACATATCCCGCCCGTGGATGAGATTTGTTAAAAGATCAGTTAGCCGCCTGCCTGTTGGGCCCGTGCGTCGAGGTGAAGATCGCACGGGCTCCTCAAAATCGGCGTCGATTGCCGAGTTAAGGGCCTTAACAAGGTCTTTAATTAATGGCAGGTGTGCATCGCGTTTCATAGCGCCCAGCCAGCTAAATATCACGATGGCGCACACTGACGTCGGGACGCTCGCTCGACATTTTAAGCGCTGACATGCGGGCTCCACCACCCGCACGTCATCCATAAGATTCTGCCCTATGATTCCATGATCATAACTATTCACCCCAACCCTTGGTTTATTGTGTAATCCGACTCCTATCCATTCTGCTCATGTGAATGTTTTTCTACAAGCCTCGATGACATCCCATTCAATAACGTCTGCCAATCTATTGGCCATATTTACATAAAAGCAAAAAAATGCGGATGCTGGAAATCAAACAAAAACAGAAAATGCTGGAAAAACTCAGCAGGTCTAACAGCATCTGTGGAGAGAGAAGCAGGGTTAACCTTTTTCCAGCATTCTCTGATTTTGTTATTGGCCATATTTACTGGATTACCCTTTCTCCACATAGTCACTACTTCATAAACGTGATTATATTGGACAAGCATAACAAGTCTGTAACAATTCTACACATCCTACCTTTGATTAACTCATAAATTTCTGAAACGTTTGCTAATTTTCTCTCAAATCATGGAATGCCCACAACTGATGTTACAGTGACTGACATATCTCTTCTCTTCATCCCTGAAAGGAATCATTACATTGGAATGGACAGTAGCCAATCACATGGTTTAAATTCCTAAAGCCCATTGATAAATTTTAACAGAACCCCCTACTACCTCTTTGATAAACCCAGAGTCTCCAACGATCCACTTGCGTTCTGATGATTTTTTTTTCTGAACCACTTCTTTTTCTACAGTTAACTAACAATTGTTTCCCATATGAGACCAATATGGTAAGCTGAGAGAAGAGGCTCAATTTTTCACTCTGGGTTGGATTCAGATTATATTTCTGAAGGCGAAAGTACACCACTGCACCATCCACTCCCTGAGAGTGCAGGTTAACAGACAGGCATATGATGGGGTTATTCTATGGGACAAGTGATCTACAGACCTGGACAAATAATCCACAGAAAGGCTGGTATTAAAAAAAGGGACCATGAAGTTATCGGATTGTCATAAAAACCCAGCTGGTTCATTATCATCTAGGGAAGGGAATCTTCCAATATTACACTGCCTGGCCTACTCGTAGCTCCAGTTTAACACCAGCCTCTCTACCTTCTGATGTGGCCCAACAAGCCTACACCTCACCCCAGTCTGGGCAAGTGAAAATAGGCACAGCGCAAGATTGAATAAAAGGACAATCATGTTTCAGGGAGAACAATTTCTCTGCTTGGAACCCAGAGAACAGATTGATCAATTGCTGCCCCTTAGAACCCAATCTGTTTTTTAAGCTCATTTCATTGCTTTGCACCCCACTGTCTACCTACAGCTCTGTCGTGACATTGCCTCCGTGACACATGCTGTATGAGTCCGCATGCTGGCGAGACACCAGCCACCACCAACTGGGATATATAATAATAGTCACGCAATTCATTCAAGTTCCTTTCCAAATGCAGATACATTAAAAAGAAGCATGTTTTGGTAATGGTTTATTCACACAGAGAATGGTATGAGAGAATGAGTGTAATTCAAAGCAATGTTAATGAGATCCAGACTAAACAGTAAGATTTTCTAAGTATCGCCATCTGTGCCATTGTTTCACAACCAATGATACTGAGATGAGATTGGCAGCCTCACATGTTTCAACTGTGACCTTTTTGACTTGCCTGTCCAACAGTTATATAATCAGGGCACAGAACCCAATTTCCTGTTGCGGTTTCTGCCCAATTTCTGGTTGGACTTGAGACGATCAACTGGGGGTTCATTCCAGCCAGCTCTGATCGCCAGAACAGATCATAAGCGTACAAAGAGGTGATGCTCTGGAGGCGTTGAAAGTGAGCAGAAAGTTACCAAAAGGTGATTCACTCATTGTGATAGACTGAAAACTATTCTGAAAATTAACAATTCTTGGGCATGACGACAAAATACTTTGTATTTAACTTGTGACTTAACTTGTCACTTGATAATTATGCCAGTGGTCCTGGGCAAATCTCCTCCCTACATCCTTCTCTTCCATTTTAAAAGCAATGGTTCTGCTCCTGAGCAATTCCAGAGAGAAATATGGAAATCTTTCTCCAAGCAAAGTGGGGTAAAAGTGTGGAACAGGCTCCCACAAAAACAGCAATAGATGCTAGTCCAATTTAAAATTGAAATTTGAGATTGATAGGATTTTGCTAGTCAAGGGTATGAAAGGATACAGAGCCAAGGAAGGTAGAAGGAGTTAAGATACAAATCAGCCATGATCTCACGGAGTGGTGAAATAGGTTCAACGGATGAAATAACCTCATCTGCTGCTGACTTTCTCTATCTCAGTTGTTTTTCTTTTCCAATGAGAGCAGATTTGTCTTTTGTCATGTTTTAGTGGTCGCTGATTTGGAGCCATTGTTGCTGCCTCTTTTCTCTGAATCTTCCCCACACTCAGAACAGAACCTGCAGTTGACATCGTTGATAGCCTGAAAGGACCATCATTAGTGCAAGGATGGAACCTGAAATGATCTACCTTGCTCCACAGTTCCTGAAACATTTTCAGTGTGCTAGCACACTGTTTCCCCACCTGCCTAATGGGTACCAAGTCTCATTTCCACCCTTGAGTTGGTCACTCTCTGGTGCCTTGTTCAAATGTCAACATTCACATGTGAACTAAGGAAATGTCAGCATGGGTATTCAATGTGGGAGGAAATCACTGCCTGTCCCAGTCTTATCTATACTCAAAATTCACGCAATCCTACTTCTCAGCAGGGGTTGGTGGACAGAGATTAGTGATAGATTTCTGGGCTGATTTATCCTTGCTGTAGCCTTGTTGTAACACTCAGACTGGCTGAGATTAACTATCCCAATATAGACCAAGGATTTCAACTCAGTTTGGTTCAAAACCACATCAGATGCTGCGTTCTCCTATTTGGCCATTGTGGGAGCTGTTCCTATTCAGGCTAATACAAAGCACTCAGCAGTATGCCAGTAATAGAGCTTGCTATAATTTTTCAATTAAAAACTGAGTTTTCAATGATGCAACAGTCTGCTCAGAAACATACATTTCATTAATCCATCAAATCATAGAATGAGGCCATTCTGCCTATCCTGCCTGTGCCAACTCTTTGAAAGAGCTATCAAATCAGCCCAACTCTCCTGATCTTTCCCAATAGGACCTGCAAAGTTTTCCTTTTCAACTACTTAACCAATTCCCTATTGAAAGTTCCTATTGAACCTCCTTCCACCAGCCTTTCCAGATCACAGCAACTCACTGAGAAAATGAGAGTCCTCATTTCATCTCTGGGTTTGTGGAGTTGATGGTGCATGTGGAATTGATGAATATGATAAGATGGGTGGTTGGCCTCGAGTGTTATGGGTAGAAGACACAGGATTGTGGGGTCGAGGGAGAAGCTGGGTAAGTGGAGTAGAGGAATATGGGTAAACTGATCCATCAAATGGGCAGATGTTTTAGGTTCAATGGCCTTTTCTTATTCTATAAGTATGATTTTTGCTCTTATTTCACACCCATCATCATCTTTGAATTGGGGCTATTGCTTTTCTGTCATGAATTAACACTTATGGCGCTCCTTTAATAAACAGTGAGATTTAATCACAATCTAGATCAAGGATCCACTTTGCTCATTGAAGCTCAAACTTTGACATTTCCAATAACGCTCACAGTGGGTTCACTTTTTCATGTGTCCCATGAGTTATGATGCTGTTATAGGATGTGTTTGGCTGGTTAAAGCTTCACTCTGTCCCTACAGCTTTTGGTTGAAATCATTGTAGAACTGTGGCATTTGTATTTAGCAATAGAAGCCAGATGTTGGCAGCCAGGGGCCCAGGGACTATTTTGAGAGTAAAACAGCTTCTTTAAGCTGCTTTGAATTGCTTTGCTCAGCTTCTCAGGCAGAACACTCCTTCAGTTCCAGTACACTCCTTTAGTTCCAGAATGCTCCTTCAGTTCCAGAACGCCCCTTCAGTTCCAGAACACCCCTTCAGTTCCAGAACGCTCCTTCAGTTCCAGAATGCTCCTTCAGTTCCAGGCATTCTCCTGGCCAACAGGTGTGACCCAACCTGCACCTAAACCTTCAGGCAACATCAATCTGAAACCAGGCTTGAGGAGGCATGTAAAACTGAGTGTCACTCCCTCACTCCCTCTATCCCCTCCACCCTCCATCGCTCCTTCAATCAGTCCCTTCACTCTCGCCCTCTCACACACACACCCACCCTCTCACATACCCACCCACCCTCTCAAACACCCACCCGCCCTCTCACACGCCCACCTTCACACACACCTACCCTGTCTCTCACACCCACCCCCTCACCCTCTCACACCCACCCACTCACTCTCTCTCACACACACCCTCTCTTTCACACATACCCTCTCTCTCGCACACACCCCCTCTCACACACACTCTCACACACACACACTCTCACACACACCCTCTCACACACACACACACACACCCTCTCACACACACCCCCTCTCTCACACACACACCCCCTCTCTCACACACACACACCCTCTCTCACACACACTGCTTCTCTTTCACACACACACACACACACCCTCTCTCACACACACACCCCCTCTCTCACACACACCCCCTCTCTCACACACACACCCCCTCTCTCACACACACACACCCTCTCACACACACACACCCTCTCTCACACACACACCCTCTCACATACTCACCTTCACATACACCCACCCTGTCTCTCACACCCACTCCCTCTCACACCCACCTCTTCACCCTCTCACACCCACCCACCCTCTTGCACACCCAGCCCACTGTCTCTCTCACCCACCCGCTCACACACTCACCCACCCCCTCTCTCACACACACACCCCCTCTCTCACACACACACCCTCTCTCTCACACACACACCCTCTCTCTCACACACACACCCTCTCTCTCACACACACCCCCTCTCTCACACACACCCCCTCTCTCACACACACACCGTCTCTCACACACACACCCTCTCTCACACACACTGCTTCTCTTTCACACACACACACACACACACCCTCTCGCTCACACACACACACCCTCTCTCACACACACACCCTCTCTCACACACACACACACACCCTCACATACTCACCTTCGCATACACCCACCCTGTCTCTCACACCCACTTCCTCTCACACCCACCTCTTCACCCTCTCACACCCACCCACCCTCTTGCACACCCACCCCACCCTCTCTCTCACACC